>NC_084469.1:132230702-132830702 GCF_027409185.1 Cynocephalus volans
CTACATTCACACAAACGCACGTAGAGTATGAAGAACAAAGTGAGGGAAAACTGAGGACTGATAAAACTGGGAAAGAAACAACATAGCTGTAAACACATCATGCCACTAATTGAGTCATTCCATAAATGTCTATCAAGCCAATAATAAACCATTCACTTTTTAAAAGAAAAGATATTTGCTAGATATATAAAGGACTAAAGGTCTGTGATTATCAAAATAGTACTCCACTGCAGTCTTGCAACCAAATAATGGCACATGTATCTGAACTACCAAAAAATTAATTCTTATAGCTGCAGTAATTGCCCTTTAACTGTTTATTTTCTTATGAATTAAGTTAGTTGACACCATAACTGAAGACTGTACTTTTCATTTTTGGGGTTTTTTTGGCAGCTGGCCGGTAAGGGGATCCAAACCCTTGATCTTGGTGTTAGCAACATCTGCTCTAACCGAATAAACTAACAGGCCAGCCCTATGTACTTTTCAGCTTTAAAAAAAACTAATTAATTAATTAATAACTATTATATTAATAATTGATTAATAAAATAACTAGTTATTTTTTAAAACTGAAAGTACATAGGGCTGGCCTGTTATGGGGGGAAGCTTTCACTGACCTTTGAAAATCCTAGAAGCACAGCAATGAAATACTTTTTTTCAGTCAGATAATGGAATACTTTGTTAGCTGACATTTTTTCCTCCCTAAATTACAAAATAAACTGTTGAGCTTCAAGCAATGATAAGAGTGGAACTCACCTCTATAGGAAAAAGAAAAAAAGAAAGGAAAATCCTGAGTGAAATGAAAGAGGTAAACTGAATTAAAAGTTTCCAAAGAATTCGGCACATGAGATACAACTAAGAGGAAATCCATTTCATAATTAACTAAAGCCCACGAAACTAAGCTGATAAAATACTTTCTTAGATGAAGCTAAAGAAAAGTCTCGTCTGTTGAGAGGCAATTTATAACAATACAAATAGAGGATTAGTGTTTCTATCCAAGAAACACTTTGGTATTGTAGTTCATATATTATTACTAACATGCCTCAAAGAGAATCAAAGTTTATGCTCCTAAAAATTCTAAGGGTGACCAAAAATGATGATGAAGTGTGGAAAAATATGTCACTACCCTTTGGCTACATGTTAGCAGTCTATATGCAATGCTACACCTTTGCATTCAGATAATACATTGCTGAGAAAATGCACAAAGATACAGGCAGGGAAGACATAAAGTTAGCAACTAGAGAAAGTTTAGAGGTGTTTAAAAAAACAAATATGACAAATCCAGGCATCCAATTGAGAACCACGGTCTTCACAGTTATACACTGCCTTTATTGTTCTTTCTAAACCTGTCTGTTCTTTCTTGAGTCTTAAATTATGACAAATAGTAATTGTTTGAAGAGAGACCTAATTCTTGACAAAACAGCCTGAAATCATTAGGAGCAAAGACAGGTAAATAAGGTAGATAGATGGTCAAGTGAGGCTTGTGATTAAAAAAAAAAAAAAAAAAAAAGAGATGAAGTCTCTTTTTTGGTAGTTGTTATGCCAGCAGCATACGGAAGCAAAATATGTCCCTAGAGGTGAATTTTTGCCAGCAGGCACCACTGTGCAAGGCTCTGCCATAGAACTCCCCCCCAGCATCTTCGTCAGCCACAGATGGCCTCTGCCAAGGAACTTGCCAAGCCACTCAGAGAAGTCCCAGGTAAGTGCCCTCATTTTTATGTGTCCCTTAAAACAAAATTCTAAGGCTCTTAGAATTTGACTGCAACTTTTAAGGATAACTTCACACCTCCTAAATTTTCTTATGTAGGTGGAATGGATCCCTACGGATAACTGGGGTTTTTTTTGTGGCTGGCCGATACAGGGATTGAACCCTGGATCCGGGCATTATCAGCACCTTGCTGTAACCAACTGAGGTAATCAGCCAGCCCCTCCGAAGGATGACTTTTATAACTACTCTTAAAAAGCAGTATTTTCTTTTCTTTTTATTTTATTTTATTTTATTTATTTATTTATTTTGCCATTACTAATGATTTTATTTTTATTTTATTTTATTTTTTATTATTTATTTATTTTTAAATTTTGTCAATATACATTGTGGCTGATTATTGCTCCCCATCACCAAAACCTCCCTCCCTTCTCCCAAAGCAGTATTTTCTTATGTGTGCAAACATTCCTGTTGTAATCTTCCTCATACTACTAATTTAAATAAGTAGGTCCTTTGGGTTACCTTGAGGTATCAATCCATCTTCAACTTATTCTCTACGTAGATTTAGTTTTCTAATAAAAACAAAGTATGATTCCTGAAACACAGGAGTCTCAAAGAATAGGAACTGTGTGGGCAAGGTCTATTTCATTAAAACACCATAGGGGCTGGCCAGTGGCTCACTTGGGAGAGCCTGGTGCCAATAACACCAAAGTCAAGGGTTCGGATCCCCTTATTGGCCAGCTGCCAACAAATAAACAAATAATACAGCATAAATGCTGTATAAAACCAAGAGGCTGATGACCACATATGGAACAACCGAATCAGGAAGTAAAATATGAACTGTGGAGCACACTGCTAATCTGAGGAAACTTGTTGCTTTACTCCTGGGTTCAATCACAAACCTGTTGAATTTTAATTTTTAACCCACGTGGAACTTATTTTAATAGATAATGTCACACTTATCCACAATTTTGAAAGGAAAATGGAAAATCACAAAAGAATGCAATACATTACACAATTGGACTAATATACTAGATAATTAAAGGTGGTTCTATTCCCAAGCCTGACACTCCATCAACACTAATGCATTTACTTAGTGCAATTTTACTGGTGAGGAGGGGGAGCAGAAACATTTTGCAGGATTCAAAAATGGGATGCTGAAAGACTTGCCTATGGAGGCAGATTACTACAAGGACCTACAAATTGAGATTACATACAGTGGACCGACAACTTTGCCTAGCACCAGGCTATTTTAATTTCCTCATAAACTTAACACAGCTTTCCTTTCTAAAAAATGTTAATCCAGACTTTCTTCTCTCCAAAGCAACCCAAGTGACACATCAACTGCTGCACAGTACTGCATTAAGGTACTAGAATATTTACGGAAAAAGCAAAAAGAGAAAACGCCGACAGCTCAACAGGAAACTTTTTAATGATACAAAAAGACTTAAGGACAGAGTAAATTTAAATATTCGTATATATCCTGTTTAACTTCTTTTCCTTCCCATGGAGATGTGGAATTATGACTTTCCTACCTGTTCTAAAAACTCAAGAGTATTAAGACTCTACCTAAGAGAATGTTTACTTAATGCTGAACTCAGGGTTACAGGAAGTCAGCTACTAAAGAGTAGTTAGTTGGGCATAGATATTTATAAACCATCTGCACCGAGTGACCAAGGATTCAATTACAATATCAACCCTCATATTTCAGCGTATGGGCAAATTACCGGTGGAGTCAAGAATAAATTCATTCTGCCCTACTGGAGCTTTAGATTGGGTTGCACAATCCCGGGGCAGAACTGCATTCACGCAGCCCTAGAGCATCAGGTACTAAGTGGTGTACTAAGAGTCAGGACATTTCAAAGCGGGAGGGACATTTCAAGGGTCGCCTGAACCAATTTAGTCCATACTCCAGAATTCAGGAATTTGTCACGTCACTTGAGATCAGAGTAAAATTAAGTTTCGGTCCCTTTGAGATCTCTGAGCGCACGAAGTCAGACTGCTATCATTCCAAAGGGCTGGGAAGTCCGAGCCTGGATGGAGAAAAACTACTTTGTGCGGAACTCAGAGTCTTATCCGCCCACCGTAGAGGGCTGCACAGGTCGGGCGAGGAGCCCGGGCGCGAGTTTGGGGGCGCACAGGGGCCCGGCGGGGGCGGCGAGCGCGCGTCCCCCCGCCCGCTCAGGCGGCGTCGAGGCGCGAGCAGCTCAGCCAGCCTTGCAGAGGGAGCTCTCGGCAGCTCTGGGGTCCCTCTGCTAGCAGCTGCAGCAGCGCCGCCTGCGCCACTCGGCGGCGACGGAGACCAGTGGTGGCGACGCGCGGACTGGGAGCGACAGCCGAGCGGCTGGGGACGCACGAAGGGCGGCCGGGTAGGTTTTGGGGACCCGGCGGACTGGAGGATGGGCAGCCCGGGACGCGTTGGCTAGGGCCTGACACCCATACGGCACGGGAAACCGGCTGCATGCGCGGCGGCAGTGCGTTCGGACTCTTGAGCTAGGTGGGCGCGGAAGCCGGGGAACGGGGATCGCCTCTCGGCTGGGGCCACCCGCTGCGGAGGGGCGGAGGGCTGAGGGCGGGCCGTGGCCGGAGGATCGGCCGGGCCAAGAGCCGGCCTCGAGGGCAGAGACAAAGGAAGGAAAATGGAGTCGCCGGGCGCGCGGGCCTCTGTCGCCACCGCCGCCCCAGGCCTAGCGCGCCGCCAAGAGGGAGGCCTAGAGAGCGGGCGTGGGGGAGGGGGTGGCGGCCGGGCCGTGGCGGCGACAGGCAATGGCGGCGGCCGCGCCGCAGCAGGGACGGTAGAGGGAGACAAACACCCCCCGGCGGCGGCGCTGGCGCCGGGCTGCAGCCAGCGCCGACCGGAGCAGCCCCATCGTGACACCTAGAGGCGGCCCGCGAAACCTCCTCCACCCCGGGCCCCCTTACCTCCGCGCCACACCCCCCGCGGCGCCGGCTCCGCCGCCGCTCCACCGCTCCGGCCACCCGGCGTCCCCGGCCAGCTCCGCGCGCCCGCACTGGCTACCGCCGCCGCCGCTGCCGCCAAAGAAGCGGCTCCGCGCACGGTTTAATCGCTCCACGGGCTCGGACACAAAATGGCGGCGGCGCGGTGTAGTGCGCCTGCGTCGGCGCTGCCGGGGCCGCGGGTGCTGATAAGGGAAGGGACGGGGGGGGGGGGCCGGCCGGGCGGAGAGTGGAGGGCGGGGGAGGAAAGGTGAGGGGAGGGGTTGGCGCAGGGCAGCATGGGAGGCGGCCCCGGGCGCCAACTTTCAAAAGCAGGCGCGATGGCGTCATGGGAAGCGCCGCGAGTCGCGTCGTCACGCCGCACGCGCCCTCCCGCGCCCTCGCCCGGTCGCGCGTGGGTTCTGCGGGTGCCGCGGCGTCCGGGCTCCCGCTGGGTGGGGCTTCCTGGGCGGAGGCTGCCGCCTCTGAGCGGTCACGGATCCCGGCCCGCCTGACCTGGTTGTCTAGCCGCTGTCTTCGGCCCCGGAACACGTAAAGGGTTTGGAGGAGTTGGGGGTGGTTGGAGGAAGCGCGCGCGGGGCCGGGCAGTGGGGCTGAGGCGGCTCCTGGGCCCGGCCCCGCCCAGTCTCCGCCTCGGCCCGTCCCGACCCGCCTTCCGAACGCCGCACCGCGGCCCGCTACCGACCAAGGCCTGGTCGGTGCCCTTGCGCTCCCAGATCTTCAGACACAGTCCAGCGTCCGAGAGCAACGGCAAGAAGAGCTGTCCTTGCCCAGCAGCTTTTGGTGCTCTCTCCGCCGTAGAAGAGAGCCTCCTAAAACCGGGAGCGAGAGAAGAGGGCGAGGGCCTCCTTTTGCTGTCTCCAGGCCACCTCACCCGGACAAGCCGTGGAAGAACAGACTTGATGCTTTTACACGAACCACAGCAGTCGTCTTTTGCCGAAAGGACTTTATTTTATTTTTATTTATTTATTTATTTTGGCGGCTGGCGGGTAAGGGGATCCGAACCCTTGACCTTCGTGGTGGTAGCACCACGCTCTACGAAGTTTTGCCCGAGAGCTAAGTTCCCTGTGGGCGGAGTCCTTTAGCTCCTCCCCCTCCCCGGGAGGCGCCTGCGGACCCCACCCAACCTCTGTAAAGTTGACTGAGGACTGACTGAGAGGTGTTCTGGTGGCTCTGGGAGGAGAGCCTTTTGGTACCTATGGGAATATGACTCAGAAGTGTATTCCCAACTCCCTTACCTAAGATATCACAGATAACGAACGGAGCCAGCGTCGAGGGAGCAGCTTCTGCTCCATCCAGCTGATTGTTCTGTTATGAGAATGCTGGACTAATATTGACAGTTACTCGGTACTTTTTCCCAAATGAATCAGGAATTTGGATTTTTTTCCACAGGCCGGCCCTTCCTTGTCTTTAATAGTAAGCTATAAGAAACATCTTTTATGACTTTAATGTGGACAAATATAAGGCAGTGTACGAGGGGGTCTTCAAAAGTTCATGGAAAGATTTGTATTATCTTTTTTTTTTTTCCAGCTGGACGGCACAGGGATTGAATCCTGGACCTCATTGTTATCAGCTCCACACTCTAACCAACTGAGCTAACCAGCCAGCCTGCTGTATTATCTTTTAATTCCATTTTTCCATGAGCTTTTTGAAGTACCCTCATTTAGAGGGAAAATACCTCAACTGTATTTAAAATTATATTTACAACTACACTTATATGAACTGTATTTACAACTATGTGACTGTTAGCCCTGCGGCATCAGTTAGAAGCAAGAAATAGGGTCCATGTAGTCTCGGAGCCTGCTTTCTGAAGACAAGGACTCTATGTTCAGCTCTGACACAGGGCTGAGAAAATGCTGAGGATCACTAGGAGGAAACAGAAGGAAATGTTTTCTTTTTTTTTTTTAAAAAAAAGATGACCGGTAAGGGGATATCAACCCTTGGCTTGGTGTTGTCAGCACCACGCTCAGCCAGTGAGCAAACCGGCCATCCCTATATAGGATCTGAACCTGTGGCCTTGGTGTTATCAGCACCGCACTCTACCGAGTGAGCCACGGGCCGGCCCAGAAATGTTTTCTTCTTAAAGGAAATCATGATGTGTCTTCATGGAATCAGCTCCAAAGACCAAAGAACAGAAAGCCAAACCATAAAGGATAAGATGTTTCATTCTGGAAAGAAACAAGCTGAGAGGTAATAGTAATATAATGAGAGCCTGTGAAACAATTGGGATGATAAAACAAAGGACAGGTTTGTTCCCTGAAGTACTAACCCAGTCTATCCCACCTGTGGGAACTGGGGGCCTACTCTGATTTATAAAGGATAGTTTTACTCTTTTTTTTTTTTTCTTTCAGCAGCTGGCCAATACAGGGATCTGAACCCTTGACCTTTGTGTTACAAGTTTTTGCTCTAACTGAGCCAACCGGCCATACGCCTATGAAGGGTAGTTTTAGATCATTTTCCCAAGAAGTGGTAGAGGCCGCAAATATTCATAGGTTGTCGTGCAAGGGAGATAGGTGATTACAGTGGTATCACCTTTTTTTTAAACAAAACAAGTTATTTGGACCATCAGAGCCTGAGTCTGGAAACCACCCATGGAGAATCGTATCATACAGGGAGGGGACTGACAGTTGATGAAATAGTTTCTATGTCAGAAGAGCTGGCCATATTTACAGGATTAAAAATATTCACAGCTCGGGCCGGCCCGTGGCTCACTCGGGAGAGTGCGGTGCTGATAACACCAAGGCCCTGGGTTCGGATCCCATATACGGATGGCCGGTTCGCTCACTGGCTGAGCGTGGTGCTGACAACACCAAGTCGAGGGTTAAGATCCCCTTACCGGTCATCTTTAAAAAAAAAAAAAAAAAAAAAAATTCACAGCTCAGAGTAAAAGGCCCAGAGGAGACGGGAATGTTTCTCTAGGCGTAAGAACTCCCTAAGGGATGTGAGGGCTGTGGGCTGGCTGGCCTCCTCTGCCTAGGAGCCGCAGGGCAGTGAGTGCCAGAGGGGACCCAGGAAGCTGGGCTCAGATTTCCATTGGGCAGACAAGGGCTCTGGCCTCAATGAACAGCTGGGGGTTGCTGGGCAGGCAGGCGGCTCAGCTCCCTGGACTTCTAGGTAGGGGGAGAGCCTGTGCCCTGTGTGTGCCTGTGATAGGGTAGGGATCCCTCTCTGTGGCAGGGCCAAGGCTCTGAGACAGGGCTAGCCAAGGACTCTGCTGGACCTGGCCCACTGGGCAGCATTGGGTGGTGCTGAGGACAAGCCCCACCACAGGCAGCTGAGCGGGCGCCTGGCTTCCCAACTGCCGCCCCTGTCCTGACTTGGACCCTGGCAGGTGCCCTGGGAATTATATAGTGTCACTGGGTGGGGGGGAGCTGCATGGTGACTCCTCCAACCCCTAGCGCGGGTCCATGGCTGTCAGGCACCTGCCTCCAGGGACACACGGTTCAGACGCCAAGGCTCTAGAGCCTGTGTGGGCCCCAGGGGCCCCCACTTGCCTTGTGCCAGGGAGCTGGGCTCTGGGGCAAACTGAAAAGAAAAAGTTCTGATCTCCTGCCCTACAAAGGGCTGGTCCCTGATATCACTGCAGGGTCTTGGCCTGTGACCCCCCAGATTTGGTTTTGTGAACAGAGCTCCTGGCTACCTTACCCTGGCAGGAGACCCCATGCCCATGGGAGGGGGCAGCCCTGCCATGGTCCCACCCATCAAAAGCTGTCCCTAAGGCTGGCAGGTCAGAGGGACTGGTACAGCCCATCCAGGTTGAGATATTCAGCTTGGTGGCCAGGAGGCCTGGCCAGGTGGACAGTGGGTGCTCAGGGTATGGGCAGCCCTCTCATTTTTCTAGAAGGTAAGTGAGACTTCCCATGGATTGTCTCTTAGGTTTGTAGTCCACAAGGGTGTTCAGGGTATTATCAGCAGAAGTCTACTCAGCGTACCAGATGACATTGGTAAAGTCACCATATTTTGGAATCTGGCCCTCCGACCCACAGGCAGGACCAGAAACCCAATGTAGTTTGTACCTTGAGAACAGAATCCTTCCTCAGGGACTCCTCAGGTACCCAGGAGCTTGATGGATAAGCAGAGTGCTCCTTTACAAACTGGCAAGTGCAGCCGAGCCCGTGGTGCAATCGGTAGAGTGCTGCGCTGGGAGCGCAGCGACGCTCCCGCCACGGGTTCGGATCCTATATAGGAATGACTGGTGCACTCACTGGCTGAGTGCCGGTCATGAAAAAACGACAAAAAAAAAAAAAAAAAACTGGCAAGTGCATTAGTGTCCTTGTGCTGGGAAAGGCATCTTATTTTCCTGTAGGAGAGTGTCCTGGGAAGCCAGATTACTAGAAAGCTTTGATGAGTTGTTAATTAGATTAAGAGATGTTAGTTATATAACTTAAATGTTTAGTATCACACTCTCTGGATTCTGGAGTCAGATTGTCCTGAATTCAGGTCTTGTCTTGATTTCTTCTTTGCTGTGTGATCTCAGGTGAATTAGTAACTACTACAGTTTTCTCATCTGTAAGATGGGGTGATAATTGTAGTTGATAAAATGGTAAGAATAAAAAGAGAAAATGCAAGTAAAGCTTTTGGTATAGTTCTAAATACCAGTAATCATACAATAAATGTTAACTATTATTATTTCTTTTATTTTTATGCTTCCTACTACTTACCCTCCCTCCCAACTATACCTTCTAATGAACATAATCTTTCTAGGTTCATTAATAGAATCAGTTAGGTTACTGACTAGGTTTTCCCTGGCCTGGTAGCAATTTCTGGGAGAAGGCATACTTTGTGCTGTGCTTCTCAGGAGAATAATTCTATTTCTAAGGTCTTCCTTAGCTTCAATTGTTGCCCCATGTAAAGCTTCCAATAATTGTGAATAATTGTGATGTGGGTTTTTTGTTTCTTTGTTTGTTTTTTCAGCCCTTTAAGCAAGAGAATCAACAAATGAAAGGAACGTGTGTTGATTTTCTAAGTAACAGTGGGCAAGTGCCGGCCCCATGGCTCACTTGGGAGAATATGGTGCTGATAACACCAAGGCCACGGGTTTGGATCCCTATATAGGGATGGCCGGTTAGCTCACTGGGTGAGCGTGGTGCTGACAACACCAAGTCAAGGGTTAAGATCCCCTTACCAGTCATCTTTTAAAAAAATAAAAAAATAAAAAATAAATAAAAAAGGAACAGTGGTCAAGAACCTTCCTGCCCATGTTGAAATAGGTCCTAAAGTTACACCTAAACAACTCCTATTGCCTCTGTACCTATTGAGGACATGTGTGGGACATGATCCAGTTCAGCAAATACTTATCGAGTACCTGCTGTGTGTAGCTCCCTGTTCTAGGCACTGGAGATTCAAAGATGATTCAAGATGTTTCCTGCCCTTGAACTCAGAATTTAACTAGTAAAACTGGTTAAAAACACACACACATACAACCCCCTCCCCCATTAATGCGATAGTTGTTAAAATAGGAAGAAATGAGCTCACAGTTAAAGGAGCAAATCATTCTCTAGGCATCTAGGAGTATCTCATTTCAGCTGAGTCTAAAGGATTAACAAGGCGTAAACAAGCGAGGCAAAGGTATGTAGGGTGAAGAGCCATGATCAAGGGCACAGAAGTGCGTGAGTGTTTGGGGGACAGCAAATCATCTCACACCATTGGACTAGGGTGTAAACACTGATGCTAGACCTTGTAAGACATTTGGAAAGCTTTCAGTGTCTACCAAAATCATGCCAAGCCAACCACTTTCTCCTGACATTTTAAAGACTTGCCCATACCACAGGAATTTTTTTCCTTATTAATGTCTGCTTTCTTCAGACTTCTGTTAAAGTTATATTTATTTTTTATCTCTCAGCTCAAATGACTGCTCTCTAAAGTCTAAAGGACTTTACCTAGACCTATGTCACACTCTTAGGAAGTAGGTTAATTTTGTTCCCTGTGATTTTACCTGAATTTTCCAAGCATTCATTGATCATCCTTTAATAATCCGTGTCATCTGTACATTTTTCACTTTATAAAACACCTTCATGTCTGCCTTTTCAAGTGATACAGCTCCATTTGGTGAGTTTTGTTCTAAATTCAAGAAACGAAGTGACTTGCTCAGTGTCATCCAGCAACTTGTTGGCAAAACCAGAATGAGCACTTAGGTCTTCCAGCCCCTCCCCCTTTCTGTTCTTTCATTGGCTGCTCAGAGCTCCTCACTCTCAGTTAACATTTCTGTTTTTATAGGAATCCCCTGAAAATGTTGCTTTAGCTCTGAGGCTGCCTTGGAACGGGAAGGGAGGTGTATCAGGTGGGTTCTGGGCCTCTCCCACTTCTCTAAATTTTATGTGATTTGTTTAGGGGGAAGAAATATTTCTGTCCCTAAAATAATTTGGACACTACTGCCTTCACCCAAAGGAACAGCATTAGTGGTGGAAATTTCAGGCACTTGGGCAGGCAGATAGCAGAGGTATTTGAGGTGATGACGTTAATCTATAAGTCTGTCCTTAATAATTCCTCAGGACCCAGGTTTATCCTCAAGGCTAGATAGAGAACACCAGAGATAGGTGATGTTCCTAGCTCTTGATGGCCTTACATTTTGTCTCATATTGGTGTGAAGAGACCAGACTGAGCCTCATGAGCATTAGTAGGTAAAAGTCAAGGATGAGAAGGCAAGTGTAAAACTATAGGCTACAGGTGTGGGAGGAGCAGAGCAGTTACTGGACATCACAGTAGTCATATGAGACTTCACAGTAAAGCAAGGATGACTCCCAAGCGTCTGCCCATACCCTTTTCTCCTTGCTGCAGACCTACATATCCAGCTTCTTTCTGGACACTTCCTCTTGGATGGCTCTCAGGCCACCCTTACCAGCTACCATAGTTTAAACATCGCCACAGGGCTGGCTGGTTAGCTGAGTTGGGTAGAGAGTGGTTTTATAACACCAAGGTCAGGGGTTCAGATTCCTGTACTGGCCAGCCACCAAAAAAACAAACTAATGACAACAATGAAAGAAAAAAATGTTGCCTCAAAACTTGTATTGAAACTTAATTCCCATTGTAACAATATCAAGAGAGTGGGAAACTCACCTATGGTATTTGAAAGGTGGGGCAGTTGAGAGGTGATTGGATCGTGAGTGATTAATCCATTCATGGATGAATGGGTTAATGGATAAATGGGTTATCATAGGAATGGCACTGGTGGCTTTTTTTTTTTTTTTAAGATGACTGGTAAGGGGATCTTAACCCTTGGCTTGGTGTTGTCAGCACCATGCTCAGCCAGTGAGTGAACTGGCTGTCCCTATATGGGATCCGAACCCATGGCCTTGGTGTTATCAGCACCGCACACTCCCAAGTGAGCCATGGTCCGACCCCACTGGTGGCTTTAATAGGAGAACAAGTGAGCATGTTAACACGCTCTGCCCTCTTGCTGTGTGATAGCCTGCATTGCCACAGGACTCTGAAGAGAGTCCTCACCAGGAAGAAGGCCCTTACCCCTGAACCTTGAACTTCCTAGCCTCTAGAACTATATGAAATACATTTCATTTCTTTATAAATTTCCCAGTTACAGGTATTTAGTTATAAGTGAGCAACAGAAAACTAATATGCCAGCCTGTCACTCTCCTCAACTTTTTTCTCTAAGACTTCCCCTTCAGTGAAAGGTATCATCTATCCATCACCCAGGCCAGAAACCTGGGCTTCATTCTCTCACCTCCTCCATCCTGTCAGCCTCCGAATTCTGTACATTCTGCCTTTGGAACATCTCTTCACTCTAGCCTCCTCTCCATCCCCACTGCTCCCACTCTGGCCCAGGCCACTGTCACTTCTCCTGATGACAGTTGGGGGCTCCTCACTGCTTCCTTCTTCCCTCCACACAACTGCTGGAGTGACCTTGCCAAAGCAAAGATGTGATCATAAAATTCACCTGTTTCAGACCCATGGCTAGTTCCCCAATATCCTGGGGGTAAATTCCAAACTCCTCAGCTACTCAAAAGGACCCTCCATGACCAAGCCTCTGCTAACCTCTTCAGCCTCATTTCTGCTGCCTCTGACCCCTATGGATTCAGCTGGCTTGCCTCCTCCACCAGTCTGCCCTCAGCCCTTCCTCTGTTGTCCCCTGCTCAGGCTTCTGTTCCATTCCTTCACTCAGACCCTAGTGGTTAAAGTGCATTCTAAAGAGCTGTACCCCATGGGAGACTATGAGGAGTGTTTTGAGTTTCCAGGTTCTTTCTGCATTGAACATATGGTACTTTCACTCTCAAAATGTTTTCATGTTGCTTTTTTGTTTTGTTTTTTTGGCAGCTGGCTGGTATGGGGATCCGAACCCTTGATCTTGGTGTTATAACACCATGCTCTAACCAGCTTAGGTAACCAGACAGCCTCAGGTTGCTTTTGATATAAGACCAGGACATCAGTTGAGGAGTTGGATATAGGGAGCCCAGAGCCAGGGATCGGGTTTAGAGGTATTCATCAAAAGATATTTCTTAACTGCTTACTGTGTATCTGTCCTGGGTGCTGGTGATAGTAAAGACAGATAGCCTGATCAAATAGAGAATTGCCTAGCCCCATGCCATACCTGCTGAATTTGAATCTCCAAGGAAGTTCTCAAGTGAATCTTAGAACTGGGTAAGTTGGAAGACTTAACCTGATTTCATTTATAAGAAATATCCAGAATAGGCAAATCTATAGAGACATAAAGTAGATCAGTGGTTTCCTAAGGCTGGGGTGGGGAGGAATGCAGGGGCCTGGGGATGATAGCTAAGGGGTGCAGAGTTTCTTTGTAGGATGATGAAAATATTCTAAAATTGTGGTGACAGTTGCACAACTCTGTAAATATACTAAAAGTGTACATTGAATTGTACACTTTAAACGGTTGCATGGTATATGGACTAAATCTCGACAAAACTGTTTTTAAAAATATTTGGACCAAGTTCCACAGGGAAGGCACACACCCATTGTCTTCCCTAGACCTGGATAGTGCCTGTCACCTAGTAGAATAGTCAGCAGAAACTTACGGATGTCTTTTCCAGAGGATAGGAAGTAAATAAGCCATTGCAGTGGGGTGTGGTTAGTATTAGAGTGAGTGCAGGTTCCTGTAACAAGAGCAAGTGGAGATACAACTTTCTAAGGAAATTTGTGATGTCTAGATTGAAGCCTGTCAGGTTGAGCAGGCGTGGTGAAGGTAACGGGAAGGTGGCAATAGTGTACCACAGAGCAAGTGGTACCAGGCCCAGGGGTGAATGAACCCTGCAAATAGTCCAGTTGAGGCTCCAGTGCAGAGGGAGAAGATAGGTGGCAGGAATGAGGTCAGAGAAGGGAACAGGCTCAAAGGGCTTTGCAAGCCACTTTGGGTTTTTTCTTAAGAGAGTCTGTAGTGGTTGGTTTAAGTTTTAAGAATCGTCCTGACTACATCATGGAGAAAGGACCGAAGAGGGGCAACACCAGAGGCAGAAAGCCTGTGAAAGGCAGTTTTAGTGTCTAGGTGAGAGGTCAACAGGTCCTGAACCTGAGTCATGCCAATGGAGATAAACAGAAGTAAACAGAGTTTAGAAATATTTAGGGCCGGCCTGTGGCTCACTTGGGAGAGTGTGGTGCTGATAACACCAAGGCCACGGGTTTGGATCCCTATGTAGGGATGGCCGGTTAGCTCACTTGGGAAAATGTGGTGCTGACAACACCAAGTCAAGGGTTAAGATCCCCTTACCAGTCATCTTTAAAATATATATATATATATTTAGAGCATTTAATTGAGAAGATTCTGCTGGCTGGAATGGGGGGACAGAGGAAAGAGTCAAGGATGAGGCCCAGTTGTATGGGTTGGGTACCTGAGTAACTGGTAATCCCCAAGAGCCCTGTAGAAGAAACAGATTTTGAGAAGATGTTGAATTTTTTTGTTTGTTTTGTGGCTGGCTGGTACAGGGATCTGAGCCCTTGACATAAGATATTGAATTTGATTTTGAGCATGTTGAGTTTGAAATGCCCCAGATGTTCAAAAGAAAGTGTCCAGTCAGCAGTTAGATGTCAGGGTCTGGAAGTAAGGTGAGAACCATGTGAATCATTGGCATACAGCCACAGCATGTAGATGGAAGCCAGAGGAATGGATGAGATGGTTCAGAGAGTGTGTTTCGAGAGAAGGAAAGGGCCTAGAATGGAACCCTGTAGGGTGATATTTAAGAGGATGCCTGAGGAAGAAGAGGAAAAGGTTACTGTAAGGAAATTCAGAGGAGACAGTTACAAACATAAGTGTTAGCTCTAGCAATTCAGCTGCTTATTCTAAAGACTGTCAGTGTTTACTGCATGTCTGTATGCCTTGGGTGTATTCAGAGACAGGTAAGACTTGACCCTTGACATCAAACATAGACTAGTGGCCATCACCTGATTGCAATCTTCTGAAACAAGAGGCCCATTTCTCGCAGGCCAATGAGGGTCTTATTTTCTAAATGATAGATTGTGCTTCCTTAGCAGTACATATGAGGCACTGGAGTCTCATAATACATAATACACCCTTCTGTATTACCTAGGCTCAGAAGAGCCAGGCCCAGCAGCCAAGCCAAGAGCCTTCTGTCTATGGGGGATGGATGGCCTGAATAGGAGACTCCAGGTCTGTCTGGGGGGATGGAGGGAAAAGAGAGCATGTCATATGCCTGGGGTTCAGCAAATTGTACCCACACACCAGGCACAGAAACACACAAGGAAGGCACCCCCGCTCTGTGGGCGAGACAAAGAAGCAGTCCTCTTCCCACGTGCCAACCCATCTGCTTCTTCGCCTTCACAAACATGCCATTTTTTCTTCTTTTTTTGGTTTTCTGCAGCTTTGAATACATGAGGAAGAAGAGTGGGAGACAGGAGGAAAGGTAAGGTTGGAAGAGGGCAAGAGGAAAGGGGAGGAGACTGGGGAGGCTCCAGCAACCATCAACACAATAAATTGTATCCTGGACCACCTCAGCCTGGCCCCTTTTTTGTAATGCGTGCATATCAGTTTTTTCTGAGCAGATCCCAAAGACGATGGCCAAGGTATGGCTGTGGCCTCGATGGACTTAATTGATGGAGCACTTCTCATTGTGTCACAGGCCTCAGAGAGCTCACTTCCATCTGTCCCCTCACAGGCTGGCATTGGCTTTCCCTCCCCTCGTATCCCTGACTCCTGATGGTATTCTCAACTTCCCATCACCTGGGCCAGTAGGCTCCCAACTATCCTGAGTCCAAGGCAGCAGGAATGAATGCCCTCTCCACCACAGATCTTCATGACAGTAGGGCAGGAGGTGGCGGGAATGTGGTGGGTCAAGTTAGCCCCGTGTGAAGACCCATGGGAGGCATCTGGGAAGTGAAGGGGGGGTTACAGGTGGGTGGACAAGGGTTCTCTCTACCCTCCAGCATCTCGCAGATGAGGGACTGGGCCTGGGTATAGGAGGCCATCCAGCTTGACTTCAAGTCCCTGATGGAGAGAGGTCAAGTGGCTGTCCTGGGTTGAGCCATGCTGCTCTGAGCTAATGATGGGCAAAGACCTGAGGGTCTATGACCTTTTTGTTCTGGCCTTGACAGTTCTCCACCTGGCTGTGCTCACAGTGCTCTAATTCTAGGTCCTGCCCACCCTGACCCTCACACCCGCCCTCGGCTAGAGCTGAATACCAGGCTTTGGCCTCAGGACCCTCCTTGTAGAGGACAGAGCGTCAGGGGTCCTATCCCTTCCCAGCATTGGAGAGCTGGGATTTTCAGTGACAGCCCCAGTAGACCCCTGGCTGGGATGATGACATTTTTCCATCACCCATTTCTTGCCCATGCCCTACCCTCTCCTGTGGTTCAGCTTTGAACTTGTGCTGGCCCAGTCACCCCCTCTGCACTTTCCCAGGACCTGGTCAGCCAGTGTTCACTTCCTCTTTCCCCACCACACAGACTACACTTTTGATGCAAGTGGATAGCCCTGCCCTACCAGTGAGCCTCAGGCCTGGAGGGCTCCTAGGGTTGGTTCTAGGACTGCAGCGCTCCATGGGGCAGGCTCAAGCTGTGGCCAGCTCTGAGTGCTGGCTTGGTGTCTATCACTTGTTTGCCTTCTCTGCCCCATGCCACCCTAGCTGACCACCCAAAAAGCTGAGCTGCACCGTCCTGCCCATGCCATCCTTCATAGTTACAGAGGGAGCACAGAGCTGTGCCAGTGTGCTGAGGGCCGTCTGCCACCCCCACCCCCACCCCTCTGGAATGGGCCACCTGCATCCACACACAGGTGTTTCCTGTGCTCTTTCCTGTTGCCGTTTTTTCTGCTCAGCTTGGCTTCCCCAGCAGGTGGTTAAGGCCCCAACCAAACCTCTTCATGCACAGCTCTAGAACACTGGGGTGCAGGGCTCCCCAGGGATCTGGGTCACACTCAGGGGGACTTTTGACACCTCATTGGCTCTTCCTGAGTGTGGGCACACACGGTCCTCAACCTGATACCTCTGCGTACATGCTGTCACGCTGCTGTGCTACACCTCAGGCACTGGAGCACCAGATTCAGGGAGTGGGGAAGGCACTACCCATGCACTGTTCCCTTCATCCTGGTTAATGGAAGTTCTGGAGAAGAGAAAGGTGGAGGATCTGTTTTTCTAGCTGTGGGTATAGGTCTCCCTCAGGCCCTCCTTAAAACAGGGCTGCCATCCTCAAGTCCCAACTCATCCTCAAGTTCCTCATGTAGGACTCTCAACCTTCTGGGGTTAATATGTGCCAGGCAGCTCTGGGGGAAGATGAGGCCTCTCCTAGGAACCCTACTTTCTAAAGTAGCATGGGTCTGCTGGCTGTCAGGGGCCACAGGGTTCAGCCAAGTTTGTTATTACAGAGAGGGAGGTGGGTTGGGGATGGAAGGACTTGCTGTCTTAAGTCACAGGGCAGCATCTGGGTCTCCTGCCTCCCAGGCCCCAGCTCTTCCCTTCTGTAAGCATTTCCTCTCCCTTGCTACCAACCCTCAATGGGCTCCTTCAGCCCCCTCTGTAGGAAGCTGCCTGGGCTGACGGGAAGGCCTAGAAGCCAGGCATCCACTCACACAGTTCTGCTGCCCCCTGGTGGCCAGAAGCTCCAGCCACACCATGCCTTCTTTTCCGGATGGCTTCCTCTTTGTCCCCTAGCCACAGCCGGTCCCAGGACTGACACCCTGAGGGCTTTCTCTGGGCAGACTTCACAGATGCCGCACCCTGGGCCCGGAGTTCCCAGGCTCAGGGAGGGCCCAGCCTGCAGGCGGAAACTTCTCAGCAACACCCTGCCACCCTCTTCCCCTGCTCTCTCCTGCAAGCTCAGTTCCAGCTTCTGGACCTTCTTCCACCCGGATTTCCAGGGCAAATGCACATGCTGTTGTCAATTGGACACACCAGTGTCAGGAAGATTTTGGAGCAGAGGGTCAGGAGTGCACCAGCCCATGTAGGAAAGGCATTTTGCTTTTTTATTTTCTGTAAAACTCTGTAAATAAAATAGAAAACCAAGGGTGGTGGGGCAGAGGCATGGTATCCAGGCCCCAGACACTGATTTGTGGCAAGGGGTGTGCTGAGCCAAGGCTGGGAGGCACCTGACTGCAGGCACTGACTCTACCAACTCCAGGGGCAACAGAAGAATATATTAGATTTTCATTGATAGGAATCTGTTGGGGAGGGGTGTCTGGAGCCAGCCCTTACCCTCCCTGCCAGTGCCTAATCAATCCTGAAAGTGGTGGGAAGGGGCACTGGGAGCCAGTGGGTGGAGAGTTTAGAATGCTGTGCTGGCCATGCTGCCGGGCCCAAAGATGCGGGGCAGAGCATCCAGTGACTCTTCCAGCCGTCGATGGGCAGACTGTCCTTCTTCTCCTGAAATGTGTGAGGATGTGGTCAGGAATAACTCTAGCCCCGTCCTGGCCCTCCCACCCCTGGCCCCATCTCGCTTTACTCTCATCAGCCAAGATGTCCCAGAACACTTGACATCTATTCCCATCCCCCAGCCTCACCACACTGTTGCAGGCTCTGCCGGGCAGCTTCCCTCACAGCTTCTGTATCCGTTTGGCACAGGTACACCAGGGGCTCAATGCCCTCAGAAGCCTATCAGGGAAGGGAGCATTGAGGTGGGTCAGGGGAGCAGAAAGGAGGGGCACAGGGGTGGGGCTACAGAGAGGGGAAAGAAAGGTTGGGAGCGCTGGCAGGGGTCACCTTGATGCAGCCCAGGGCCAGGCAGCCAGCCATTCGAGTCTGCACATCTTCATCCTCGAGCTGGTCCAGGAAGCACAGGAGGGCCTGGGTAAGTGTGAGAAGGCAGACTTAGCCACACACTGGGAGAGCCCAGGATCTGAGTCCTTGCTCTCAAGGGAGCCCTGCCCAACTCTCACCCTCTCCCGGAAGGCAGGGCCCAGCGACAGGCTCCGGAGCTGAGTGCTGACAGCAGCCATGACCTTGTTGTTGCCATGGACGAGCAGGGAGCTGAGGGCCTGAAGTCCGTCCCTTCGTAGCCGCCCCTCAGGTGCCAACCTCAGGGCCTTCAGCACAACAGCCTGGTCATCTGAGTTTAGATTCCGCACCAGTAACACTGAAGGAAGAAGAGGAGTAAGAAAAGGTGGCAGGGCAAGGAGCCTTCTAGGGTGGGTAGGTCATGTCCTCATGTCCTTACCCTCACCCTGAGGCCCACCCCTAGGGCCAGGCCACTTTTTGATCAGGGCCACTGCCTCACCCTCCTCGGCGGTCTCAGTCACATAGGCCTCCATGGAGGGGCTGTCCAAGGTTTCAACATAACTCCAGAACTGGAAGACTGTGAGCTGCTCTCCAGGGCCTGGCTGGGGCCTCCTGGGCAGCTTCTGTCCCAGGGCATCTTCCAGGAACTTCACACACACTGCGGGGGGCAGTGCCATAGGCCTCAGAGTTTGGATGAACCCAGACTTTTAGGGGGAAGAGGGTGCTCCCGTCCCAGGCTCAGGTCCAGGGCCCCCCTGTCCAAACCCTTCCCATCTGGGTTCTTTTGCTCCAAGGCAGGAGCCTTTGTAATGTCTACTCAGTGCTCAGCTCCTATGTCTGTGTGGGCTGACATGGATTTCGGGATCCCAACACTGGGGACCTGAGAAATGACAGAAGAAGGGGCAGGTAGGCAGCCCACTCACCAGCCTCAGCTAAGCCTGGCTGGCGAAGGGAGAGACGGGAACTGTACTGGTTGCAGAAGGTGAGGAGTACCCGCTCCACAGGGCAGATGAAGGGGCTGAGTCCCTCTGTGCACTGGTCCCAGAAGGTCAGGAAGCCGGGCCGTGAGGCTGAGAACTGCACCACTGGTGAGGGGGTGGGGGGTGGGGAGGGCGGTACAGGAAATTGTCAGCAGCAGGCAGGTGGGCACGCAGGCACAGAGATAGAGTTGGGATGAGGTGGCAGCTTCAGGGTACATCCCAGAGCCAGAGCCCAAGCCCATAGGACCTTTACCTTCATGAGCAGAGGTGGCAGGAACCTCCCATAGCTTGCTGAGCTCACATACTGCCTCAAGCACTCGGGCTTCCCGCAGCAGCCGCTCCAGGGCCCATGCCTCCTGGCAGCGCAAGGGCCCGAATGTGCCCAGTTTCTGGAGAACAGAAGTGGCCAAGTAGCTCAGACCTCGGGGTAGGGCTTGGGGAGGACTACAAGCCCCAGCATGCATTGGGAGAGGCTGGAGGGGAATAGAGTGTGGGAAGTATTCTATTTGGCAAGAGCTAGATGCCAGGGCCCAGGGGCACTGGGGTGTGGAACTCCAAGAAGGTATAAAGGACCAGGATTCAAGTTCAGGCCTCCTGGGAGTAAGAGGTTACAAGGAAACAGTGGGGGGACGGGGGGAATAACCACCAGTCTCACCAGCAGGAGGCGACTGCAGTGGTACAGGTGCTGGACCAAGGCAGCGTCCAGGGCTGGACAACCCGTGCTGAGGGGGCAGGCACTGGGTGAGTCTAGGCTGTCCTCAGCCCCAGCCTCCGAGCTGCTTGTGGGCCTGAGAGAAAAATGGGGTCAACCACCCCAGGAGCACACATCACCATCTGGTCACCAGTGTTTATTTGTATTATGCTCCCCCCATCCTAGAATGGAGGAACAGATGATGCACAGACAACAGACAATGGGTAAGTCCATGGAGGACTTCCAGAAAGAGGAAGGCGCTGGGACCAGCAGGTGGTAGCAGGGATTTCTGGAGTCAGTCTGCTCTGTGCAACCTCCAGCTGGGACCACCGGGTCTGGGATGGGCACGAGTAAAACTGCAGGCGGGATGGTCTATGAAATGTGGACCGCAAGGGGTGCAGGGCACAGGTTGTAACCTGGGCAGCAGCAGAGGGAGGAGGGACCAGGCACAATTCTCAACTGGGAATTGGCAAAGGCCGATTTTGGGACTGAGAGCTGCAGAGCCAGGGCCTCCTGGAGAGTCAGGGTAGAGACAGAGGGTGCCAATGCCAGGGGACCCGGGGAGCAAGGGGAGGCACTGAAAGAGCTACTTCACAGGGCAGGTCCAAGGTGAGGCAAGGGAAAGGGGAGGGGCTGGAGGATCACAAATTGCCAGGGGCCAGCAGGAGAGGCAGACATTGCAGAGACAAGAAAGGCAGTCAGAAGCACTGGGGATATAGATAGGGTTGGGATGTGGGCATCAAGGAATCATGAGGTGTATGAGGGAGGGGTGAACACAGATGCACCTGCCAGCAAGTCCATCCTCATATGCTCTACCTGGCCCCACCTTACCTGTTTTCCTCCTTTGGCTGGCGCTGCCTCACCACTACCCCCTCACCTAGCCCCCCCACCCAGTCTCACTCAGCTCACCAGTTGCCGGGACAGACACCGTCGTCATCTTCATCTTCGTTGAGGAAGCTGAAGCTCTCCAGGGCATGCTCAACAGTGATGCTAAGACTGGAGGCCCGGCTGCGAGTCAGGCCTTGTCTCTGCTGGGGTTGTGAAGGGAGTCAGAGCTGCTGCCACTGCCAGGTTGCCCTCCCTGTGCTGGCTCAGCCTGGCCCAGCCTAGCCCAGCCCCGCCCTCCTCACCATGAGCAGACTCTCCAGCCGAGTCACCTCCTGCTCCAAGCCCTGCAGCTCAGGGAACTGGCCACGATAGTCATCCAAGGCAGACATTAGGGTCCCCAGTGCCTCCTCCAGTCTTCTGTCCCCAGCCCCTCCAGCTGCCCCTGGGACTGGGACCTGGGTAGCCATGGCCAGGCTAAGGTCTGAATGCTGGGGCCCAGGGGTTAGGGGTAAGGGAGGGGAGCTTGGGCTCTGAAGGATGGACTCTGGGGGATCTGGGGCAGGGTTTGTGAGAGGTTTCCAACTGGAACAGGCAGGACTCAGGCAGGGAGTGCTGGGGGCTGTGGGGTCTGCATGAGTGCAGGGAGTGGAAGCTGGGTGGCTACAGGGCAAGAGGTTGGTGCTTGGGAAGGTGGAGTCTGCATGTGCAGAGGGGCTGAGAAGCATAGCAGAGTCTAGAGAAGTGCAAGGGCTTACAGTTATAAGGGTGGAGGTTGTGACAGGGTGGGTGGGGCTTTTGGTAGTCTGGACAGAGCCCATAGCATTGGGGGTAGGACCTGTAGAGGTGTTAGTCAACATCTTGGCTTTGTGAGCGGGGCTTGGAGTGATGTGGGTGGGGCTTGTAGTGGTGTGGGTGGGGCTTAGGGTGGTGTGGGTGGGGCTTAGGGTGGTGTGGATGGGGCTTGTGGTCTGGGCAGGGCTTAGGGTGGTGTGGGTGGGGCTTGTGGTGGTCTGGGCTGGGCACATAGTGGTGAGGGGAGAGGACTCTGGCTTGTGGGTGGGACTTGTGGCCTGGACTGGGCCTGTGACATTGGGGTTAGGGCCTGTAGTGGTGAGGATAGAGGGCACTGGCTTGTGGGTGGGACTTGTGGTAGTCTGGACTGGGCCTGTGACATTGGGGGTAGGGCCTGTAGTGGTGAGGATAGAGGGCACTGGCTTGTGGGTGGGACTTGTGGTGGCCTGGACTGGGCCTGTGACATTGGGGGTAGGGCATGTAGTGGTGAGGGTAGAAACCATAGGTTTGTGAGTGAAGGCTATAGTAGTGTGAGTGAGGCTTGGAGCACTATAGGTAGGGCTTATGGCACTGTAGGTGGAGCTTGTAGTGGTGTGGGCAGAACTTGGCAGTTCAGAAGGGCCAGAGTCTGTAGCTTTATAAACTGAGTCTAGGTATGCAGATGCTGGGGGGGGGCCTGTTGTACTGAGGGTGGGGCTTGTGACAGAATGGCCAGAGTCTAGGGCAGGAGGAACAGGACCAGGGTGCTCCCTGTGAGTGGGATCTGTGTGTGTAGGTGGGCTAGATCCTTGGGCTAGGCTTTCTGGGCCCACAGCCTCCACTGAAGCCTCAGCCAAGGCAGCATCCACACTGGCCTCACTGATGTGGCTCAGAGTTCGGCTGTAGGGGGCGTGCCCATTGGCCAGGGCTGGAGCCATGGCCCCCTCCTCATTCATGGGTTGAGAGCTGAGGGTCTCAGGCCTACGGAAGGCAACTTGAATGGGCAGAAGCTCAGGCTGCTGCATCAGGGGCCTGGGTGCTGATGAGTGGCGGGCAGTGCCTGAGAGCTGTGGGCTGGATGAGTCGTCTGAAGATTCGGATGACAGGGACCATGCTGTCCCATTCTCCAGCTCCTCCTGCCGCCGTAGCATGTTCTGAGAGAAAGGAAAAGGCATTTCAGGACCACCCCCAGGGAGCCCCTGGATGATGGTGAGGCCTGGGCCTGGCGTGTGACTCACATAGAAGGCCTGCTCCCGAAGCGAGGGAGTGTCTGGTGGGCTCTGGCTATAGGTGGAGAAGCGCTTGGTGACTGTGGAGGCCTTGTTGACTGTAGAAGCAGCGGAGGGCTGGTCATCCTTATCGAAGGGGCTGGGGAGACAAAAGGCTATTAGCAGGTGCCACAGGCCTTCTGGTCCTGCCCTCATGTCCCTCAGCCTCACCAACCTCCATGTGACTTCTAGGCTGAGCTTGATGGTGCCGAGGTCATTGATATCCACGGCCACAACCTGGGGCAGGGCGGCAAACAGGTCCTTGGTCTCACAGGAGACGCTGCCCACAACCACATGGTTGGCCAGGCCCTTCAGTTCTGTCACCTGTAGCCAAGAATGCATGCTGGGGTTACAAGGGTGCAGGGCCATGAGATCGAGGCAATCAGAGGTCTGAATTTGCATAGAGGTTATAAGATGATCACAAGGACATATGGCCATGGGGAGGCTTGAAGCAGTCTGGGAGCATGGGGATCACAGAGGGCAGAGTTTGTAGGGTCATTGAGGTCATGGGGGTCACAGCCTCATAGGGACTCAGGAGGTCAAATATTCACAGGGTCAGAAGATCGTGAGGAGGTAATGGGGTCATGAGGCCATGAGGTCATAGGAGTCACAAAGATTGTTGTTTTGAAGTCAGAGAAATCATGAGGAAATCACAGATTCATGAAGGTCTTGGAGTCACACATTCACAGGGCCATGGAGCCATGGAGGGGTCATAGGAGTAAGAGTCTCAGGATCATGAGGGTCACAAAGGGTTCACCATGGTTCTATGGTACTGGGCAGAGACACCACCTTGATGGACAGGAATTCCGTGAGCAGAGGAAGAAAGATGGCTTCTTCACTGTCCCACACCTGCTTTCCACTACTCTCAATGCGGCCCCGAAGTTTCCAGCGCTGACGCCCGTATTTCATGCAAATCTGGGGGAACAGGTGGCATGAGGCAGCCCTGGTGTTGCGACCCTGCCATCCCAGCCCTTCCCTGCACATCCTCTTACCTCGTACTGATCACCCACACACAACCTGGCAAAGCCAGCCAGCCCTGGGAGTAGGGGGAGAAGTAGATGAGCCACGCTGGGAAGTCCTGGGCACATACCCTCCCACTCCCCACCTTCCCCACACAACTCAGTACCTTTCATCCGGAGATGGAACTCGCCCAACTGAGCCTCCAGATCACTCTCCAGGAGACACATGCTCTGGGAGGAAGAGGCAGGGACAGGTGGGGTCAAGAATCAGTCCCCTCTCACCCGCCCTGCCATACCCTGTGCCTCTGCCTCATGGGCACCCATCCCTCACCTCCGTGTACTCTCGATGCCCTCTAGTGGCCTCAGCCAGGCTGTCCCGTGCCTCTCGGCTCCCTGGGGACCCAGTGCTGTAGGCACGGACCATGTTGTAGGCACCATCCCGGAGACGCCGCTGGACACAGTATGCCTCATACAGCTCATCAATCTGGGAAGGTGAGTGAGTGGGGTGACAGTAGGGGGGACTGAGACTCACCACTGGGATTACTCCCCGGGGCCTAACATCACCCCCATTTCTCTATGATATCCAGTCCCTCACCCCAATCTGCATGCATGCTGCACAGGTACCTTGCTGGCGTGGAACTCCAGTCGTCGCAGGAAGCGTTCGATGGACTTGACTTGCTGGGGGAGAGGTGGGTGAGGAATGGCCTGAGGCCCAGGGCCCTTTACTCTCCCCATGAGCCAACCCCTTCCAACACTGTTCTACACACACTCACCTTGTCCAAGTCATACAGGAAGCCCTGCAGAGAGAGATGAGAAGGGGGCCCTTAGGAAATATGAGGAGGACTACAGCAGGGACACTTGCCCACTCAGACCCATCATAGTTCCCCTCCCTCACAGCCGTTCTCCCCACACATCAGTCCACAACCACTCCAGTTACAGCATGCCTGGCTCTTGGTGGGTACTGGTAACCAAGATCAGGTCCCTTAGACCCCTCCAGTAACCTCTCCCCACCTCTTCCCTGGGATCCCTTTCCTACAGCCCCTAAGGAGAGAGCTCTATGCCTCCTCATGCATGGTTCCCTCTGCCAGGGAACTCCCATTCATCCTTCCAGACCCAGCATTAGTGTTCCCTCCTCTGCTAAGCTCTGACTTTTTCCCCAGGAAAAACCATGGCTCTCTTCTCAGTATCACTACAATGTGAACTCCTGTTGTCCATGTCTGTGGGGGTCTAACCTATCCCATTGGAAGCTCCTGTGAGTAGGCACTGGGTCCCAAGCAGAAAGTGTGCACAACAAGAAAGTTGGGGACAGAAAGCCCCTCAGCCTTTCCTGATACCGCCTTTCCTACTCACACCTGAACCAAGTCACCCCAGAAAATAGCCCTGATGTTACCCAGGGCTGGCCCTTCCCAGACTGCCATGCCACAAAGGTAAAGGGCATTAGTCCAGGGCATCCCTACCTCCCTGTCACTCACCAGGCGGGAATTTCTCTTGGACTCCTTTATCTGCCCCTGGAGTTTCTCCTGCTCCTGCTGGTGCGCTTCCAAGTAGGCCCTGGGGAAAGTGGCGACGAAAAGAATTAACTTAACCTCTCCAGCCTCAAGATGCCCAAGGTATAAGCCAGTAGGGAGACAGGGTGTGGGGCTGGGGCAGGTTCCTACTAGCAGATAGGAGATGGGGTTTGGGGAAGGATCCTGGGACAAGGGGTGGGGAGGGAGTTGCTTACGTCAGGCCTCGCTTAAGCGCAGCGTACACTAGGTCCAACCGCTCAGGCTGTGGGACCTTGGGGGCCGGGTGGGCCACAGAAAACATCCTGGACACTCGGGAGAGCGCTGGGAGCTTTCGTGGGGGCCCGGGCGGGCTGAAGACCGGGAAGCTCCTGAAAAAGAGGTTGCCGTCAGAAAGAGGCGAGCAGGAGACCCCCAAACCCTCACTACACACCCAGTCCCAATCCCATCCGACTCTCTTGACCCCATTAACCCCCCTCCGCCACGTACCTGGGCCCCCGCTGCTCGTGGCTGCTGAGGACGCCTGCGAAGGACTGGCTCCTATTGACCCGGGCGCTGAGCAGGCGACGCTGCGGCCGCACCGACAGGGACATCATGGAATGAGTCCGCGCGGGGCTCCCTGGGGGTGGCGGGTGTGTGTGTCCAGCACCAGTCGTATCCCTGAAGCTCCCTCCCCATGGGCTGGCCCCAGGGCTGGAGCAGGTCCGTCCCAGTTTCCAGGTACTGCTGCCCCAGTGAGCTCCGGGCTCCTCCGTACTCTTAGCCCCGCCGGCCCCGGCGCTAATGACAGGGCGGCCGCGGACGACTCGGCCTCGGACTCAGCGTGGCCTCGGCTCAGCCCCCACTTCCTGCCGAGGTGCGGGCTCCGCCTGTCGCGGAGCAGGAAGGGGGGTCGCGTGGGACCCTCCTCCGGCTGGGAATGCGCAGGAAAGGGGCGGGGCGCGCGAAGAATGTGCGGAAGCGCCTGTTTACACGGGGGCGGGGCGGCCTCCCCAGCCCTGCCCCTGACACCGCCCCCCCAGTGGACCAGGAGCTAGGGTGCCCCCACCCCGGGAGGCCGCGGGAGGTCACGGGGCGGGGCACGGTGCGCGATCTGAGCACTGCGGAGCTGCCCGACAGGCCCGGCCGGCGCTGGTTTGGCTCCTGAGACCCGCCCGCCGTACGTAGAGTGCTCCCCCCAACCCCCACCAGCTCCCAGGCGCCTGGACGCCAGAGCCCTCCCGGCGCCCAGCAGCCGGGGGATTCCCAGAGTGGGTCGCAGTGCCGAGAAGTGCCCAGCCCCCTCCATCTTCCTGGGCTCCGACCTAGAAACTGAGTCACTGACGCAAGCCTTCACCCCTGCCCTTGGCGGGAGGGGATCCTTGGCAGACCCCTAACCCCGCTCCGGCGAAACATGCACGCTTGGCCCTCAGAATCTGGCCTGCATCCCCTGGGGCCAGTCCCGGAGCCTTCACAGCCTCAGGTCGGGTCCTACCTTTCTTCTTGGAGTTCATGGTAAGTCCTGGACCGTCCCCGACCCGCGCTCGTCCCCGGCGTCCCTGCCGGCCCGAGGCCACTTGGAGCCTCAGCTGGGCTCCCCGCTCCCTCCCAGCAGCTCTGGCTAGGCTTCGGCTCCTCCCGGCGCCGCCCCCCGCCCAGTTCCTGCCGCCTGACTCAGCCCGCCGGGATGGGCGGGACCGGCCGGACTAGGGGGCACCCGGCCTCGGCCCGCCTGGCCTCCAGGAGGGGTGACTGGGGGTTCCCCTCGGGGAGGGGACTGACGGGAGTCTTCTAGGCTGGGATCAGGAGTGTGTGTAAAGGGAGTTGAGCGCAGCAATGGATATGGACGGATAGAATAAGGGGACCGAGTGGGGGCTGTAATGGGGACAGTGAGAGTAGGGGGCTCAAAGAGCGATTGTTGAGGGGTGCTGAGGGATAGCTGAAAACACGGAGGGATGAGAGTTGGGGTTCTAACTGTGCGAAGGGTGGAGAGTGGGGGGATAAGAGAGTGGAAGGGAGGGCTGGGGGTGCTGAGTGGAGGGCAGAGAGTAGGGCACTGAGCATGAGGGGTCTGGGAGGCTAAGAGAGAGGAGCATAAAGTATGGGACTAAGTCAACCCCATATTATGTGTTGCTGCCTTAAGAGGGATGCAGAGAAGGAAGTGGGTGCAGAGAGTTTCACAGCCCCATGTACCACCCCCACCCCTATGCCCACAGAGGGGGTGCTCGGTCTTGGCACTCCCCCTCACTCCCCAGGGAAAATGATTAGGTCCCATTGCTCAGTCAGGGCCTCTGCCCTGGCTGGAGCTGCATCCTAGGGCTAAAGCCCCCCTTCTGGCCCCCAGCTTGCATGGGACTCTCAGGCCCTAAATTCCCTTGGTGCTGGCTCTTTCCTGCCCCTAGTATCTTTGAATATCCCTTCCCACCTCCAGCCTGGATTGAGGCCACCATGCCCAGGGTCCACTAGGCATCATATCGCCTGACCTCAGAGTGGCTGGATGCGCCCCCCCGCAAACACTCCTGCTCCTTGAGGCTTGATTCTGCTGCATTGTGCTTTCTTTATCCCCGTGAGGCTGGGGTGGACCCAGAGGTCTATATTTTCCACAAACCCACTGACTCCCCTACAGATTCAGATGCAAGAGGTCCAAGGACCCCAGCTTAAGAAATGCTATACTCCCCTTCTTCCTTGAAGATCAGGTACCATGTACTCTACACTGCTGACCTGTGCATTCCCATGGATTGCCCACCCAACACTGTCCTCTTTGCTCCCTTCAGCCATCTCCTACAGGAACACCCCAGCCTTGTCAACTGCCTCTGGAATGTCCCTTTCCTAAATCACAAACCCATTGACCACAACCTTCAGGCAATCTCCAACACTCCCACCTGACCTGCCTTTTACCTGAGGGTCCCTTGAGCCTTCAGCCTATTTATTCAACCATTCACTGAGTGACAACCCTGTGCCAAGCATGTGCCAGTCACTGGAGATACAGCCTGGAATTTCACAGACGCCACCCTGCACAGACCTCACAGTCCGCCTCTGCTTTCTTTTTCTCTGCCAGCTCCCTCCTACCTTCTCTTCCTTACCTTCCCTACACACCCTCCTCCCCAGCCTGGATCCACAGCCACCATTCCATTACATCACTGCTAGTATCCTCAGCATTCTGTGCCTCTCGCTACATGACAGAAATCAACGCTGGGCAACCCACCTCCCTGTCTCCTCTGCACCTGCACACAGGCTGGCAGGAGTTGCCAGAGGTCTTGGAACAGCAGCCCGGCTACACACAGCAATTCTCACCCTCAGTCAGGCTCTCACTTCCCACCTGTTAAATATTCATGTGGCCCTAGTCATCACTCTCCTTTCTTACAGAAGATGGGTGTTTCAGACTTTCTCCACAAGTCTCTAACAAGCTCAAGTTACTCCCACATAAAAAATGAAAACAAGCCTGGAAGCTATACAAATGCCCATAGATGAATAATAAATTACTATACAGCAAAAGAATGAAAAATATACAACTACATGCAACAATATGGACGACTCTTACAGACATTATGTTGAGTGAAAGAAGCAAGACACAAGAGAGGACCTATATATGATTCCCTTGATAATGAAGTTCAAAAACAGGCAAAACTTCTGTGATGATAGAAGTCAGATTAGTAATTACCCTTGGGGTGTTGTGACTGGAAGGGGGTACAAGGGGTCTTCCAGGGTGCTGGTAATGTTCTATTTCCTGCTCTGGCTTCTATTTCCTGATCCTCTATGGGGGTGTTCCCTTGTGAAGGCTTATCAAGCTGTACACTCAGGACATATACACTTTCTGTATGTATATTACATTTCAACATAAAGTTGACTTTAAATAAAGAACTACAGGGCCGGCCTGTGGCTCACTCGGGAGAGTGCGGTGCTGATAACACCAAGGCCACGGGTTCGGATCCTATACAGGGATGGCTGGTTAGCTCACTGGCTGAGCGTGGTGCTGACAACACCAGGTCAAGGGTTAAGATCCCCTTACCGGTCATCTTTAAATAAATAAATAAATAAATAGAATAATAATAAATAAATAAATAAATAAATAATTGATAGATAGAACTACAAAAAGAAATGACACCCTCAATGTGTTCTCTCCAGCTACCCCACTCCTCACCCCATCTCTCTCTTATCCTTTCAGAGCCAAGTTGCTTGAAGAGATGTCTACCTCCATTTCCTCACCACACCCACCTCCTCCTCTTCCCATCCTGGTCTGCCTTCTGCACTCACCACTCCCCTGATGGATGGATGTCACCAGTGACTTCCCTGTTGCTGAATCCAGTGTCTAGTGTTTAGTCCATATTCTGCTTGATCTCAGTAAACCTTCTGACTTTCTGGCTCCCTTTTTCTTCTTTAAGCCCGCCCTTCCCTCGAATTTCAGGAGGCAACATGCTCCTGGTTTTCCCCACACCTCTCTGGCTGCACATTTCATTTTCCCACAGAGACCTTGTTTCTCTCCTCATTCTGGAGTGGACTCATCCTCCTCACCCTTGGGCTGTGCACATCTTACACAGCTCAAGGCCATCTGAATGTTGCCAGCTTCCTTATCTCCCCCTCGCCCAAACCACTCTTCTGAGCACCAGGCCTGTCTGCCCAACTGCCTGCTTGATGCTTCCCCAGAAGTGAGTGACAATGCACAGTGGACTGTAAGGAGGTGTGCAGAGTTTGAGGTCCCCAAACTGAATTCACCACTTTCCGCCTGAAACCTGACTCTCCCCAAGATTAGCCTCTCTATGACAACCCAACCATCTGTGTACCCAGTTGTTCAAGACAGAAACTAGAAGTCATCCTGGATGCCTCAGTCAGTTGCCCCCACATCCACTCAGTTACCCAGTCCTGCCAGGTCTAGCTCCTAAATATCCCTGGAATCTGCCCCCTCACCTCCACTCCACAGCTAGAATTCCTGTCCAGGCCATCACCAACTCTCCCCTAGAGCTGTACAGCAGTCTCCTAATGGGCTCCCTGTTTCTACTCTAACTTGCAATGACCCATTCTTTATTCAGTAACAACACTGCTCTTAAAATTCCTGTCACCTGACAATGCCAAAAACTGTCCTTTATTGAGTGCTTTCTGTATGCCAGGCACAGTGCTTAACAAACGTCATCTCATTTAATTCTGGCAAAAAGCCAATGGAGTAAGTCCTACTAGCCTGACTTCACAGATGAGAAACCTGAGGTTAACTGGCTGTGTGACAGTGAGCAAGACAGTTCTTAAGCTTTTTGGGCTTCAGATACCCATCTGCAAAATGAATAATAATAACAACAACAACATTCTCACAGGTCTACGGGAGGATGAAATGAGATACCTCCCTCTTAGGGAGTATTTGGGAAAGGAGAATTGTATGTGGTGTAGGGAAGTTGGGGTAGACACACTACTTCACTGTTAGCACACAACAAATATTAACTGCTCTTATTATTATCGATTACTAATCTGCCCAAGATTACACAACTGTTAAGTGGCAGGGCTAGGATTCACACCCAGGCCCGCTGATCCCAGGACTCTAAATCTTTAACATCCCTCTTTTCAGACTCTTGTGAGACATCCACAGTCACCCCCCCGCCCCAAGGATAAAGCCCATACTCTCTAATATGACCCACCAGGCCCTTTCGGGTCTGTCCCCTCCCTCACATACCTTCAAACACACCTCCACTCAGAGTCCCCTGCTCCCTGCATGGTACCTCTGTTCCAGCAACTGCAAGCCTCTATCAATACCTGTGAGGTTCTTCAGCAACCCCATTGCTCCTACAAACTCTTCCCACTACTCGCAGCCTGACCAACTCCCTCTCCTTCTTAAAGTCGTGTCCTATGTCTTCCTCCTCCAGGAAGCCTGCCCTGGGTTGGTTCCCCCTTTTTTGGCACCTCCATAGCTTCCTCCCTCTAATCCCCAAGGCCACATAACTCAGTTGTCAGTTCTCCTTTAGGGCCCGTCTTCCCATCAGACTGAACCCTGTGGGGGTTGGAGCCTGTCTGCTTGGCTCCCTACTGTACCCATGGGCCCAGCACCAGGGCCTAAGCATCTGGGAAATGAAGGCTGGAGGAAGCTGAGTTGGGAGCTGGGCTGCTTGGACACAGGAACATTAGATCCTGACTTGTTGGAGAGATTTCCCTACCAAACACACAATATCCCTCTCCGTTCCCACTTGCTGAGTAGATCATATACCATCAGCAAGTGGAGTTCTGCCTCCTGTAGAGGGGGCAGAGTGGGGGTCCCCTGGGATTCTGGATTCAGAGTAGGCTGACTATTCCATCAACTTTCTTTCTCTGGCTGGGGCTCTGCTGTCACCAACCCTCTAGTCCCACAGGAATCAAGATGTGTAACTGCTGGTACAGACTTCCCCCAAATGATCATCAGAATGTCTATTTCGGGGGGGGTAGGTATGGTGCTCGCTTCGGCAGCACATATACTAAAACGGGGGGGTAGGTATGCAGGATCTTCCCTGTGGAGGGTGGGAGGAGAGGAAAGAGCTGAACTCCTTGAGCTAAGGAAGAGGGGCCACCTTGACTGGTGGGGCTGGCTGATAACAGGAGATTCTCTGGGCTCATGCTGGCCCTACAGTTTGTTTTGGACATGAAAAAGAAACCAGGTCTTAGGTCCTAAAGGTTATGGGGCTTGCAGCACAGCCAGCTCAGGGCAACCGTGAATGGAACCCTGACCTGACTGCACGGTCCCGGATCCCGCGGCTTCCCAGCACCTCCTAAGTGCCAGGACTGGCACCCGTGTGGGGCGGAAGGTCCCATCACCTGCGCTGCCCCAGCTCGGTGGTATACCAGGCCAGCCGCCTCCCCGGGAGTCCCCCGGTGCAGCCCCACCCAGCCGTAGGGCAGCCCTGGACGGAGGTAAACAGACGCTAAAAATAACCCAGGCAAGGGGCGGCTGCAAGGGAGAAGGTGGTCCCTCCTGAGTCTGCCCCTGTCTCCATGGTAACTGCCCCAAAGCCGGCTGCTGACGTCATCCCCCAGCTGCCGAGCGGGCAAGGAAGGAGGCGGGGCGGCTCGGCCTGGGACCCCCCACCCCGGAACCGGGCGGAGGCGGCCGGGTGGCCTCACTTCCTGCCGGCCCCCTCCCTGGTCAGCTGGTCACATTCCCCAGCCCGCAGCTCGCTGGGAGCCGAGCGGCCTCCCCCGGGCCGGGCCGGGCCTGGCTAGGGCGCGAGTACGAGCGGCGGCTGAGAGGGACCGCCGTGACTCACCCGCGCCCTCCCCGCCTGCTTTTTTACCTGGGCAGGATCCAGCCCGGCGCTCTGCGGGCTCCCTTCACCCACACCCAAGCCCAGGCTCCTGCGACGGCTCACCGGGCTGCTCTCTCCGGCTGCTGCCCCCAGGACTCAGGACGGGGAGAGGGGTGGAAGAGGGAGCTATGCCAGTACTCCTTGTCCCGCTGGAGTATTCTGTACCTCAGTCCCCAATTCTACATCCCACCCCCCGCCCCCCATGGAGGTCGATGGTACAGCGGCAAGGATTCAGATCTAATTCCCGCTTATCCCCAAACCAGCTGTGTGACCCTGAGACTATTACTAACCTCTCTGCGCCTGCATCTGCCAGATGGTCATAACCCTCCTCAGAAGGCTGTGCTGCGGCTGAATGCGGCAGGCCCAGGGCGCGGCCGCACAGATGGCGCCAGGGCACCGTTATTGTTAGACTGCACAGAGTAGGTGCTCCGCCGGCCAGCCTGGACATGCATTAGAACTGGCTGCGAAGGGTCAGTACGGGAGGCTGGACTCAGGCCTCACCCGGGGGTCAGCAGGACAGAGAGTCCCGAGGCTGGACTTAGCCCGATCTCTATCCCTGGTAAGCCATCCCTTCTCCAAACCAGTTCTTCAGAGTGCCCAGGCCTGGCTGCTAGCGGAGACCCCACACCAGCCTCCATTTCCAGGGACAGGGTCTGTTTCCCGAACGCGCCAGGACTATCCTCTCCGGCTTCCGCTACGCTAGGTTTGACCAGACAGCACTGCCCCAGGCCAGGCTCGGTCACCTCGGGCCCGGCCCCAAAGCGGCTTAGGCCGGCCTGTGGGGCTAGGAAGATTAGCTCAGCTCGGAGGCTGGCCTGCACCCCTCCTCGTTGCACCCTCCCTCGTTGCCCCCTCCCCATTTCCAACTCAGCCTCCCTCGCGGCGAGGGCAGCGGGGACTCCCGGGGAGCGCAGTGCCAGGGCCCTGGCTGGCGCCTTGGGCCCGCCCTACGGCCTGGCCCACCCCAGAGCCCCGGGACACGGCCGCCAGGCCTTGCCGTGGGAGGGAAGGAGGGAGCGCTCGGCGCTGCAGGCCCAGAGGCGGCAGCTTTTGTGGGGCGAAGCTGCGTCGTCCTCCGCCCCCGGAGGGAGGGGAGGAAAGACACTGCGCGGCCGGGGTCCCAGGGATGGGGTAAGGCGGGACAGGGCCGCAGCCTGGGCCGCAGATCCTAGACCCTCGGGGCTGCGCGGGCGGGAGAAGCACTGGAACCGCGGCGCCTGCCCCCCGCCCGGCCCGCGGCTCCCGACCCCCAGACCCCGGAAACGGCGCGGACACTCACATGGCTGCGCTGGACTTCGCGGACCTCGCGCTCTCCGTGCTCTCGGAGCTGCCGGGCCTGGCAGTGCCGCAGCTGCCGCTGTCGCCGCCGCCGCCGGCCCCTCCCTCCGCCCCGCCGCCCCGCCCCTCCCCTCCCCTCCCCACCCCCAGCGCTCCAGCTGCTCCAGCACCCCTGGAGGCGCCCACGGCTCGCTCCGCCCTCCCGGGTAACAGGGAAGGTCTGCGGCCCGCGGAGTCTACCAGCTTGCGGGGAGGGGAGACCCTGGGGTACGCGAGGGCGGTGGGGGTGTTCAGCCCTCGGGGTCCGCGGGAATAGGGTACATGGGGGGATCCTGGCAGGATCTGGGTACCCGGGCTTGGGGCACGTGTTGGCCTGAGCTCGCTCATTTCCAAAGGGTCATTTCCAAAGCGGGGGCTGGAATGACCAGAGTGGATTAAGGTGGAGCTGAGAGTTGACCCCACGCTAGGGTCAAAGGGTTAGCTGCACTTCTCCAACTCTCCCATCAATAAGACACCATTGGTGCTCTCCAGCCCTAGACATCCTGGGCCCCTACCCTTCAGCTTCTCCAGGCCCTGCACTCCTGCAACCCCTCATCTTGAGAAGTAGGTAAGATATACCAGGAGTGGTTTGAGGGACTGGAAGAGGTCCCTGCATATCTGCCCCCTATCCAGGTCCTGAGAGCTGATCTTGACTACCCTCGGCAGGGGGCAGGGGCCTTCCCGGGGCCCTTACCAGAGACACACTTCAGTCTCTCCCAGTACTCCACCTTCCAGCCTCTCCTCTTTGCCTTCCTTTGCAGCACTCCTTTCTCTGTAGACCTTAAACCTGGGCACTGTTTCCAGGGGTTGGGCTCTTCTCTTTATTCTCCCCACTCTAAAGTATCATCCAGTCTCAGGGCTTCCATCCATCCCCTGCTGACCTCCCCAGCTTTCCTCTGTGCCCAGAGCCCCTGGATGCTCTCTCTGGATGACTCACCAGTCCTCATGATTATCCCCCAACATACTCTTCTTCCTTTGTCCTAGTTCTTGCAAAGCACCACTGTCCACCCAGGCCCCACCTGAGCCAGAGGCTGGACCTCTCTGGAGCTCTTAAAACTGGCACCAATTGACCGCTGCCTATCTCTAAAGTCACCTTGTCAGCAGGGCATGCCCTGAACACCTTCTCTGCAGACAGTCTCTTCTTGTGACTATCTGTTCCAGCTTCCTATCAACTCTTTTTATGCCGCTCACCACGGCCAGGCAGTATGCATGCCCATACGTGCTCATGTGCCTAAGCTTGCCTGACTGTGGGTCTCTATGAAATGTGGGAGCAGGGACCACAGAAGCCCTTGTCATCACTGTCACTGGTGGTGAGTCCCTCAGTGAGAGTTCAGGAAATATTTGTTGGGGCTGCCGGTTGCTCAGTTGATTACAGTGCATTGTTATAACATGAAGGTCAAGGGTTCAGATCCCCCATACCTGCAGTTGCAAAAAAAAAAAAGTGTTTGTTGAATGAGCAAGTGAATGAATGAGTTAAAACATGAATTTTGATGTCTCCCTGTCTCCTCCCTGCACCTTCATTCAGCTGCCTAGTCCTCTTGATTCTACCTCCTTAATATCTTAACCTCTTAACTACGAGTGCTCTTTTATTCATTCATTCAACAAACACCAACTGTGCACTCAGGGCTGGGCAGCATGCTGGCCCCTAGGGTGGCAGTGGCACAGAGCTGTCTCAGTGCCATTACTCAGGGCTCTGATGGTGGGGGCTCACCAGGGCACTGTCTGAGGAACTTCTCAGTCTGGAATTCTAGAATTCCACTTCCAGAAAATTCCCACTTTTAGTGGATGATTCCCTTACCCTTCACAGTCAGTCAGCCACTCTGTCCTGTGTGTGTCTATGTTCCTCCATCGTCACAGCTCATACCTGGGCCTGTGCTACCATCTTTCCTAGCCTCTCTACCCTCTACCTTTGTCCCCTACAATTGTTCTCTGCGCAACAGTGTGAGTGATCTTTTAAATCACAAATCAGATCATATTGTTCCCTGCTTAAGAGGCTTCAGTGGTTCTCCATTGCCTTCAGGATAAGTTCATACCCTGTGATGGGGCCTCTGAGGCCCAGGAGATCTGGCCTAAGATGACTTCACCTCTTTATCTCTCACCTATTCTACAGCCTGTGCTGCTCTCGCTTCCACTGTAGCAACCTACCTGCCACCCCCTGGACATAGTCCCCACCCTCCAGCCTCTGCCTTTTCTCCCAGCCTCCCTTCTACATGGGATGCTCCTCCTCTTTATCCACTTGGACAAATAGCTCAAATGTCCCTTCCTCCAGGTTTCCCACACACCCCTCTGGGCACCTTTCTCTGCCTATTATCCTTGTCTACAGCCAGGCCAGTGACCACTAGGACCAGGTACAAATGGTGTCGCAGTGAGCAGGTGGAACACCTGAGAGTTCATTTGACCCTGTCCCCCTACCCAGGGCCCTTGAGAGAAAGACAGTGTCTGAGGACCATGGAGTGCTGGAGGCCTCCCAGGTCTCTCCCCAACAACTGGTGAGTGGGCAAGGAAGGACACAGCTGAAACCTCCTTCACAGAGGAGACTCTCGAGGCTCAGGGAAGGTGGAAACCTTCCATGGTCATGTAGTTAGGAAGAGCAGAGTTTGAGCTCCACCTTGGCCCCCCGAGTTGTGTCAGTTTGGTTCTGTTTGAGTCAGACATCACTCCTGAGCACATCCTCTGTCCAGTGCTGGGCTGGAAGCTGGGGTGTAGCAAGGAATCGTCAACACTTCTAACACCGAGGAGTTCACATTCTTCTGGAGATTGACTCAGGCCTGAGAAAAATCCCTCTATCAGATGGCAGAATGGTGAGAGCCATAGCAAATCCTGGGTCCTCATACATGGCACTGCTAGTTCCACTTTTGGCAGTAATGCAGTTCAAGTCCCCAAACCCAGAAAAACCAGAGCCTTCCTCACCCCATCCCAAAGCACACATTGGTTACAGCTCTCTGGTATGCAACTCCCCCTCAGCTTTCTGTGAAGAGACAGAACAGAAGCCTGGCCCTTATTCTGCCTGTGGCCACATCATTCATTCATTCATTCATTCTTGGAATGTCTGCTGTATACCTGGCCTGCTCTGGGGGGACCAGAGGTGAGGCAACCCCATTCGTTGCTCTTGGGGGCTCACAGTTGATTGGAACAGATGTCTCATGTCTCCACACCTCTTGTTTCACCAATGCTGAAAGTGTATGTATATGTGAGTGTGTGTGACTGTGTCTGTGTGCACATTTGTTGGGTGTGCATGTGAGAGACGGAGAGAGAGAGTGTGTGCTGGTTAGGAAGGGCTTTGCAGGGAAGGAACCCTTAGCATGGCAAGTTGTTGGGGCTCACTAGGCAGGCAGAGAGTGGGTCCTTGGAGGATCTTCTGGGTCAGGGAGAGCAGCAGAGTTTAAGGCATGGGAGAGAGGAGCAGCCTCACTTGCTGGAGAGAGCAAAAGTTTTGTGTGGCTGGACAATTGTGTGTACATTTGTTGGGGAAGGGGCCAGTCAGAGGCGCCTTGTGAACTGGCTGAGGAGCATGGATCTGACCCTTCGGGTGTTCAGAAGGCAGCTGGATATGCAGGTAGAGGAACAAGGGGTCTGGGCTGGAGACAGCACTGGAGAGGACAGTGGTCAACCAGGTCCCCAAGAGGTAAGTGAGGGAGGGCCAAAAGTGCCATGGCCTGCTAGAGGACTTCAGTGTGTGGTGGGGGCAGAGGCAGGCTCAAGAGGAAGTGAGCATGGGGCTCATGGGTATGCCTGTACCGGCCACCAACCTCCACACCCCTCCAGCCCCACCTGGACCCTACTTCCCATCGTGAGTGCCAAAGGACAAGGGCCGGGGATGCTGCCCCATGTTCAAGTCCTGGCTTTACCACTGTCACCTTATGGTTCCTAGAGCTACTTCTCCTTTCTGATGCCTTAACTGTACTCATGCATTCCCTCATTCAAGTTGCAATTTGAAGAGGTGCTCCATCTCATTAATAACACAATGCAAATGTAACTGATGAGATACTTTTTGGGGGGCTTCTGAGATGGGTGGTGATGAATATGATGTAAAGGTGGACACTCTCAGGAGAGTGGGAATTGGTTTGCGTGTTTAAGAGTAGCTTTTTCAGTATGTATCAGGATGTCAAATGCAAATCTCCCTTTCACCCTGCCATTCCACTTCATGAAATTTATCCCAAAGAAATAGTTGTTCAAGCAGGAAAAAGTCTGTCCTTAAAGATGGTGCTAACTGGCTTGTTTAATCAGGGATAAAGTGATGACACAGTCCATTAGTGGGAGACAGAGGACTGAGGGAGGTTCACTTGTTCTCTGAGATTCTCCATGGCCACCAAAAGTGGACAGTGGGCATGGAATGAGCACCTGCTACGTGCCTGGCATCATTCTGGTCCCTGCTCTGAAGCAGTTTACACTTTAGCCTAAGGAGACAGACAAGAAATGAGACAAAGTAGGGTTGTATGGTTTGGAGTGATGGGCTGAGGGGCTACATTGGTCAGGGTGGCCAGGGAAGGCCTCTTTGAGGCCTGTGATATTGGCGCTGAGACCTGAATGACAAGAAGGAAACTGTCATGGAAAGATCCAGAGGAAGAATGTTCCGGGCAGAGGGAACAGCAAGGGTAATGGCTAGGAGTTGAGAATGAGCTTGCTGTATTTGAGTCATGTAGGCTGGAAGACACGAAGGAGGTAAGATCTGAGAGGTGAGTGGGGTGAGGTCAGGGTAGGGAGTGAGGCTTTTATATCTAACACCATCCATCATGTTGAAAGGTGCTCAACACAGTAAGCGTGGTGGAGTGGGGAAAGCTCCAGAACAGCCTGTGTAGCAGGAGTCTCCTCAGGTCAGATGTAAATCCATTGGCCCTGGGAGCAGTCAGGACCATCCCTGCAACAGCAGTGACCATCATCTCTGGGCATTGTAATTTCACTTGGTTTTATTTTCTTCTTTGTATTTACTTGTACAAAGAATGGTTTGCTGTGAACATGTCATCATTTTCAGAAACATCATGCCCCTTTCTTATTGAGGCATCTCCAGGTTGGCCTCTGCACTTTGCTGGGTAGGTTAAGTTTCTAAGCCTCCTGGGGACTCTGCCCAGGCTGGGCTGTCTCTCTGCCACTGTCCCCAGTTGGTCCAGCTTTAGCCTCCAGGGGGAGCTTTGAGCAGGGCCATACTGGGCTGGCGTGGGCAAGGGGTGGAGTGACTGTGTGTCCCGCTAAGTGGGCCGGGCGTCCTTCCTTCCTTCCTGACTCTCTTCTCCTAAGGGACAAGTGGGAGGGACGTCCTTGCCTCTCCCAGATCATGGGATGAGCAGCTCCCCTGGGACCCTTTTGGGGGGGTATAGTTTATTTGTGAGTTCCTGTCTCTAGGAGAACTGTTCTGATAGAGATTTAGAAGGCGTCGTGGTGGGGAGGGTTCTGACCACCGGGCATCTAGCAACCCCCTCCTCCAATCGAAGATGACCTGGGGTGGAGGATACCCAAACTGACCTCTGTTCTGACCCATCCGACCCCAAGAAGTACGGAGTTGGTCTTTGGCGCCATCATGTGGGAAGTGTTCCTACTGCAGTTACAGATTTCCCCAAATACTCCAACTCCAGGGGGTTCCCTATTGCCTCCCGCCATGTTTTCGTGATGCATAGTCACAACCTGTTCCGTCCTGTATGGCGGCCCTGCTCACGCTCAGACCTGGCCGCTGATGATGCCCCCTAGGAACCCCACCTCTACCATCAAAACCTCCTCCACCTCGTCAGGAGGGACAAATGCTCCCTGTCTCTCCGCTTCTCAGTCCTCTCCGCCTTTGACCTGTTCCAGGTGTGTTGGACACAGCTGCTCCTGCCCTCTTTTGAAGTTCCTTTTGGCTTCTGTGACCTCTGCTCTTGGATTTCTCGCTGCTTCTCTGGCTGTCTCTCTTCATGCCCCTCGGCGGGTTCCTCACAAGTTTGGGTCCCCTTCCCTCATCCTTGATCCTTTTCTCCAGGGCAGCCTGACAACTTCCAGGGCCTTGTTTTTGTCCTCGTAGTGGAGCCTCCACTTCCCCCACTTAGAATGACCCTCACGCACCCCAGACTCATGGTGTAGAGTCACCCCTATCTCCTCTCCTTAGAACTGCTCTCCTTCCTGGGTCCTCATGAGACCTCTCCCCACACCTTTCCCCTGGCACTCCATCAGCCACCAAGTGAGCCCCCTCCTTCCCACCCCCACCACCCTGCCCTCAGCCAGGCCACCACCTGCACCTCCTGCCTGGCCTCTTAGTGTCCTCAGTGTCACCCTGCCTGGTTCATTCTTGCCAAGGTAGCTGAATGGCTTCTGCATATCAGACCCAGTCTCTCCTCACTTCCCCCCTGGCCTCTCATCTCTGGCCAGTTTCCCCCTAGGAAGTCCTAGCCCCAGCCAAACTGAGTTTTGTTGTGTCCCCTGAATAACCCTGCTTTCCCAGGCCTCCCAGTCTTTGGCCAGGCTGGCCTGGCCTTCTGAATGCTTTTTCCTCTTTCCTGGCTAACTCCTGCTCATCTTTTAGTCTCAGCTCAGACACCACTTCCTTTGGGATAGCTCCCCTGGACCCCGGGCTGAGTCGGGTGCCTCTTCTTCACTCTCACAATGCCCTCTGCTTCCCTCATCTCTGCCCTTGTCTGCCTTCCCTGGGGCTCCACACACCAAGCCCAGGTCCAGGCTGAGTCACCTGACTCTGTGCCCAATTCCCAGATTCATAAGTCCCAGATCTCAAAAGTCATTGAGTTCCAGAGAGAGTAAGGCCATGCCTGAGGGTCACCAAAGTGAACCAGTGGCCAGGCTGGAATGGGACCCAAGACTCTTACCTTCTCCTACAGGGCTCCCTTGCTCTCCTGGATGCCATTGTGTGATGAGTCAGGGTCCTTGAGGGCCTGAGGGACCTCAGCCGGAAGGGAATTGGTGGGCTCCTGTCCTGGGGGGAAAGCAGCCATCAGTCCAGGCTCGAGAGCCCAGGGTGTAGGTAAGTGCTGTCCCAGGAAGCCAGGTGACCCCAGGTCAGCACATCTAATGAGAGGACTTAATGAGATGCCTTCTCCCACAGGGCTGCGCAGTGGGAGGGCTTGCCTTCATGTCATCTAGGGAGGGCCCGAATTCCTGAAGGGTGGTTGTGGCAGCTGTTAGGGTCTCTGGGTTAATTATCTCCAAAGAATGTGCTGAGGTGGGACCTTCCCCACCCAGCCTTGGCTTCCCAGGGCACTGATCTCTCCAGGACTCAACCTGCCCCCACCAGACTGAAGTCCGAGGATCAACCCACTATTCCTTCAGGCCTCAGCACCCTTACCCTACTCCAACGCCAAGGGAAACCTGGTTCTTCTCTGAGATTGCTTTGTGGGGTCCCACCTCTGGGCCTTTGCTCCTATGGGCCCAGCTCATTTGCTTAGGGAGTTCAGTAAACACTGGTGAATTGAATTGCTCTGTGAGTAAACAAAAAGTCCCTAACAGGCTGCCCGGCACTTAGGAGATGCCCACCTCCACCACACCAAATTTGCTAAGCAAACAAATAACACAAAATAGAATAGAAAGGACCCATCCTGTCCTTTCTTGTTCCCCAAAGTGCTCTCCTTTCAGTTCTTGGCAACAGCCCTGCTCCTTCTATTCTAGGCTTCTGTCTGAAATTCAACCTGACCTTTTTTATGTCTGGACAATCCTACTGCAAGTGTCAGAGAAGCCCTCCAGGACCCTCTCAGTAGCCCTATACCCCTGAACCTTCTTCCTTGTCACTGGACACAAGTCCAGTGACTTGCTCAATGGCTGTGAGCTCTGTGTGGCCAGGGACCATAATGCCTCATTCACCGCTCCATGCCCAGTGCCTTCCACAGGAATTTGATGGATGCTCAATGAATATCCGTTTGATTATGAATGACTGAAGGCCTTGGGCACTAGGGTATTTTCCACCTCTCTGAAGCTGCCTGGGTACCTTGCCGAATTGGTGCCATCTCCATGGGTTGTTCTAAATTGCCCAACGGCATAGGCTCTCTCTCACTTGAGCCATCTGGTTCCTTGCTATTTCTGTCGTCTTTCTTACTGTCATTTTTCTCCTTGAATTTGCACAAGAGCATAGCGGCTTGACAGTTTCACACTAGAACTGAAAACTTTCCCTGAGATTTTTCCTTGTTTATTTCCTGAAATCTGCTTGCCATCTCTCTTGGCTCATCAAGTCAGTGACTCATTTACTGAGCCAGGAGTCTCTTCTCCACCAGGATTTCTTGCAGGAAACCTGACAGCAGCAGGTGACATCGTTTTTCATTCTCACCCCCTCTTGGCCCTAGCTCTTATCTAAAAATCTGTATTTGTTGTAGCATGAGAGGCAGTGGAGTTGTTAGTTTTTCCCTTGATTTGGGCAGCCCTCATTAAACCAGGGCCCTGTGCCCCCAGGGGCTCACCCCAGGGTCTTTGCAAAGCTTCCAAGGCCTCCAACCTTCAAACCCCGCAAAGACACAAAATCAACTTTATTTCCTTACTAAGTTTCCACATAATGATAACCCCTGGCTCTCCCTAGAAATCTAGAAAACTATAGGAATATTTCTAATGTACTTTCTTTCTTTTTTTTTAAAAGATGACCGGTAAGGGGATCTTAACCCCTGACTTGGTGTTGTCAGCACCACGCTCTCCAATCGAGCCAACCGGCCATCCCTACACAGGGATCTGAACCCTTGGCCTTGGTGTTATCAGCACCACACTCTCCCAAGTGAGCCACAGGCCGGCCCTTCTAATGTACTTTCAAGATGCCAAGACTTATCCTTCTTAGCCACCCAGAAATTACACACTCACACACACACACAGAGACAAAAACAATTTCTAATTTCTAATAATTTTTAAATGTTCAAATGCAAATGATAGAGTCTGTACTCTGCACATAGGCAGCCTTCATATCAGCCATTCCTGGAAGGAGTTTTTCACTTGTCGAACAGGAGAGAATCATGCAGATATTGCTCACCTTCAGCCAGATGGCCTGAGTGTGTGAGCGTGTGTGTGTGGGAGTGGGAGTGTGTGTGTATCCATGTGAACTTTGAGAGAATCTGTGGCAGTTGGGTGGGGGATGGGGTGGGATTTTAGGGACTGTTGATACAACTGACAAATGGGGGTAATATCTGAATGAGTTTGTACAGCATCTCCGTGGGTGTTTGAAAGGCTGGGTGTGTATTTGTGTTGAGTTCCTGATGGTCGTCAAAGGTACTGATTGAATAAAAAAGCTTTGCAAATGCATCAGTGAAACAAAGCAGAATGACTGACAAGTGGATAGTAAATTAACCAAGCTTAAATGAAGTTCGGAAAACAATTTTGGAGGAGTTCCCTAACTCTTATAATCATTACCAATAACACACAGTAACATTAGCCATTATTTTAGAGGACTTAATGACTAGACAGCTGTCATCCCCCCGCCCCCCTGTATGAATACCACGGTGCAGGCAAGTCAAGGCCATCTTATCTCCAAGGGTCCTCTGCTCTGCCCTAGTCTTGGAACATTTTACCTGGGACATAATTTGTGGGACTCAGTGCAAAACGAAAATGCAGAGTGACTTGTTCAAAATTATTATGAATTTCAAGATGGCGGCAGCAGAGCATGAAAATAATCATGGGACCTTTTTGAACATGGAGCCCTGTGTGACTGCACAGATCTCAGGCCCAAGAAGCTAACTCTGCTTTCACCACTGATGGCTACTGTGACCTTTAATGGAGAGATTCCACACACTTGTCACAGGGTGTGGTCTTCTCTCCCAGAAGCCAGTTGTGCACCTGTCTCCCTGTGCAGTGTGACTGCTGTAGATAACTATCCTCAATGTGTGTGTATGTGTGTGATTAGTGTCGTAGTGTCGTGGGTTCTGTGTTTGGATGATTCTGACTGTATTCTCCTGTATTGCAACCAAGTCAGACTCCAAGGAAAAAAAAAAGTCAGATTCCAGGAAGCAGGACTAGGCCCCCAGCCTGAGGAATTCAGCACAGGGGTGGGGTTTTTCAGGAGTCTGATCAGTAGCCCTGCGAGGAGGACAGAGCTGTAAGGCCGTAACACAACTGTGCACAGAGAAGACCAAGTGAAAGACTTTGGGGAGGTTCCAACAGAAAGGCAAAAGTGAACGTGCAGCCGCAAGGGGGCATGCATCTACTTTCTTTCCTTTTTTTTTTTTTTTTTTTAATTTTAAAAAGATGACCGGTAAGGGGATCTTAACCCTTGGCTTGGTGTTGTCAGCACCACGCTCAGCCAGTGAGCGAACCGGCCATCCCTGTATAGATTCTGAACCCGTGGCCTTGGTGTTATCAGCACCACACTCTTCCGAGTGAGCCACTGGCCAGCCCCTACTTTCTTTCAATTAGGAAAAAAACAAGCAAAAACTTTTTTTTTTCTTATTACAAAAGCAATGTGTGCTCATTACAAAAAATTGGGAAATACAAGCAAGCGAAAAGAAGAAAAAAACAAATACTATAGAGGGATGGATAGATAAGAGATAAGGAAGTATAGTAGATACTTAATGATAGGATCTGGGCGGTGGGTATATTTGTGTTCACTATGAAATTTCTTCAACTTGACTGTCTGTTTGAAAACTTATATGATAATATGTTGTAAGAAAAACACCCACAGGACCACCCACCCAGAGACAAATATGTTTAATATGCCCTCATAGAGTCTCCTTTAAGATTCTCCATTATGCTCCTATAGACATGTAAACATTGACATATATTTTTTTGTTTTTCTTTTTAAGTTTAAACTGTTTTATTGGATTATAATATACTTATAGAAAAGTACATATATCATAATTTTCGCAAATTGAGACCATACTCATGTAACCAGAACTGGCATTCAGAAGCCCTCCTTATACTTTCTTCCAAGTGCTTATGGCCAAGGCTAACCACTATCCTGTTTTCTAGAAGCATAGATTATTTTTGCCTTTTAAAAAACATCTTTATTGGGTTGGCTGGTTAGCTCAGTTGGTTAGAGCGTGGTGCTGATAACATCAAGGTCTGGAGTTTGATCATTGTACCTACTAGCCACAAAAATAAACAAACAAGCACGTAAGTAATAAATAACATTTTCATTGGAATGTAATTCATATACCAGAAAATTCACACATTTAAAATGTACAATTAAAAAAATAAATAAAATGTAAAATTAAATGGTTTTTGGTATATTACATTATTAATTTTTTTCTTAAAGGTCTTTCATTTAATTAAATTAACAAATTTTAAAATTGTGTTAAAATACACATAACATAAAATCTGTCATCCTAACCATTTTTAAGTGTATAGATCAGTAGTGTTAAGTAGATTTACATTGTGTATCCAATCTCCAAAACTCTTTTCATCTTGCAAAATTGAAATTCTGTACCCATTAGAAAACTTCCCATTCCCTCTCCCCCAACACCTGGCAATCACCTTTCTACTCTCTCTTTCTGTAACACTGGCTAAGTAACTCATGGAAGTTTATCATACAATATTTGTCTTTTTGTGACTGGCTTGTTTCACTTACCATGATATCCTCAAGGTTCATCTGTGTTGTAGCATGTGTCAGAATTTCTTTCTTTTTTTAAGGCTGAATACTATTCTGCTATGTATACATACCCCATTTTGTTTATACATTCATTCATTCATCAATGGACACTTAGGTTGCTTCCACCTTTTGGCTACTGTGAATAATGTTGTTGTGAACATAGATGTACTGTACAAATATCTGTTCAAGACTCTGCTTTCAATTCTGGATATATGGTAATTCTATTTTAATTTTTTGAGGAACCACTGCCATACTGTTTTCCATGGTGGCTGTGCTATTTTACATTCCCACCAATAGTGCACAAAGTTTCCAATTTCTTCTCAAAAATACTTGTTATGTTCTTTCTTTTCTTTTTCCTTTTTTTCTCCCTTCCTTCCTTCCTTCTGTTTTTTCTTAGTAATAGCCATCATAATCGGTGGGAAGTGGTATCTCATTTTGATTTCCATTTCTCTAATGGTTAGTGATGTTGAGCATTTTTTCATGTACTTATTAGCCATTTGTACATATTTTTTGGGGAAATATCTATTCATGTCTTTTCCCCACTTTTAATTGGGTTATTTGTTTTTTTTATTGTTGAGTTTTAGTTCTCTATTTATTCTGGATATTAATCCCATATCAGATATGAGATTTGCAAATATTTTCTCCCATTCTGTGGATTGTCTTTTCACTCTCTTGATTAGTGTACTTTGATGCACAAAATGAAGTCCATTGAAATCCAATGTATCTATTTTTCTTTTATTCCCTGTGCTTTTGGTGTCATATCCCAGAAATCATTGTCACATTTAATGTCATGAAGATTTTCTCCTATGTTTTCTTCTAAGAGTTTTATGGTTTTAACTTTTATGCTTAGGTCTTTGATTCATCTTAAGTTAATCTTTTTTGGGGGGGGCTGGCTTGTATAGGGATCTGAACCCTTGACCTTGGTGGCATAACACCATGCTCTAACCAACTGAGCTAACCATCCAACCTTGAGTTAATTTTTGCATAAAGTGTAAGGTAAGGATTTAGCTTTATTCTTTTGCGTGTAGACATCTACTTTCCCAGCACACCATTTGTTTGAAAAAAGACTGTCCTTTCTCCATTGAATAGTCTTGGGACCATTGTTGAAAATCTTTTGACCATGTTCATGAAGGTTTATTTCTGAGCTCTCTATTCTATTCATTGGTCTATATGTCTATCCTTATGACAGTACCACACTATTTTGATTTCTGTAGATTCGTAGTTAGTTTTGAAATCAGGAAGTGTAAGTCCTCCGACTTCATTCTTCTTTTTCAAGATAGTTGGCTATTTGGTATTCTTTAAGATTCCATATGAAATTTAAGATAGGTTTTTCTATTTTGTAGAAAAAGAGATCGAAATTTTGACAGGGATTGCATTGAATCTGTAGATCATTTTATGGAGTTATAGTCATCTTAACAATATTAAGTCTTCCAATCCATGACCACAGATATTTTTCCACTTATTTATGTCTTTAATTTCTTTAGCGATGTTTTATAGTTTTCAGTATAGTTTCACCTCCTTGGCTGAATTTATTCCTAAGTATTTTATTCTTTTTGATGCTATTATAAATAAAATTGTTTTCTTAATTTCCTTTTCATATTATACATTGCTGGTGTATAGAAATGCAACTCATCTTTGTGTGTTGATTTTGTATCCTGTAACAAAGTGGTATACCTCCATTTAACGTGTTTCTTTTATATTTCTCTCAGCAAAATTTTTTCATATTCTAAGTACAGATCTTGCACAACTTTTATCAGATTTATGCCTAAGTATGTCATATTCTTTTCATGTGACATTTTTTATTTTGGCAGCTGGCCAGTAAGGGGATATGAACCCTTGACCTTGGTGTTGTAATGACTGTTTTGGGTTTTTGTTTGCTTGTTTGTTTGTTTTTAGTTTAGTTTACACTGTTTTACTATGATTTAGGTTCCCACCCCCCTAAAAGAACAAAATTATATGCATAAAAATTCAGGTATCAGAAAGGCTCAAAAGGCTGTTTTTCACTTTGTTCAAGTTTTGTTTCCAGGCATTAAGTGTGTCATACAGTTGTTGCCACTGCTGTTTTCCAAATGTCCGATGTGTGCTATGACTGACAACTACTTTTCTCTGGGTCTGATCAATTTTGCAGCACACCATTTTAGTTCTTACTGCGTCAATAACAAACGCTTCAACGTCATCAGCTCCAATCTGAAGTTCATGCTACATTGTATCAAAAGAAATTTCTTTATTTTCCACTGCCATTCCCATAAAAGTAAGTAGTCTCATTTTTGCCATATTCTGTTCATGTAGTAGGCCAAGTGAATCAATGAAGTCTTTATTATTCTGATAATAAAGAAGATAATAAAGATGATAAAACTTGACATATAATGCCAATTTAGCACTCACAAAAATGGTTAAAAGATCATGAATAAGCTCGCCTTCCAAAAACTTGACTGGTTTTAAAGTAAGAAGATGGTCAAAAAGAAATTCATTTGGATCTTTCAATGCTTGTACAATACACCTGTGGGCATCAACTCAAACCTGGGAGGCATTGTCTTCTGTGTAACTTCTGAGCAATTCCACCATGACTTTTGAAGCAGCATCATTTTTCTTACAATCCACAAGTGCTTCATAAAGTAGTCTTAAAAGGGCATGTTTTAGGGCTGGCCTGTGGCTCACTTGGGAGAGCGTGATGCTGACAACACCAAGTCAAGGGTTAAGATCCCCTTACCAGTCATCTTTAAAAAAAAAGGGGGGGGGCGTTTTTTTTTCTTTCAGTGGTGAGATTTGTCAGAAATCCATTTTCTAACTTGATCCAGCTTAGTGGGAATGTACTGGATGGCCCCACAAGATGCTGCCACTTTAATGAGTCTGCAATACACTGTATATCTTACTGGAGTACTCTTATCCATCCCATGGAAAAGGTTGCTTAGCAACTGCAGTCTCAGAGATGGTTATTCACCTTCCCGAAATTTGACTATAGTTTTGCATTGAAGAGAGACAGCATTCATTTTGTTAAAAACACTACAGACTTAACAGTCATCATACTTGGCATCTCTGCTGGAAAAATGTACTGGCTGCAGATCCACTGGATATGTGGGTTTTTTTTTTTTAAAGATGACTGGTATGGGGATCTTAACCCTTGGCTTGGTGTTGTCAGCACCGCACTCTCCCAAGTGAACAATGGGCCAACTGTCACACAGGCTTTCAATCAAAGCTTCTTGCTTGTCTGGTTCCAGGATCAGGAGGAGGGAAACCATGCTGTGCATCACACTCTCAACATGTTTATCATCTTCAGACACACATCACAGGCTTCAATAACTTGAGCTAAGTCCACATGAAATCCATCTTCTGAGTTCTCTTCTGATATCTCAGCTCCTTTAGATTTCAGATAAACACAAAGCTCAGCAGCCTGGTCTTCCTCACTGATGTTGATGAAGGCTGGGACGCTCCCCTCACAAATCACCATGATGACTTTTTAAAATGTCAATTTATGACCATTCATTGCTAGTATATTAAAATGCAATTGATTTTTATATTTTGATCTTATATGACTCAGGACTTTTGGGTGCAGGTTGGTTTCCTCTGCAACCTTGGGAGGTTGCATCTCAGCCAAAAGTGTCTATAGTGTCTTGTTAATGGTGTGCAGGTTGTGCTGGGCACCTCACTAAATGCACTCATTAAGTCTAGAAACCTTTTGTTGCTTCCATTGGTTATTCTACATAGATGATTATGTTGTCTACTAATGTAGATGGTTTTACTTCTTCCTGTCCAATTTAGATGCCTGTAATTTCTTTTTCCTCCATGTTTTCCCTGGCAGAGCCTCGAATATAATGTTAAGTAAAAGTGGTGATAGCATACATCCTTGTCTTGTTCCTCATGATGATTCATGCTCTTATAAGAAGAGATACCAGAGAGTATGCTCTCTCTCTGCCATATGAGGACACAGTGAGAAGGTGGCTGTCTGCAAGCTAGGAAGAGAGGCCTCACCAGAAACTGACCCTGCTGGAACCACGATCTCAGACTTCCAGCCTCCAGAACTGTGAGAAAAATGAATTTCTGTTGTTTAAACCACAAAGTCTATGGTATTTTGTTATGCAGCCTGAGCAAACTAATACAGGGATAATAAAAAAAGTTCTGGAAATAGATCGTGGTGATAGGTATACAACATTGTGAATGTACTTAATGTCACTGAATTGAACACCTAAAAATGGTTAAATGGTCAACTTTATGTTATGTATTTTTTAACCACAATAAAAAACATTATTTAAAAAAAAAGAGTTGAGCCCTACATCCTTTCCTCAACTAAACCCAGATAGGACTGACCTTTCCCTACACCAGCAGATGATAGAGAAGAGTGTCTCTAGAGTGGGCGTCATCAGGCAGTTAAGGGTCAGGTTGTCATCCTAAAAGCAGAAAGATTAAGCAGAAATGTATATACTGAATATGTACACACCCCTCTTTTCCTCTAGGAAGAATCTAGAATGCTGGCAGGCAGAGACCTTAAGAGAAAAGACCTAAACCCATTGACATCAAGCAGAATGGGAAAGGAGGTTCTAAAGGAAATGACCACTCAGATCATATTACATTGAAACCATGAAAAAGCCCAACTTAATACTCACTACAATTGGTTTTTTAGGGCCTGCCTCTTCTATATAAGCAGATAACCAACAATCAGTAGACATTAGAGGAATAAAGATAATGTGGAAAACAGAGAAAAAACAATAAAACAAGTCAGAGGAAATGTACATTCTACGTTAATATTCTCGGATATCAGGGAAGATGTTACATCCATAAAGCAAGCACTGCATGCCTTGGAAAAAAAGAAATTCCACAGAGCAATATTAAATCTCTTGAAAAATGACAAATATAATAGCAGAAGAGGAAACTCAGTACAAGGGTTGGAAGTAAAGTTGAAAAAATCTCCAGAAAGTAGAGCAAAAATGCCAGAGTTGGAAAGTATAAAGAAAAGGTAAGAAAATTGGAAGACCGGTGCAAGAAGTCCAATATCAGACTCAGAATTCTGAAAAGTAAGAGTAGAGAAAATTAAGGGGAAAAAACCTAAGAAACAATTCAAGAGATTTTCCATAATCAAAGTATTGTATGTGAGTTTCCAGATGGAAATGACCTGCCCCTCGTATGAGTAGCTGTCACAGAGCAAACGGTCTCAAACCTTTTGGTCTCATGATCTCTTTTAACTATTCAATAGTATTGAGGACTCAAGAGAATTTTGTTCATGTGGGTTATATTTATCAAAATTTACTGTATGAGAAATTAAAATGGAGAAAAAGCTTACATGTTTATTAATTCATTTGAGATAACATCTTAAATCCATTACATGTTAACACAAATAACGCATTTTTTTAATGAAAAATAACTATATTTTTTCAAACCAAAAAAAAAAGACGAGAACAGTGGCATTGTTTTATATTTTTGTAAATCTCCTTAATATCTGGTTTAATAGAAGAGTGGATCCTCATATCTGCTGCTGTGTTCAACCTGTTTCAACATCACATGTCACATAGCCTCTGGAAAACTCCACTGAACACTCAAGAAAGACAAATAACATTTTAGGATTATTGTGAAACTAGTTTAGACTTCACAGATCCTCTGAAAGGATCATGCTTTTAAAACCACTGAGTTAAATAATATTTGCTTCTGTTAATGTTCAAGACTTATTAGCTTCATGCAATAAAAATATACTCCAATGCAGATTGGCCAGCTTTCTTTGGAGATCTAGCTTTTTCCATCATGCTATGAATTCCACCATCTGGAATGCATGGTTTCCAAGTTTGCTAAGAGAGAGGAAGAGAGGGCTGGTGAATCAGATGGGATGCTTTTAAGGGTAGGGCCTGGTTGGTGAGTTAGCTCATTAGGGCCTGGAGGTGGGTTGTCACTTCTGCCCACATTTGCTGGCCAGAACTCTGTCACTGTATGTCAATTTTACTGCAAGGGGCCTGGGAAAAGTCATCTTCCTGTGTGTTCAGGAAGAGAATTGGGTGTGGTGAACACTCAACATCTGCTCCATCTCTGGGATAGTCATGCTGCACACATGATCCTGTGACCGGAAGCCTTCACAGCGTCACTTCATGAACATTTCCCATGTTTCTGCAGAGCTTTCAAATGTTTGTCCTGTTAGTGACAGCAGAATATTACAGGTGACTTTGGCCTCTAGTATCTGTCTCTTTTAAATTAGTTTTTCTATTTTAATACACACAAAATGTTGTTTCAATGATTAGAGGGGTAAAAGAGAAAGGTAAAAATTACCTCCTACAGACCCTCCCTCCCTTAACTGTGTCACCACCAGAAGGAAGCATAATCCTTTCAGAAAGTTTCTTTGCTTATATAAGCCTTTATGTACACCTCTTTTTTTGAATGCAGTTGGGATCATATTATGCATACTCTTCTATAAATCAGACAATGTGACATGCTGAAGCAGATGGAAGGTGGAACAACCCCTCCAGATGAAATTAGAGCTTCTTCCAGCTGAAGGAAGCAATAGAAGGGGCTGGCAGTGGCTGTGGCCCAGAGCAAAGGCACTCAGGCCCAGCCTCGCACTCTGGCAGCATCCAAGACCCCGAAATAGACTGCCCAGCATCCCCAGGAAGATAGTGTATAGACAGCCTCACAAAGACAACTGGGTCCCCAGCACTGCAGGTGCTTCAGCAAGTTTCTGGGACTACCATCACGATGACCAGGCACGGTGGCTTTCTCAGTGGTCATCTGTGAGGACACATACCATGGACTGGCTCCCCTCTTCCCCCCTGCTATGGCAGGCAGCAGACCCTATTTCCAGGAGTGGAAGCCTGCTGGTGTTTGTGCAACCCATGACCCAAGAATGGTTTTTACATTTTCAAGTGGCTGAAAAATAAATCAAATAGAGACTATTTTGTGACATGTGGAAGTCATCTGAAATTCCAATTTCAGTGTGCAGGAATACAGTTTATGGAACATAGCCAGGTTCATCCATTCCACAGCCACCATGGCTGCTCTTGGGCTCCGGGGGCAGGGGCCTAGTTGTTGGGGCAGAGGTCATCAGCGGTGTTTAAATCACTTCGCTCTGCTGCTCCCTGCACTACAAATGGCAGTTTTGCACTTACACCTCCATAGTTTTGAGTGCTGAGTGTATCACCATATGGAGACATTTTATTGAATAAAATAACCATTACCAGTGCATACCATCATGTGAAAACAAGAAAGGAGGAGAAGAGTTGTTAATTTTACTGGGGACCTGCCTTATCCTAGAACCCACAGGAGATCTTAGGGCTTTCCTGACCTCCCGAGGACAGGGCACGGTGTGGCGAGGGCAGAGGGTCCAAGCGAATGGGTTGGGGGGAATGGAAAAGGATTAACTGGGCTGCTCCTAGTGCCCTAGGCAGAGGTGCTCCCAGGTCTGGTCAGCTTCTTGGGGAAGCTCGCCAGGGCACCACATGGCCCTCCCAGTCCATAACGGTCCTATTCCTTCAGTCATGAGAGCACCTAAGCATGCGCTGGATGGACTCTTATTGTCATTGAGGGCTGCAGAGCTATGATACCCAAGGACACAGCTGGATTTGCAGTGCTGATCTGAAGTCAGGGTGGCACTCTGCATTAGCCGGGTACCAGCTCACTGAAATCTCGATGCCACCTACCAGTTTATCTTGGTTGCAGCAGGAATGAGAACCTTATAGGAAATCAGCTCACCCAGGTGACCCCATACAGAAGGTTTTCACACTCTTCCAAACAACCACCAGTTCTAGAGTTTACATCGCCCTATTTGTTCAAGATGTCCCACCTTTCCTTGCTCCTCTTTCCTCATTTCTACTGCTTTCCCTTTTCCTTTCTCTCCTGCCTTCTCTCAGCAGCCAAACCTACAACCTTCCTCTGGGTCATTATCTAGAGTACCGTGTCCCAATAATAGCATGTGTCCCTCCTATCTGTGGAATGCTGGATCAGGCTCCAACCCATGTCCCATTCTTTCCCGTACTCAATTATTGGAAGGAGTGCTAGGGAATAGCTGTCATGTAGCCTAGTATCTCATCGCCCTGGGATACTTCCTGATCTGCTGTACCCTCAGCCTCTAGTCTGCAGTTGGGCATGGGATTACGAAGGTTCCTTCACAGTCCATAATCAGAACAGTATTCCAAAGTGGTGACTCAGTTTGGCCTTTATCAGGCCAGCAGCATCTGGGCTGTGCAGTATTTGGTGGGACCAGTGATTTTTATGTCATGTGTCTACTGCTTCATATCCTTTGCCATAAATGCTTCCCTTAGTCTATGGAGATGTTATATGGGATTCCCTGTTGGAAAGTCAGGCACTGTTTGTAAACCCATAGAGACTAGGGGCTACTGAGGCTCTGTGGCAGGAAGGCATTTTATATCTAGAGTGTGTGTCAATCTCTTTTAGGATGAAACATTGCTCTTTCCAGGTGAAAGCCATTTGATATATTTACTAGCTACCAAGTAGCTATGTGTTGAGGAACACGTATCTGGGGATTATTTTTGGTGTGAATTGCTCAGTAGTATCAGTAGCTAGGTTGACATTTGTGAGAAGGAATTCATGCTACTGGGTTCAAGCATGTCCATATCTGCCATCTTGGCTCGTATATTTATGAGCCCGCTGCTAAGCATTGGAGTGGCTGAGGGCAATGGCTGATGACATCAACTGGAAGAATCATCTTGTCACTGTTTGTTTAGTATTGTTTTGTTTGGATGCCCTCTGGTGAGCATTAATGTGTAATAAATAATCATCACTATTTCTGTCCAGTCCCATAGATACAATCATATGCCTTTCCTCAGACCTCTTTTTCCTCAGTTTTCAAATCTTGCTCCTTCAAGGGCCCTGATCAGTTAGCTAAGACCTTTACCACTGCACATGAATCCATATGTATGTTTACCTTGGATCACTTCTTTTCTTATACAAAGTGGACGATCAGGTGAACTGCCTCAACTTCTGTCCATTGGGGAGTTCTCTGGTCTCTCCTCACTATTGGGAGGGTAGAGCAAGAACAGTTCATTTTTTAGTTTGTCAACTTCAAACCAAAACAACCCATCCTTAAACCAAGCCAGGGCTTTCTTCCCCTCCATGAGCTGTTTACCGGGAACCCCATGTAATGGCGTGGGTGTGAGCTGGGTGAGAGGCATCAGTGCAGCAGCATGAGGTGACATTGGTGTTTGAGCCACCTGTTTGTATAGATTACTTGTACCATTTGGACCCACCCAAGCTTTATCTAAGTTGTAGAACATCTCAATAATAATGAATTTGCTGCTGTGCCTGGCCAACCTAATGATTCTTGTGGGTCTGCCAGTACTCAGCTCATGATGGGCAGTTCTAGCCACATGGTCATATGATCATAAACTTGGTCAATACCAAGGTCAGTAATTGCTCTTCTAATGGTATACAGTTCTTTGACACACATGGCCTGGTCTTAACCAGACCTAGAGGTCTTCCCTGTGACTTTCCTGTTGGGGTTTGCCTAAGGCTCCCCACAGCATCTTTCTCTGCGATGGGATCTGCTGGATCATTTCATGCAAGCAGAAGGACTGCTCATACTGCAGCCTGGACCTCTGGCAGAGTTCTTTCTTGTTCTAGAAATAAATTAGTGACTTTCACATTGCCTGATAAACAGATTGGAACAGTGTGATCAAACACCTCCAAAACACAAACAAGAATAGAGTCACAAGAACAAGGGAAAAACAAAAATCAAATAGCACCGAGGTCAAGGGTTTGGATCCCCATACTAGCCAGCCACCAAAAAGAAAAAAAAAAGTAAAATTATAGAACTAAATTTACCATATCAATAATTTATGTAATAATTAAATGAAAATGTACTAAAATGCCAAGTGAAAGGCAGAGATTATCATATCAATAAAAAAGCAAGATCCAACTATATGCTGTCTATAATTACGCTCACTTTAAACATAAAGACATAAATAAGATGAAAATAAATTGATGGATAAAGATATTCCAAGATAACAGGGAGCACAAGAAAGCTGCAGTAGCTATGTTAATATCAGATAAGGTAAACTTCAAGAAAATGGGTATTACAGAAACGAAAGAGGAAAATCCATAAGGATAAAAGAGTTTGTTCATTGGGAAGTCATAACAATCATACATATGTATGTATCTAGTAACAGAGCTTCAAAATAGTTGAAGAAAAAATGACAAAAAAGGGAAAAATTTGAGTAATTTATAATAACTACTAAAGATTATTGTTCTGTCCATTGAGTGGACAGAACAACTAGACCAAATTATGAGGAGATACATAGAAGATCAGAAGAACGTTGTCAACTACTGTGATGTGGCTGACACTTATAGAACACTAAACTCAACAGCTGCAGTACTCACATTCTCTTCCAGTAAACATGGTACCTTCACCGTGACAGATCATATGTTCACCCATCGAACAGTATTACTAAATTTAAACTAAAAAAATTAAATTTTTAATTAAAAAATTTTTTTGGTAGCTGGCTGGTAAAGGAATTGATATTTTTTAATATTAATAAATTTTAAAGATCATACAGAATATGTTCTCTGGCCACAATGGAAGAAAATTAAATAAGAATGAGATAACTAGAAAAATCTCAAATATTTGAAAATCACACCACACACATCTAAATAATACATAGATCAAAGGAGATATTTCAAGGGAAGTTAGAAAATATTCTGCAAGGAGTGTGATAATAACAGCTAAACATATCAAAACTTGTAGGATATACTGAAACAGTGGTCAGATGGAAATTTATAACCTAAAACATTTATTAAAAAAGAAAAGTCAGTGAATTTATTACTACCTTAAAAAATTAGAAAGAGAAAAGTAATGCCAAAGTAAGAAACTAACAGAGATAAAAGCAGAATTCATAAAGAAACTAATGTTAGACAATGTTTAAAATGCAAAGATTAGTTTATTATAAAGATTGGCAAAGTTCATAAAACCTTAGCTATACTGAACAATGAAACGTGAAGAAGCCTACCAAGTATTGTGCATCTTAAGACAATAACTTGTTTTGATTTTGGAGGAAATTTCAAGGCATACCCCAGAACACTGGATGAATAACATTTTTCACAGATGTGGCAGTCCCCTGAGTATTTGGAGTGCTGAGGCAACTAGAGCACTTACAACTTCTTGCTTATTAGTTCTGGTTAACATGATATTATCAAGACAGTGGAATGATGAAGGGTCTGGAAAATATCCAGACTATCTAGGTCCCTTTGGACTACATTATGACAGAGGGCAGAAGAGTTCATATAGCCCTGGGCAAGGCTGTGATTGCATAAGCTGTAAGTCCCATGTGAATGCGAACTGTGTCTGATGTTCCATTCAGATGGGCGTGGAAACAACCCATTCATCAGTTCCATCCGCATACCATTTACCAGAGGCTGTGTTAATCTGTAGCAAATCCATTGCAAATGGGGCTACTACTTGGCTAAGTTTACTAGAGTCTACCATCTGATTTTAGCAGGGCTGAGACTCATGCCTGAAGTGATCTTTCTCTAGTGATCTTTTTATATGGGAGACCACCATCTCTGCTTCCTCTAAACTGTGGCATTAAACTTCCTTTAATCTTTGTCATTCTCCCCAAGATGCATTATCTGTTTTGATTTACAGTATGGCAGGGGGGCTTCCGTGTCTTCTTTCCTACTAAAGCATTTTGTGCTCTGAAAACTAATGAACCCAAATGAGGGTTCTGCCAATGCTAAATACGTCGATTATGATTATACATTGAGGAAACAAGGCGATAACGCTAGGTGGGTCTGTGGACCAAGTGGATGCATTGTGAGATGGACTTGATTTCTTTCCCAATGCCCACATATTCCCTAGGTGACAGGGGGCCATGGTGGTCCTTTGGTTCTGGAAATCAGAGTTAGCTCAGTCCCTGTATCACATGGGCCTTGAGAGATAGGGTTTCTCCCCCATCCTCAGTGTACTGTCAATGAATAAAGGACCATAGGTTATTTGGGGTGGAAGCACTACTAGATACATTGCTATGGAGTGGCATGGCCTTCCTCATGGAAATCCAGCCTCTGAGAGTTGATTGACTCTGATTCTGAGTACTGACTTGCTCTGGACCTGGACTTTGCACAGGTGAACTGACCTTGGATTCTGCCATTCCAAATATAATAGCTTTGGATTAAAACCTTTAAGCAATAGGCTAGCTGACTGCCTAAGTGTTGTGCCCCTGAGAACACCATGTTCTATCTCTTATCTCCATAGATCCCTACAGATTAGGCCGCTAGCTGCCATTCTGATTGATTCCTATCTCAAATTTCCCCACCTTCCTTATGAAAGTTAAGGGCTCCTATGTGCCCTTTACTCTTCTGTAATCATGTCCTTCCACTGCTCCTAGGAAGAGTGGACCAGTAACAGTACCTCTGGACTACAGAGTAGAGCTACCACAGAGCTCTCAGTGCTGTTGGAGCTGCTTTCATGTGGGTACAAGAAGTGTCACCTGGGCCCTCCTGAGGTATTCCAGCATTCCAGTTTTGTACAGAAGACCCATGCCCAATTCTCTGAGCTCCGGGATCCCTTTGGCCACAATCTGCCACAGCAGTTTTGATGTGTCTACTGAACTGAATCTGGGTCAACACATTTTCCAAGCTTCCAAGAGCAATTCCATTACAGTATGAGAACTGTCTACTGGAGTTGTCACTGAGGTTTAAAATCCAGTGTCATGTAAGAGTGTCCTCACCTCCTTATCTATCTTTTTCTGATCTTTATCCACAGTCTCCTTTATCTGATTTGTAGCTCACCTCCTCTTTATTCGGCACCCTCAGGACTACTGTCTGGCCTACTCTCCTGATTCTTGCAAGTTCCTGCTGCTTTGGTTTTAGTCCCTTTCCTCTCCAATCTGTCTCAGTGCGTGTGGAGAGCAAGGAAGGAGCCTCCCAGTGATGAATACAAGGATACTCCTGGCTAGAGGAAAAGGGTCCAGCTGGGTCTCTATCTCTTTCTGAGCTGGCTCCTTATGCATGCTCTGATGGTTCCCGCCTGAGATATGAACCAAATCTCCCCACCCTAAACACCTTGTCTTCCCTCAGGACCTCTTACTCCACAAAGCCCCTGAGGAGTCCTTTCTGGCTCCATGAAGGGAGCTCTGACCTTCCCTCCTGAACATACCAAAGGCTCTTCCCATAGCCTCAGGGAAAGGGACTTTGTCTCTGAATACGCCTCCCTTTAGACATGGCCATATGAGTATTTATTCCCGATTCCAACAGGCAAAGAGATTGATCACATGTGAGTATAAGGCTAATGCCTGCTTCCCTTTCCACCCACAAGCATTCAAGGCTGCCACAGGCAGAGGGCAGCTAGGTAGACAGATGGGTAAGAGTCTCCTTAGCCTCATGACCCCGTACAGCCCTGACAGCGCCCTGGTGACAGGTGCCAATCATGGGCTAGGGCTAGAGTCAGTGTGGCAGGTGCTGGTGCTGCCCCAGCCTCCCAAACTGATGTTTGCCACCGGCCGGAACCCTGATGGATCCAAGCACAGGTAAGAGGCATCCAGGGCCAGGCTGGGATTGAGCCGGAGTGAAGGTTTGTGTGTCCTGATGTCACTCCTGCCTCCTCTCCTCCAGAAGCTCTGGCACTAGGCAAACCAGGAACCAGACCTGCAGGTCCTTCAGTTGCTGAGGACACAACTAACTGTGTGTCGCTCTTTTCCCTGATGTTGGATTCTCTGCTATGGTCACTCTCATATCCCCACTACCTGGTCCCCACCCTGGGTGCCTATATCTGAGTCACACTTGTCTCAGGATCCCCCTTAAACTGGCTTCCACATGGGTATGGTCTGACTGTTTCTGAATCTGGACCAAGTGAACACCCCCTGGAGACACTGTGGTCCTCCCACTCCCTATAGGTCAGGGACATCTGTTCAGCTGATGGTGAGGGGGACTCGTTGAAAAGAGAAACCCTTTAGACAGAAGATCCCATGCACAAAGCACTCATGCTTTAACCCAGGGTCAATATGAGGTGTAAAGAGTTACCACAAGTAGGGGGATGGGCTGCCAAGCAAGTAGCAGAAGCCAAGTGAGTAAGAGGAGGGAAGATGAGGCAAGATCCTGTAGCCAGTTCTGCCTTGTTCCCAAAGGTGTCATATACCCCACATCCAGTCAGCTGGCTGGGAAACAGGTATGGGAGCATCTGAGAGGCAAAGGCCTATCCCTGCTGGTCAACAATGCAGGGCTGTTGATGGTCTCATCACTGGACACAGAGATGGCATCCACCTGCAGCTATCATACCAGACCAACGTCATGGGGTCCTTGCTCCTGAGCTAAGTGAGCCATTTGCCCTCCATATGCTGGCCCAGACTAGACCCTTCCCTCGGAGTGAGGCTTTTTCTCCATCGCCAGAGTCCTCAGGCAGGGGAAGGGAAATGAGCAGGCCCAGGTTGGGGAAAGAGCCTGGCTCCAATACCCTTGACACCTGCTCCCCACTGAGTCATGTAGACTTTTCTGTAGAATGAGAATAGCACCATCTTTGTTTCCAGGTTTCGATTTGTCAACAATAGAAGGTTGAGGCTTTGTTACTTTTTGTCCTGTCCCTTCCCCTGTCCCAGGCCTTTGGGTTGCCACTGAGGAAGGCTACCCAGACCCACCCAAAAGAAGAACTGAGCTGGGCATGAGCCACCATCTTTTTGTTTGTTTGTTTAGGCAGTTGACTGGTAGGCCAGTATGGGGATTCGAACCCTTGACCTTGGTGTTTTCAGCACCATGCTGTAATCAGCTGAGCTAATCAGCCAGTCCACCAGATCTTAACCTTTGCAGCACTGTGGGCTCCATGAGAGAAGTCTGAGTTGGGACTTCAGACACAATGTGTCTTAATGCTGCAGTAAGGTGACCGAAAAGGTGGGAAGACTGAGAAGAGTGAGAGGCTTTGGCTACATCTGGGGCCTCCTTCAGTTGGCCACCACCCTTTCCAGCTCTTCCAGGCTGCCCTGAGCATGCTGACCCACTGCCAGGGTCTGGCTTAAAGTGAGGAAGGCATCCCATGTGCCGGCATCCACCCTGGCTGGGTGAGTACCAGGGTGGGTCATTCCAGTTTGTACATTGTAAGTGCCAGTGTTCTGAGCCCCAACATTATAGCCCAATTGGAATCTGAGGCCAGGGCTGCTCAGCAGGGTTCTCAGGGGAGCATGGTGAAGACATCAGGGCAAAGGAGGCCTGTGCCCCTGAACTCCATTTTTTCAGGGCTCTCAATGGTAAGGGGGGCATATGTTGTCACTGGGTGAAGTTGCCCAAAGTGGTTGCCTAGAGGGGTTTGGAAGTTGAGTCTTGAGGTCCGGGCGCAGATCGTGGAACTTGGGGATCCAGTGCTGGAAGGGTGGGAGGTATGGAAGGAGGAGGGGTATTCCAAAAGAGGTGATGGGTTAGAGAACCCACAGGAATCTCTGGGGTGTCCACATAAGTGTCATCTCCTGAGCATGGGCAAGTGGTAGGTAGCATTTGGACCTCTGAAGCTGTGGGGTCCAGCTTCTCTGGGCTCCTCCCTGACTCTGGTTCAGCTCTGCAAGTCTGGCTGTGGGCCAGCCTGTGGCTGGATGGTCTCAGCTGGATCATGAGGGCTGTGTGCTCCACAGGCCCCGCTGATGGTGACAGAATCCAGCCAAGGTGTGCTGAAGGTGATGGCTTGGCTTGTGGAGAAAGAGGCAGGGGCCTTCCTGGACTGGGAGCATCTTCCTACCCTGATGAGCATCTCCAAGGAGTGGATCAGACCATGGGCGCCCCAAAAGACTCAAATTCTTCATCCCCAATCCTTCCATGAACCCCCCTCCCTCCATCCCTAGGCCCCCAGCGTCTCTCCACTGGGTGGCTTGGATTTCTTCATAGCATGGTGGCTGGGTTCCAAGAGCTGGTATTTCAAAAGAGACAGGAAGTGGCAGATGCTAGTTAAGGCCTGGATCTAGAAACTTGTGCAGTGTTACTTCCACCATATTCTATTGGTTGGGCAGTTACAGAGTCCCTATTCAAGGAGAGGGGACATAGATCCCATCTCTTAATGAGACAGGTGCTGAAGAATTTTGTGCACATGTTTTAAAGCCATCACAGAGGACAATATTCATCACAAAGTAGCTGACATGGCCCATGATCATCTGCATCCAGTCTGTGTGGATGACTGTCCATAGGAAGTAGCACAGGACCAACATGTTCATGGCAGCCTTGGGGTGGGATGGGGAAGGGGAGGAGGGAGGGAGAGAGAGAGAGAAGAGTTTGACCTTGAAGGATGCAGGACCCACACAACTCAATCAATGTAGCCATTTAAGATAATCATATCTGAAAGGAAATTGCACATTTGGCAGTTGTTATGGGTCCCTGGGGATGTCGCAAACACAGAAAATTTTTGAAATTAAAACGTTCTCTTTTGGTTTTGAAAATTTTAAATCTATAGAAGGTTGACAGAACAGTAAATGAACAACCCACATGCTCGTCACCTGGTTTCATCAGTGGTTAAAATTTTACCACATTTGCTCTTTGAAAGTAAGTTTCAAACAAGACATTTCAGGGCTGGCCCATGACTCACTCGGGAGAGTGTGATGCTGATAACACCAAGGCCACGGGTTCGGATCCTATATAGGGGTGGCCGGTTCACTCACTGGCTGAGCGTGGTGCTGACAACACCAAGCCAAGGGTTAAGATCCCCTTACCGGTCATCTTTAAAAACAAACAAACAAAAAAAACAAACAAGACATTTCACTGCAGATCTTTCAGCCTGCATTCTTGCAGAGTCAGCATACTCTCTGCACCAGTGGGTCTCAGCTGGGGGTGATTTTGCCCCCCAGGGGACATTTGACAATGTCTAGAGACATTTTAAACTACATTTTCTTATTGAGAAAAAAATTTACATAACATAAACTTCAACATTTTAACCACTTTAAGGTGTTCAGGCTAATGGTTTTTAGTATATTCACAATGTTATGCAAACATCACCACTACCTAATTCGAAACATTTTCTGACATATTTGGTTGTTGCAACTCAAAGGATATGGTGCTGACACCTAGTGGGCAGCAGCCGGAAATGCTGCTGAACATACCAAAAGAAAGAATTATCTGGCTCAAAAAAGACAACAGCACCGAGATCGAGAAGTGTTGTTCTACATAATTGTAACAGCATTATCGCATCTAAGCAAATTAACAGTAATTCAGTAGGATCATCCCCACTTGTCCTGAAACCAAGAATCTCACTTTAGCATTTCACTTTAGTCCAGGAGGAAAGCAAGTTTCACTTACTGCATTTGGTTATGTCCGTCTAGCCTCTTTTTGTGTAGAAGAATATCCTTTGCCCCATACCCAGTCTATCTGTTTTTCATGTCATTGATTTTTAAAGAGTTTTGGCCAATTTTCTAGCATCATATTCCGAATTTATCTGATTGCTTCCTCAAGATTAGATCCATGGTAAACATTTTTGGCAAGAATACTACTTTGGTGACTTTTGCATCACATCAGGAGGCCCATAATATGAAGCTACAGTGCTATTTATGTTAAATTGGATAATAGTGTAGTTCAGTAGACAGAAGCAAGGGGAAGCCTCCCCGACCCTTGCCCATGCAAGTATGGTGTCCGGGAAGCAACCTGAATTGGTCTACCCTTTCTGAAAAGTAGGGATAGCCTGAAGAGGATAACTCTCACCCAGTGGGCAATCCTCAGACCCTCCTCCCTTCTCTTTATGCATTGGTACGAGGCCACATCTTCAAGGGCCAAGGGGAAGTCCTCAAGAGCTGGGAGTTCCCTTTGCCAACCTGGGGAGCAGGCCCCAGCCTAGGTTGACTGTAAAGACATGGGAGATTTCTTAGGACTTCTTTTGCTGTTACTTGATTCCCCGGGAGAAGAAAACTGGAGGACAGAAGGGGGCTGAATACCTCGAACCTGGAACCAGGAAGCCGAGCATGTGGGACAGGGTGGGGTTGGGAGTTGTGCTGCTGGAAACTGCAGGGCCCATTAGGATTCCTGTCATAGACAACTGTGCAAAAGCCGTACTGGAATTTGCTTCTTATCTGCCTTCTTTTGGGAAGCTCCTCTACCTTTAGGAGCCCTCCTTAAATACTACCTCTTCCAGGAAACTTACCAGGACTGCAGGAGGAAGGAGCTCTTCACTACTGCTCACATAGCACTTCAGGCTAGAACTGCCATGAGGGCAGGAATTCTATCCCATTACACTGGAAGTGGGACACTGACAACCTGCATGACACTTTTTGGAGCCAACATGTAAACATCATATAAACATTTGGTTTTCTGGGTTTTCTTGAAAAATCTGAAGCTCCGGCAACACTGGGCCTGCATCTGTTCCTGGCATCAATGGCTTCTCCCTTAAGACAAGTATATTAGTCCTTTTGTGTTGCTATAACAGAATACCTGAGACTGGGTGATTTATAAAGAAAAGCGGCATTTATTGTTTATAGTTTCTGAGGCTGAAAAGTCCAAACTCCTTCTAGTGGTGGTGACAGTGACCCAGGGGTCTCAAGATGGTGGAAGCAGAGACAGCAGAGAGAGAAAGACAGATTCTCCTTTTCTTTTAAAGCCCTCAGAACCATGCCCCTGACCACTATTTTTAATCCATTTACTACTGCACGGTCCTACAATCCAATCACCTCTTTAAGGCTCCACCTTTCAATTACCATAATAGGATTTCCCACCATCTTTACAGTCACAGTGGGGGCTAAGTTTCTAATACATAAAACTTGGGGGACACAATTCATGCTTCATTGAATTTTGGGGGGACATAATTCAATCCACTACAACAAATACACATTCTTCAAACTGCCCCAGTGTTGAGTCTAACTGTGGCTTTTAACTTTGCTCCTGAACCATTGTTGAAGTAGAGAACTAATTTTCTACCTCTGAAAAAAGTGCAACAATAAAGAGAGTTCAAAGGGCCATATGCTTTGGGAAAGATAAGAAAAGGTATAATTGTGTGCATGTGTGTGTGTCTGTGTGTGTGTGTCTGTGTGTGACTGGAGAATGCTCCTGTGTATTTATAACACAAACAAAGTAGGTTTATGTTGAAAAATATGATTCCAGGCATCATTATTTCTTAGCATAGTGATTGGGTGGGTGGGATCACTACAGTGTCAGACTCTCAGCTCTACCACTTACAAGCTACGTGACCTCAGACAAGACTGTGACAATACCCAGATCCCTCTACTGTTTAGACCTCTCTGGACTTCCTGAGTATAGTCTGACAGCTATCCAAGGAACAAACCACCCTGCACACATAACTTTCAAGGCTGTTCTGAAGAATGAAATCCCATACTCCAAATCATTCTTTCTGGGCTGAGAATTTGCCCAAAGTCAACATTTGCTCAAACCAAAAGCCAAACCTGGCTCCCAAAGGCAGATTTTTGGCCTGTCGTGCTGGCCTATGTAACACACTCAACTCTTGGGATTGCAACAGGGTCAAGACTTCTGGAGTTCAGGACTTTTGTGAGAGTCACAGGCAGACACTGGGATGTTCAGCAACTGGGAAGGCTCAACTAAGGACAAGGGAGGACCATCAGACCCTCCCCAGATCAGGGAAACCCACTGTGAATTCTCCAGCCACAGCCTTCAGCAGTAGATGCCAGCTGCATTTTCAGAATCAGAGCCAGGGAATTCTGGGACAAAGGTGACTCCTTTAGGATGTGAGTCATCCTAAGGTGATCTCCTATAGAATGTGAATGAGGAAGGAGGAGGCCTTAGAGAGCACTAGAAGTCAGTTTGGGTCGATAAAGGAAATAAACCTTAGAATGAAGCATTCACCACAAAATAATGTAGATATGTGAAGAAACTGAGGATATCATTTGGGAATGTGTTTGGCTGCAAGTAAGGGAAAACTCAACAGTGATTTAAACAAAACTTTGTCTCATGCAACAAGATATCAAGAAGTGGGCAGGCCAAGGCTGATGCAACTGCTTTACAATGCCATCAAGGCATGATCTACTTTTCTTGTTTACCATCCTTATCAAATTTGTCCATCCTCATGCTTGTAGCCTCAAGGTCACAAGTTGGCTGCTACAGCTCTAAGCAGTATATTCACATTCCAGGCAGGAAGTAGGAGGGAAAAGAAGCATAAAGGGGAGACACCTCTGCCAGGTAAACAAGCTCTCCCAAAGGCTTTGGCTAAGTCTCATGGGGGCACAAATGTATTCCAGGGACACCATGAACACTTAGGGAATCTGAGGAAGTCAGCGTGTTTAGGTACTGCCCCAGACAAAATTAGGCTTCTTTTTGGAGGAAAGGGAATGAGTATTGGAAAGGCAACCATCTGTATCTGACACACTAAGTGCTTATTATACCACTGATACTTATAATCCACTGATAGAGCTGCCCGGTTAGCTCAGTTGGTTAGGGCACAGCCTTGTAACACCATGGTCAAGGGTTCAGATTCCTGTAACAGACAGCTGCTCCCCCCCCCCCCCAAAAAAAGTCTAGTATTTACAAACCACAAGTAAAAGAAAAAAATCCTTTTTTTTTAAAGTTTTTTTTTTCTTAGTTTGGATTCTTGGATTATTTGTGGCAGCAGTAATTTAGCAGTGGTTATTTTCTTTTATGCTATTTTGCAGCTGGCTGGTACAGTGATCCTAATACTTGACCTTGGTCTTATAGCACCATGATCTAACCAATTGAGCTAACCAGCAAGCCCCAGAAAAAATGCTTTTATTGAGGTATAACATACAGTGAAAGGTACAAGTCTTAAATGTGCAGTTCAATGAAAATTTACATATGTATATACCTGTGTAACCACCACCCAGATTAAGATATAAAACACTTCCAGCATTTCAGAAGTCTTCCTCATTTCCCCCTTCAGTCAATAATGCCCCTAGAGTTAACCACTATTCTGAGTTTTATCACCACTTATTATAGTTTAGCTTTGTTTTGAACATCATATAAATGGAATCACACCATATTCCTTCTCTCTGCAGCTTGCTTATTTCATTCAACATCATGTCTATGAGATTCATCCACGTTGCATGTATAGCATAGTCCATTCTTTTTTCATTGCTGTATAGCTTCCAATTGTATCCATTGTTTATCCATAATGGATATTTGGATTGTTCCCAGGTGTTTGCTATTATGAATAAAGTTGCTCCCCCACTGGGATTCAGTCCTCTCACACCTTCCATACGTCCAACTCCTGGGTCCCTTCTTTGTGGCTGGAGGCATAGAGGATGGGAAGAAGGGAATCCAAAAATGGAGGAAGTGTTATCTCCCCAAATAATCTCCTTGGGAGCCACAGCAGCTCTCTCTCCTTTGTCAAGTTGACTCTGAGCTCACTTGAACCTGTCAAGGCAGGCTGGCACTTGCTCATTCACTCACTCGCTCACACATACTTTTCCTAGTTCCATCATTTCTTCCTTCACGTGATCAGCCTCTCATCCATCCGCTCATTCATTCAGTAATAACATCGTTCCTGTGTTGTCTTCTGAGTAATGCTCTGGCTAGTTCCTGGAGCCCCAATATAACAGACCAATTGAAAGGCAGGCTAGGATCAGCTCACCCACCTACCTGCCCACTTGCCTTAAATGAGGTGCATGTAGGTACCCACCCTTGAAAAGCCACCTGTAGGAAAACTGGGCTCCAGGGTTTGCTGTGGTCCCAGCCTCTTCATCCAGGCCTGGAACCCGGTAGCCCAGTCTACCCCAGGACCCCCAAATACAATCATTTGCCTTTCCCTATACTTGTGCACTGACGGGCTGGGACATTCCTGGATGGCCCTCACTTGTTTTATTTATAACATGGTCCAACTCAGTGGTGCCAAAGCCATTCTTCTGTTGTTGAACTTCCATGATCACAACACTGCCATAAACATCCTCATGTGCTTTTATCTTCATTTGAATTTTTGACATAGAAAAAATTCTTAGGAGAGAGGATCTTGGATCAAAGTATATGAACATTATCAAGAGTAACAGATGTTAGGGCCGGCCCGTGGCTCACTTGGGAGAGTGTGGTGCTGATAACACCAAGGCCACGGGTTCGGATCCCTATATAGGGATGGCCGGTTGGCTCACTTGGGAGAGCATGGTGCTGACAACACCAAGTCGAGGGTTAAGATCCCCTTACCGGTCATCTTTAAAAAAAAAAAAAAAAGAGTAACAGATGTTTTTTTTTTTTTTTAATTTTATTTTTTAAAGATGACCGGTAAGGGGATCTCAAACCTCGGCTTGGTGTTGTCAGCACCACGCTCAGTCAGTGAGCAAACCGGCCATCCCTATATAGGATCCGAACCTGTGGCCTTGGTGTTATCAGCACCGCACTCTACCGAGTGAGCCACGGGCCGGCCCAACAGATGTTATATATTAAGCACCTACTGTGTGCCAGGCTGTGATCAATTCTTGAGGACTGGGGAGGAGAGGAGCATGAATGTGTTTGGGACAGAGGTGTGACATGATCCACTGAGGCAGATGCTTCTGGCTGCAGGGTGGGGAAAAGATGGAGAGGGGGCAGAGTGAAGGGACAGGGTGTGATTTGCTTCCATCCCCCTGAACTAAACATGAGGCTGGGCAGAGTGAGCATGTGGTAAATGTTTGCTGACTGCAGGAATGAGCAAAATGAGCAGATGAGGGGCATGTCCAAGAATGAGCACATGTATAATAAGCAGACAAGGAAGTAACTGGGCTGACTTAGCAGGGACCCTGAAGAATGAGGGCAGTGTGGCTGGAGAATGAGTTTGCATCCTGGGGCTTGCATGGCTGGGCCATAGGAGGAGGAAGTCAGAAGCTTGTGAGGGAGTCTGAGGCCTGAGTTCTTCTCAACACTTCCCCAATGTTATGGGCTGAATTGTGTCCCTTTGAAATTCATATGTTGTAGTCCTAACCCTCAGTACCTCAGAATATGGCTGTATTTGGAGACAGGACCTGTAAAGAGGTGATTGAGTTAAAATGAGGTTGTATATGGGTGAACCTTTATCCAGTCTGAATGGTGTCCTCACAAGAAGAAGAAATTTGAACACACAAAGACACCAGGGATGTACGCACACAGGGGACAGGCCATGCAAGGACACAATGAGAAGGCCACCATCTGCAGGCCAAGGAGTGAGGACTCAGAAGAAACCAAACCTTCTGATACTTTGATCTTGGGCTACTATCCTCCAGAACTACGAGAAAATAAATTTCTGGTGGTATTTTGTTATGCTAGCTTTAGCAAACTAATGCATTCAACAAATGGTTACAACTTTATTTCTTGGTGAGGTTTAGTCATTGTAAAAAGGCCACTTGGGGCATGAGGATGTATGTTCAAGAGACACAGCCTTGTGAGTCAGGAGAAAATGTCCTCTAGTTTCACACGTGAAGGGCTCCATGAAAGTTTGGAGAAGCGTCCTTGTGAAAACCAAGGGGCTTTTATCATGGCTAGTGTTGCCAGTGGAATGGATAGAAGCTTCCCATTTGGTGTCTGGCCAGAAGAAAGCCCCTGTCCCAGCATGCCCTGGAGTCCCCTCATCTCTTGCAGATCTGTTCTGCCATGTTTGTGAATTGGCCTCTGTGGGGTTCCACATTGGTCCAGAGTGGGACAGCCATCCCTCTGGTTCTCAGCTTGCAAGCAGACAAGCCCTGAGGCTGCTGCAGCTGTGACCAGCGTGCTAGGCAGCAACTCTGCCTGTGCACAGAATTCCTGCAGCCTCTGTTCTTACCTGCTTAGAACGCAAGTGGGAGGGTTAAAGAGCTCCTGGGTCTTTAGCAGAAAGAGCAATTTTTAGGTTGAGAATCATTTCCAGGCAGTTCAGATGGTTACTGTTGTGAAAACATCTTCATTCCTAGGGCTTTCGCTGAGCCATTGAACACCCTCAGGAGTAGGGTTGCTCCCCTCTATGAGGATAATCAGGTACAACATAGCGGACATCCTGGATGGCCCTCAGGCCAAGAGTGCCATCAATGCCTTCTCTGTGGAGGGTTGCTGGGGACTCAAACTGCACTTCTCCAGAAATCTTATTATACTCAGCGTTCCTCATGGCCTGGAATGGAACAAGTTCCTCACCCATTTGTGTGGGTCTCCTGCTAGTGTATGGATTGATGTTCTGTCTTAGAATGTTGAAGGTGAGGCCTCACGCTGGAGCAGAAAGTACACTGCGACACCCCCCAAAACAGAAGAAAAGTGGGGCCTGGCAGCTGGAGGGAAGGGTAGAGGGAGTCAGAGTGAGTCCCAAGGGGAAGGACCATTTCTGGGCCTGAGACCCTTTACAGTCTGGGGAAAGGATGTTCTGTCTACCAGCTGGCCCTGCCCCACTCTCCCTTGTTGACTCCAGCCTATGCTTTCTTTTTTTTTTTTTTTTTTTTATAAAAGATGACCGGTAAGGGGATCTTAACCCTTGACTTGGTGTTGTCAGCACCACGCTCACCCAGTGAGCAAACCGGCCATCCCTATATGGGATCCGAACCCACGGCCTCGGCGCTCCCAGCGCCACACTCTCCCGAGTGAGCCACGGGCTCAGCCCCAGCCTATGCTTTCATTTGCAACAGGCAGGCCCCAGAAGCCTGGCTGACCCCAGAATTAGGTGCTTTAGGTCACCTTTGCCTCTGACTTGGCCTTAAAGTCTAGAAGCTTTGGCAAAGGGCTCATCATGTAGTATGCACTCAGTAAACAGTTCTTAGATGAATGGAAGAAAGGCAAGCACCGGCATTCATGCAACAAACATGACTCTACCCAACTAGGAGCTCCTGATCACAGTAAGACTCTGTGTTAGTCAAGGTTCTCCAGAGAAATAGAACCAATAGGATGGATATACATACATCTGAGAGACAGAGAGATTTATTATAAGTATTGGCTCCTGCAGTTATATAGTCTATAAAGTCCCACGATCTGCTATCTGTAAGCTGGAGACCCAGGAAAGTTGGTCATATTGTTCAAAGGCCGAAGGGCCTGAGAGCCAGAAGGCCAATGGTTCAGATTTCAGTCTAACACTGAAGGCCTAAGAACCAGGAATGCCAAGGGCAGGAGAAGACTCACGTGCCAGCTCAAGCAGACAGACAGAGAGCCAGTTCAACCTACCTCTGCCTTTCTGTTCTATTCAGGCCCTCAACAGATTAGATGAAGCCCACCCACATTAAGGAGGACCATCTGCTTTACTCAGTCTACCTATTCAAATGCTAATCTCTTCCAGAAACATCCTCACAGACACACCCAAAAATAATGTTTAACCAGATATGTGGGCATCTCCCAGCTCAGTCAGGCTGTCACATAAAATTAACCACAGCAGACCCTCTCCAGCTCAGGGTTCAAGTCAGCCTGAGATAACCCCTCTCCATCCTGCTCCCCTCTCTGAATGACTGAGGAGACTGTGCCTCTCCCGGCAACCTCTGCCTTTTGGCAGTCCTCATATGATCTGAAGGAATCCCATGGCTGTGTTGTCCCGGGCAGGAGCAGTGCACTGGGTGGGGATCTGGGTTTCAGAATCAAACTGGGATAGGGGAGCCAGTGGGTGCTTGTGGTTCTTCTGCTCTCCATGATACAAAGTAAGAACACCAGCCTTGGGGTGAGGAGTACACTGAGGAGGGAAAAGAAGAGGGCTGGGTTCAAGCACCCTCTTTGTCCTCATGTGTTGTCTCTGACACAGAGCACCCACATTTTCCCCTTTGTCCTTCCTGGAATCAGGTTCCCTATGTTTGGAGTCCCCAGCCTTGCCTAGTAGGCTCTGCATCCCCCAGGTCTCCCAAATCCTCCACCCAGAACATGCCACATATTTCTGAAGATCCTTTTACCAACCAGCATTGTGCTGAGAACATGAGGCTGGTTCCTGACAAGTAAAATCATCCACACAGTTTATACTCATGAACAGATGAATCAGGCTCCCATGGGGTCCTTTTATAGACTACACAGATGTAGGCAACCATGTTCATCAAGAAAGACAAATGTAAGGATTGACAGTTGCACCTCAAGTTGCTAGTAAAGGTAAAAGTAATAACCCAAGGAAGACAGAAAATGTTAGAAAGGCAGAAACTTTTAATTGTAACAAAAATTGATAAATCAAACCAAGATTGGTTACTTGTAAAACTAATAAAATTTGATAAACCAATGAAAAATTCACTACAGATAATGACATAAATACAGATATACATATACATATACATGTACATAGAGAGCTATGACAAGAAACCCATAGGCCATGTTTTGGGCCAATTCAGTGGTGGGGAGTTGGGTGACAGCACCAGAGAGCAAAAGGGAGGAATGGGAAAGGGTCTAAATAAATGCTTGTGTCCTCTTCTGGACTCCCCTTGTATTTACGGGTGGCATGAGTGATGCTGGGCTCCTGTGGCTATGGTCTGATCTTGTGCACACTCACAGAAGCTGTACAAAATGAAGGTGGTTACAGATGTTTGTTGAGAGAATGAGTCTACTCACTGGTTCAGACAGGAACCAGGCTCGGGGCACAGCATGTGCTAAGCAGTATAACTAGGCAGCTTGGTAAACAATGTGTCAGTTATGAGCCCAAGGGACTTACACTGTCCCTTGCCTGCACTCCCCAACTCTACTCAAGTTTCATGACTGAGTAAAGGTCTCCTCCCCCAGGAAGCTTTCCCTGGCCAACTCCCTGTGCCCACCTTGAGCTGGGGTAGGTGCCCAACCTGGTCCCACATGCCCTCGGGCATTCTTCTATCAAAGCACTTATCCCACTGAGTTTTTGAAAATTCCTTTTGTTTTTCATTTTTATTATGGAAATTTTCAAACATATACAAAAGTAGCCAGAATAGAATAAGGAAGCCCATGTACCCATCACCCAGTTTCAACGATTACCAACTTACAATTTTTGTTTCATTTATATCACCTCCCACCTCAGATTATTTTGAAACAAATCCCCAATTTCATATCATTTTATCAGTAAATACTTCATTATGCTTCCCTAAAAGGTAACGGTGCTTTTTAAAAACAGCATAATCACAATACCATTATCACAATTTAAAAATAATAACAATTATTCTTTCATGTCATCAAATATCCAATGTTTATATTGCTTTGATTATCCATTGTGTTTTGATGGTTGGTTTTCTTGACTATGTGGACCCCACTGGATCTGACCAGGGACAGGCTTTACCTGTGAGCACCTCAGCTCTTGTCTCAAGGGCTGACATACCTGTGCACACTCCCAGGCGAAACAACTACTGCTCTGCAAGTCAGCAAAGATACTGAGGGCCTGGGTGGGAGGAGGTCCCACCCCAGAAAATGAAGAGCTGTCTTCAGCATGGGTGCTGACCAGGCCCAGCTGGGTGCCCAGGGACCCACCTCAACTCACCCAGAGCACCTTTCCAATGCACATGCAGCCCCTGCTCCCCACGGTCACCTCTTCAGCCAGAATCGCCAGGGATGGGGCTGGGGCACAAGGATTTGAGGAACCTTTCCTGAGCCCCACATGGCTCAACCAGGATAGAGGCACACCTGGGTGCCTGATACCCTCACCAAGTATGTACAACTCTGAGAAGAGAAAGCCTTGAGGTGGGCCACTAGGCCCGGCTACAGCCTCTGGGAGAGAAAGGTCAATGCCAGCTGCCAGAGAGGCCTTGACACCAGGTCTGGTTTGTGACAGTCACTAAAACAGCCAACACCATTTTCAGGGGAGCCAAGGGGACTTTCCCTTTGTTGGATTGTGCTAAGGGCTCAGTTCAGGGACTACCTCCTCAGAAAGACTTTCCCTGATTTACCTGTCCCTCCTGAGGCTCTGTGGGCAGTCAAAAGTGGCCCTCTGAGCTCCTAGGACTATTACCCAGAACCAACCACAGGAGAGCCCAATGCCATCCTGATCCCAGAATAGATACCACTGCCCATCTGTGGAAGAAGCCTGCCATAGGCCACTCTCTGCAGGACACCTCCGCCCCATGCAGCCCACACACAAACACACCAATTGTTGGTGTGGATACCAGGCCAAAGGCGGCCAAATGACAACCTCTGGTTTCCACCCGCTGCTGGGAGGATTTCCTCAGACCTCCTCCTGGTCAGAGGAGCCTGTGTGAACCTGACCACAAACCCCATGAGCCCCTTCATCCTCTTTCCACTGCCTTGGGCCAGCATACTGTGTGCACTGGGGCCTCAAAGCTGATTCAGCCTGCATCCCTTTCCCAGATGGGCACGCGTGTGATAAACAGCCTTCCAGAGGGGCGAGGGAAGGCAGCAGCAGGTGGGGTCCTGTGTGTCCTGCCATCTGTACAAAAAAACAGTGCTCATCTCAGCCTCATGCTGATAAGAACAGGCGTGGGCAGAGGCCTGAAAATGCAGGGCGGAAGGGAGCGGCCATTAGCACTAATGAGACAGGCGGCCTGAAAGCTTTGTACCCTGAAGCTGCTCACCCACCAGGGAACAGTCCCTTCTGTTTCCTTAGCTTCCAGGAACCCTGGGCGGAAAGGGGTTTGGGGACAGGAGTATGGGTATGGGTCTTGGAGAAACCTGGAGGGATAAGGGGGAAAAGGCAGGACCAGGAATGCAGTCAGGAAGGCCTGGTTTTGGCTAGGTGGGCTTCTCCCCTCCCTTCTCCACCCCTCCCCAAAGAAACCCAGGGTCTGATTTTGCACCCCACCCCTGCCCCACTACATCCAGTGGCCCATCACCCCCTTTGATGCCAAGTTCCTGGAAGCAAAGGAAACAAGATGCCACGTAGGCTCTGAGTGAGCATCTCTGGGACCACAAATTAAATTAAGCTCTCAGGGCTGCCTGCCTTGTTACTGCTAATGGCTCCAGCCTGGCCCACCCCCTGGTCCCTGTCTTGTGGAAATTTTGGGGCCCTGGACACTCCATCTTATTCCTAAACTTAAATTGGCTCCTGGAAACCTCACCTGAAATCAGAGATGGGCATCCCTCTTGTAGACGACACAAAGGCTCAGGTTGCAGGGATTGAGGCCTGAATTGTGCCCCCACCCTCCAGGGAGGGCCCCTTATGCCCTGGCTGCAGGGAGCAGTCACGTGTGGGCCCTTCATTAGACCCTGCATATAAGCCAAGGGCACGGGGTGGCCAGGAACTCTTTAGGCAAGAATCAGCAAGTAGAGGTAAGTCCTCAGGTTGGGCAGGGACTTGCCTCTGGAGGGCCTTTCTCTGGGTCCCTAGAGGCTACTCCAAGGATAAGGAGGGACTAAGTGGTGGGTCTTCCTGCTGGGCCAGGCCATGCCGACTGCAGTGCTGCTGAGCTGTGCCCTGCTGTTGGCACTGCCCGCCATTCAGGGGGCCCAGCTCGGCTTGGCCCCCCTCCAGGACATGGGAAGGACTGACGAGGTCCTGTTACCAGAGCTCCCAGGTCAGTGTGGACAGGGGTGGGGTGGGGTGAGGCCTGGACACCCTCTGGACACAAACTGTCCTGTCCAGTATAAGCCCTCTTTCTCCCTTCCCAGTCCCAGTCCTGGGAGGTAGGTGCTTTGTGCATGGTTGAGTCCTGACCTTACATCCTCTGACCTAGGCCTGTCATTAAAGAGGACAACTGCAGAACAAGCAGAAGAGGCTCTACTGCAGGAGGCCGAGGCCCTGGCAGAGGTAACTGCTCAGGGAAAGGGGTAAGGCGGCAAGCCTTGGGAGGGGGCATCAGGTACCATTCCCGCTCCCCGCCTCCGGACCCCCTCACCAGGGCCAACCCTGCGTCTAGACCATCTCTCTCCAAGTTCCGCTGCCATCCTGTACGGATCGGATCCGGGCAGGTGAGGTCTCTGGCGCTGTCTTTGGAGGCACAAGCCCACTTCCCTGCTCTGCCTCCCCTGCAGGCGCTAGACCCGCAGGACCGCGAGCCTCGCTCCCCGCGTCGCTGCGTACGGCTGCACGAATCCTGCCTGGGACAGCAGGTACCGTGCTGCGACCCGTGCGCCACGTGCTACTGCCGCTTCTTCAACGCCTTCTGCTACTGCCGCAAGCTGGGTACTGCCATGAACCCCTGCAGCCGCACCTAGCTGGCCCACTTCGAGGTTGCGGCTGGGGTAGTGGCAAGGTGATGCGAATAAAGGATGGGACCAACCTCAAGGCTGTGGTTATTTCCAACGTGGCAGTAGAATGGGGGGGAGGGTTCATGACAGGAGTGGGGGTGTCGCCAAGCCAAGAAACCAAACACGCCCTTACCCCAGGGCCTGGGCTACCCCATCACCTGAGTTACATACACGCACGCTTTAAAGGGGCCAGGCGCGGTTGGGGAAAGCAGAGGCGAGCCGCAGTTCAGCCCTCGAGCGTCTTGTACAACAAATGCGGGGAAGGCGGGGCGCAGCGCGGCGTAAGGGCTGTAACGCCCCGCTGGCGAATAAGCATTAGGCTCCTGGGCCTGCTTGCGACTCATTCGACGTGTGACCTCCAGCAAAGCCCGCCCCTCACTGGACCTCAGTTTCCCTCTGGCGGTAGGCTGACAGGAGCCCGAAATCTTTCCAAGCACTAGCACCACCCACTCCCATCTTTATCGCGTCGGCCCCAGCAACACCAGGTGCAGCAAACCCCGGAAAGCTAGAGAGGTCCCGAGAGAACCCTGCGGCCACAAGCGCCACCTCGCGGCCGGCCTTGCACATTCACGGGGCTCCCACGCCAGGGCGCAGGAGGCATGCCTCCCCTTAATGCGCAGGCGCCAGAAGGCTGTCTCCAGCCCACACCTGCGCAACGCTTCCTCTCGAATCCACCCGGAAGCCGGGTGCCGCTCGGAGCCCCGCCTGTTATGGTCACGTGAGGCTCTTGAGCGTCACCTGACACGCTTGACAGCCCGCTGCGGCCGCGTAGTCAGCTGATCTTGGAGTTGCGTTGCGTGCCGGCCGGTCGGGGTTCTCCGGTCCCGCCGCCCCCGCAGCAGCCATGTCGTTCTTCCCGGAGCTCTACTTCAACGTAGACAATGGTTACTTGGAGGGACTGGTGCGTGGTCTGAAGGCCGGGGTGCTCAGCCAGGCGGACTACCTCAACCTGGTGCAGTGCGAGACGCTCGAGGGTGAGCCGCGGGGCCGGGCCGAGGGGCCTTGAAAGGCCGGGATGTAGGCCGGCCCAGGCCTGAGGGTTCCGAGGTCTGGGCCGGGAAGTCGGGAGCGCGGGGTCTCGAAGGGCCTGAGAGGCCTCTCTGGGAATCCGGGGACTGATGGCGGGCGCGCGGGAAGGGGATCTACCTCTAGCTTCGGCTTGGCGCGGACCAAACGCATACAAGGTTTTAAGAACAGCAGTGATTCGCCTTTGCTAGGGCCGCCTCTTCCGCCGTTGTGTTCGCCGTGTAGTGTGAAAGCAGGGGGTCTCTTGGAAGTGGTGGCCGTTACGAGGTGTGCCCATACAAGCCTCTTTACTCTGTCGTAGCCGGAGAGCTGTCCCGTGGCAACGTTTAGAGAAGCTAAGTGGAAGAAGTCTCCCTCCCCCACCCCCCGACCCCGCCAGACACCAAGGCCTTTGAGATCAATGTGTCTTCTCGTTGGCCTGCGGGATCAGCCTTCCTGGGGAATTGCTGAGCCAGCTTAGCGAGAGATTACTCCCGACTCTGAACCGCTGGCTGCACAGTGTCTCCTGAAGGCAGTGTTTGGGAGAGCAGGGGGTGACCCTGCAAGTGTACAAGTTCATTCACAAGTATTTGGCTCATGAATCTCACTCCCTCAGCGAGGGGGGATGCCTGTTGGGAACCGGGTTTCTTAGCCCAAGAGTCATGAGAAGCTGAGTTCCCCTTTTCTCTCAGCATACAGCTCCAAAGTGGGGTTGCTTCCCTGAGGCACAGCTGTAACGAATGTGCTGAGTTAGAGATGTCCGTAATTCCAATCTTCCTCTCCACCCCCCCCACCCCTCGCCACCCAGGTGGTTGGGATGTGAATTCCCATCTCACCCCCAAGTGATACTCTTGAGCAGAGGTACTGATAGCCTCATGGTTGCTAGCTGGACAGAGAAGATGTCCAGATGATTCACCCACTGGAGAAGATTTTCTTATCAAAACTTATTGAGGTTAAAAGTGAGCTCAAAGAAAAAAATGAGTTACTGTTTACCTTGCAAACCAGACCAGTAAAGTGCCTTTAAAATACCTTGACTTACTGAAGCTGAAATACAGTAATTGTAGATTTTGTGATTTTAACATAAATCTGCAAGAAAAGTTGTTTACTTACCCTATGTGAGTGGTGTTGGGGAAGGAGAGGAGAGCACTTTCGGGTGCTGTATTGTAGGAGCCTGCCAGCAATCTGATTGACCTCACTGTGGGAAAAGGAGAAAAAACACAGGAAGGCTGCCTGGGGCAGGGCCTAGCACATGGTTGGCACTTAATGTGAGTTTTGTGGACTGACTGCGACTTGAAGAAGATCTTTATTTGCTAAAGTGTAAAGGTGAACACCACTGGTCATCAACTGGCATTTGGATGGCTTGTTTCTCTTCTTGGCTTTCCTCACTCTTGCTGCTCCCTGCACTCCTGTAGAACTTTTGGGGGCACAGAGTTCTCATCTTCCTAACAGACCCTCCATTATCCTCCATAAACATGGTAGGTCATTCTTCCTCTACCACTACTTAGCACATGCCCTCCACCCTTGTGGAACACCGTCCAGATTAGTGTGGCATTCAGGGATCTTTTGCTCTTTCATACATATTCCTCTCCCTCACACAAGCCATCCCTCCAGCACTTGGTGCACATAGTGTCATGGACTTTGGAGTTAGGTAAACCTGGGTTTGAATCCCAACCCTGCCAATGACTGGATTACCTTAGACAAGTTGTTGAATACCTCTGGGCCTTGAATTCCTCATCTGGTGTATTAACAGCACCTATTTCATAAAGGTTGTGAGATGTCAGGAAGCTACAGTTTGAGGGCCGGCCCATGGCTCACTTGGGAGAGTGCGGTGCTGATAACACCAAGGCCATGGGTTCGGATCCCTATATAGGGATGGCCAGTTAGCTCACTTGGGAGAGTGTGGTGCTGACAACACCAAGTCAAGGGTTAAGATCCCCTTACCAGTCATCTGTTTTAAAAAAAAAAAAAGAAGAAGCTACAATGTGTGAAATACTTAGACCAGAACCCAGGACAGAGTAAGTGCTAGGTAGATGGTAGCACTTGTTTTTAGTTTTATTTGCACCTGCGTTCCCTCTGCTTCCTTCTCATCCCGATTCCCTTCTCATTCCTGCCTTTCGAGGCTCAGCCCCAGTACCACCTCATCTTAGAAAGTCTCTGTGGCCATGTTAGGCTAGAATGTCAGCCCCTCCACTTCATTACAACTCCTGTAGTGTTTGTCTGTGCTGCTTTCCTAGAAGTTTCTTTTTTACCTTTTTTTGGTGGCTAGCTGGTGAGGGGATCCAAATCCTTGACCTTGGCGTTATAACACCACACTCTAACCAACTAAGCTAACTGGACAGCCCCCCACTATCCTTACAGAGCACCTATTTTATACCAGGCACTGTGATAGGGGCTGAGATACTTTGTTGAATGATGTTCTCTTGGCCCTCATGGAATGGGGGGTGGAGATCATTGGGGCAGGGGAAAATATTAAGAGGTCAGTGTAACATAGTGGTTACAAATGTGGGCTTGCTGCTTCATGGCTTGGTGGCCATGAGCAAGGTATGTAACCTCTTGGTCCTGAGTTTCATCATCTGTAAAATGAAATCTACTTCCTGGGGATGGTTATGAAGGCTAAACAAGATAACCCACATGAAGTGCCTAGCACGAACTTGGCACATGGTAAGTGCTCAGTCAATGTGTTAGCTGCTGTTATTATTGTTATTATTAAGTAAAAAAAAATTAAATATATAATTACTGTTAAGGATGAACCTGTGAAAGGGACAGTGGAGAAGTGTTAGAGAACATTTTTTTTGAGAGCATGGCTGGTTAGGGTCCTGCTGAGGAAGGGATGTTTTAGCTGAGATGTGAAGAATGAGAAGGAGCAAGCCATTCAGAGAGCTGGGGTTGGGGGGTAGGAGGAAGAGTATTTCAGAGAGACCAGCATATGAAGGCAGAAATAGTTGGGCCAATCAGAGAGACCAAAAGGAGCCCCAAGTGGCAGGGTGTTGAGGATGAGAGTACAAATATCCTGGGAATCCAGACTCTTGGTTTAAAAAAAAAAAAAAATTTCAGGCTGAGCCTGGGTGAGGAAGCCCTTAGCACTGGCTATGAGGACAGAGATAGTGATGGTGTAGAGCACCATCTGCCAGAGAGGCCTGCTGAATTTGGGTTTGTGGGATGTGACTGAGTGAATGTATTTCAGACCACGAGGGACACATGTAGTGCTACTTCATATTCAAGTGTGTGTTGGCTCATACACGAAACACTTCCTGAAAGCCTTCCAGTAGGCTGGGCCTCATACGAGAGCCAAGTGGGTATTTCAGGCATTACTACAGTTCTAGGCCTGAACTCTCAGCTCTTTCCCTGGGTTCAATCTAAAATTATTGCTATTAATTTGCCTGACTGTATACTGGGAATTCAACTGTGAGGTAGGCTCCATTCCCACCCTCTAGAATTTCACCTTCCTTTTTTCTTTTTAAAATTGTTTATTAGGGGTATGGCCAAACATACACAAATTAGAATGAATAGTATAATGAGTCCAGAAGTAATAATCACCTAACTACAATTATCAATTCTTGTTGATACCACAATTATCATCTTGTTTCAATAATAGCTTCCTTATCCTCCTCACTCCCAAATTTTTGAAAAATAAATCCCAGACAACAACATATAATTTCAGCTGTATTTCAGCATCTCTGAAAAAGGTTATGACTATTTAGAAAAAATAACCACAATACTATTATTCCTTCTTTTAAAAATACCCAGTAATTTGTTAATATAATCAAATATTCATCTAGTATTCAAATTTCTCTGATTGCCTCAAATTTTTTTATGTGATATTTGTTTCAATCAGATCCAAATATGATCCATACATTTCAATTGGTTGATACTCTCTCAAGTACTTTAATATTTAGTTTCTCTCTTTTTCCTTTTTATTTAATTATTGATGAAGTTGGATCACTTGATTATAGATTCTCCATTCATCTCAATTTTGCATATTACGTCCCTGCCATATGGTTTAACATATTCCTCTCTCCCTTGTTTTCCTTGTAAATTAGTAGTTAAATCTAGAGGCTTGATTAGAGTCTGGCTTGATTCTTTTTTAGGTTATGTTTGTATTCCATTTGGAGAAATAGTTGTCCTAGTTGTTTCTCTTTTTGTGACATAAGGAATCATCGAAACTTATTGACTAGAACCATTATTTCATCAGGGGTGCAAAATGGTGACATTTTTATTCCGTGTTTCCTTCTGCAGTTGCTAGCTTGAATACTTCTATACCTGAAAACTTCCAATAATCACCTACTTGGTTATCCTGAGGTACTGTCTGTATGGGAGAGGTTAGGATAAATGCTTGATTCCTTCTCATATTTACCAACTTTCAAAATAGTGAGTTGGTTCTCCAACATCCTCCAAAGACGACTAATGAGGTTGGTTGGTTTAGTAGCATAACACACTAATGGGTTTAATGTATTTGTTGTGCTTCAGTTGATTAACCTTATTGATGCTCAAATTGTCTCTTGGCCAATGGAAACTCGTTCAAGTGGCTACCAAGTGTGTTTGGCACCTTCCTGTAAGCCTTTTTGGAAGCCTTTGAGAGCTTCCTTGCTATCTGGAATACGGATATGTTCTCATCTGATCTTGAACATCTGACCCAGACCTAGAGTCATAATTTCTCTTGGGAGACCTGGTTCTAATTGTTGGAAAATGATATTTAGAGACCATAATCTGAGTCCTAGGGGTTCTCATTACTACTGGGTTGGTCAGTGTTCTGGTTTTTTTTCTACATATAGTTTAGCGCCCCTTTTTCTCAGAAACTTAGAAAATACAACCAGTGACTCACCAAAACAAAACAAAACAAAAAAGCAAACATGGAAAATACAGAAAAGCAAATTGCTTGCTGAATTATGCAGCTGCATCTCAACTGATAAATACCAGAATGCCAGTTTTCTAATTTAATGGGGGACTCTACCTGACACTTAGAGCAGTCAGGACATCTCCTATTATAAAGAAATGTAATTAACACTCAAGAGGAGGAGCCCTGTGATCTTCTGAATTTCCATGTGACTGGATGGTCCTGAGGATTGTTTTTCTCAGCTAATGAGTTAGACACTCAGGGAGCCATGGTTGAAGTGCTCACGTGTGTGATGTGCTGACTGTCTTTTAGAACACTTTTATCTCTCTCTGCCCTGATTCACTTGTCTTCTGTTCATTACAACGTCTCCTTCTGCATTTCAACATTATTTCATAAGAGACATTCTCATGTGGGAAGAAGAAAGAGAAACTCTGGGCTGGGCTTAGCCTATCACCAGTCACATGAAACTGCAGCTGCAAATGTTGGTGCTATCTTCCAGGAGTGGCAAGTCATTCAGCACAGACTGATTGTAGGGTGGTTAGGCATGTGGCTGAAAAGTTTAACAGAAATCAGCTCTTGAAGAATTACAAAAGCCATAGAAAGGGCTCTGTCCTGAAAGCAGGGATACTGCGGTGTCCTGAATACAAATTATTGGACTTATACTTTAGAAGGTATGTGCAGTTTGGGAAGTGGGTAGGAGGTAGAGGCCACATTGGAGGTGGGAAGAACAGTTTGCAGGTTCTTGCAGTAATCCAGGGCAGAGATGATGGCAGCCTGTCCTCAGCACTGGCTGGGAGCATTGTAGGGGAATTTTAGGAAGAGGAATTGAAAGGACTTGAGAGTTGGATAAGGAGGCTGAGGAAAATGAGGAGTCAAGGTTCATGTCCTCATCTCTGGCTTAGAGAACTGTGCAGGTGGCAGAGTGAAATGATGGTGGCATGTAGGAGAAGGAACAGGTTGAAGAAGCGGTAAGTGAGGATATGAGATTCAGGGATCTGTGAGCCATCTGAGTGGAGATGTGGAGGCTATTTTTGGTTCTCAGGTGTGAGGTCTGAGTTTAGAGACACCTTGGGGAATTGAGATAGAGGTGTGGCCAAGGTCCCTAAGAGAAAGCATAGAATCAGAAGAGTACAGGCCACAGATGGGACCCTCCCCCAGGAAGGGCTTCAGTTAAGCAAGTGAAGGGAAAGAAGATGGTACTGACAAAAAAGTCCAAAGACATCCCTGGAGATATGGGTAGCTCCAAAGGAGAACCTGAAAAAGAAGGGGGTAGTGAATGCTAAACATGGCCAAGAGATTGGAATAAAGTTAGCCTTCCATTTGGTTTTGCCATTCAGAGGTCTTGGGTGACCTTTATGAGAACAGAGGAAGGTGGGGTGAGAAGCTGATGGCAGTGGATGGGCGGAGACAATGTATAGACAATTGGAGCAGAACTCACTGATGAGCTAATCCCAGCTCATCCACTTACTGGCTTTGTGATCTTGGGCAAGTCATTTATCCTCAGCCGTAAAATGGGATTAATAATAGGATCTTTCTGAGATGTTTGTGAAGTGTAAACACAGGGCCTGGCGCTGAGTAAATAGCCAAAACTGAATTGGTGAAATTAGATGACCACAGCTTCAATAGCAAGATGAGCTTAGCTCAATTCTAAATTCCCCAAAATCAGATGTGATCCAAAGGAAGAGATGACACAGTCCTGCCAATCCAGAGACCACAAGCAAGAGAGGAGCTCAGGGGGCCTTGGGAGAAGGGCGTGCAGAAGGCAATAATCCAAGGGGAGTTTGCACTGTGGAAGGAAAGGAATGAACACATCAAGTCTTTGAGCTATGAGAGCCTGGGCCCCACACATGCCTGAAATTTTTCTCTCCATGTTTGAGGATTGATGGACTTTGGATGTGTTGTCCCCTCCAAAACTCATGTGGAAATTTGATCTCCAATGTGGCAGTGTTGGAAACTGATTGAGTCATTGGGCAGATCCATGAATGGATTAATGCTCTTCCTGGGGGAGGGGAGATTAATGAGGGAGTTCTTGCTCTATTAGTTCCCGCAAGAGCTTGTTGTTTAAGAGACTCTGGCACCTCCTCTGTCTCTCTCTTGCTTCTTGCCATGTGATCTGCTTGTACCCGCTGGCTGCCTGCCACTTTCCGCCATGAGTAGAAGCAGTCTGAGGCCCATGCCAGATGCAGTTGTCCCAGAATCGTAAGCCTAATAAACCTCTCTTCTTTATAAATTACCCAGTCTCAGGTGATTCTGTTATAGCAACACAAAACGGACTAAAGCAAGGATCCATGTTGTCCTGAGTGCCCTGGGCAGAGGCACCACTGCATGAAGAGACTCTGATGCCCAGTGATCAATTGATGAGCTGGCATGAGTCATTGGTGGTGCTTGGCAGCCTGCTGCCTTGATTGCTCCCCTCCAGCTTGCTGCTGCTGCCCAAGAAGATGAGGCCCTGGAGTGGAGATGGAGGCTAGGGATAAGCAGGAGGGAGGTTCAGCATTTTGCTGCCATGAGCCAGCTTGGACATGATCCCTCAGTGCATTAAGGGGGAGAAATTGTGGAGAGGGTGTGAGTTGGTGGTATGCACAGTTGCTCTGAAGCTCTGTGGATGGATTCAGTAGGAGCCAGACTGGAAGCAGGACACTTGCTGGCAGCTCTTATAGCTGTCCTGGTGACAAAACAAGGGCTGAACGAAGGCAGGAGTGGCATAAGGGAGGTTGAAGGACTGGCTCAGAGACTGGCTTAGGGGACAAAACCCACAAGATTGGGCCAGTGTTTTTAGATATGGGGTGAGAGGGGTTAGAAGTCAGGCTTCTGACTTCCCTAAATGACTGGGTGGGTGCTGGGGCTCTTTCTGAGGTGGGGGCCACCAGAGGAGGAAAAAGGGTGTGGATGGGTGATAGAAGAGGAGGTGTTCTGTCTCAGATGTCTGAGGGAGGAGTGCAGCAGGGAAGTGGCCATGCGGGGAAGTAGCACTAAGATACCAATCTGGAAGTCATCAGGACGCTGGCTGGCAGCAGTTAGGCCCAGGCCTGGCCATCTGTTGGTTTGCAGCCAGGGCAAGCCTTCCTTAGAAGCTGAATCCTGCCCATGAGTCTTGCCAGGAGGCTAGAGAGAGCCCTAACTGTGGGCCAAGTGGACACAGTTCGGCCTAATGAGGACACCTGGCATGCAGCCTAATTTGGCAAGTGGAGCAGGGAGAGTGACAGCCAAGGATTTCCCTTCAGATCCCTGCCATGACTCTTCCTTCATAACTGTGGGACATGATGGTTTTTTGTTTTCATTTTAACTAAATATAATTTTTTTTAATTCCCAAAATAAAGTTGATAGAAGGATGACTTGGTGAAGACCCTTTGGGGGACAAAATTTTACCACATTGTCAAAACATTGCATGTATATACAATGTGTGACCCTGCAACCCCACTCACAGGATTGTATCACATAGATCAGCACAGGATAGCATGTACGGAGGTGTTCATGCCTTCCTTGTTGGGAACAGCAAACTATTAGAACCAACAGAATATCCACTGACATAGTTCTGGTATGGTTAAATAAACCATGGTCTCTCCTTACAGTGAATTACTAGCAAGTGCTCAAAAGCATGAAGTTCCATAAGGGCTGATTTAGAAATGTATCATTAGATGGAAAGTTGCAGAGCATAACATATAACAGTCCCATTTTAGTAGAATACAGATGACAAGTACATGGACAAGTGTTTGGAAGCATGGGCACCAAGTTGTCCATAGTGACAACCTCTGGGAGAGAGATTGGAGACGCTGGGAGGGGGGAACATTTCAGTATTTATTTTATGTACTCTTCCATTGTGTAAATGTATCTCAGTGAACAAACATAACTTTGGGGGTGGGGGGTGAATGGGCAGCTGGCCAGTGCAAGGATCTGAACCCATGACCTTGGTGTTGCCAGCACCACATTCTCCCAAGTGAGCTAAATGGCCAGCCAAATGTAACTTTTTTTTTTCTTTTTTTTTTTTTTTAAAGATGACTGGTAAGGGGCTCTTAACCCTTGACTTGGTGTTGTCAACACCACGTTCTCCCAAGTGAGCTAATCGGCCATCCCTATATAGGGATCTGAATGTGTGGCCTTGGTGTTATCAGCACTGCACTCTCCCAAGTGAGCCACAGGCTGTACCCCAAATGTAACTTTTTAAAACACCCAATAAAGACATTTAAAATAAGAAAAACTAGAGCATACAGTAAGCAAAGAGAAGGTACCCACATCCAATATCCATCCAAGCTGAGACCTGAGCTGGTGAGCCTGAGGCATTCATCTTCCAGATTTTGTCTCACAGCATTGAAGGGTTGGTCTGAGTCTTAGGCAACCCCTATTAAGCCCCTTCTCTTTATACCTGAAGACTCAGAGTCTAGAGGGTACTTGAGACCAGGGTTGGACTGGACTTTTCTCATGTCACCCAGGCCAGAGCCCCAGGGCCTCTGTCTAGGTATAGCCTCCCTGGGCAGGTGACCTCTCACCTGGCCATTTTCCTCTCTTTTCTTTGTCTCTTCCTCCACATCCCTGCTTCTGCTTTCCCTTCACTGATTACCTCTTACACTAGTATACACTTTAGCCTGATTGTATGGGAAGCTATTTATGGTCAAGTCAGTAACCATCCACACAAGAACAGATAACCCCTGTTTCACAAGCCCTGCTCCAGGAGGTCGTGTCAGAACTTGCTTGGGTGGGTGATAACGTACACCTTTTCTTGGACTTACTCAGCAATTTCTTGGGCCTGGTTTCTGAGGTGGAGCCAGTGCCTATGCCCGTGCCTGGTGCCTTTTGAGGTGGCCTCAGCATAGGCAAATGTCAGCCATCCAGGACCCTTGAATATTATGACTTTCTGGATGACGACTGTTTCTTGATGGCAGAGAGAGAAATGCCTCAACACCTTATTTTAAACATCTTACATAAAACCCTTCTGGAGTATATTAGTCTGACTTCCCTGCTTTCTTAAGTAGCATACACTGAACAAAGCAGAGTCTCTTCTGCATTAGGGCTGTTAGACTTGAAATGAGGTGGAACAGAACCACTGTCCCTGAGGGCTCAGATCTGCCTTCTATAGTCTTGCCTCTGGCTCCCTATCAGGACACCCACTCACCTTTCTTGCTGTGGTTGGGGTGACTGCTACAGCACCCCAGGCTCCTTTTCTAACTTGTAGCTGCTGTTGTGCTTTTGGCTTAGCAGTCAGACACACTCCAGCTTGTTAGGAGCGTCTGCATCAAGAATGAACAGGTGCAAGGACATGATGCGATGGTCTCTTTTGTAAGTTGTCTGTGCCTGCTCGGCCCTAGGGCCCCTCTGGGTTGCCAGGACCTTTCTTGAGTTCTTTGTGGGGCCAGGCATCAGGCAAACCATGGCTCCCTTTCTGGCCAGCTGTGTTGATGCTGAGCATGTTTGCCCACCTGTAAAATGAAACATAAATCATTTATTTGCAAGTTTTTAGGATTCAACAGCACGGTCTTAGTGAGGGTAGGTGCTCAAATATTTATATGATTGGATGAGTGACAACTCTTTATTGGTACTGTCAGGGTACAAGGCTTTGGGGTATCGGGGAGGAAAAGCTGAGGTCCCCATCCTGGAGGGGTGTACTGTGTCACAGATTGTCCTGTTTCTGAGTTATTCAGCACTTGCTTTTATTAGGCACACACTAGGCAGTAGAGACAAAGAGTTTGAAAGCTGGATAAAGAGAAGTAGGCACTTGGGAGGGTCTGGCTAAGCTGGGGAACAAGAGTGTAGAGGGCCGAGGATGCCCTGGCTTCCTCCACATCCTCTCCACCCTAGCTCCTCAGAAGACTTTGTCTTCACTGATTCAAGGCAGACCAGTTCCTTGTGACCAGACTCAGGCCCACCTGGTCTCTGTTTTGGCTTTCCCAGGCTCCTGACCACCTTGGGCCTGTGCATGTTTTTGACACATTCCTGCATGGCTCTTCAGGTGTCTGCAGCTCCACTCCCCCATGTATTAATGCCAGAGGAGATAGAGACCAAGGGTCTGAGGTGGTGATTAAAGAGGAGAGATGTGTTGAGATTGAACTGGATCTGGAGCAAGTTCTTCCCAGAGGAGCTGGGCACTTCACAGTTGACAGTGCCTTCCTTACTTTGGCCACAAGGGGGCGCACCAGGATCACTGTGCTGCTGGAGAGCTTGGGAAGGGGGTGTGACGACCTATGAGTCAGCCAAGCTGCCTCTTCTCTGCTCCTCTACATAGCACCAGCCCATGGCTGTTGTCCCTTAGGACTGTGCCCTGGGTACTACTTCCCTCATTCAAGTCCCAGTTGGCCTTCTCCAGTTAGCTAGGGCTCGAGGCTTAGTGTCTCCTGTCTGTTCGTCTCTTCCTGCCATCTCCCTGTACCCCAGCTTCTGGGTTGGGAAGGGAAAGGCCAGGAGACATTTCCTGATGCTTGTTTGCCCTGGTGCGTGATGCAGCCTGCTCCAGCATTGACCACCAGGCTGTCCTCATTTACCCTCACCTGGGTCATGCTAGCAGCTCTCAGAGTTGGAGTAGCAGCTACTACATAGTGTGCTAGCTATGAACTAGCTATGAGGTCTTGGGGGCTCCAGATAGGAGCTTGGGGTTGCCTGGGGTCAGGGCCATGCTTTTCAGGCCTCCAGAAGCATGCCCTTCCCCAAGTGGTCCCCACTCTTGTCCTGCCACTCTGGTCCCTCCAGGAGAGAGAACATTCATCCTCAGAACAGACTCCTCTCCTCTCAACTTCCTTTGACACTCTGAGGGACATGTAGGAGTGTGTGTGGCACATACAGGTATATGTGTGCAGGGTGATTCTGGGAGAGGCCCAAACCAGGCAGCCAAACTCCACGTAAGCACTGTAGGTCCACACAGTCTTGATGGGAATGGGATTGTTATCAGGTGATCCACAACTCTCCTCTACCCTGTACTCCAGTTTGGGGGGCTTTCCATTGGCCTTCCTGTCATCTGCCTTATCCAACACCTACTCCTTGGCTGATTTTTTTTTTTTTAAAGTCTATCCCACACTGGAATGATGGCCTTCCTTCTCTTTTAGAGGCTAGAAAAGCAAGGCCTTGAAGGGCCACTTAGTAGGCTCAGCTGCTATCACATAGCCTGGACACTTGCCCTACCTGTCTGCACCTAGCACCCCTGCAGCTCCTCTGAAGGGCTGTGGAGTAGTGCTCAGGGGGCGGGGCTGGGCTGCCCCTGAATGAATGTGGGTGTCCTAAGGACAGCCAGGCAGACTTGTGGCAAGGGAAAGAGGTGGGGGTGAGGGGACAACCTTGACTGCGTGCTGTGTACTGCTTTCCTGGTGAACTCTGGCCTGCGGTCTTGAATACTTGCCTGGACCTTGTCCTCCCTTGGACACTCAGGCAACGTTTTTGGGCCTTGACCTCAGCTGAGGCTTCATGTTTGGCTGTCAGACGGGGCTTTCCCCTCTGAGGAGTCATCCATGGTGTTCTTGCTGCTGCATCTCAGCCTTTACTGCCTGCTCCTGCTCCTACTCTGATGGCTACTCAGAGGCTCCACAGCCCCAGGGCCTCCCCTGCACTTGCCATCAGTTCCACTAAAGCTGCTCCACAGGTACCCAAGCCTCATGGGCTGGGCTTGCAGGGAGTCAATGTGATCTGGGCCTAACCAGGTCACATCAGTGTCAGAGCTGGTCAGGCCCCTGGAGGTAACCTTATTTAACTCTCTTATTTTATCTGGAAAATTGGGTCCCAGGTGAGGTCTAAGGGCTTACTTATGGTCTCCTTTCACCTGTTTTGGCTCCTTGTGTCCAATCACTCTACAGCCTTTGGGTTTTTTTCCCTTCATTTATGCTTTCATATGTTCATTCAAGGATGCCTTTGTGTACCTGACCCCCAACTCAGGAAGGAGTGGTCAGAGGAAAGAGGCCCTGCTTCTGTGGTGCTTGCTGTTCCCTCAGCCCTTGCCACATGGGATCTAGTTTGGAGCTTACAGGGTTTGGAGTCAGGAATACAGGTGAGCTACAACCCAAGACCTGGCACACAGGGCTCTGAGGCTGTCAGGTCATGGGTTGCAGCTCACTTGTTTTCCCCTACCCCAAACCCTATAAGTGCAACCATCATTTGGACTAGCTTCTGCTATGAGGCTCCCAAGATGACTGTCTCCCTCCTCGGGCCATCCCAGGTGCACAATACTTGTGCTCACTCTGGCTTGTTACTGCTGCACCTGCAGGTGTCCCTCCAGGCGTTTGAGCAGGATGGCAGAGGGGAGCGCTGAAAGGCAGGGTGGGTTAGGGGTCCTGGGGGTGCTGTGCAGGACCAGCCTAGAATTTACTATTCCTGCCACCTTCCTGCCTGGCCCAAGCCTCTTGGCTCTGCCAGGCATGGGTAGGGGATGGAGCAATTCTGTTCCTTGCCTGGCTGCTCTGTCCACTTTCCAGGAGCTGTAGGGAATGGGGCTTCATGCTGAGAGCTGAGTGGCTTCACAGCTCCCAATGAGACTTGATCCTGTGATCTCATCCTTAGTGCCTAGGTCAAAGCAAAATGAGTATTTCCTATTTCCTCCTTTGGGCTGGCTCTAGGCACTGTGGAACTGGCAGGATGCTCCAGCCAGGATTCAACCTGACCTGGCTTAGTCTCACTGAAAACAGCAACCTCTGGGGATCCCTAGGATTGCCCTCCACCCCATCCCAGTGAGCCCCAGCTTTCCTTCATGTCCTTTTTCCAGAAGTCTGTGCCTGTAGAACAGAAGCCTGCATTAAGGACTGACAGGATTGCTTAGCTAGTACCGTCCAGCAGAGCCAGGAGCTAGACATGGACAGGGTCCAACTTACATGTACAACTCACTGCCACAGCTGACCTTCCCTGGGCTGCCTGGAAGCTGGCCAGGCCAGACCGCTTTACCTCTCTTACTCATACCCAGGCAAACTCATATCTGGGAAAATGAAATAGGCTCTTCCTCACAGTCCTGGATTCATTCCAACTTGCAGGTTCTATAACTGCGGTGGCAACCTGGAGAAGAGTTTGCTCAAGGTCAAAGTTCAGGGCAGCAGCAGAAGAGGGTGTGGCTCCTACCTTCCATGGTGAGGCTGGGTCGCCTGATTCTCAGGCTGGGCTGCGGCCAGGGAACATAGGGAAGCTGCCCTGTAAGCCCTGTGTCCCCTGAGACATGTCAGTCCCATGGAGCCTTAGGGCCTGGGTGGGAATGGCCTGTTGAGGGGCTGTCCTGGTGGATCTCCTCTGGGTCAGAGGAGAGCTTCTTGGAACTTGCCCTGGGTGCAGCAGTAACCAGTTCTGCCCCTCCCTTTGGCACATGGGATTGTCACCTGCCTGGCACCCTCCTGACTGTGCATGAGTTGACTTCCTCATGGGATGTGAGCGATGCTTTTATTCTCCCAGTCACAGGGATAAGGTGTTCCTGAGAGTATGAGGGTAATTAAATGTGGCTGTGCCGTTCGCTACCTGCCATCTGTCCCGGAGTAGGGAGTGGGGTGGTAAATCCGGGCAGACATCCTACTGGCTCCTGGTCATGGGGGGTGAACCTCCCATTTGACCTGTGTATCTGATGTAGCTGGTGGGTTGTGCCATTGTCCCCTAGTGGATCAGCCCCGTCCCCCTGCTGCAAATGCCTCACCTCACTGAAAGGCCTCCAGCATGAAACAAATGCGGGTCCAGGGACCATGGAAGGAAAACTTACTGCCCTTTCTTGCAGGGGCTGTCTTGCACCAGCTGAAACCCAGTAACTTGCATGTGGCTGTGCCAGCAATAGACTCCAGGTTCTTCCCGAGACTGCTGGCCCGACAGCCTGGGGGCTTCCCATGGAGCAAGAGCTCCTCTGGGCTACACTACCTTCTGCCTGCTCCTGAGACCCTAGATCTACGGTGCAGGGTATGGTGGGTCGTATAGAGTTGGGTCTTATCCAGGTCCCTGGGGCTGCCCAGAGCTCTTTGTGGTCTTGCAGGTAGGTAAGGTGAGACGTGGGCTTGGGGACAGGAGTCCTGGATCTTGAGCCAGCCCTGTTCTTCCTTTCCCCAGGAGATAGCAAGCAGTTTGGGACCTGTGTGGATGCATACTAGTGCTGCATAAGGTTCCCTGCAGGCTTAATGACAGGGAGGAGGACATGCTACAGCCCCTGGGGAAGGGTTGGGACAGACCATGGAGAGGAGGGACATGGGGCATTCTGTGGAGGAGTAGGACAGCCTGGAGTTGAGAACACAGGCCACTGTGCCAGGAAGCTCTCGGTGGGAGTCTGTCTGCCAGAAGAGATGGCATATGGCATGCTATGCTCAGTTCTCTCTGTATACCACTACTTCTGTTCCGTATCAGTGTGGGTGTCCTTGGAAGCTGGAACTGCAGGGCCTTTCACAGGCAACCAACCAGGATTCTGAGTCCAGAGAGATTCTACAAGCTGCTCAGGGCCAGGCTATGGGACATAATTCAAATGCATGTTCTTGCGGCTCTAAAGCCCAGATTCTCTCCCCTACCCCACTCAGCTGCCTAAGGAGTGATATCTTGAAACCAGTGATCTGGCAAAATGGGTCTGCAGAAGGGGGCTGGGTCTATGGCACAGATTAGCTGATGGATGATAGGTGGGCCTGTACTGGCTAGGGAAAGGGCCATAGACATCCCTGTTAGAGGTGGTGGTGCCAAGTCTCTGGAATGGGAATGGCAGGTGGCATGTGGGGAAGGGGAGAAAGAGCTGGCATTTGATAGGAGGAGTTGGAACTCAGAGTTAATCAGTCATTTGGTGTTAACATGATGTTTGCAGGGAGCCTGTGCTGGGGCATGGCAGAGGCCTGGGGACTGAAGAGGACACTCAGTCTCAGCTGCAGGCCCCAGGTAAACCCAGGGTTAATGATTTCCATGCTGTGGCTCCCACACTGAGAGTTCCAGATGTGTTGCTCTGATTTTGCAGACCCAGCCAGCCAGTGTGCGCATCTGCTTTGGAGCTGATGTGAAAAAGAGGTCTCCTCCCCACCCCCCAAGCCTAGGGAGGAGGCTCAGGCCCAGCACATTCACTGAGGAGGGGCAGGGCAGCTCTGGCCCTGTTGGGTCACCAGCCTGGCCATCTGTCCATCTGAGTTTTCCTGCTTTGTGCTGCTGGAAGTCATAGGATTGGAGGTGGAGCCCAGGTTCAGTCCATTCCAAGCAGATCCCTCACCTGCGCCTAGAAGAGTGGTAGAACAGGCTCCAAGGCCCTGCCACCCTTGCAGGGAATGGCAGGGTGGGCACATTAGGCTCTAGGGAGCATGTTCTCACATCTGGCTTCATTCAATGCACTTCAGTTCCTGAAAACCCCTGAGCTCCCCAGGAGAGTGTCGTTAAGTGACCTCTGGAAAAGCAGAAGTGAAGTCTGGGAACACACTGTCCTTTCACACTCTGCCATGGCCAGCTGGCCAGCAGGACCCCTTTGTGGGCCATGAGGCCATGGGTGAGTCTAGAGCAGGGACTGCCTCGCATGTTGTGCTGGGCCAGGGGCTGCGTCCATGCCTGTTGGGCCCCTGGGGTATGTGGGACCAATCCCTGGCATGGGCCAGGACTCTCCTTCTTTTCTCCCTGGAGAGGAACTGCAGAGGCCTGGGGGCTGGAGAGGCCATGTGCTACCTGCCACTGGGAGCTCTGGAAGGGCTGAGAGATCCCTTTCAGGATTGGCAGGATCTGGAAATGGTTTCAGGACATGGGGTGGGGGAGGGCTTCCCACTTGCCACTTCTAAAGGCCTGTCTGGGGCCAGCTTCCAAGCCCATACTTTGTCCCACAGAAAGCACTGGTTAGGCTGGGGGTCTCCATTGCTCCCTACTAATCAGGGGTTAGGGTGGTAAGAGTGCCAGCTGGGGCCAGGGCCCTGCTGCTGAGGGGTCTAGCCTAGGAGACAGCAGATTAAGAGTAGGCAGAGGATGATGGGGGACAGGTGGAAGCTATGGGGCCTGCTTGAGTCTGGTGCGGCCTGCCGAACACTGGGAGGAACACCCATGCCGGGTGGGTATTGGGCTGAGGCAGTGGCCTTTGACACAGGTGACCTCAAGGTGGACAGTGCTGCCCGGTGGAAGAGGGAGGGCGGGACTCTCACTTTCCAAGCTGGGGGTGTGTCTTCCTAACACAGCTTCTTGAGCTGGGCCTGAGGAAGCAGCCCTGTTTCCTGCACTTCAAGTACTTCTCTCTAGGGCAGGCTGTGGACTTCCCTGGAGCACTTGCTAAGAGCACAGCTCACAGGAAGGAGGCTCTAGCCAGAGAATAGTCCTGTTAAACTAAAGAGTCAAGGGCTGGGGCAATGCTAGAGCTGAGGGCATGGGGCCTCACAGGGGAGGAGGCAGAGCTCTAGCTCCAGGGCCTCAGGGGCCGCTGGGTAAAGGTGATGACACGTTGGAGTTGGAGGACTTCACTCTGCTGATGGTGTGGAAAGTGGACTTGGGAGCCAAGATGCGGGACAGGAGGCCTGGATGGCAACAGGAGATGGAGTTGGGGGAATGCTAGCACATCAGGGACAAGAACATGGGAAGCAGAAGAGGTATAAGAAGGGTTGGGGAGGGGTGCTGAGAAGCAAGCCCAAGGCCCCAAGGGAAGGCTGGAGATACTGGGAGACTGAGTAGATAGGCTTTCTCTGAGGTGAGCTTTAGGTCAGACTGCAGAGAGAACTTCCTGATAGCAACAGCATCTTGAACATGAGAAATCAGCCTCTGAGGAAGTCTTTTGCTGTGAGAGATCCCAAGCTGACCAGACATTCCTGGTGCTGGGCCACGGGTGGGAGGATTTGGGGTAGACAGCTGGGCTTGTGGGTAGACCAGAGTGGTCCCCTGAGTCTATATTAACCAGAACTTTGCTCATGTCTCGGCCTGGGCATGTCTGGACCTCTCAGGGGCTGTCACCAAGGCTGTGAGGCTGCTGAACCCAAGGCCCAGAGCAGAACTAGCCTGTGCCTTCCCAGAGCCCCTGCACTCTTTGGCTACCCTTGGGGGCTGTGCCAGGGCTACATGGCTGGGTCTCCCATGAAGCTCTCTACAACTTCCAGGTCTCTCCTCCTGTGCTCAGATCCTGCCCCCAGTCACATCCCCTCCTCCGTGTCCCTCAGAGAGAGCAGGAAGCTGGGGTGGAGGGGGCATCCTAACCGGCCATGTCCTAGCCCTGGTTAAGACTGTCTCAAGGGGTTGGGGCTACCAGCCACTGAGTCTGGGCACCAGGTTTTCCCAACAGGGTCAGAGCTGGTTTAGAAGCCCTGTGTGGTCCCCTTGTGGGCGAGCCAAGGGATCAGTTAGCCTGCCTCCCTCCAAGTTGTCTTCTTGGCTGGCAGTCTGTCCCCTTTCTCTGGGTCACAGAGAGATGTGGGACTTGGCCAGGGAAAGTGATCTGGAACGGCCCTTTGACATTGTCCCTGGGGGCTTTTAAAAATGAGTTTCCTGGTAAGGAAGACTCCTCAGTTCTTGGGCAGGATTCTCAGTAGATTCTCCAGGGTTTGCTCTGAGCTGACAAACGCCAGCAGAAACCACCCGGCTGCCTGCGTTCCAACAGTTCTTGGAGCCATGGCTTCCCCAGATGCAGTGTCAGCAGAATGCAGCAGCCAAGGCACAGGAGTGTTTGCTCTGAGGCCCGTGCTACGCCCCAGGGTGGGGGCGTGTAAAGGAGAGCCCACCCCTCAGCTCTGCCCTCCTCACTCACACGCACACATCCTTAGTTTCTCTAGGAAAGGCTGATACCACAAGTGTTGCTAGGAGGACTTGTCACTGAGCCGTGACAGTCCAACTTCATGACTGTGAGGTGGGCAGTGAGTGTCCAGTCTGCCCCTGAGGGCAGGGAGAGGGCATTCCTGGCCTTTCCCACTGCTCTACTTGACAGCTCTTCTGGAACTAAAGTCTGTCTGAGTAGCTGAGTCCATCTGAAAGGGCTGTTCTTGGGCCAAGGGCTGTGGGCAAATGTGGACAAGGAGGTGCAGAGTGGGGGAGGAAAGGAGACCAAAGTTGGGGACGGACAGAATCTAGGAGGCCTGGTCCACATCCCAGACAAGTTTCATGTTCCATGTGATTTCTTGCTTCTGAGTTTGTGGAATGGGCATGGCCAGTAGGTCCAGCACACAGGGTCTTGCTCCTGGCATGGGGATGAGTACACTGCACAACCTGTGTGTTTCTAGTTAGAATGGGTCTGTGAGTCTGGGTTGCCCCCCTCATGTTGGGGTGAGGACTCCCACCTGAACAGTGCCAGGTGTTGAATGGAGAGTCACTGTGGGCTGAAGAAGAGAGAGGGTACTTGGCAGTGGGGAAGTTACTGAGCTAGTCTTCCCAAGGACAGAAGCCATGTAGAGCAAGGGTGGAGGCTGGAGCAGAGGAAGTTTCACACTTCTGGAGAGTTTATGAGGACCTTGAGTGGGAGGTGACAGTATACTCCTCTTGGGGAGAGCCTCCCAGCACCATGTGCCAGAGTCCAGAAGGGCATTGTGCACACAGAGACCTGGTTCCCAGCTGGATGCTTTGGAGGGTAGGGGCTAGGAGGTGAGGCTGGGGTCCAGGGCCCAGATTCACTGTCCCAGGGAATATGGGGCCACTGGCTGGAAGGGCTGCATCCAGAGGACTGGGTTTTGCCCTGGGACCTTCCCCATACATCTGGCCTGGCCTCCAGGCCCAGACTGTGAGCTGAAAAGGAAGAGCTCTCCTGGCCTGAGAAGGGCTCTCTGCTGGCTGCAGTGGCTGCCCGGATAAATGGACTGGTTTGGTCTGGCATCTGCTTCGCCGGACAGTCTGACCCAGAGCACCATATTCCAGCCCTGGCTCCCAGCTCTGTCTGCCCTGCAGCTTCCCCTAGTGGACATTTGGCACTTGCTGGGCTTGGGCCAGAACCCCCTGCCCACTTTTTTCCCAAGTATCGCAGTGTTTATTGGTAGATGCAAGTGTATAAAATCAGGGCATGAACATGTCTTGATAAATTAAGTAGGCTTCATTTCACTACTATAATAAGAGGGACCAATTCATATTCTCATCATTTGTTTCACACCCACAAAAACTACTTCAGAGGCATTAACAATCTCTCAAAACTGATTATTTTGTGCAGGTAAACCACATTTCTTTTAAAAAGACTTGTGCACTTGCCCCAGCTCAAGGATGAAATACAGGCAAATATATTATTAAGATAATGACCACTGACTACAGTTAAGAATTTTTCTGTAGCAACCGAATGATCAATTTATTCATTCTGCAACAAGGGCTGGCCTGTGGCTCACTTGGGAGAATGTGGTGCTGACAACACCAAGTCTGGGGTTAGGATCCCGTTACTGGTAAACTTAAAAAAAAAAGAAAAAAAAAAATTACTGCAACAACCCAAGTATTACTGAGCAAAGCACACCTTCTTTTGCCCATGCTTTATTCCAGGAGTAGCTGGGGCTTGGCCAGACTGTGGTGGGGATGGGGGAGAATAGAGCCCCAGTAAGGGCTCATTGCGGACATAGGCGAGTGCATACATCTCCTGAGCAAAAAGGCAGCGGGGGCCGTGGGGGACAGCAGGAAGGTGGTGGCTTCTCCCTGCCCCACCTTTCCCTCTCCTCTACCCCCTTCTGGCTAGCCATGGGAAAAAGTAGATGTGAATGGTAGAGCAATGGTGAAGGCAGCAGGTTCCTCCCACAGGCCTCAGGAGGTTGAAGTCCACTCCATAAGTGCCCAGACGCCACAGAGGACATGAGTACTACTTACCACCTGCCCACCCAGAGATGCATGTAGGAGGCCTTCACTCCAGTGACTTGCACACCCCTCCGTCCACTCCCTCCCACATACCCTCTTCCATCTCCTTTAGCACACCTGACTCAAGGCTGGGGGCGTTCTTCTCTTGACGGGGTATAGCAGGAGGGGCATCACAGGGGTCCTCTAAGCCTGTAGAGAGGTTGCATGCCCCATGTCTCTTCCTCTCTAAGCAGCCCAGGACAACATGGCCCTCTGAGCCTCAAGGATACCCAGGGAGGCTTTGGTCCAGAGGGCGTGTGGAAGTGGTCACAGTGTAATCCCTTCTGTCATTCCCTGGCAGCCTCTCCAGGAGACGGAGAAGCATGCAGTTCCCAGACAGCAGAAGCCAGACTCTGCTAGTGGACACACACACACACCCACACCCAGATCCCTTCTCAGCTCTTGTCCTTGGTACTGCCATCACTACCGTAGTGTCCCCCATATCAAAATCTGGCAGGAAATCTTGCTGTCTTTACCAGCCTTCTCCTGTCTTTCATTCATTCTGTAGTTATTTACTGAGCATGAGCACACACCAGAGCATCCTCTGTTCTGGACTGTAGGATGCCACAGTGATCCAGATGAAGTCTCTGTCCTCATGAAGCTAAATGTTTCCTGTGTCGGGTGGGATAAATGCTACAAAGAAAGATGACACAAGTGTAGGGACAGAGATGGGGCTGCAGGAGAGGCCTCTGAAGAGGGTAGTGTGAGGAGAGATCTGAATGAGGAGATGGAGACAGCCACCACTTTCCAGGCAAGTGAACAGGGCAGGGCCCTGAGGTGAGGCCATGGCCAGGGCTTGTGAGCATCGGGGCAGGAAGGAAGTCAGAGAAGTAAGGCAGGGATGATGGGGCATCTGACCGCTTAGGGTCCCTGGAAGGGCCTCTCACTTTGTGTGAAACAGGAGCACGAGAGGGTTTGGCAGGTGAGTACGTGGTCTGCCTTGTGTTTAAAAAGGTGACTCTTGGGGCTGGCCAGTTAGCTCACTTGGGAGAGCTTGGTGCTGGTAACACCAAGGTCATGGGTTCAGATCCCTTTACCGGCCAGCCACCAAAAAAGAAAAGAAAAGAAAAGAAAAGAAAAGATTATGGCTGCTGTTTGGAGAAGAAACTGGGGCATAGGGAGCAGGGGCAAAAACTGAGAGACTGTTGGGTTGTTGCTATGATCCCACCAGGTCTCCTGTGTCCTGCCTCCCCAGGGTCCTTCTGCTCTCTCTCTTTCCTCCCTTTTCCCTCACCCTGTCCCTAAAGGCTAAGGAGAGCCCTGAGGATTGGTGTGCCTGCCTCTGCCCACTCGGAAGGGAAGCCCAGTGTTTCTTCCCAGCCAAATCCCCTCACGCCACTCATCCCCCTCTGGGCCGCTTTCCACCCATACCATCCTGCTGGCTGTTTCCTTCTTGCCTTCTTGTCCCTGCCCTTTGCTGTGGCTAAGCCTAGCACGGGCTTCTCATCCTCCCAGTCCTATTTTGGTGCTCTCTCCTCTCCATTCCCACAGCTTTTGGCATGTCCTTTATTTCACATGCCTTGTGTCTGCTTGGGGTATGTTTTTTTTTTTTTTTTTTTTTTTGTTGTTGTTGTTGTTGTTGTTGGTTTTTCGTGACAGGCACTCAGCCAGTGAGTGCACCGGTCATTCCTATATAGGATCCGAACCCGCGGCGGGAGCGTCGCGGCGCTCCCAGCGCCGCACTCTACCGAGTGCGCCACGGGCTTGGCCCTGCTTGGGGTATGTTGACTTTCCCCTCCAACCCTGAGGCCCTGGAAGGCAGGGTCCACGTCTTATTGTGCTCTAGGTTAGGGCATCCTAAAGCTTAGCATGCAGAAGGGCCTCAGAGGCTGTGGGTTGTGAATGGCACCTTGGGTTGGGTTTCCCAGGCTTCTTGTCATCTAGGGCATAATTATTCTTGTTCTTGGACTCTAGGGCCCAGTGTGCTGGCTTGTGGCCAATGGATTTGGGGCAACTACAGGGCCTTAGCCTGGCTTCCCTGTAGTAGGCCCTGAGTCCACAGGGAGATGGAAGTCAGGCATTTCAGGGGAGAGGTTGGGGCCCAGGGGTGGGATAGGGATGGGGACTTAGCACCCTTAAGGAGGCTCAGCAAGACCAGCCCTCACTGCCCCCCAACCTTGGTTTCAGACTTAAAGCTGCACCTTCAGAGCACTGACTATGGCAACTTCCTAGCCAATGAGGCATCACCTCTGACAGTGTCAGTCATCGATGACCGGCTCAAGGAGAAGATGGTGGTGGAATTCCGCCACATGAGGAACCACGCATATGAGCCACTTGCCAGCTTCCTGGACTTCATTACGTGAGTGTAACCTGTAGCGCCTTCCCCTTTCACTGGGCAGAATAGCTACTCCTATAGGTGCTGGCCCCAGCATGGCTTAAGTCAGCTGCCTTTGTGCCTCTGTCAGCCGTCAGAGCTGATGACAACTCTGTCAGCCAGCTGTCATTGAGCACTACCTTCAGAGTCCTCCTGTTGTCATTCAACAACCCTACACTTTCAGGACACCACCCATAAGGTGGGGTCACCAGAAACTGCTGGCTGGGATTATGGTGGGCAGGCAAGAGTGTCCCATGTAGCAAATGCTGGATGAAGCCCCTTTCCCTGTACCCCTAGTGTTACAGAGATTGGGATGGGGAGACCAGGGAAGATGGGAGTCCTTTTCTCACTCACTCTATAGCACTTACAATGAACATTCACCAGATCCCACCGCCATGCCAGAGTCAGAGGATGGACAGAGCTCTGAAGAGCCCTGTTTTTTGGCTGGGCCATTTAGACCCTCTGGCCATGTCTGAGCTGAGGCCTATTCTCCATTTGCTCTGACCATGGCCCTGGGTCTCAGGGATACTGGGGGTGGAAGGGAGGCTTAATGCCTGGCTGCCTTTCCCACTTTCCCAGGAACCATGAACAAAGGCCTGATGGACAAAGAAATGGCCCCAGCACAGGTGGTTGGCCCACACAGGTGGTGAGCAGAGGCATGATCAGTGGCTGGTTTCCTGAGTGTGCTCTGCATTGGCGGGGTGTGAGTGTGCGTTGTGCAGAAATACTCCTCACACTCTTCTGGGTATTGTCTAGCTTTTGCTATTCCTGATTATGGTGCTGTACTGTCCTCCTTGGGACCTGGCATACCCAGCCCACTTGTCCCAGCAGGGACAAGGTTAGTTGCCTGACCTGACTCCCAGCCCCAGCAGGTAGCAGCCACTTGCACAACTCAAGTGAGGGCTGTAGCCAGAGGGCTCCATCTTATGGCAGGAGACACAGGCTGGGACATCTGAAGGGCTCAGGGAACCTTCCTAAGCTGGGAAGTAGGTCTCCTGGCCACAGACCTCCTTCCTTGGGGGCTTCCCTGCTGTCCTAGCCAGGCCCATATTTATACTGCCCTGGGACTCATCAAGGTGTACCAACATGGATCTACTGGGGCAGGAGGCCAGAGACAGAGTGTGTCATATGCTGCCACATCAGGAGCCATACTGCAGCACCCCATCTGTCATTCAACACCTGGCCTGGGTCTCTGCATTCCCTGCCCCAACACCAGAGCTGAGGACATTCCAGGAAGCAATACATTTATTGCCAGAGCCCGATCTTCACCTGCAACTTGTTTGCACAAGGCTCTTTCAACTTCCTGGTGAATGTTCTGTCCTTGCCAGCTCGGCTAGCCAGAGGAGACCTGACCCCATACCAGTGGTGAGAGGGTGGATGTCATCCATCCCACTGCCACTTGCCCACCTGCCTATGCTTCTAGTCCCTGGCCTGTATTGGTCTCAGCTTGCCAGGCCATGGAACCGAAGAGGATTCTGAGCATGACTGAGGCCGCACAGCCGCCAGCTCTTTGCTGGTGGTTGGCTGCAAGCACCAAGTGTGCTTGAAGCAGCCAAGTGCTATCTCGTGGCAGGCTGTCTGAATACACCACTTCCCCACCCCTTCCATTCATGGGTGATTGTGGCTTCTAGTCTTGTCCACTCACTCCTGCCCTCGCTCAGGACAAGCTCAGCAGCCACGTGTCAGCCCATCTGAGCCTATGGCTGCTTTTTCCATGATCTCGTCATCTGCAGTGACCTGCTCCTCCACTCCTCTGCTTCTCTGCTCTCCACTTCAGCCACCCCCACCAATGGCTGCCCAAGGCCGTGTCACCACCTGGAACTGCTCCACTGCTGAAATCACTGAATCAGGCAACTTCTCTCTGCCCACAGCCTCCAGACCCTCCAACTCTCTCTCAGTTCCTTGTGGGACACAGGTTCTGGACTCAGTAGGACACTGGGCCTTGCTTCCTCCCCTGCTGCCTCTTCTGTCTTCATTTCTCTCCCTCCCCAGCTGAGGTTCCCTGGTCCATCATTCGAACACTCTTTTGCCAACATCTGCAGCTCTCTTGGCTGCCCAACTCCTTGTCCCGCCCGCCTGGCAGCTCACCAGCCCTGGAGGAATCCCAGCAGCCTCCAGCCTGGAGCTGCCCTCCCCCCCACTCCACTGCCGGCAGCAAAGCTGGGGAATCTGGCTGCTGGGATGGGAAGTGGGGAGGTCACCCCTGCTGCCAGACATGCATGCTCACGCTCAGCTAACCTTAGCTTGTCCCTGCCCAGCAGCAGCTTGCTGTCCCTACTCACTGCCCTATAGCCCCCCCACCGAGTGGGAAGACCACCTTCCCATCTTAAACACCACTGCTCTCGCCCCCAGTCTCTGTCTGGGCAGATGGCCCACATCCTCCTCCTCCACAAAGATGATAGAAGCCAATGCACCTCCCAGCACTGTATCTGCATCCTGACCCCTGAACCCCTTGCCAGTGGCGGAAGCAACCTCCTTTTATCTTAAATCCTTCTACCAATGTTTTGAGTCCCCTCACCCTCCTCACTGGACCCTGAGTGGCCACTCCTTTTTGCTTCTGTCTGTGCAGCCACCTTCCCTTCCGGATTCTTCCATTAGCACCTAAACAAGTTCAGATCTCTCACACCGTTAAAAACCCATCTCGTTGGTCCTAAACATTCACATTCACTCTCAGTTCTCTTACCTCGCCCTCATACCTTAAGCCTCCACTCAGCTTCCAGCAGTCCCATCACTCCACCACAAGGCCCTGGCTAATATCACCCCTGACCTTCATGTGGCCAAGGTCTCCAGGCCTGGCCACTCTGTAACATCCAGGTCCCCAGCCCCAGCAGTCTCCTTCCTCTCATGATATCTTTCTCATTTAACTCCTACCTCTCTGGCTGCTCTTCTTCCTCTACTTTGCCCTAACAGGTCATCCCAGGTGTGAGGAGTGTTGCAGAACAGGCCAGAGCCTTCCATAGGGGCCTGTGCCAGGGAGCTCCCTGGAGGCTCACAACTGGCTTCCCCGAGGAGGTGGCTGCTTGGCTGAGGGGGAAGGTGTTTAAGGGAAGAATTGGGTGAGGGGGGTTCTAAGCTGAGGGAACTGTACGTGTCCTGAGTAGCAAGTGTGTGCCCACTCTGGGAAGGAGGAAGCTGCCCTAGAAATGTCCAGAGCAGTGCATCCAGAGATGAGAGTGTGGTCCTCCTGGTGGTGAAAGCCTCAGCTAGAGTCCCGGTCCTGGGTGTGAAGATTTAGGGGAATGTCACCATCACTGCTCACAGACAAAGCTGTCCCAGCTGGGGAGAGAGGTTTGGATCACTATAGAGGTCACCTTAGCTTCATCCCTCAGAGAGCCTCTTTGCTGCCTTAGCAGCTGCCCCAGGATGGCTGGAACAGGCTTCTTGAAGAAGTGAAGAATTCCCTGTCAGTGAAGGTGTGAGAGACGATGTCTAGTGCTTTCGTAGATCCTGGCCAGCCTTGAGCCAACACATACGACCAGTACCTGCTCTCGGCTAGGCCCAGTGCCAGGAAGGAGATGCATGGACCTCATGGGATGGTCCCAATGGTGGGATAGACAGTGCCTGGAGAGGCCTGTGGCCTTCACCAAATAGCACCATGGCTCACAGGTGGCTTCACAGCATTGGGAGGACTCCAGGATCAGGTGGAGATAGATGAGCCACTCAAGAGAGCAGGTGGTCAGAGCTGAGGCAGCTGCCTGTTGTGGGGCAGGCAGCCTGAGTGAGATAGGTCCCCCTGAAGTAGATTGTCATCATGTGGTCTTGAGAGGATCCAGCTCAATTTTGTGGTGCTAACATGTAATATGTCACTGTACCAAGAGCTTTTGCTAGACTCAGCCATTAACTTGCTGTGTCACTTGCGATAGAGACTCTTTTAGGGTTTTTTGGCCTTGAAGGGGACCTTGATCAGGGCCATTCCATAATGTTTTTTTCATAGGACAGTCAGCTCCAGAAGAGAAGCTGGGAAAGTTGCTTATGGGAGGAGTGAGCCTGTCGCTAGGGAATCCCAGGTGGGCCCTAAAGGCCCTTGTCCTTGGATGAGTGAGCCTCCCTGGAGGGGGCCTTCTCCAGTTTGTAGCACCTGCCTGCAGCCCTGGTGCCCACTGGCAGAGCCTGGGTATAGGTAACTCATACCATCTGGGGGAGCTGAGGTCCCATATTTCTCTTATGTCAGGAGCCTCAGTGCCACCACCTTAGAGTGGGCAGTTGGAAAGAGGTTTGGTCCCAGGACAGTGGCCTCCAATGCCCAGCGTGTCAGCACATTTGCCATTCTCCCCAGAACATATTGCTCCAATTTTAGGCCCTGCTTGGTCACAGAGAGGCATCAGCTTTCCCTGGGCCTCCCTACCTGACTCTCCAGTGTTCTTTGTCTACAGCCACTGTTTCTGAGTTGACAGCAGATCTCTGCAGGCTGGGTTTCTGGGTCCTGGGCCAGAGCTGCCTCCTTCCTTGAAGGAGAGCCAGCACTGACACTGTTCTCCTGGGACTGAGGGGGAGCACACAGGTGCTTCTCAAGGGCCAGAAGGCTCAGATCAGGTGGGAGTGCCCAGATGGGCCTCTGGGAGGGGCAGGATTTTAATGAGAAGGTCAGGGACTTACTAGCTCTGCTGTGGTCCACACCTCACTCATCTGATTGCAGAGGGGAAACTCAGGCTTGACAGGTGGTGTGCTGAGGCCATGGCTAATATTTCTGTCCACCCTGGACAGAGCTCTGCAGGATCCAGATGTAACTGAGTACAGGTACTGTCACCAGCAGCTCGTGCGAGTCCCTGCTGGGGGCTGTGGGTGGACAGGCTGGCAGGGGTACCTAGTCATCATGGCCTCCTCACCAGTGCCAGACCACCCCCAGGGCTGAAAAGTCAGGCTGCTTCAGCAGGTTGTACCAGAGGGGCAGGGTTGGCTAGGGACTCTGAACGCTTCTTGGAGGAAGTAGTTTCCTAAACTCTAGTCCAAGACTTCTGTGGGTTCAAGCTGAGTTTTGAAGGCACAGGCAAGGGAGGGCCTCTGGGCAAAGGAATACAGACTGTCCCACCCCCACCCCACAGGGCCTCTTTGACCTGGCAGCCAGCCGGCTATCCACTCCCCAGCTGTCTTCCCCTGGAGGGAGACGCTGACCAGCTGGAGCCTCATTCCCTCCTATCAAGGCCAAATGAGGGGAGGACTGGTGGAGTGGCTTTCTGGGTGCAGGGAGGCAACTGCTGAAACCAGTCAAAGAGAAGGAGGACTTCCCTGCATGCTGAAGGTCTTGGCCTTGGGGGAGAAACAAACAGGTGGGCCAGCCAGGCCTGTCCTACCTCCCGCCTGCCAGGAAAGAGGCTTCTGATTCTCACTGGGTAGGGGAGAAAAGCAGGGGCATGGAGGCCCTGGATGTGGGTGTGGTGGATACTGGCCATGGGGACACTGAGCTCCTCTGCCTTATGGTGTGACAGGGCCTGGTACTGGCCCTCTCTGAGCCTTATCTGCTCTGACAGTGGGGTTGGTGATGCTGATGGTTGTGGGACACTTGGATAATGTGGGTCTCAGAGGTGGTTGTTCTTCTCCCTGTCTGAAGGGCTGTGAGAGCATAAAAGAGCATCCTTAGGCCATGGGCAGGGTCTTTGGGGCCATCTCAGGAAACATGATGGCTGGATGGGGCACAGGTGAAGTGTTGTGGGCAGTGCATGTAGCCTGGGTCCGGGAGTACATGAGATGCCACAGGCATCAGGGGCAGGAGGCATGTGCTGACCAGGATAGAAAAGATGCAGGCTGGGGCCAGAGACCAAGGCACAGAGCTCCGGCAGGCTCTCTGCACTCTGCCAGCTCTGTGGGGTTGGGGGCAGGAGGCTAGCCATTTGGGCCTCTCAGCTTGCAGCTGCAAATGGGTCCTGCCTGAGGCCCTCAGTTTGGGAAAGGGGGCCTGTCTCTTGTCAGTGCACATTCTGTAGCTGACCCAGCCAGATTGGGGGCAGAGAGAGGGCAGCTGCCTGGCCCCAGGCCAGGAGAGCAGAGGTCATAATGGCGCCAGGCGGGTGTAAGCTGGGGGAGTATGCAGCAAACAGGGGAGAGTAGGGGTCAGGCCAGGACAGAGCTGGAGCTTCTTCCTTCTGCCGTCTTCCTGGAAGGCCCTGTGGGAGCACCCTCAGTGGTCAGCCCTAGGAGCTGAAGCCTGGGATGCCACCTCCCTGCCTTTCTTCTCTTGGTATTGGGGGACACCTTCTACTGGGTTTTCCCAGGACAGCCTCAGTACTGGATTCTCAAGGTCCTGTTACAGGGCAGGGACCTAGCTTTGGCCCACCCAGAAGCTAGGACAGGACCTGTGCTCAGTGCCCAACTCAGAACAGCAGCCTCCACCCCAGCTGTCATCCTTCCATGGGGCCCCACCCTGGCCTTGGAGGATTCCCTCTAGGCCTCATTCAACTCCCTGTGCCTTGAGTTCATCGCTGGTGACGGGCTGTAGTTCAGTTGTGGCTACTGCAGCCTGACTGTGGTCTGGGGCACTCTCCCCCCCTTCATTCCATCCCCACGTAGGTGACCACATGGAACTCTCTGTCCCAGCCCCTTTGTGGCAATGTCCTACAGGTTGGAGGAAGAGACTTGTCCCTTACCAAGTCTGAACTGGGCAGCCCTACCTCTCCCCAGCTCCACAGCCCCCTCTGCTGCCCATGCACTCTCCAGAGCTGACCTCTGCACGGCAGAGCCTAGGAGAGCCTCAGCCTGGGATTGACCTGAGCTCGACCACCTGTCTAAATTTCTGGATCTCATCCAGGCCATCCTAGGATGATGCCTGGCCCTGGCCTCAGGCCCTAAAGGAGGAAGGTGGTTCTCTGTCTTTGGAGTGGGGCAGTGCAGGTCTGTCTGACCTGTGTCTTCACTCCAGAGGGGTCGTCCTGCTGGTTCCTCTCTGGCCCTCCCTGGAGAAGCTTCTCCCTACCGCATTCCTCAACCTTTCCTCTCCTCGCCATCTTCCCCTTCTCCTTCTCCTCCTCTGTACCCACCCAGGAGCTAGAGTGACCCTTACTGGACTGTGATACTCTGTGCTTACATCCTCAGGGATGCTGAGTGTTTGAAATAAAGTTAGAACCCTCAGCCTGGCCCACAGGCAGCACTGCCCTACTGGTTGCTGAACCCTTTCTCTACTCTGCCAATCCTGACCGGCCCTGTTCCTCGAATGCGTCCATCATACATTGAATGCCTCCAGGCCTTTGCACACACTGTTCCCTCTTCCCAGAACATTCTTTCATCTCCCAGTCCTTTCATCTCTCAGGATCCTGGCCACCAACACCCCTGGGCCAGGCTACATGCCTCACCTCTATGTGCCCACTGTTCCCATGTCCGGTTACAACACTGTTAGCACTGTGGGATAGTTACTCATGTCTCAATCCCTCATGGGGCGTGAATTTCCTTTGCCCCTCAAGGGAAGGCCCATGTTTGTCGTGTGCTCCTGGTGCTGGAGGAGGGGTGGCAGGGAAGCGTCAGGAACTTGAGAGGAACTTGGGCAGGGAAATGAGCCAGTGGTACTTATAGCACCCATGAGTCAGTACACATTGGTAACGGGCTAATAGCCCATGCAGGGTGGGGGCAAGGGTGGGGTGCCATGCCAGGACTTCCAAGCCCCCCATCCTGATGGGCTGCTCTGCTGTTGTCTGCCTCCTGTAGTTACAGCTACATGATCGACAACGTGATCCTGCTCATCACAGGCACGCTGCACCAGCGCTCCATCGCCGAGCTTGTGCCCAAGTGCCACCCACTAGGCAGCTTCGAGCAGATGGAGGCCGTGAACATTGCACAGACACCTGCTGAGCTTTACAATGCCATTCTGGTGGACACGCCCCTGGGTGAGCCGCTGGAGTGGAAGCAGGAGATGGGCAGTAGTATCAGTGTCAGCACCTCAGTGTGGGGTTTTTGGACCCCTGGGGAGTGACCCTAAGCCAGAAAGTGAGACTTGCCTGCTGCTGCTTACCTTTATCTTCCCCTCAACTTTCCCATCCCATTCTTTCCTCCTTGCCAGCCCCCTTCTGCTCCTTTTCTGTTGCTTTTGCTGGGCATTGCAGCCTACCACCAGGGTCTGACTTAGACCATCTAACTTTGTAAAACAGTCTGATGTCTCAGAATGCAGAGGAGGGCTGAGCTCGTGGAGAAGAGTGAGAGAGCCCTGGGTCCTTTGGAGTTCTGGGAGTTCTGACAGAGTGTGGCTCCAAGCTGGACCCTAAGCAGGACCAGAGTGACTGGCTGCCCATGAGACAGAGGAGGGAAGCAAATAGCTTCACTTGCTTCCACCAAGCAGGTCCCAACAGCCAGGTTAGACAGTGTCCAACAGGATGCAGGGTCCATGTCAGAGGCCAAGGAAAGGAGGGGAATCAGGAGATTCCTGCAGGGTTCTACCTAGCCAGTGCTGGCTCCTGATTGCCTAGGAGGCTGAGGAGAAGGCACTAAGGCCATAACCAGCTAGTGACCTTATAGCCAGAGTCCTGGGCCCCAGGGCACCACCTACAGGAAGCCACCAGGGTTGAACCACAAGGTTCTAAGCTGCACTAGATTCTGAGCTGAGAGGCCTAAGCCCTACCTGCTGACCTTGTCTGCCATAGACTCTCCCAGTAACTCTGAGCTAATTCTGGGATGTTTGTGGCCTCTTCAGTTTCTCTATTTTTAAAGAAGAGACAGGCCAGTTAGTCTGCAGGCCCTCCTGGGGGATGAGGGTGCTCTGTCCTGCTCTGGCCTCTCCTTCCAGCCCCACAGTAGCCCCCTGGGTCACTGGTCCACATCTATGCAGCTGTTGAACTCATTCCTCGTCCTAAGAGAAGGAAGCTGATTTTCCAACTTCGTTCACCAGGCCATCCAGGGGGATGCAGGGAAGCAGGCATCAGGCCCTGATTCCACAGCTGCCCCTTGAGAAGGGAGGATGTCACGGCCTCTTATGCAAGTCTGTGTTTGGCATGGTCTGAGCTTGGGTCTGCCCCAGCGGTGATTAGATCATATTATGGCTGGCTGCCTCCTTTATAAATCAATTTTAGGAGCAAGGAGGCAGGAGAAGCTCAAGTCAGTGTGCATGGCCAGAGTATTGTTTCTGCCACTTCCAAGGCAATAGCCCAGGCTAGGTTGGGGACCCCCATACCCAGCCTGATGGGCCTTGTGGCCTGCAGGGCAGCTGAACATGAGCAGGGTTCTCACCCAGGCCGTTTGCACACCCTCATATTCATGTTTTTCCTCCCCAGCGGCTTTTTTCCAGGACTGCATCTCAGAGCAGGACCTCGATGAGATGAACATCGAGATCATCCGCAACACACTCTACAAGGTAGTTCCCTGCATGAGTGGTGGCCTATTGGAAGGCAGGGCCATGGGGTGGGGTGGGACAGTGATTTATGTGAGGTGCTGTGACAAGATGCAGCTGCACCGGGCTCCTGTCCTGGGGGCTTATCCACTTACTCTCCGATGCCTGAGATGGGTGCAAGTCTGCATGGAACAGATTCTCCGTCCTGTAGCACCTGGAGTGGACTCAGATAAGATCAGCAGGAGTGCCTGGCACTCCACCACTTAGCCTGTTAGAGCTGGCTCCTTGATGGCCACTCCCCCAGCTTCCAGGAGGGTCACAGGCCACCATCCAAGCCATAGCCCCTGGGCCCACCCCACCCAGTCTGTTGCTAGCAAGGACAGGTACTTGAGCAAAGGCAGCAGTATGCTCAGTTATGGTGGGGGGAGGTACCCAGCCAGGCACAGCCAGGTCCTCATGTCCCTTTTAGGTTCCCGAGTCCAGAGCCAGTGCCACTTCTTATTATCCTTATCCCCTACCCACTTTCCACTTCCCACCTGGCTGTGGCACAGACTGGGCGACCCCTGGGGATTGAGGGTGGGCTTGGGATTCCTGGGTTAGCACTGCTCTGGCCCAAAGAGATGAGAGCCAGGGACTAATTAGGGACATTTGGGACAGACTAGGCTCTGGCTGTGGTGAGGTACTGAGCTATGTACCAGGACCCCTGATGGGCTCTAGCAGGAACATTGGATCAGCAGTGACTAGTCTTTAAGGGGGGTATGAGCCAAGGGACTTGCTGACCTTACCCCAAGAGTACCTGTCTGTCAGCTCTTTATAGTGAGTGGCCTCTCCTGCCCTGGCTGGAGCTGGTTGGCTGACGTTTGGCTGTAGCCTGAGCCCAGACCCTCCGGTCTCCCTGCAGGGGCCTGGGCCAGAGCATAATGAGGGTCTGGTGGCAGGTGAAGGGTCTGCCTGGAGGTTGCAGTGTTGCAGGCAGGGGAATGGCATGTGCAGAAGGAAAGTGCGGAGCATGGGCCAAGTGGCAAGTGGTTTGCTGTGGAAGTGCAGTTCCAGATAGACAGTAGGAGAGAGGTCTGGAAGAAGAGGCAGGTGCAGATCAAGTCACCCAGGGCTTTGAATGCTAGGTCAGAAGTTTGAACTTTATCCTGTGGGAAGGATCAGCCAACGTAGGTTTCCAGTAGAGCAGAGTATTCTCAGAAAGCCCCCTCTGGCCACAGTGTGGAGGGCAAATGAGAGGGTATGAGACAGAGGTAGGAAGGTCATTGACTTCTTTAATCCTCAGGACTACTCTAGGAACTAAGTAGCTCTTGTTATCCTCATTTGTAACATGAGGAAATGGGGGGGTTCACAGAAGTGGAATGGGTTGCCTAAAGCCACATAGTATGTTACTTGCAGCACCAGGATCACACCTGGCTTAGCCTGTTTGCAAAAGCAAGTGCTCTTACGCACCCCACTAACAGGGAGCCAGGCCAGCCAGTCAGCTGAAAGCGTGCGTGCGCTTGTGTGCTTGTGTGTACACACTCTATGTACTCCTGCCTGCCTAGCTGGCCCGTTGCTGGATTCCCTGCCCTGAGACAGGGTGACGGGTACAGCTGTTCCCCCAGCCTCACCCATACCCTCACCGGGCCTGACTGGTTTTAGCTGGAGTTGCTGGCGAGGGCTGTCCAGGCACCAGCTCATAAACACCGACCCAACGCTTTGGGCCCTGTGCCAGGACCGCTCACCCATCAGGCGATGTCCCAGCCCAGTGGCCACAGATGGGAGTTTAAGTAGACCCTCAGCTGCCTGGAGGGTGGGAACTGTAGGCATCTGGTGCAGCAGCCATAGGTTGTCAGACTCCCGGGGACAGGGTGTTGGTGGGGAGGTGACCTTGGTACCTGGGCCTCTCGTGTCTTGCCAGTTTCTTTAGCTGCCCTCGCCTCTAGAGGAGAGTCTGGGTCTATCCCACCAGCCTCCCTGACCCCGTGGTCAGCCTCTCCAGGGATTGGTACAGCGTGGCTAAGTCAGTGGGTGGGTAGCAGGGCGTGGAACATAAGACCTGGTGGCTTCCCCAGATAGGAACTGCAGGCCCCACTGGGGCAGACCTCAGGATTTCAGCATAGTCAGTGTGCCTGGCCACAAGGAAGGAGGTGGCTGGGGACTCCTAGAGGGACTGAAAAGCACCATCAGACCATGGAAGGATTTGGCAGCCGTCTGCTACCAGGCCCTCTGATTCCTGGGGATCCTCTGTGCTGTGGTCTACTCTCTTCCAGGCTTCTCACTCCCCAACCTGTCCTAAACTCTTGTTTCCTGTGACCCTAGTGATCACCCTCAGGCCCTCCCCTGAGCCCAGCTTGCCCAGTGTTGCTGGCCAGGCTGCGTCTGGGCTTATGAATGCCTGGGTCTCATCTCTCCTGAAGCAGCAGAGCTGTGGGCCCAAGTCAGCTGGTGGTTGGTAGAAAGGTCTCCACACCTTGGAGGTCAGACCTCAGCATGGAAAGTCCCCAACTTGGAAGAATAGTCTCCAGCCTGTGGAGCCAGAGTCTCTGTGACCATGCCACCAAATGGGGACCCAGGGGGTCTGAGTTAAGGGTGTCCATGGGGACTGGGAGACCATCCGCTTACCTTGGAATGGAGAGATGTGGAGAAGAAAGCCTGGCTTGTTTTGTGAGTGAGTTTTGGGAGGGACCTGGGGCCTGGGCTGACCTGTCCTTTCCTTGTGCCCAGCAGATCCAATTTGTCTGGGCAGGAAGCACTTGTTCCCACCAGCAGCCTGTGTGCCCAGCCATTGTACTTTGAGGCTGACGTCCATGTAGGCAATAACCATCCCTCAGCAGGAACTGGCCTGACAATTTGGTTCCTGTAGTGTGTGATACCTGGGGGATGGGAGGATGTGTTCTGTAAGGTACGGTGCAGAGAGGGACTAAGGGCACACAGTCCAGGCCATCTCTGTGAACTCTCAGCAGTAACCTTCCCTCACTAGCCTGTGGACACCTGGCTTTCTGAGGAAGGGGAGGTTTGGGGAGATCTGGGGAAAAGGAAGACAGAACCTTCTCTGAGCTTGGACCTCTGTGGGATGAGGGAGTGGGGGACCCTGCACCCTGAGGCAGATAGCCAGCCAGAAACTGCTCTGTTATTCCTGGGTGGGAGGCAACAGGCTACTGCTTGCTGCCTGCTGATTAATGGTTGGAATTTGTGGATGTTTCAGGGGCTTTGCCTAAGGGTTGCCCTGACCAGTCTATGGGTGTGTTGTTTGTACCCACCATGAAACGGGCTAGGAGAGGGGAGGGAACTGTGAGTAGGAGGCCTAGCAAGCCCTCCCAAGTCTCTGTGCCTGCACTGAGCCAGCTTTGTGCTCTGTATAGGCCTACCTGGAGTCCTTCTACAAGTTCTGCACTCTGCTGGGAGGGACCACAGCTGATGCCATGTGCCCAATCCTGGAGGTGAGTGCCTGCTAATCTTCCTGCCTGCTGGTCCCCACTAGCCCTGGCCTGGAGGAAGCCCTGCCCGCTGACTGGCTACTGCCCTCCTCTTCTTCCCTCTCTGCTTGCCTGTGCTCTGACCCCACAAACTGCCTGTGCAGTTTGAAGCAGACCGTCGTGCCTTCATCATCACCATCAACTCCTTCGGCACAGAACTGTCCAAGGAGGACCGAGCTAAGCTCTTTCCACACTGCGGACGTCTCTACCCTGAGGGCCTGGCTCAGCTGGCTCGGGCCGATGACTATGAGCAGGTCAAGAACGTGGCTGATTACTACCCGGTGAGTGCCCTGGCTGGCCGGACAGTGGGTAGGCATGTTGGCACTAGGCATCCCCCAGCACCCTCATGCTCATGCCTCTCACCACTTCCGCCTGCCAGGAGTACAAATTGCTCTTTGAGGGTGCAGGGAGCAACCCTGGAGACAAGACCCTGGAGGACCGATTCTTCGAGCATGAGGTGAGCCCAGGCATCTTGCAGGGCCTGCTCATCATAGGAGTTAGTGGCTTAGGCCTGACTCTGTCCATGGCTACCTACATACCACACCTGCCTCTGTCCACAGGTGAAGCTGAACAAGTTGGCCTTCCTGAACCAGTTCCACTTTGGCGTCTTCTATGCCTTTGTGAAGCTCAAGGAGCAGGAGTGTCGCAACATTGTATGGATTGCCGAGTGTATCGCCCAGCGCCACCGCGCCAAAATCGACAATTACATCCCCATCTTCTAGCGTCCTGGCCCATGGCTCACCTGCCTGCCCCAGGGGGTAGCACATTGTCCTAGCGGCTGCCCAGCTTCCCTAACCCTCTCTGAGACTGCTCTTAGGCCTGAAAAAGGGCTGGGTACCTGCTCCCCCCATCAAGAATGGACCAAGACCCCGTCCAGAGCCAGGACGCCCCCTCTGCCCTATGTTTACAGCCGCTGACGTGTCTGAGAAGCATGTGGTCACTTTCATGTCCCTCCCTAACCTGAGAACCCCTGAGGCAGTGTGAGCCTCCTTTTCCCTCTGTGGATCACCCCCAGAGAAATGGCCTATGGAAGGAATAGAGTGTGTGTGTCCTTGGGGCATGAGGGAAGTATCTCTGCAGCCCCCTCCTGCAGCTCTCCCACTCTAAGACAGTAAAACTGCCCTGTCTAAGCCTGCTGTCTGCTGTCTCTTTTGGGCCCTAGTATCTCCCCAGACCCCCAGCTCCCCTCCTGACCTCACCCTTGCTGAGTCACCTCTTCCTAAGCCTCCTGCCTCCCTCCCTCAGTCAGCAGCCCAGATTCCCCCAGGGTGAGAGGAGTCACTGGAAGATAGCCCCTTCCTCTGCTGGAGGCTCAGTTGCAGAGGCAGGGCTACCGGGCCTCCCTAATTGCTTCACTGAGCCCTACAGCTCCCTGGCATCAGTCATTATCCCCATTTCTGAGAAAACCCAGATCTATGGATAAATGATTTGCCTAAGGTCAACGGAGGAGGGGGAGGTGTGAACCACAGAGCCTGCCAGGGGAGCCCAGTCAGGTCAGTGCCCAGAGCCCTGACCCCTATACTGAGCCCCAAGAATTCCCACCTTCTGTCACACAGCCACAACCTGCCATCCAGGCAACCAGGCAGTCACCTTCTCCAATCATGGCATATCCTCAACTCTAGGAGAAATAAAAATTTGTCTTTATTTAAAAAGTGGCAGTCAGGCAACTAGGGTATATAGCTTCTCTGTGCTTGGGAAGCTTGGAGGTGGGTGGTTGGGGCCCTACTTCTTGAGTCAGTCAAGAGACAGTTGGGATTTAGCCTTCAATTGTGGCCTTGAGGTGCTGGTGCCGAGCAACAATCCTGAGGAAGTCCCCCAAACCCAGTCACTCCTTAGTTTGCAGAGGCAGTTGCAGGGTCCTGTCAAAGGCTACAGAGAAGTCTCACTCTAAACTCCCCATCCAGCTGGGTTCTCCAAGCTGCTGCAGGGTGGAGCGATATGCCCAAGAGGATCTGTTTGGGCTCGTGAAGAAGTGGAGGAGCCTAGAGGCTCACTGGGAAACCTCAGCCTCATGGGGTTGGGACTGGGCATTGGCAGTGGGGAGCTGGGGTTCTTTGGGCCAGGCTCTAGGACAGGCTTGGGGGGTCATAATGCCCAGGGGAGGACCAAGGGCTCATGGAGCCACATGTGCACATGGCTCACTGACCAGCCACTGGGGAAGGGCCCAGGTTTGGGTTTGGGTCCTGGACTGCATCCTGGATGGGGGTAGGGGCAGGCTGGCCAGGCCGCAGTGCTTGAGGCAGACAGTGACTGATGAAGAAGGTCTGCAGGAAGCGGCGCCGCAGGCCCTCAGGCAGGTAGTAGTGGATGAAGTACATGAGCCCCAGGCCATGACCTGGGTAATAGCGGCGGCGTGGCCGAGCTGCCAGCAGCGCGTCAGTGATGGCATCTACAACTGGGCTGAGGTCAGGCAGGGCCAGGCTCAGCGAGTGCAGGAACTGCCCATGCAAGTGTTCAATGTAATCCTCGCCGTAGGCCTGCAGCAGCTCTTGGGGCAGGTTGGCCAGCAGCAATTGTTTGCGCTTCTCCCACTGGCCCACATTTGTCACTGAATCTGGAGAAGAGGTGGCAAGGTCAGAGGGGTCAGCTAGGGGAACCAAAGTCCATTTAACCCTCACCATGCCTCCAGCCAAGGCCACGCCCATTCCTCAGGCCTGACCCCACCCCTGATAAGACTGCCCACCCCTCATTTCCCAGCCCCAGGCCCCACGTACACCCTACCCCCAGCCTGGACTCCCACCTGTCTTGAAGCAGGCAGGTTGGATGATGCTGACCTTGACCCCCCAGGGAAGGAGTTCACAGCTGAATGTGTCCATGAGCAAAGCTATGGCTGCTTTGGAGGTCCCATAGGCCGCCAAGCATGGATATGGCATGTCTCCTAGGGAAGGATTGGGGGGGCAGCTCAGCCTTGGCAAGGGGCTCCCCCAAACCCTCTCCCCCACTGCTGCGTCGTCTTTTCCCACTCCAGTGGGGAAGGGCATTCACCTGCTGGGCTCCCCACAGTCACAATGCGACCCCTTGAGTGGCGCAGCAGTGGCAGGAGACCTTTGGTCAGCTGGAGTGCGCCAAAGAAGTTCACCTCCATGCAGTTGCGGAATGTGGCCACCGGAGACAGCTCCACGTCAGCCACTACATCGTTGAAGCCTGCGTTGTTGACTAGACCCCACAGGCCTGAGGGCATGGAGCCAGGTAGGGAAGCCTCAGGTCAGTCCAGCAGCAAACCTCCAGTCTCTGCCCCTTTCACACCCACCAGGCCATGCTCTCCCCTAGTGGAGCTGTGCCACTCACCAGTGCTGGTAGTGTGGGCCTTGGTGAACTCCAGCACCTGGCTAATGTCGGCTGGCTTGGTCAGGTCCATCTGCAGTAGTCTTAGGCGAGGGGAACAGCAGGCACGCAGCTCTAGGGCACCAGGGCCATTCAACTCCAACACAGTGGCCAGCACCATAAAGCCCATGGCGTCCAGTTTCTTGGCTGTTTCCTTGCCAAAACCAGAGTCACATCCTGGCCAGGGCAAGGCAGTCAGTGAATTCCCACTGTATGTCCCAGTCCGAGACAACCCCAGGATCACCAGGGCCTCGATGGGATCCAGGCCTCTGGACACCCAACTCACCAGCAGTCGACAGCCTTCTTTTCTTCCCTAGGCCCATCCCTGGCAGGCTTTGCCCCTCTTCCTGAGCCCTGAGCCCAACTCTGTGACAGCTGTTATCTCCCTGACTCCCCACAGCTACCATGGCTTATGACCTCCACTTTACAGAAGAGGAAACTCAGACCTAGTAATGCTAAGTTTCTTCTCAAAGTCACCCAGCCAGCACAGAGTAAGGTCAGGATTCTATCCCAGGTTGTCCTGAGACCCAGTTCCAGCCTTCATGTCCTTTCTGCCTGCTTGACATTAGGCCACACCTTGCACGCACATTATCACCACACAGCCTCCCTTCCTTTACCTTGACATTGAAGCAGCCCATCTTGCCCCCTTGAATCCATTCTCTACCTAAACAACCAGAGGGTTCTTTCCAAAAATGACAATATCACTCTGCTGCTAAAAACCTCTCCAAGTTTCCCAGCAGTCCTCAGGATGAAGCCCAAGCTTTCTGGTACCATTATCTGGACCCTGAACAACCTGACCCCCACCCCCCTTCCCAGCCTCAACACCCCCTACTATTGTGCTAGTATCTAGGCAAGCTGAAGGGCCATCCCCACCTCACCTCTGACTCCCCCCGACCTTTGGAATTCCGATCAGTAGCAACAGTGGGGTATTCTCTGAGCTCCAGACCACTTACCCCACAGGGACCGTGATGGATGGAGAAAAGAGAACAAACGTGTATTTGAATCCCTTCCCATGCCCACCAAGTGTCACCTGAGGTCAGTTACCACTCTTGGAGGCTTAATTTCCTCTCTTTGGTATGCAGAGACACCCACCAGGCAGAGCCAGTGTGGGGTACTGTGGTACTGATAAGCCCCTGCTTCCTTGATTGTTCCCATTTTCCCATTCTGATCTTCATGGCTGGTGAAGGGAGAGGGAGGGCCAGGGTGGGAGGAGGCTCTTTGGAGCCCACTCCCCATGGCCCTGCTGAGTGAAGGTGTGAAGGGGCTCTGCTTCCCCACTCCTGGACGCTCAGCACTCCCTCCCCATATTAGCTCTGCCCCCTCTGCTGAGGCAGAGAACAAAGCTGGGCAGGGGTCTGTAAGCTGGGCTTTGTGCACCTGGCTGAGGGGTCCTTCTCAGGCAGGTTGGGAGAAGGGAGCAAGCATGCGTATGCACTTGCCTCGACTCCCTCCCATAGCAGACAGGCCCTCCACAGGGAAACTAAGGCCTCCCAGACCCTCAGCTCTGTGGTCCCAACACAGTCCTGTGTGTTTTGCACACTCTCTTGCTCACCTGCACACACTTAGATACCTGCACATACCTCCAACCTGCCTGCCCCCCACCCGAATCAGCGCACAGACGTGCACACGTGGGCACATGCATGCACACATGGCACCCAGCCACTCAGCTCAATCCCCGACCCCACGGCTGAGCTGAGCTCTGGAAATAGCCTTGGCGAACAGTCTCAGGGGCATTATTAGGGAGGGGGGTGGCAGCTTTGGCAGGCACAGGACAATGGTCTTGACAGGTGGGTCAGGACATGGCACCTACTTGTCTTGCAGTCAGGTGATGAGAGAGGAAACCCCAGAGTTTTGGGGCACTGGGAAGCTTGGAGGCCTACTTGTGACACTTGCACAGGGGGGGCTGGGCAGTCCTCTTCCCCACCCACACCCCTCGAGTTTTGCAACCAGAGATGTGGGGAGCCCAAGTCACAGAAAGCATCCCTGCTCTCATCTCTCTCTCAGGCTCAAGGCTAGAAGTAACAGCAGCACAAAGGACTGAGGTGAGATCTCAGGAAAGACTGTCCATCTGGGCCACTAGTACCTGCAGATGGCCTGGGTCCTGTTGAGGCAGCTCACAATAAGGCAGGAGGGGATTTGCCCTGTCCCTGGTGGCAGAGCCCACAACTTAGTCCTTGTTTCAAACCAGGAGGGTCTGGTGGCTTACCTTCCTCAAATCCCTGAAAGAGGGTCCCCTGAGGAGACTTGGTGCTGCACCCTGAAATTGGCTGTCTTCCATCCAGCCTGAGTCCTGCTCCATCACCCTCCTTGCTGAAGCCCAAAGCCCTCATGCCACTCTCACCACCACTACTCCCCCTGCCCAAGTCTGGCTTCTTACCTGACATTCAAGGCCTCTCCCAAGGAAACACAAGCTCACATCCTACCACACCCCCACAGCCAGACTGGTTACTGTCTCCTACTCATTGCCACGCTCATTCCTGCCCTAAGCCTTTGTCCCACACCCGTTTCTCTGATCCACGATACCTCTCGTACTCCACCTATCTCCATTCATCCTCTGAGGCCCAGCTCAAGGATTTCCTCCTCTGGAAAGTTCTCTCAGTTCCACCCGATCAAGCAGGGCCCCCTACTGGACCGAGGTCTCTGAGAAGCCAGTTTGCTGGCTGTCCTCAGCCCAAGCCCAATGCAAAGGCCCAGAGCACCTGTCCAAAGCCATGGGGGTTGGGGGAGAGACTAGGCTGCCCCTCCCCCCATGCAACAGAGCCAGTGCCCCCTGGCCTTTCTACCCCTCCCCACTTCCGGCCGGGCCTCCAGCCCCCGTTTTCCTTCCCTCCCCCTGGTGACAGATTTATTCCCTGCTCCAGACAAAGGGAGCTCAGCCAGACGGCCAGAGGCACCTGAGCCCAGCTCTGCAACACCTCCTCCTTGGGCACTGAGGACCTGGAGGGATGGGGAATGGGGTGCTGGGGGCAGACTCTGGACTGCTACCTCAGCAGTTTGGCAGTGAGTGGCTGGATCTGAGAGGCAGCTGAATGCCCAGCTGCCCCTCATAGTGATCTCAAGCTTTTCTGAACTCCAGGGATTCCAGCCAATGGGGGTGGGGAGCGGGTTCCCTTCTAAGCTTCTTTCTCTGGCCCCAGGGAATAGGAACTGGGGAGTCCCACGTGGGGATGTTAGGCAGAGTTCAAGGGATGACTGTCCACTCTTCTCAAGCCCTCAAAAGTCCCTCAGAGCACTGTCCCCTGCCCCAAAACTGCTCTCTTGGGGAGGAGCACAGCATAAGCCCCTCAAACCCAGGAGGCTCCCCCTTTCTCAGCCACCAGTTTCCGTTGCGCACCTGCCCACTCCCTGCCTCACTTTCCCTCCACACTCCCGCAGCGGCAGGTAGTAAACCCGGACTTGTGGAGGTGTTCAGCCCTTCCTACCTGGCTCTCTCCCTGCACCCTGGGGAGGGGGACCGTCCCACTCCTTCGCTGGGGAACCCTCCTTGGCCAAGCCCACGGGGAGCCCTCTGGGTGTCCGGTCCCGCCCTCGATCCTGGAGTCCCCGCGCTCCGCCACTCACCGGTGATGAGCACCACGCGAGTGGCCACGGGCAGGCGCTGCGGGCGCGCCAGGCGGGACAACGCGATCCAGCCGGCGGTGGCCAGCACGGCGAGTGCGGCCAGCGGGGGCAGCAGGCGCTGGCACAACCAGTCGAGCGCGGCCAGCAGCGCCAGCGCAGCCAGCAGCGGGCGGCCCAGACGCAGGTCTGCGCGCAGCAGCTGCAGCAGCGCCCGGGCGGCCACCAGCAGCCAGGCGCCGCCCGACGGCCAAGGCCAGCGCTCCATGGCGGCCGGACCCGGCCGGGGGCCGGACAGGGGAGCGTGGGAGAGACTCGGCGGCGGGGCGCGGGGTGCACGGGTACACCAGCTTGGGGCGGGAGGGATACTCTGCTAGCCCTCGTGTCCAGCTTATAAAGAGCCCCGGGGGCGGGGGAGACGGAGGGGCGGGGGCGGGGCAGGGGCGGGGCTTTCCTCCACTTCTCTCCGGGCACCCGCAGCCCGGCAGGTGCCCCCCCGCCCGTCCCGCCCCCTCGGCCAGATCCGCTTTGGAAAAAGCCGGAACAAAGTCTCAAACTTGTTGCACGAAGAGGAACTGTCTTGCGGCGGGCCGCGCTGGGGAAAGGGCCGGTCGTCAGCCCCAGTGCCCTGCATCCGCTCACCCCGGTGTCCCCACCCACGCGCCAATGGCTGCTGAACTGCCGCTCCCAGGTGAGCACATTCCAGCTCACACTTGCTCGGGACACCTGAAGACATGCAGAGTCTTCATCCTGAAGCCCCACACTGACTGCACAGCCCCGGCCGCCTGGCCTGCCAGAACACCGCGGGGAACCAGTCCGCCCTCGCCCGGTCGCCGCTGCCGCCGCTGCTGCCATTGCCCGCACACGCGTCGCAGTCCCACGCGGTGCGCTGCATGGCAGACACGCCCTACCTAACGCGCGCGTTCACACCTGAGTAGCTCTTGGCTTCGATACCCGCCTGGGGCAAGGGCGGGGCAGCGGGCTGACCGCCCCAGGTTCTTGGGAGTCTCTGGCTTCCCTCTTCCCTCCAGGATTCAGTCCTGCCACACAAGTGTATGGCGGGGGAGGGGAGGTGGGGAGTCAGAAGAAGCGTCGAGGCTACCCGTTACCTCTTGTTCACCCTCCACTCCAAGAGCCAGGCCAGTGGGGACACCTGGGGAGTCAGTGAGGGCAGTCTCTGGGACAGGGTGAGCCTTGCCCTGCTCCTCTGAATCCTCAGGGGATAAATAAGCGGTGTTAAGTGTGGATGCATTTCACTGTCTGTGTATATGAAGGTCTTCGTTTGTGTGTGGCCCGGCGGCCTCCCACCCTGCCCACCCCCGTGTCTGGCACCCTGTGCCTGGCATCCATGCCAGGGCCCTACCAGGCACTGGGAGTTGGTGCCAGTACCTGGCTGCCAGGCCCTAAACTGAGGGGAGTAGGTGCAGCCCATGGCAGAGAAGGTCCGTGGTTTCTGTGGGCCTCCAGACCTTACCCAGTGCCTCGTCCCTGCCCTCTCCAGGTCCTGGGAGGTCGTAGAATCATTGTCACACCTCCTAGCCCTGTTGCTCATTTTCTCTCTCAGGTGGCCCGACTCTGTGTCAGGGCTTCATGTCAATGCCTCCTCTGATAGCCTCTCTGCCACCCTGGCATGGCCTTCTGTGGGCAAAGGAAATCTCAGGGTGGGGGTTGGAGGAGGCTCTGGGCGAATGATCCATCTCCTGCCCAGAGCCACTCCTATGCCTCCACCTATCCCTCCTCCTGTAAGTACCGATGACAAGCTAGCCTTGGCCCTGGGAGGCAGGACTTGCCTGGGAAGGGTGTGTGTGTGCCTGACCTTGTGTACCTGTGTTTGTATGCACTTGTATTCATGGGGCTTCATGGTTTGTCTGAGCCATTTGGTTGTGTGATTACCTATGCCACAACCCTGCATGTGGATGTGAGTACATTTGTGTGTGTTGTGTGTTTCCGGTAACTTTCTTTTCCTCGGTCTGGGTCATTCTGCCTCTGGAAACTCAGGGAAACATTCCTTTTCCAAACTCACTGACTCCTGTTGCCCTGAATCTATGGCCCAGTCTGAGATGGCCACAGCACCCTTGGCTTGGCTTCCTGATTTGAGCTGTAGAGTCTGGATTTGTTGGACCACATTTTCATATAAACTTCCCACACCCTCATTCATCCCACTATCTAGTCCAGGGGGCCATGCCAATCTATGCTCCAGGCCTCTGTGGCCTCCTCGGCCACTGATCCCTTACCCCTAATCAGGTGGAGACATTCTAGAAGTAGAAGGTGGTTTGGGCAGTCATGGCTGGGAGAGGCTGGCCCAGCCCTGTCCGAGGCACTGTGCCAGGTCATGCCTGCCTAGGGGCAGAGAACCAGCCTCTGCCAGAACCGGGAGTCTGGGCTGGAAGGGGCCTCCAGGAAAGACAAGGGAAGGGGGGCAGAGGGCAGGAGCCCTAGCAGATAAGGCAGGGCCTGGCAGGGCAGAGGAATGAAGGGCAACCAGAAGGAGCAGAGCCCCTGAGCCACGCTGCTCCTAAGCCCTCAGCCCACAGTCTCCCATAGTCCTTTGTCTCTCCCCCTAACCATTTTGGTCAGAAACCTGGTTAGCTGAGACCTTAGCATGCCCCAGGCTCTGGAGGACAGAGCGGTGGGTGGCAGCTGGCAGGCTTGCTCCGGTCTGCTCCAGCAGAGTCCAACAGCTCACTGGCACCATCTGCTGGCCTTTGGGGGAGGGCGTGGCTCTGAAGGGGATAAAGGCCAGGTAAGATTGCTGGATTTGAGGGGAGGTGGGGAGTGACAGTAGTCCAGGGTGGGAGTGCCGAGTGGCAGTTTCCAGGAGCCCTCATACTCTGTCCTTTAACTGTACTGGGGCTCCTGGCACCAAGCACTCACCATCTCTCCCTCCCTCTGTGGTCCAGCTCAGGGCAGCAGAGTCCCCAAGGAGACCCTGCCCTGCGCTCTGCTCATGTCTGGCACCCCTACCTCTCCTTCCCCTGGCAAAGTGGCAGAGGAGTCCCTCTTCTTGCCAATGGCCAGTGCCTCTAGACCCCACGACTCCCCATCCTCAAAGACAGCAAATTTAATATTGAGTTTCTACTGCATGCCAGGCCCTGTGTGACCAACTGCTGGCCCCTTCCCGGCAGCAAGCACACTGGCTCTGGCTTCTCTCACTGGTAACCTCAATCCTATATGGCCTTCCTCTAGCATTGTTCTTGCACTCTCTCCCCTAGTCTCAGACACATTTCTCTAAAGTTATCCACTGTCACCATCACCACTTTCCCCTTCACCACTTTAGCCTGGGCTCAGCTCTCCCGCTGACCTCACCAAATGTAACCAGTAAATGACCTCCTAGTCCCCAAATCCCATAGACCCATCTCCCACTTCAGCTAACTTGGCCTCCTCAAAGCCTCTGCCCTACTGGCCACTCTTTCCTGCCCCAAGCCCTGTCTCCCTTTGGTGCCTGTGAAGCCACCGCTGCTGGGTTTCCTCTTACCTCTCTGCCTGTCCTTCTGAGCCTCTTTCCAGAGCTTCCCTTCCCTGTGGGTGAACCTCTAGCTGTGGAGGCCTCACTCAGCCCTCCCCACCACCATGAGCTCATCTTCCCGCTTACATGCTGACAACTCCCATGCTCGCTTTCCAGCCAAGACCTCCCTCTTGGTCCAGGCCCATGTGTCCAGCTGCCCCTGGCCACATCCCTTGGATACATATAGGCCCTTTACACTGGGCATGTCCACATCTGGTCTCATTATCTTCCCTAGTCCTGGCAGCCACCCCCTCCCCACTGCGTCCTCAACCTTCCTACCTTTAAAATTTTTTTTTTGGCAGCTGGCCAGTACAGGGACCCAAACCCATGACCTTGGTGTTACAAGGCTGCACTCTAACCAACTGAGCTAATCAGCCAGCCCCTCAACCTTCCTGCCGTACACTGGCCTCCAAACCTCTTGCTCTGTCCTGAGCCCTGGGTTGGGTGCAGAGGCCTCGCAATAGCCTTTATTGTAGATATCTTTATGACCATCTTACATTTGAGGGAACTGAGGCTTCCAGAGGCTAAGAAATTGCTCAAGGTCCCAAACTCAAGTACACTTGAGTTTGAATCCTGGACCAGCCCCAAGATTCAAACTCAGGTATACCTGAACCCAATATGTGGGCTCTTGAGAACTGTGTTAATACAGGGCTTCGTTTGCCACATGTGGCTTCGGATTTCATTCTGAAGGCAAAGGAGAGCTTGAAATGATCTTCAGCAAATGAGACCTCTGTCCCAACTGGCCAGGAAGTGGATTTGCGGAAGGGATAGAAAGTAGAGGCTGGGCATCTTGTTGCTGCATCCAGATAAGGGACAGAAGAAGGGGTCTGATTCAGAGAAACTGAGCTTGAGGTGCCCTGGACATGTAAGGTCTGAGCCCAGAAGCAGCTGGACGCCTGTGGTCTCCAGCACATCACTCATGTGGCATGGGAGGCCCTGAAGGTTGCCAACTCCTCTCCAAGTGCCCTAGGTGTGAACTGAAACCCTCCATTTTTCAGAGGTATCCTATCTAGGCTGGGCCCCAGGAAATCAGGCTCTTCGGTGACTAGGGAGAGGAGACAGTAAGACCCTGGATGCCAGGAGCATCACGTGCGTTTTCAAACTGTGTCTGGCCGTCTTCTCTGAATTTGTTTTACTGTCCCCAGGATTGAAGGCAGATGTTTGGGGATTAGGGTCCTCCAGTTTGGGAAACACTAAGAGAATGTGCTCTGCTGGGTGTTCTGGACCAGTCCCAGGGGAAAAGCAAGCCCCAGCTGAGAGCACCTGGGGAGAGAGCCTGGATGACTCCAAGTGTGATCCCTCTTGGATCCTCTAGTGTGGCTTTGAGTTATTGATAATCCTCTTTCACATTTACTGTGTGTTTGTTGCATGCAAGTGTTTGTGCTCAGCTTGCTTGGACTTTATTTTGTGTACTATCCTCATCATCCCTATGAAGCAGGTACTATCATTATCCTTTCCCTACACATAAAGAAACAGGCTCAGAGTTACATGCCTGCGGTCACAAGCCATCCAGACCCTATGCTCCTAACCATCAGGCAGCACTGCCCCCTGGCCTTCAGCCTAGGAGGTTGGCATTATTCAGTGGGCAATACCCAGGTGAACGACTATCAACCTTTTTTTTATTTGCTTCTGGATTAGAAACATGTTTCCCAAGAGGAGAATTAAGGCAACTTGATTGTTTTTTTTTTTTTTTTTAAAGATGACCGGTAAGGGGATCTTAACCCTTGACTTGGTGTTGTCAGCACCACGCTCAGCCAGCGAGCTAACAGGCCATCCCTATATGGGATCCGAACCCGGGGCCTTGGTGTTCTCAACACCGCACTCTCCCAAGTGAGCCATGGGCCGGCCCCAAGGCAACTTGATTGTTAAAGCTAATTCTAAAACTTACTTCCTTACAGCTTCCATCACCCCTAATTCAGGCCTTTTCTTGGCAGAACAACTGCAAAAGATACAAAAATTAGTTGCTGTTGGCTGGCTGGTTTAATTTATTTGCATATACATAATTCAGCCCCACCCCTGGTGGCTAATACCCCCCTGGGGAAGCTGTGGCTGTTTTCTGATTGCTGGTGGGGAGGCCTGTGTGTGTTGTTTTTTTAAATAAACTGAAACCAGATGGAGGGGGATTTTGTTCACAATTTTTGTTCACAATTTGCCTTGCCTACAATTTTCTCCAGCGAATTCCTTGAAAAGTCAACCACCTAAGAGTGGTGCCTATTCTCTGTGGAGGTCCCTCACCGCTGGTATGCAAATAGTGAGTGGGGTTGGTATTTCTAAAAGTGAAAACAAAGGGGAGGGAAAAAGATCTCCTTGGTCTGAGAGCTTTCTGGAATGTGGGGTCATCTCCTGGTGGAGCCCCATCTTTAGGTCTGCACTTACATTTGTGTCCCCACTCTCTTTCCCCCTCTCTTGTGTTGGGGGTGGACTGGGGAGTAGTCTTGGGCTGGGCTTGAGTCTGAATCACCTTGATCAACCACTTGGTAGAAATATGAAATCCAGACTCCCAGATGCACTGCATTTGTGGAGCTGACTGCTGGCATGAGACCCCAACTCTCCAGATGGTTTGATTTTTGCAGTCAGTGGAGGGGTTATCCCCCCTAAAGGGTCCCAAGCCACTCCTGCTCCCATTCTGTGAAGACCAGACATTCGAGGTGGTTATCAGAATATTTTTAACTGCCAGCCAGGTCCAGGGCTTTGTAGCTCCTCTGGAGCCCTCATTAAATGATTCCTGGTTCAGAGAGATGAGGCAAGCGCACCCACTGGTCACCATGCCAGGGAGTTAGAATTTTTCTTTGGAACGTGAATTGGGCATTGTCATAGTAAAGTATGACCCAGTCCCCAGGCAGGAGAGGACAATTCTTTCCCAGCTCTGACCTTCATTCCTAGCTCAGAACTCTGTTCTTTTGGATTCTGAGCTTTTTCAGATAATTGTGTCAGGTTACATAAGGTTTTGAGATATGAACACTCAAAGGAAATTCCGCTGGGAGCAGGTCTGAGAGGTTTCGGCACATAATTTGCTTTAAAGTATTCGAGGAAAAATTCAGGTGTCTCAGCCCTGCACATTTCTGAAAGAAAGTAAGAACAGCCAACAACTTGGCATGCATCTCCCATTCCCGATAGAAATGAGCAAGCAAAAAGATAGATTTCATGCTGAAAGGAAACACCCCTCCCCAGGGAGCACATGCCGGCCAGGTAGGGGGCAGTTGCAAAGAGGGCAGCTTGGACTGAGCAGCCATAAAAATGGAAATCCTTTTCCAGTCCAGAATCACTCTCCCTCACCCTCTTTTCTGCATCTTAGGTAACCCGTGGTAAATACAAGCCTCCAGTTTTCCAAGAAACATAAAATAAAAACGGGATTACTGGCAGAGAAGCTTTAAAATCTTTGGTTCCTAAGACTCTGAGGGCACATTTTCCACACACCATGATTTTTATTTCATTTGCCTCTGAGGGGCAGCCCTCCAGGAGCTCTGTTGCATAAGGTGCTATTTCCTTATACCTTGTCCTCAATTGGAGACACAGAATAAGTTTTACCCATGTCTGAGAAGAGTTCTGGAAGGGTGACATCGTGTTCCAAGCCATACTGATCATGGTCAGCAATAGGAAAGCTGCCAGAGCCTTCTCACCAAGGAAGCTGAGCATAGTTTAAAAATGGTTCTTCTTTCTTAAAGCACAAAGCAGTCATAAAAACTACTTAACAAGGAAAAGTTAATGGGAGGAAAATGCCTTAAATGTAGCAAAAAAAAGCTTTACAAGGGACGTGGAAAAAATAGATTTACTATGTTGAAGGGATGGTAATACAGGAAAGTCCACTTTTAACACAAAAATAATTCAACAAGTGGTTATTTACTTTACAAAAGTCTCCACAGAAGAATTCCTGTAAGTGGCACTATCCTTTCTTTCGCTCCTTCCTTCATTCATCCGGCTCACGTCGGTTGAGTGCTTACTGTGTTCCAGGCTCTATGCCAAAGCAGTAATGGTGATGGAGATAGACATCGTTCCTCCCCTTGGTGGTCTCTGGCTGGCTGGAGGGACAGGTCCTTATCAGGTCATTACACAATGAAGGAGCCAAGGCAGAAGGCACTAGAAAGCAGAGTCCATGGTGCTATGAGAGTGATGACCTCTTCTCTTCTGGGGGTCAGAGAAAGCTTTCCTGGTGGAGTGATGTTCCGGGTGTGTGAGTATCAAAGGCAAAGGTGCTAGGATGTCCTTCCAGTGAGAGAAGGACAGCCAGCAAGCTTCAGAGGTCAGCGGAGCCAGGGGACAGCCAAGGTGTTAGAGACTGTGGTGGCCACTGGCGAGGAGGAGGTTTTGATTCTAACTTAATGTTACTTGGAAATACTTCTACCTGGGGAGCAGGGAGAGTTGCTGAGGGGCTGTAAGCAGGAAGTAAAAGTAATCATCTTGGTGGGTTTTTTCTTTCTCTGCTTGGCAGCTGGCCAGTACTGGGATCCGAATCCCCGATCTTGATGTTATAACACCGTGCTCTAACCAACTGTGCTAACCAGCCAGCCCTGTTTTGTTTTTTTAAAGACAGCTACAGGCTCTGAGGAGAATGGATTGATGGCAGCAGGGATGAGGACAGGGAGCCCCCAATGGAAGCAGAGAGACCAGTCAGGAGGCTACTGTCCTTGCCAGCACAGGAGATGCTGGTGGTCATAGGACAAGCCAAGTGGATGGACTGACTGACCCAGGGCCCACTGGAGAGACTACTGTGACCCAGACAAAGTGGAGGACCCAGAGAGCAAGTGCTGTGGCTTACCACCTCCCGCCCGGGCTAAATTTTTTTTTTTTTTTAAAGATGACCGGTAAGGGGCTCTTAACCCTTGACTTGGTGTTGTCAGCACCACACTCTCCCAAGTGAGCTAACCGGCCATCCCTATATGGGATCCGAACCCATGGCCTTGGTGTTATCAGCACCGCACTCTCCCGAGTGAGCCATGGGCCAGCCCCCACCCAGGCTAATGTCGATAATTAAATTGAGTTCCATTAGTTGATGGAATGGACAGAATCATTTTCTGGTAGAAAGACAAGGAAGATTTAGATTATACATAGCAGTGGTTAACACCCATTGAACACTCTCTGTGTGCTTTATATGAGGGTACTTCAAAAAGTTTGTGGAAAAATAGAATTAAAAGATAATACAAATCTTTCCATGAACTTTTTGAAATACCCTCATACGCATGATCGCATTTTCAGGCCTAAAATTTCAGTTGCCCCCATTTCACATATGAGCTAATTGAGATTTAGAGAGGTTAAAGAATTTGCCCAAGATCACCAGCTGGTGACTGACAGAGCTAGGGTTGAAATGGGTAGCCACTGACCTGCCCTGGGACAGGTGATGAGTCCCAGGAAGTCTGGGAGCATACTGGCTGTCTTTGAGGACGTACTTCTGTTTCAGGCCCCGGGTGTGATGAGCTGATTTTGCCCACCCAGGAGTCTCCTCTCGGAGTTCCATGGAGTCATGTAAACCAGCTTGAAATCTCACATGTGTGTGTGTGCAAGGCCATAAAAACACAGTTGACCTTTTTCTCCCGGTGGCTGGGGCTGCTCTACCCTAGGCAGACCTGCCTTGTGGGTCAGGAACAAGTCTTGCCTGAGGGGCTGACTTCTGTCCCAGAAAAACACATCTCACGTTTTCACAGAAATTGGCCAGCGGGGGCTGAAGGAGCTGGAACAACATTCCAAGCCAAGGGAAGCCTGTGGGAAAGGCCTGAGGGTGGAAGCAAACGCTGCTGGTTCCAGGAGCTGCAGAATCATCGCAGGGGACCGGGATGAGCTACTCAGGCCAGAGAGGTGGCCAGAAGCTTGTCAAGCAATCTGAAGGCCCTGCTTTCGTGTTTCGATGGATCCTAAGGGCAAAAGGGAGTCCTGGAAGTATCTTAAACAAGACTGAGGAGGTGGTGTTTTCACATTAGAAAGATTTCTCTGCCATCTGCCTGCCCGGGAGCAGGCAACATGTGGCCTTCCTCAGTTGGTGATGTCCTAGGCAGTGTCAGCTTTTGGATAGGGGACCCCATGATGATGACAGACTCAGAAAGAACATGACTGAACTGCTTTAAAAAGCAGATTTGGTGGGACAGGATCCTCTTCTCAGAGAGCTTGGACTTGAGTCACCAGAAAGGGAATCAGAGCTGTTACTTGGATTTTTGCTTCAAATGTAACAGATTTAGTTGGTTGTAGGTATGTGTACTTAACCCTATTTGAAACCCCCTGTATTCAGTTCCTGTTGCTACTGTAACAAATTACCACAAATTTAGTGGCTTAAAACAACACGAATTTATTATCTTACAGTTCTGGAGGTCAGAAGTTTAAAATGGGTCTTACTAAGTTAATGTCAAGGTGACAGCAGACTGGTTCCTTCTGGAGGCTCCAGAGGAGAGTGTTTCTTTGCCTTTTCAGTGTCTAGAGGCCACCTGTGTTGTGTGGCCCACAGCTCCTTTCCTCCATCTTCAAAGCAAACAGTGAAGTGTCTTCAAATCTCTCTGACCTCTGCTTCCATTGTTACACGTCCTTTTCCCACTCTGACCCTCCTGCCTCCCTCTTATAAGGGCCCTTGTGATTACACTGAGCCCACCCAGATAATCCAGTATAATCTCCCCCATTTTGACATCCTTAACTTAATCTCATCTGCAAAATCTCTTTGACATGTAAAGTAACATAATCACAGGTTCCAGGGATTAGGAAGTAGACATCTTTGGGGGACTATTATTCAGATTACCACCCACTTTAACAAATAAAGAGAAAGAAGTATAAGGCTGGCAGCTGGGAGGAGAATAGACGGGAAGTAGGGAGGCTGATGTTGGGAGGACCAGACAGGAAGCTGCTGCAGGGTCAGCAAAGAAAATGCTGGTGGTCTGGGCTGGGGTGAAGCAGGAAGAATGGACATGGGACATGTTTCAGAGTAAGAACAGCCTGATCTTGGGGACTATCTGGGTTAGGTGGGCAAGGACTAGGAGGAGAGATATGGGAAGATGCTTGAGTGTAGAGATGAGTGACTGGGTTGATGGCCGTACCCTTTGCAGAGCCCAAGGAGAGGAGCAGGTTTGTGGCAAAGACAAATAGGGCATGTTGGGATGTTTGCATCTAAGACACTCATGGGGCATTCAGGAGAGGTGCCCCAGGAGGCAGGTGGGTCCAAGGTCTAGAAGGTTGTGACTCTTGGGTCTCTCCCCTTCCTGTTGGCATGTATGGTCTCTTCCTCCACCTTGATTTCTGGGTCACCATCTCTGTTTGACCCTAAGTTCTTCAATTCTAGGTAAGAGCTGAAGATTCATCTTGTGTTTTTGAAGCCAGAGTAGCACAGGTATTTATTCCACAACAAGTTTGAGTTTATTAGTCCTGAAAACAAGCATTTAAATCATAGAGAGGTTAAGTCACTTGCACAAGGACCCACAACTGGCATGTGACAGAGCAGGAATAATTATACTGCTTTTATTGTATGCTTGTGACTTATACATTTTAGAGATAGGGAAGGTTTCTATCACTATCTGCTGCTCTGAGTAGATAGCCAGTCATCTGCTCACCATTTTAGGGCCTTGGAGATATGGATGGGACAGGTGGCAGAAGGCAAAGGCTCTTACTGTCTTTTGAAAAAGCCTGAGCTCATGGGAGAATCCATCCTGTGTCCCCAAGGAGAAGGGGAGAGCTTTCAGGGAAGTCAGATCAGCAGCAGAGTCCCCTAGGCGGGAAAAGTGAAGAGAATCTGCAGGCCCTGGAACAGAGGAAGTAGGCATCTGGCCCCTGGCAGCCCCAGGGAGGGGCTGGAGCCTCAGCAGGCACGCCCCACAGAACCCAAACCTGAAAATCCTTGTGGACTGGGGCAATGGCTGTGGCCTCAGTACCAGAGAGGACCCATGACCAGAGGGAGATTTTTTTTTTGCTGTAGGAGATCATGAGTCCTTTGGAAACAAAGATTGAATTTCCCATCAGCCTGGAAGATGGGGGCTCCCAGTATGAGTTATGCTTGATTTAAAGGCAATAAAGAGGGCCGACCCTGTGGCTCACTCGGGAGAGTGCAGCGCTGGCAGCGCAGCAGCACTCCCACCGCGGGTTCGGATCCTACATAGGGGTGGCTACTGCACTCACTGGCTGAGCGCGGTGTTGGACGATACCAAGCCAAGGGATGTGATCCCCTTACCGGTCACAAAAAAGAAAAAAAAAAAAAAAAAAAAAAAAAAAAAGGCAATAAAGAAGCAAGATATTTTGTGCTACGTATTTTAAGCTCTTATACTTTACACTTTTTTTTTTTTAAGTGGCTGGCCAGTATGAGAATCTGAACCCTTGACCTTGGTGTTATCAGCATCACTCCCAAGTAAGCTAACCAGCCAGCCCGGGTACCCGCATTTTTAGTTGCGTAATTTATTTATTTGTCTACAGCTGTCTGTCCCTTAACGTGTAGTTTCCCTGAAGGGCAAGGATCTCATAGGTGTTCCTCATGGTATGTCCAGTGCCCAGCACTTACTCTCATTAAAGCATGCAGAAAACAAACAAACGAACAAAAAAAACATGCAGTTTGACTGGGGGTGCTCCTGAGAATGGTGGTCTTAGGAGAGAAACTGGAGGGGGGCGCGTTTGGAACAAGTTAGGATTTCGGGAAAAAAAAACTGTAAATCGGGGGTGGCGGGGAGTGGACTTTCTAGGGAAAAGATTTGGAAAAAAATGGGAAATAGGCAGGCTGGGGCGAGAGAGGAGTCCCCGGGAAGCCCCGCCCCGAGCCGGGGTACCGGCACGAAGTGACGCGGCGCGGTTTGGCCACCGTGAGGCGCCGTAGCCCGCGCCGTTGCCAGGGGAACGGGCCCAGCGCGGGACAAGGCCCAGCTTGCCTCGGCCTTGCCGGGCTTCACCGCCAGTCCGACCGAACCAGAACCGTAGGACTCGGCGGCCCAACCTCCGTCCGGGATGGAGCCCCGTTTCGGGGCACGGCGCCGCCCGGTCTCAGGGACCGTCTCTGTCGCGAAGGTCTGAAACGCGCTCGCCGCGGGGAGGGTAGACGGCCGGGCGCGGGAGCCGAGCCGCTGGCTGACCTTGGCAGGGCCTCCGCTGCGATTCTCACCTGGGAGCCTGGCCTGAGCCGGGGGTTGCGGCTGCTGCCGCCCGGCCGGGCTCTGGGCTCACCTCGGCCAGGAGCTCGCGGCCTGGGCCCTAGGGACCCGTCAGAACGCGGGCTTCCTTCTAGCTTTCGTCAGACACACACATCTGCACTGAGCGCCTACTGTGTGCCTGGCACTGTGCCAGTTGCGGGACCACGGAGGGCTCCCAACAGACGCGGCCGGTTCCCAGAACCCACAGAGTATGAAGGAGGAGGCTGGGGAGCAGGCGTCAGATACATGACTAAAGTGGTTTCTGTTCGGGTTTAGTGCTCAAGTGATGAAATGGAGTGGGTGGTCGGGTGCCTTAAAAGGTGACTTTTAAGCTAAGCCCTGAAAGTTGGAAAGGAGCCAGCAATGTGAGCAGGTGTTTCTGGATGAGGGAAAAGCAAATACAAGGGTCTGGAGGCAGCAGAGTACCATTATGGAACAGAAAGGGTGAGAGGAGCCCTGAAGGCCGTGGTGAGAGTTTCAATTTTATCCTAGCAGGTCCAGGAAACCATTGAAGAGTTTTGCCGAGTTCCAAGTTTTGAAAAGCTCACCTCACTCTGGCTGCTGTGGGCGGTGTGGTTGTGACAGGGCACACAGGGAAGGCAGCTGAGGGCCATCCTAGTTCTGCCAGTCTAGCTGTGCCTCCTAGAAGAACTTAGTTCCTTTCTCTGAGCCTCAGAGTCCTCATCTGTGAAAGGAGGATGTTGTTCTGCATGTTGTTTATGAGAGACAGTGAGTGGCCAGTCACATCTGAGACCAATGACTAGAGACATCTATGAGAACAGTTTGAAATGCTAGGACCTACCTCAGAGCGTTGTGAGGGTTGAATAAATGAATTCTGTTGAAGTACTTAAAGCAGTGCCTGGCACAGAATAAATGACCTGTAAATGCTAGTGATGGTCATTATTATCATGGAAATACTGTAGGAGAGCAATGATGGAGGCTTGGATTAGGTGATGGCAGCAGAGATGGCAAAAAGTGACTTAACTTCCTTTACTGAAGGAGAGCTGAATTCAGACATGGGTGAGGGGTGGTCCCTGCTTTTTTGGAACTGGTGGTTCACTGTGGGAGATGGGTTTGTAAACAGATAATCACCATGAGATGCAATAAAAGCAATAGTGGTGCTTAATTAGCCAGGTTTTGTTTTGTTTTTGTTTTTCTTACTTTGTTCTGTCACAACTTTGTTCTTAATGACTGTTTCTTGGTGGGTGTTCCCCAAGGCTGACTCCTACAATCATGAGTTGCTTTCCTGCTTAAAATCAACAACCCTTGCCTCCCTTCATTGGCCTTGTTTCTGCTCCATGTTGCTCCCTCCTTCTTGTCCCCTTTCCTGGGCTTAACTTGGATCCCAAACAGTTTGCAGTGGTTGCTTCAGGAGAATGGCACAGAAAATGTTTGCAGACCATGTCAACTCAGGAATAATTGAGGTTTCAAGTTTTTCTGGCCATAGCATCAGACTTCTACATGTTGTTTATGAGAAAGTAAGTGAGGGCCCAGCCACATCTGAGACCAATGACTGGAGAGGTCTTTGAGAACAGCTAGAAGTTCTGATTTATTTTCTGGAGTTGTGTGATGTGCCTCCCTTCGTTGAACTGTAATCACTTCTCAGAATTTTAAAGCCAGACACTTCCCTGGCACCTATGGGGAATGTTAATAAACAAAGTACTCACCCCTGAAAGTCTTTTATAAATGACTTTTTGCACTGTAAAACAGTGTGCACCATGAAGTATTTTCTTTCCAGCTTTAGATAGTTAAATTGGGCATCTGTTAAATCTCATTGCAAGTTATTTCAAAGGCTGATCTCAGGAAAAAACTAAAAACTTGTTTATAAATGCCCACAGAAAATCTCTCACATGGAAACCATAAATCCTCCAGCAAACAGAGAAGATGCTTGGGAGCAAAACCTTCTGGTGGAGTATACCTTCCCTTTGGGGTCTGGGAGTCACGGGGATCTGAGCTGGCCCTTGGCAAGGATTGGAACAAGGTCCTGCCCCGCAACTTCTCTCTTGTGCTGTCTGGATATCTAATTCCAGCTTTGCCAAGCCCCATAACAGCTCATAGAAAGTTCTGTGGCTCTTCCTCACAGCTCTGCAGCCGAGCGACTCAGAATTACTTTCAAGAGTGAGAAAGCTTTTAACTAAAACCATGCACTCTGGTTACATGTTTGTTAGGCAGGAATTCCTTGGTTGTCTGAATCACATGAGTGCATTTGGTCCACACGGCAGCCCAGTGGGGCCAGAAGGGCAAGAAGTGACACCGCACAATTATTTATTATTTGACATACCTTTTTTTCCCCAAAAGCTCATATTTTTAAAAATGTGAACAGTACCAAGGAGTACACAGTAAAAGCAAATCTCTGTTTTACTTTCTGCCATCAGGCCACTGGATCTGCTTTGCAGAGGTTTCTTGCTTTTCCTTCCAGAGAGAATCTTTGTGTATAGGAACATAGATGTGTATCCATCCCTTTCACTTTTATTGACTTAGTAGCTCCCTCTACAACTGTTCTACATTTTACTTTTTTACTTAACTGTGCATCAAAGATCATTTCATCCCTTGTTTTTGATGTTGCATAGCATTCTATTGTGTGGATGTGCCATAGTTTGTTCATACACGTATTGATTTTTGTCCTTCATTACTACAAACAACATTGCAATGAATCTTTGTGTACTTTGTGTATTATATATGTACAGTATAAGATAAATACCTAGAAATGGAAAGTCTGGGCCAAAGGGTTATGTGTTCTAAAGTTTGGTAGACATTGCCAAATTGCCTCCCAGCTAACTTTTTTGAAAGATGAGTAAAGCAGAGACTCAAAGAGGTGGATCTAGGAAATTTGCTCCCAGGTTCCTTGATCTGTGAGCACTAGTGCAGTGTGAAAGTTGTCAGAATCAATATGGGGGCACTTGTGTTAAAAAAAAACCCTGACAAATACTGCTGGGAAGATCTTGAAGGGAGGGTTCTCATGCATAAACTCCTGACAACAGGAACTATCATAAAAGTCTTGGCAAAAACCAAAATTTTGCACCAAGGTCATCACAACATTATACACACGAACAAATACTTCTGTGAGGACATCTGTCCAGTAACTGCCTGTCCAACCTTGGACTGGCATCACACTTGTTATTGAGCCCAGGATAATTATCTCAAAACAATTATGTAATCCTCCTCACTTTTCCTTTAAAAACCTTTGTCTTCTTTTACCTCCCTGAATATGCACATAGTTTACTATGGCACATGTACTCCCATTGCAATTCCTATTCCTGAATAAACATCATGTTCTTTTAGAGAGTCTACCTCTCTGTCTGTTATTTAGGTTGACAGCAGGAACTAGAATAAGCATCAGTCTCCAGGCCTGCCCCTTCTCTGGCTCTACCCTTCTTCTCCTCCCATTGGTGGCTCAAATCTCTAGGCCCTCCAAACCCCTGCTTCAGCCCTGTCACTGTCTCTGACCCCATCACTTTACCCTTCCAGTTCCTTTGCCTCCCGTGACAACCGCTCTTTAGTAATTGAGTTGATTCTGATGTCCTCAGACATCTTTCAGGAACCCAGGGATATGCACAGTCAGTCCAGGCTTGGTACTTTTCACCTCAGTCTGGTTCCTTTGATGATGTCATGAATGAATTTCAGAGCAACGTTTCTAAAATTTTTTTTGGTGGAAGCAGAGGTGGGCAGGAGGGAAGTAGATCATTCATGTAACTATTCTACAGTTCATAATGAAAGCTGGAAATGTTAAGATTTCCTTTATTTTAATTTAAGCATGGAAATTAAGGTAGCCTAACATTATTATTATCATTTTTTGCGGCTGGTCAGTACAGGGATCGGAACTCATGACCTTAGTATTATGAGGATGTACTCCAACCAAATGAGCTAACCAGCCAGCCTAACCTTATTTTGAAAATGCTATTTAAGGCTCATAGCAAGTGAATGTTAACGTGAGCAGATTATTGTCATTCTGGCAATGGCCTTCACCTTGTGGAGACAAGGGAGGGGCATGCACAGCCCCTCCAGCCTACCTCAGAAGCCAGTTGGGTCCTTGGCTTACCAAAGTGTCAGCTACTTGTGGCCATAACACTCCATTGGGCCCCCTCACTCCCGTCTTCCTTTCATCCCTGCCGGCCAGCCTCTCAATGGTTTGTTCTGTGGAAATGGAAGGTACATGAAGAAAGTTTTACCGAGACCCACATACATCTCAGCCCACCAAAGATGCAGTGGGGGGCACACATCAGATGGGCGGTGGGGGAGCTTGTGGGCTGGACCTCTACCTCCTGACCAACTGCTCCCAAAGCACAGGGCTGCTGGGCTGCTGCCCTCCCTGGGCCAGCCTGCCGAGCTGTCACCTCCCACCATGCCCTTTCCCCTGTTGCTCATGCCCTCCTCCCCACTGGGCCTAGAAAGCTTTCTAAAACACCCCTCACCATTGTGTCACTCTCCTGCTTTACACTTCCTTTGACTCGCAGTGGCCCTTTGAACAGTGCCCAAGCTTCCTCGCCTGATCTCCTAGGACAGGTGATCTGAGCCCTGCAGCTCCTCGGGGCTCATCTCTCAAGGGGCCTGCCCTCACTCCACCCCAACCTGTATATTCTATGTTCTGTCACACTGAATGTCTGCTAAAATGCCTCTCTACCCATTGCTCTGATGTCTGTTTGTGTCTGTCTGGGCCCCCAGAAAGGAAGCCCCCGGGGGCAGGCGCCTGGTCTCATCTGCATTTACATTCTCAGTGCACACAGGGTCTGGGCCCCAATAAGTGCAGACTGGCCAAGGTCTGAGTGAACCAGCTGGCCATGTTGTTGGGGAGTAGAGCCACACATCTTTCAAATCAGTCCCCTAGAGAAGTGCTGAGAGGGGAGGGACAGCCAAAGAAGTCCCCGGGTCTGGTGACTGTACTTGGTCGTATCCATGGACCTTGCTTGCCCGCTCCCCGCTCGGATTCTCTCTGCCCTCCAGCCCTTTTAATCAAAATATTTTGGTCCAAAAGATTCGTGATGACAAACTCTCCAAGAGAAAATGGCATCAGTTAAGAATTGGCTAGCCCAGGCTGTTGGGGCAGGCGACATGCTTCCTATCCAGTTTGGGTGTCTGTTCCTAGTGCTGCCGCTGCTGTGAGGGAGTTCTGCCCAACAGCACTATCCCTACATCCCCATTTCTGGCAAGTGCTACCTTCCTGGGCCAAGGGTATCCTGATTTGGAGTCAAAGCTGCCCCCAACTGTTTGTGGCAGCCCCTGGCCTCAGATGGTGACTCCTCTGGCCTCAGGAGTCTGGCATGCAGCAGCACTGGGGGTGACTGTGGCCACTGCCAGGCAGAGGGGACATGTCAGCAATGTGCTTCTGTTTCTCTCTTTGAAAAATCCCTCAAGGTGTAGGGTTGTTCAGCTGTGGGAATGGCAAATAGAAAGCCAGAATTTAGGGATCGAAATTCATCGGTTCACTTCAAAGTAGTTGCCCTGGTGCTGGCGTCACTGGAGAGCCAAATTACGAGCCACAGGGATTTGCCTCAGAGCAGAACCACCCAGCTCAACTGTATTCACAGGGCTTGACCTGATGACCTTTGACTGCTTCCAAAATTCAAGGACAAAGATTTGCTACCTCTGGGGACATTCAAAAGATAGTGATGCCAGCTTTTTGATTACCTTTGTCACCTTTGATTGGAAGTGACAAGATTAGAATGATGACCCAGTGGCTTAGCTCTTAAGACAGTGTATTCCTTGGGACCACTGACTTAAGAAAGCAACTTTAACCAACCCCATCACTTTGGATATAAACCTTGTATACTATCAGATACAGTAGCCTCAGTCTAGGAATATGAAGACAAACCAGAGAGCTATTTAAGGCTAATGATAACATCTACCACTTAGTGGCATTTCTGTGTCAAGGATTTACCTACAGTGTTGCTGGTATATACACCTCCCTAGGGAGGCATCCCCACCCCATTTTTCAGATGAGGAAATCCAGGCCACTCAGCTAGTAAGTGCAGAGCCAAGAGTTGAACCTAGATCTGTTTTCTTCCAAAGCTGGGCTCTTCTTCCCTTTTGCAGCTTCTTATTAAAGACAAGGTAAGTAACCTAAGGATTCCAGTTGAGTGGGAGAAAACTAAAGTCACTCCACTTAGCTTTGAGATGAGACTACTCAGAGGTGACTTCCAATAATGCAAGGCTTGCAGGAGGCTCTGAGCCTTGGGGGTGTTGAGGTCAGTATGGCTAAGAATTAGTTTAGGGCAGTTGGGGGAATAGCTAGTCCCAGAGGGAGCAGGGGTGGGGGAAGGTATGAGCACATGATGGCCTGCGGGATGAGCTGGGGTGTGAGGAATGAAGGCAGGCTAGAGTGGGCCATGTGGCTTCAGGGGGACCAGGATTCCACACCAGTTAACATGCCCACATGTCCTTTTATTTCAGATGTTTTCAAGTCAGCCTAACATTTACTGAGTGTCTACTGTGTACAAGGTACAGTTCTGGTGGCTTGGGGAAGGAGATGTGGGGGGCAGAGGTGAATGAATCACAGCATATTTGCTGCCTTTGGGGGAAGCTGGCATAACAGGGGAACAGACATAGGGATGGCAAAGTGTTCCAAGTGGCAAAGAGACTTGAGGACTTGAGACATAGGACTGAGCACAAGTACCCCACTTGGGGCATCAGGGAAAGCTTCCCTGATGGATGAGGGGACCCTTGCAGTGGTCTTTGAAGATCAAGTCTCATTTTGTCTAGCTGAGAAGTGAGAAAGGTTTTCCAGGTAGATGTGCTGAGGTGGGGTCTTCCATACCCTTTTTGCCTAGTCAGACTCCCTGGCCCACAGGCAGGGGCTCCTGAAAGGAATGTCCAGCTGCCAGGGCTTTGTCCCCAGTTCTTGGTCTTCCCACCAAGAGCTCAGGGCTGGCCTGTCTCCCCAAGTGGGGTGTTGTCTGCCCAGGCCCAGAAGATATTGGGGCTGGGGCTCTTCCTCCTGTAATGACAAACCCACCCCTTCCTGTCCTACCTGTATGTTTGGCCACCAGGCCAGCTATTGGGCTGAAGGATGGTGGGTTGCTGCCATCTGGTGGTCTGGCTCTGGCCGAGCCTGGCCTTTCCCTGAGCTCCCTCAAGTAAGTCAAAGGGCATCAACCCACCTTTCTGTGTAAATCTGTGCACCAGACCCAGATTCACTAAGAAAAACATGGTCATTTGTGCTACTGAAGGGATTCTCCCCCCTCTCTTGTATGCTGGCTCTTCTCCAGCCAAGAAGCCTCAGACATCCCTTCTGAGGCATGGGGGGAGGTTTGGGGCCCCCTAGTCTTAAAGGGATTATATGTCTGTTGAGGGCAAAGGCTAGATCTCCCTTCTGAGCACCCCCATTCCCTGTTTCCCTTAGCAAAGGATAAGGGAGCCCTCTCTGACACTTGCATTTGGATCTCAGGATGGAGGTGACTAATCCTAACAGAATCAGCATGTGTTCTCATCGCTCTGGCCTCAGCCTGATATTGTTACCAGATGAGAACATGTCTTATTGTGTTTAACTTTGATGGTTGTGGAGACAGAACACTTTGAGCAACAGACAGCTACACTGTGTCCTGAATAAACCCTGGGCCCTCCTACCTTTTCGTGATCAGGATGGGGCCAGAGCTTGCTCTGGGACTTTGAGACAGAACTCTACTACCACCCTCTCCCCACTCTGTCTCTATCGTGCTAGGACCCCAGCATCCCCTGCAGAGTAGCAGGGAGGTGGCTTCACATCTCACCCTACTCCCCTGCTGTGAAAGCCTGGCTGCAGGCACGGACCCTGGGCTCCAGCCTGGGCCTCCTCAAGCTAATGCTGTCCCTACTCTTTCTTCCTCTGGAGATGAACATGTGCAACAAGCCTTCCAACAAGACAGCCCCTGAGAAGAGCGTGTGGACAGCACCTGTGCAGGCCAGCAGACCCTCTCCAGAGCTGCAAGGCCAGCGGTCCCGCCGGAATGGGTGGAGCTGGCCCCCTCACCCGCTCCAGATTGTGGCCTGGCTACTGTATCTCTTCTTTGCTGTGATCGGCTTTGGGGTCCTTGTTCCTCTCCTGCCCCACCACTGGGTGCCCACTGGCTATGCTGTATCCTTGGGAAAGTGTGGGGCCGGAAGAGTGGGGGCAATGGATGGAAAAACATGGCAGAGGCCTAAAGCTGGGCTCAGAGCCTCGGGCAGCAAAGGGTGAGGCAGAGCAGGGTGGGGCAGAGCAGGGTGAGTCTGGTCCCTGCCAAGGGGACCAGCTGCTCACGTGCCTGGCCTCCAGCCCCCATCTGATCCCTCCACCTGATTGGAAGTGGGAGCATTTAAAGCCCCATACAGATGTGAATCCTATTAAGTGAGGTACCATAAGAGCGATGACAAGAGAGCCTTAAAGCTATCTTTAAGCTAATTGTGTCCAGAGCAAAAGGAAGAACAAATTAGGGAGGAAATAATCATTCCATTTATGAAAGAATTTTTCACTTTTTAAGAAGAGTCATGGTAGAATGTGGTTCTATTTATGGACAGACTATTATGCTGTGCCCAGAACTGTTTATGAACTCATTGATTTTGTATGTAAGACCCTTTTAGGGTGAGGTTGGATGTGACAAGAAGTGAAATAGAGATGCCCTGAAGGCTCCAGTCCTGGCCACAACCCTGGGAGCAGAGGACGTGGCTGCAAGGCCAGGGGCTTGGGGTGCAGGAGGCATCTATGTGCCCCTATCCAGAGTCCTTACAAGAGTGTCCTGACATGTGTGTGTACTGTGAACATGATTCCCCAGGGAAGGAGGGCTAGGGTGAGCTAAAGGTGGTTGGCACAGGGGAGCTTAAAAGCCTGGGGCATAGAGTCAGCAACTGAACTTGGTTCTAGCTCAACCCCTGTTGGGCTGTGCAGGGCTAAGCAGCTTCTGCCAGCTCTCTGGGTCTCAGCCTCCTGCTCTGACAGGTGCATGGGAAGGGTCCTGCCTGCTTCTCTCAGGGGGAGGGTGACGAGGAGCATATTCGGATGTGTATGAGCACCAGAACACATAAGCCATAAATGGGAGCATGCTCTTTTGGGAAACTGCAGAGCCCTGGGCAGGTGAGTGGCATTGTCAGGTGTGTGGATAGGGACCCTAGAGGGGTCATCCTAAGATACCAGCAGTGTTATGGGGGGCTTCTGGTTCACTAGGGCCCAGGGTCTGGTCATCAGCTGTATGAATGGAAAACTTGACTTTCCCTGAGGTAACCGACAGGCCTTAGTGCTACTAAGTAGAATGCTTCATGGGACGTTCCTTCCATGATCTAGAATGGATACGTTCCTCACTCAGGATTACCTGGGTTTCTGCCATCAAGGCACCTGGGAAACCAGGTTAATAACCATGTGGTTTGGAGCAAGTAGAATCAGAGCAAATAACAGTAAGCAAAAGTAACTAGCATTTCTTGTGTATTTATATCAACTACTTTATATAGATTATCTCATTTGATCCTCTTAATAATCCTGTAATGATTTTACTAATGAAGCAACTGGGACTCAGAGAGGTTAAGTAACTTCCTGAGGACACACAGCTGGTACCAGTGAGGCCAGAAGAGCTGCTCAGGCAGCCTGACTCTGAGAAAGTGGGATGGTTTGAAGGTTTTGTCTTCTCTACATTCAGTGTCCATCTGCTTTGGGCAATGTAAAGGCTCCCAGAGCCACCTGATCTGGCAATCTGACCAGGCCTGTATGGTTCCCCTTCCTTCCATCAAAGCCTCCTTGTGCAGAGGAGGCCCCTGAGGAATGAGGTAGGGTAATGGTGTGTACCAAGTCTCCACCTCGGGCCTGGAGATGTGAAGATGAGCCCTGGGGTGCTTAGCCTCCCGCTGGAGGAAAGGCTGGTAGATCGGGGATGGTGGACACCACCCCATGTGATAGGTGTTGGGGTAGGGGCTCATACAGCAGACTGTGGGAGCAGGAGGAGGCCATCCGTACCAACAGCACCACCTGTCCAGAAGCATGCCTGCTGCTTGGAGCTCCCCCTCGTCTGTACCCAGCCTCTTCCCGTGTGCCCCTGGCTCTGCCCCTTTCCTTCATCCCCTGTATCCAGTCAGTCATCAAGTTCTGTTGATTTTACCTCCTCAATAGCTATCGCATTTGCCCCCTGCCTCCCTTACCTACTGGATGACCATTTAGTTTCTAAACAGGTCTCCACGCCGCTGTCACTGCTGGCCAGCCCTTCTGCTCCCTGCTGCTGGAGGGCTCTTACTTTTCTTTCTTTTTTTGGCGGCTGGCCTGCACCAGGATCTGAACCCTTGAACTTGGCGTTTTCAGCACCACACTCTCTGAGTGCTCTTTCAAATAAACAAATCTGATAATGTTGCTTCCCAGCTCAAAACCCCCTAATGGCTTCTTCCTACCTTAAGGAATGATATTCAAGACCCTTATATGGCCTTCAAGGCTTCCCACATTCTGGACTTTGCTCATCTCCCTAGCTTCCTCTTATTTTTTTATTTTTTATTTTTTTAAGAGATGACCGGTAAGGGGATCTTAACCCTTGACTTGGTGTTGTCAGCACCACGTTCACCCATTGAGCTAACCAGTCATCCCTACATGGGATCCGAACCTGTGGCCTTGGCATTATCAGAACCACAATCACCCGAGTGAGCCCCAGGCCGGCCCCCTACCTTCCTCTTAAAGTATGTTCCCTGCTCTCCTGTTTCCACAACATTGATTTCTGCCTGGAAGCCTCTTGCCTTTCTTCCTACCCCAAAACCCACCTAAGTGGCCAAGAACTGGCAGCCCATGGGTCAATCTGGTCTGTAGATTTTTTAAAAATTGAGGGATAATTAACACACAAAATGCACAGATCTTGTGTTCCTTCAACAGGTGTATTTAAAAAATTTTTTCCGTAACATTTAAACATTGAGAGTTCTCACATGAAGCCCAAATTTCTAGTTCCTTTTGAAAAGCCAGAATTTGGCAACGTGGGCCCTCATTCTTGTGTGGCAGCCATGAGCTGGACCCACACATCAGCCAACCTTTGGGTGGCACTCTACATGTTCTGGTAGCCACAGTCTCCAGCTAGGCCTCCTGCCCTCTTTACCTGCCAGGTCCCTGTTATCCATTCCTCTCTAAGTCTCAGCTAAGACAATCCTTCCTCAGGTCAGTCTTCCGAACCCCTTTGGATTAAATGAGGTCACTCGGTTCCAAACTTGCATAGTTACTTTCTTCATGGTAATTAACCCTTTACTTGATAACTGCGTTTTCCACCAGACGTAGTCTCCTCAGGGCTAGGGACCAAGTCTGTCCTGCCCCTGCCATATCCCTCAGTGCCTGGCACAAAGAAATACCTCAGTAAACAGTTGAGTGAATGAACCCAGGGGCGGGAAGGGAAAAGTGTGGGAGCAGGCGGAAGCTGAATGTTTGCGCATGTTCATTGTGTTTAAAGAGAGGCCAGAATGGTGAGATGTGGTGGCTGGTGATACCAGAGAGGTTGGGAGCAGCCAGAGTCAGAGGGGCCTGGGCCCTGAGCTGAGGAGTGAGCTTTAGCTGGAGAGCCATTGAGAGCCATTGTAGGAGTTTAAGCAGGGAGGGCTTTAGTTTAAGTTTTTTAAAAAACACCCTGTGACCATGTGAAGAGTAGACTCAAGGAAACACAGACAAGAGGGGCAGAGTTGGGGGACTATAGAGTGGCCTAGGCAAGAGGTGAAGACCTGGCCCGTGGCAGTGGCCACAGGGATAGAGAGGTCAGTGATGGCCACAGGATGGTTTTCAGCTGTACTGCAGCTCTTGAAGACATGTAGAGAAATGTGGCGGCTAGGAGGAGGAGGAGAAAGACAGGAAAGGAGGTTGGACAGCTGATGGATGAAGGATGGAGGATGATCGATAGAGAGATGATGTCCTCCTGGCTAGCAGGAAGATGCATGGAGGATCGTGGGTGAGTGGGTGAGTGGATAGAGGGAGGGAGGGAGGGTGGATGGCTGCCCGGGTGGGATCTGTTGGTGAATTTTTACACATTCAGACTTTGCAACAAGTTGTCAGCATACTTGTCTCCTGCATTTGGCTCAGTCACTGAGCAGATAGGTCCTAGAAGAGCTGCATTTCAGCTCTAGGAATTAGTTATGCTGCCCCTGGCCAGGATCTAAACATGTTAGGTCATCCCAGACACTCAGCCCAGGGCTCCAAGGGCCTAGACACCAAGTGAGCGACCTCTGTCTGCAAATGATTCTCCACTGCTTAAAGGGGATGCTTAAAGGGACCTGGCTGCCTAAAGGGGTCCAGCTGCTTAAAGGCCTGGCTTCTTAAAGGGGATGGCTGCTTCCCTCTTGGAGCTGACTTCCTGTGAAAGCAAGCTCAGAACTTAAACTTTAGGTTTCTGAGCCTTAGGGGATGATCTTTCAGTTTTACTTCATCATTTGGAATCTGAAACCAGAAACTGGCCTGAGGTCTGACCAGCCAGGGCCTGTGCTAGGCCCAGAGCGGGGAGCCCAGGGCCCTGTAGTTGGGCGCCTTGATGGCAGCAGCAGGCAGTGCTGGCTTGTGAGCTCCATTACCAGATGACCCCTCTCCTCTTCCATATGGGGCACAGCGGCCTGCTGAAGAGGTCTGATGGGGATGTTCTTGCGGGGCTGGAGGTAGGAGGTGGCACAGGCAGAGAAAGACTGCAGAGGGAGTCAGCATGGAGGTGGCGAAGTTCTCTGGCTTCAGAAGTGGCCCGGGCTCCCAGCTGGCAGAGTGTGGAGTGAGTCTTTAACCTGCTGGGCCAGTGCATGGGCGCCATCTTTGCTGGCCACCTTGTGGTGCACCTGACTGCTGTCTCCATCGATCCAGCAGATGCCAATGTGCGGGACAAGAGCTACGCAGGGCCACTGCCCATCTTCAACCGCAGCCAACATGCACACGTCATTGAAGACCTGCATTGCAACTTGTGCGATGTGGATGTGTGAGTGCACGAGTGTGGGTGTCTGGGTACGTGTGGGCACTGAGTGTGCCTGAGGCCCACCAGTAGGGCTCAAGGTGGAGAGGGGCATGCCAGGGATTCACAGTCATCCCACTGCCTGAGAACCCTTGTGTTTTACACAGTCAAAAATCTCAATGGAGTGACAGAGAATTGGGTCCCTGAGAAGGTGAGGAAGAAGGTGATTGGAAACAGATGAGGAAAAGCATTTCCAACAAAGTAGGAAACATTTGGCACTGCCACAAACATTTCTAATGACGAACTCTGCCAGTGACATTTCCCATTTCTCACAAGCATTCTGAGACAGGGGCGGGATTAGCCCCCACAGGCAGGTTTTCTGGAAGACTGCAGATGGCAGTAAAATACCCATAGAATGGCAGGGAAAAAGGGACCCCAAAATGGAGATGTCAGGGAGAGCAATGCAGGTCGTGGTTCTGGCAGCTTTGCTCTCTCCTGCTCTCTGGCTCGCACCCGCATCTTCTCCTGGCTTGCCTCCGGGGTCCCCCAGCTCTTTGGAGGCGCCGCCTCCCCCAGGGTCCCATTCCGCAGTGCCTCCAGAGGGCGCGCGCGCTCCTCGTCGCCGCGCTCCGCTGTGGGTTGGAGGCGCCTCGTCTGTAACGCGGTTTCAGGCCAGCGCTCGGGTCCCTCCACCGACCCCAATCCGCTCGCTCGGGCGGGGCAGGCCGGGCCGGGCCAAGAGGAGCTGAATGAGCCGGCCGACCGCTCTGTGCCCCCTGCACCCGCAGGAGCTCTCGCTCCAAGCACTGCAGCGCCTGCAACAAGTGCGTGTGCGGCTTCGACCATCACTGCAAGTGGCTCAACAACTGCGTGGGCGAGAGGAACTACCGGTGAGAGCGGGGCCGGAGCTGCGCGGTCTGAACGTGTGAGCCAGGGACCTTGCAGCCTGCATGAGGCAGGGCGGCGATGGGGGCCTTCGGGGACCTGTACGCTGGTGTGCAGTCGCGCGTGCTCCTTTGAGAGGGGGGTGCGCCCCGGGTGCCGGCTGGCACCGCTAAGGGTGGTTTTGGGGTCCAGAGAAAGGTTGCTGGCCCAGATAATGGGGGAAGGAGCCTGGTGGGGTGGCCGCTCATCTTCAGTTGCGCCCTGTGCCTTTGGCTTCTGAGGAGTTGAGGCTGTGGGGTAAGAGGCCAGGCCCCCCATCCCAGCCATGGGCCCTTCTGAGCTGGAGCACCTGGGTGCTGACAACTGCCCGTGGCTGGGCCCAGGCTCTTTCTACACAGTGTGGCATCCGCTTTACTGGGTGTCCTGCTCCTGGTGCTGGTGGCCACTTATGTCTTTGTGGAGTTCTTTGTCAACCCCATGCAGCTGCGCACCAACCAACACTTTGAAGGTCAGTTTGGGCTCCAGGCCCACACCCACCCCCAGTCAGTTCTGGTCACTGGTCACAGCCCAGGTGAGCACAGTCTGCTTGTGCCTTGCAGTTCTGAAGAATCACACAGATATGTGGTTTGTGTTCCTGCCTGCTGCCCCCGTGGAGACCAAGGCACCTGCTATCCTGGCCCTGGCTGCCCTCCTCATCCTTCTGGGCCTGCTCTCCACAGCCCTGCTCGGCCACCTGCTCTGCTTCCACATTTATCTCAGTAAGTGACCCTCCCCTGTCTCCACACACACCTGCCTTACAGGGGATAAGGGTCCCTAGACTGCAGGGAGGTGCCCAGTTGGGCTGTAGAACCCTGAAACCATACCTGTCCCAGTGCTGGCTCTCTATGGGGGCCTGGTCTCACCCATAGTTTAGTGTATTTGGGGACAGTGGTTTCAGCCTGGGGCTGTGTGCCCTCCCTCCCCTTCTGAGCTCCAGCATCCCCCCTCCACTGCTCTGAGCCCTCTCCCCTCCCCTCCAGTGTGGCACAAGCTCACCACCTATGAGTACATCGTGCAGCACCGCCCACCACAGGAGGCAAAGGGGGCCCACAGGGAGCTCGAGTCGTGTCCCCCCAAGATGCAGCCCATACAGGTATAGAGGTGGCCTAGAAGACTGAGTGGGTGGAAGATGGGGTCCAGGGTGGGGGTGGAGGTGGGCTGTGTAGCGAGCAGCCAATGAGGAGACAGGGCAAGGGAAGCAAGCCTAGAACAGGTGGAGTAGGGTATGCTGGGGGCAGCAGGGGCCAAACCTGTAATGAGCATGTGGGAGCCCTGTGTTTCCCTGACCCCATGTATGCGCCTTTCCAGGCTCCACGCATGTGCTGGAGAGTGTGGGAGCCCTGAAGCAGGCAGATTGGGGCTACAGGAGAAGAGAGAGGGATGGACCAGTGACTGGGTCAGAGACTTGGCTAGGATGGAGTCATCAGTTCCCTCCATCCATGGCATTGAGCCCTTGTACCCGTTACCTTTTCTATCATTAGAACACCCCATGAGGCAGGTACTGTCACCACGCCCATGTTGCAGTGAGCAGGCTGAGTCCTAGAAAGGTTAAACAGAAGCTGGGTCTGGGAAGAGTTAAAGTCTCCACACTCTGAAGCAGGAACACTCCAGCCCAGGCACTGGCCTGGCCAGCCCAGCTGCTGACCAGGCTATCCCCATTCCCATGCCCCATGGTTTCCTGAGGTCAGCAGCTGGGGGAGGGGGTGGTTCAGTCCTCAGAGCCCCTAGGGACTGGCAAGGCAAGGGTCCCAGGCAGACTTTGCTGGGAAGGCTGAGCCCTGGATCCCCCCCGAGATGCCCGAGTCTTCATGGAAACTGGACACAAACAAGCTGGTGGGCGGGTTGGGGGAGGACTTGGGATTCCACCTCTGTTCTCATCACCAGGCTGCCACACCACTGTAAACCTGCCCTGGTGCCGGGCACTGACCTGTGTAAACACAGTAGCATCCATTCTGGGGAGTGGGCATCATCCCCCTCCCCACATCACAGAGAAGACTGAGGCTCAGAGAGGTAGGCAGGAGAGTTTCTCAGGCTTTACAGCCAGCACCCATTGAGGCAGGGCTGGCCCTGGGATGCCCAGACTCCAAGGCTCTGTGCCTCTGCCCTGCCTAGGCTTTGGGGCCAGATGTGACAGCAGCAAGGACATTTAATTTCTGTTCTGTCCATCTACAAATGATTTAAGGGAGGCCTACCTAGTGGGTAGGAGCAGTGTGCTGTCCCCTTTTATAGATGAGAGCGCTGAGGCTGAAAGGTGCCACTCAATCATCTATGAAAGTGCAAATATTTGAAGGGCTCTGAGAGAGGATCCTAGGGACAGCTGTGATGAGAGGAGGAGGATCTGAGTGGGGGCCTCCTGGTGACACTCTCAGACTTCCGCAGCTGGCTAGGGCCTGGCTCCTGACCCGTCCTGGCCCCACAGCCTTCTGGGACCATCCTGTACTGCTGACCCCTTCTCTGCCCCACCCACTGGAGCCCTGGGGCCCCAGGGTAGGCTTTGCTCCTCTCTGCTGGGTCCTGGAGAGAGGGGTGCTGAGTCCACAGTGGGGATGAGGAAAGATGTAGGGAATGATTCCCTTGAAGTCCCAGTCTCTGTGACTGGCCTCTGACCCCAGACTCTGGGCTCCTTTGCTCAGGCCAGTACCCCCACACCCCTCCCCAAAGAATCAGCCTGGGCAGAGGTTGGACATGGGACTGGCCCCCGGCCTTGGTCTCTGCACCTGTGCAGCCAGCTCGCAGCCAGCTGGGTTCTGTCCCCCAGATCTGCCAGGGCCCCGCAGACAGCCTCCCCACCCCCACCCCGAGCAGGAATGCGGGAGGGGCCCCTCTCGGAGCCGTTGCCCCCAAACATAGGCTTGTTTTAGAGACGGTATTGCTGTTTCAGTGTCGTCTCTGCATTAGTCAGGACGCCTCAGTCTCCATGGAAACGGCTGCCGAGCCGGCGACAGCTGTCCGGGTGCTCCCCTATCCGCCCCGCCCCGCCCCCCGTACCCGACGGGGGCGGGGCCTCGCCGCCCTGGCTCCACCCCACATCCTTCGCACCCTGCCCTTCCCGGGCTGACTTTTTCCTGGATTTTGTTTCTTCACCTGCAGTCCTCACCCGCGGGCGTCGCTGGGGTGCAGGCCTAGGCCGCTCCTGCGACCTCCCGGCTTCAAGGCCCCTTCCCTTTCGGGGGTTGCGTCTAGTCCCTGGAGTCGCTGTGAAGATCAGCGACTAAACAAGACACACAGCTCGCCCATAAGCCTGGTGCGGGATGGGGCTGCGGCGCTTTTGGTTCCACCACTCACTGCCTTCCCTTTTGCGGGTAGGGGCAGGGGAGACCGCGCGCACACACCCCTTCTCAGAAGCCGGGATTGTGGCTGTTACTCTGTGAGGATGAGGGGCGCACCCAGGACTCAGGAGCCGGCGAGCCGGACACACAACCTCGGGTGCATACTACGGCCTCTGAACAGCTGCCCTATCTCCCAACCAGGGAGAAAAAATCGGTTCAGAGGCTGGAGTCCTGGGGGGTGGGGGTTAGGGGTGGGCTGGAGAGGGCAGCTCTGAGCTCCTCTTCCCCATCCCACCCCCTTGGGCCAATCAGCTGTATAGTGGGTGTACGGGGTCAACTGACTAAATGAAGTGAGGATCTGGGGATGGGGTAAGGTCCAGAAATGGGTTTTTAAAGTCTCATCCTGCAGAAGGGTTTTCCCAGCACAGCTGGGAATCTGGAGGACAGACCTAGACCACTGGGATGAGGCTTGCAAACCTTCTACTTAGGCCAGTGAGGACGTGTTCGACACTGGGTGGGCTCAGGATTCAGGAAGCCCTGGGTCCACACCTGGCTTCCCAGCCTCCCTGATCCCCACCTTCCCCCAGGAGATGGAGTTCTACATGCGGACCTTCAGCCATGTGCGCCCAGAGCCCCCTGGCCAGGCCAGACCAGCGGCAGTGAATGCCAAGTGAGTGCAACTTGGGCATATGCCACATGGGCATCTCCCATTAGCATGGCAGGGCCATCCCAGGTAGGAGAAAGGGTGTAGGCCAAAGCCAAGGTCCAGCCCAGTATGGCCTTAGATGATGGACCAATGGCCCTCTCTCCTCTGCTGGGAAGGGAGGCTTTTATCAGGACCTCCAGCAGGGAAGGATTTGGGGGAACAGCAACCAGAGCTTACCGTCCTGTTTTCCCCTCAGTCCCTCTCGGTTTCTTGCCACCAGTGGCCAAGGGGAGCCTCCACCACGCTCCTCCCCAGACACTCTCGCCCTGCCTTTCCAGATCCGATCCCAGGTAGGAGAGACTGTACTGGACCCTCTGTCCAGGTTGAGGGGGATGGGAAGGAAACCTCTACCCTACCGCACACCTCTGCTGCTTCTGGCGATGTGGGGTCTGGGGAAGTGGCCCTCATCTCCCCTCTGTCTTTGTAGAAAAAGAGGAAGCGGCGCGTGTATAAGGTGCCAACGTCCGGGACCTTGGGCCGGGAGTCCTCGCTGTCCAAGCTGCGGGGTGAGCGCCCTTGCTGTCTGGGTCCTGCTCGGGGAGCTCCGGGGGAGGGAAAGGCAGAGCCCGGAGCGAGTCGCAGGCCCTAGTCTCACGTTGCCCTCCACTGCACAGGGACCCGGGCCCCCGGCAGCTGCTCCAGCTCCTTGACGGATTCCGTGGGCACCAGCCCCATGCACGCCGCTGACGCATCAGGTGCCTACCACTCGGCGTCTGCCGAGTCCATGGACGAGATTCCAGTGGCGCAGAAGCGCCTGGGCAGCGCCGCTCTGGCCGCCCCAGGGGTTAGGGGCCGAGAGCCCGGGCTGGCGCCGCAGACGCGTGCGCCCGCCGTTTTCGTGAGCCCGAGCAGCGGCGAGCCCGGGACTCTAGGCGGCCGGGAAGCCGGCCTGGCTTAGCTGGGCCCAGAGGCAGGAGGGCCGAGGAAGAGCGGCCGGCCCGACTCTCTATGCAACACCCCACCCTTGCGGCACCGAGTGCACTTTAGGGACCCCGACGGCCGGCGGGATCGGCCTCCCTCCCCTACGACTCAGCAATACCCACCCTACCGGCCATGATGCTCCAATAAACTTTTTTAATGCTTTTGCGGACTTGGCGCTTACTTTCTTAATGGCAAGGGCCGTGGGCCCTCCGGGAGCCGGAACATTGCCAGTCGGCCTGGGGGCAGAGGGTGAGGGGAGTCCCTGTACAGTAGGTGGCCACCTAGATGGTCTTATGGAGGTGCGCGAGGATCCGCGGCGCCCAGGTACCGGGCTGGTGGTTAGGAAAGGCCCTGGAAGACTTCCTCGAGGTTATTTTTCTTAAAGATAGGATTTGCACTTGGAGACTGAGGGGAAGCAGGCTTTGGGCTCCGGAGGCAGCATCGGGAGCAGAGGCTGCTACGAGGCCGGGGCGAGGTGGAAATAAAAGGAGGAGTCGGACCCCGGAGTCCGGGAGCTTCTTCCCGGCGGAGAAATCACCGTCGAAGTATTCTAGGGCCGGGCAAGTGTGATTCGCTCATTGTCGCCTCCCTCATACAGTGCTCCGGACTCTGGACCCGACCCGGGAGAACGCGGGATTTGTGGCCTGGGGATGCCACACCTTCAGTGGCCAGCTGTGGTCTTGAGCCAGCTGTAGACCCCTACAACTGAGGGAAAGGACCTTCCCACTACCTCCCACCCCCCACACACCCACGCTCCAGTTCCCAAATGCCCTCTAGGAAGCTGGATCTCCCCTGGAGGTTGGGGGCCCGCTTTGAATTTGGGCAGGGCGCAGGATAGAGGGCTGTTTTCCTGTCAGAGAGCCATCCGAGGACATCCAGATATGCAGACGGCTTGTCTCCCCAGTCGAGAAGACCGCCCAGCCGCAGGGGAGCACCGGGATAAAGCTGTGATAGCAGCTCCACCCCCCGCAGGCCGGAGCGCGGAAAGGGCGGGGTTTGATGGGTGGAGCCAGCGTGACCTTGGTCACTCTCCCGCCGAGACAGCCTCGGGGGTGGGACCTGCCGTCTCTATGGAGACCGAGAAACAGGGGATAATACGGCCGAGCCGCCCTGGCTGCAGTCCCGCCCTGGAGCCGGCAGGGAGCGGAGCTGCGGAGCCGCCTGGTCTCCTGCGTCCGTCGGTGCATTCCTGCGTCCTTCCGTCCATCTGAACGCGTACTGCAGGAGCAGCCACGAGGTAGAAGCCCGTAGGAGAGTCGGACACCGACCACCCTAATCAGTATCCTGCACGATAAGAAGGGGGGCGGTGGGAGCGGCCTGGAAGGGTCCCAACCCCGGATGACACCAGCTAAGAGGCCCTGCTCTGGCCCCAAGCGTTCTAACCCCCGGCCCCCACCTCCATGCCCGGCTGATTGATGACTCCAGCTGTCCCAGCGGGAACGGGGGGGTGGCCTCAGTTCACGGGTGTGGCCGCTCCATCCATGGCCTGCAGACCCCTGGAGCTGCAGCTTGCATCTTGGCTCCACCTGACCAGCCCTGAGATTTTCTATAATCCATCTTCACACAGATAGGAGTGAGCACTGGACGCAGGATCCTCCCAGTCCCTTGGGACAAGCATCCTGTGGCACCCAAGCTCCCCAGGACTTTACCCGTGGTGAACCAAGTGCAGGTCTTGGGTCCCTCTGGGAGGCACTTAGGGAGAGGGAAGGGGAGTGCAGTATGGACTGGGGTTGTGGTCCCACAGAGGTGCCTGTAACATAGGAGATATGGTGCTCACAGTCCCAGAAACTGCAAATTAGAGATTGGCGAGTGTGGTCACTGGGGAGGGGTTTCCAGTGTCAAGGCCAGTGGTAGTGGAAGAGAGGGGGCTGGGCAGGGCCCTGGCTGTGGTCACTGGAGGCTCTAGTGTAAAAGATAGAGATAGAAGATGTCTGCTGAGACTGAGGGTGTGGTCAGGAGGCTGCAGAGGAGGAAGGGGTATGGTCAGGGGGGTTCTCAACATAGTACCTGGGAGTCTGGAAATGCCAGTGTGTGGGGTGGATACTGGTGGACACAGCGGGGCTGAGAGTATGGACAAAGGGGGGTGCTGAGGGTGTGGTCAGGGGGCCTTGACTGGAGGGGCTGTGGGTGTGGAGGGGCGAGTTGCTGAGACTGTGGTTAGAGGGCTCAGTAAGGGTTGCAGGTGTGCGGATGGAGGCTGCAATGCCGGGCTGAGGGTGTGGTCAGGGAGGCCTCTGTTTAGGGCTATGTTACTGGAGGGAGTTTCAGTGCAGGACTGACGGTGTGCTCAGGGGACTGCAGTGGAGGGCTGTGGGTGGGGGTGCTTTAGTGCAAGGTCGAGGGTATTATTGGGGGGTCTCAGTGCAAGTCTGTTAGTATATGTGGGGGCGATGCTGAGGGAATGGCCAGGGCCTCCGTCTGGGCTGCAGTGCGTGGATGGAGACTGCTGCAGTGCAGGGCTGAGGGTGTGGTCAGGGGTACGGGGCCGAGGGTGTGGAGGGCAGGGCTGAGTGCATATGGGCTGTGGGAATGTGGACTGGTGTAGCTGTGCTCAGGGTGTGGCTGGGGGCCTCAATGGGGGCTGAGTTGCAGACATGGGGAAGTGCGCTTCAGTGTAGATCACAGTACCAAAGCCGCAGTCCCACTTGCCAGCATGCATCTTGGGGCTGGTAACTCTGCAGCCCCCACCCAGGCTGGCCCCCAATCTCCTCTTCCTCCTAAACTCCACAGACTGGGAGATGATAGCCCCAATGGGTGGCAAGGAGCCAGGAAGCCATGGTTGTGCCCCAGGCACAGGGAGTGCTGGCGTGCCCCAACCATGGGCCCCCGTTCGCCAGCCCAGCCCAGCCCAGCCCAACAGCCCTGGGAGCTTCTCCCCGAGCCGCCCCGACACCATCCTGCCCTTAGCAACATTCTCCAAGCAGCACCACCCTCCCTTAGCAACTGTCTCCAGGCTTCACAAACTGTGGCCAGGCCAGGCCCAAGCTCCTGCTCCCCTCATGTTTCTGTTTAACAGCAAATAGTAACAAGGTCCTGGCTGGGCCAGCTGCACCCCTGCCTAGGGCAGGCACCCCTGCCCATGCTCTGGCTCTCTTCTCAGGCCTGGGCTGGGTCTTGCTGAGTCCTGATGACCCCTACAGAGACATTGTCCTCACTAAATACCTGCCCAACCAGAAGCCTGGCCTGGCCTTGACCCAGCTTGGTGTGTAGCTTCCAGGGAAGGGGGGCCTGCTCTGCCACCCTCACTTCCACCCAAGCAGGCTTTGTGCCAGGGCCAGACAAAGCCATGGCCCCAGCTGCTGCCATCACAGTCTTTCTGGACAGTGCCACTCTGTTCCCAGCCTGGTGTGGGCATCATGATTTCATCTTCTGAACCCTACTCAGAGCCAGGGCTGGCATTCAGTGACAGGACAATTCCTCTGGGGCTCCTCCTCAGGGTTCTGGGCCCCAGGGAGACACTGAGTGCTGGTCCCTCTCCCCAGGCAGCTCCAGCTCCAACTCTGCGGCTCTGTAGCAGACATAGTGCCAACTCAGACCTTGCAGGTTTTGAGGTAGAGGCTGGGATGTTCTGTGCCTTGGGGAGGGGAGGGGCAGTTTGGCTGGAAGATGACTGAGGTGGGTCCCTACAGGGTGGCATGGCAGCAAGCACAGATGTAGCTGGGCTGGAGGAGAGCTTCCGCAAGTTTGCCATCCATGGTGACCCCAAGGCCAGTGGACAAGAGATGAATGGCAAGAACTGGGCCAAGCTGTGCAAAGACTGCAAGGTGGCTGACGGAAAGGCTGTGACAGGGACCGATGTTGACATCGTCTTCTCCAAAGTCAAGTGAGCCCCAGGCAGCCCCTGCTTCTCATGTTCCCAGAAGGTGGGGAAGTGGGGGGCTGGCACCAGGGAGGACATCAAGAAGGGGGAACACTCATGGTGCCCACATGCCTGGCAGGGCGAAGTCTGCTCGGGTCATCAACTATGAGGAGTTCAAGAAGGCCCTGGAAGAGCTGGCAACCAAGCGATTCAAGGGGAAGAGCAAGGAGGAAGCCTTTGATGCCATCTGCCAGCTGGTGGCAGGCAAGGAACCAGCCAATGTGGGCGTCACTGTAAGTGCCCTGCTGGTCTCAGGAGGCCACTGAGGGGGGTGTGGGCAATGTTGACTCGGGGTGGGAAGGGCTGGGCTCCCTCACCAGATGTCCCTTGGGGGAACTGTGTCCAAACAGAAAGCAAAAACAGGGGGTGCTGTAGACCGGCTGACCGACACCAGCAAGTACACCGGCTCCCACAAGGAGCGCTTTGATGAGAGCGGCAAGGGCAAGGGCATTGCTGGCCGGCAGGACATCCTGGACGACAGTGGCTATGTGAGTGCCTACAAGAATGCAGGCACCTATGATGCCAAAGTGAAGAAGTGAGGCCTGGGAAGGACCCCGGCGCGGCTGCCCCCACCAGAGGCTCAGGCCTGGGCCTAAGGGGCTTGTGGAGCAAGAGAGCCTAGTCCCCTCCCTGCTGGACCTGCCACCCAGAGCTTCCTGCCCAGCCCCTCAGGGCCAGCCCACCAGGCCTCTGACCCAGACTGCTCTGTGTCCCCTTCTTCCTCTTCCCTCCTCAACTTCTGTCCGTCCTGGGACAGCATGTGCCTAAAGCCACACCACCCCAGCCCAGCCCTGGGCATGGCTAACCCCGGCCTGCTTGCCTCATATTTAAGCTGCTGCTCTGGCCAAGTGCCTAATTCTTACCCAGACCTCAATAAAGACACCTTTTGTACCAGTATGGCCTACTTGGGTATATGATGACAGGGGTAATGACATTCACACCTCAGTGACCCCCCTCAGTGTCATCATCCCCTGCATACCGCAGCCCACTGATCCCTCCCCTTCCACTGGGAGCCCTGCCCAGAGAAAGAGACACACGACTACCCTCCATTAGGGCAGAGCCAGACTGCCTGAGGATGTTCCTTTGGGAAATCTAAAGCCTTTTAACTTGGTCCTGACCCAGAGTCCTAACATCACAGCTTGCCTCCGGGCAATTAGTGCCTCAGGCTGGAGACTCAGCTCCTCTCCACTTTCACAGCAGGAGGAGGGATGAGACAGCAGACTTGGCCTGGGCCAAGCCTTGGCAGAGGCCCCAGTGCCAGGCCTAGGTTCTAAGCCTGCTACCGAGGCTATGAGGGGGCTACTGAGACAAATCCTTTTGCATTCCAGCTCAGAATTTCAGAAAATGCAGGGCCAGGAAGAACTTTAGAGAGTAGAGAGTCCAACTCCCTAATTTTATGGCTGAGGAAACTGAGGCCCAGAGAGTGGAGGGGCTTCTGCAGACTAGAGGCCAAAACCATGCCTCTTGCCTCCCAGGCCAGGCTCTCTCTAGCACAGCAAGCCCCAACAATGATTTCCAAAAACAGGGCTGGATGGCCAGTGATAGAGCCTGGCACCCAACCCTGGCCTGCGGCAGGGGCCAGGGCATCCCACAGTGCAGGGGCCTCTTCTTGCTGAGTCCATCCCATCTGTTCACCATCCTGGGTGGGGTGATGGCAGGGGCCTCTCTGGTCCTGAGGACTCCTGGGCATTTCCAGATCATCTTCTCTCTGAGGCTCTGAATGTTAGGTCATAGCTTTCCCTAAGCTCAAGGTTTTGGGACCAACTCTCCTTCCTTCCTGCTGTGACAAGGGGGCTAGATGGGACTTAGTTCTACCCAGAAGAGGGCAGCTCCCAAGGGTGCCAGGAAAGGATTAAAAGACATACATTCACAAATACTCACTGCTACGGTTTGAATATCCCCTCCAAAACTCAGGTTGAAGCTTAATCCCCAATGTAGCAATGTTGAAAGGTGGGGTCTTTGAGAAGTTATTGGATCATGAGGGCTCTGCCCTCATGAATGAATTAATCCATTCACGGATTAATGGGTTATCATGGGAGTGGAACAGGTGGCTTTATAAGAAAAGGAAGAGCTACTCGAGCCAGCACATTAGCACACTCTTGCTCTCTCACTGTGTGATGCCCTGCACCGCCTCTGGACTCTGCAGAGTCCCTACCAGGAAGAAGGCCCTCACCAGAAGCTCCCTCTTGACCTTGGACTTCCTAGACTCCAAAACTGTAAGAAGTAAATTTTGTTTCTTTGTAAACTACCCAATTTCAGGTATTCTGTCACAAGCAACAGAAAATGGGCTAAAGCACTCACACTTCCTGATCCAGATAACAAGGCCAAGCAGCAACTTTTTATCCCCTCATCCCACAGGCTATTCTGGGATGTTCCTGCCCCAGGTGGCCCTGAATCCCTTGAGCCCAACTTCACTTGGGGATGGGGATGTAGAGGAATAGTGTGGCTTGGCACAGAGACAGTGGGGAGGTTAGGTGGGAATTAGAGGATGGCAGATGAGCACGTGGCCACAGCAGAGCCTTGCCTAATAGCTGGCAGCTGTGTGCTCCTCCTGACATGGCTGACACATTTCCTTGCACAGCTGAGGGAAGAGTTTTTGAGCTCTACCTCTTCCACAAGCAAATCTTAGCCTTGAGGAATTTTTTTGAATTGCAAGTTTTACTTAAATGAGCATGATATGGGTGAACCCCAAATCCTTTTGGCTTTCATTTAGTAAAATGTCCTTATAGTAAAGTGAATTTAGCTGTATTCCAAATTGGGCGAGGCTCCCAGCTATTAAACCGCAGGTGAGAGTACCATCCAGTGTGCAGGGCGAACAGAGGCTCGTCCGTTCTGTGACTGGCAGTGTGGCTTGGAGGAACCCAGAGCACCGGCTGAGTCTCCAAACTCCACCTTGTTGGAGTAAAGCCCTCTCTTCTTTTTGAAAAGCCACTATGGAGCCTGAGGGAAATCAAGGCCCACCCATAGCCAGGAAGACTCTTAAATTTCAAATGAGTCTAGCAGAATCTGCTATGTGGTAGCCATTGATCGACAACGCCACTGTGGCCCCATTATCGCTGCTCCTCCCTCACAGCCTCCTCATGGTCAAAGCTTTGGGCACCCTTGCTAGCAAAGGCTGGGCAAGGCAGAGAGGTTAGGGTCTGTGGGAGGGAGACACAAAGTCCCTCTCTGTACAGCTGGGGGAAGTCCAAACCTGTCAGAGTGGCCCTGCCCCTCCCTCTGGGCACAGAACTTCCCTGACAACCAGTCTTCATCCCAGACCGATTTTCCTATTTCTCCTAGTAGTGCCAGGCCTAGGGTGAGGAACTCCTCTTGTTTTCTACTTGCTTCAGGGGTCTTCCTCCCTCCATGTTGAGTCCAGTTAGCCCTACAGGGTAACAACTCTTTGGCCCTTCCATTCACATCCCAACCCCTACCCCTGCCCTCTGGACCAAGTGCCACGCAAGGAAAATCAGAAACACAGACAGCTTCCCCAACAGTGGCCAGCAGCCCTAGAGAGGTGCCTGCCTCGGGGTAGAGTCAGCCACTTTCGGTGACAATAGAAAACAGGGTGGAAGGTGACTCAGTCTGGGTCAGGCTCTTTGTTCCTTCTTAGAGGTGCCCTGTGCAGATTCTGGGGCTGGCATTGTCAGATGTTCACAGGGGCAGGCAGGAAGGGCTGGGGTTGTAGAAAGGAGGGTGTTATTTACTCCCCGATGGTCTGTCCAGTAGGGTGCCCTGTGCACTGCGCTGGGACCCTGAAAAATGACAGCTCAGAGCTGCAGGGACACTGGCCAAGGTTCCCCTACCCGGGCAAGGCTTAGGGTCTTTGAAGGTCTTGCAATGGGACGAAGACCCAGAAAAGTGGCGGGGGGCAGGGAGGCTGTTCTGACATTTCCACAGAGCACAGGCTCACTCTAGCTCCCCCAGAGCTACGCAGCTCAAAGAAACTTATGGCTCCTCTGTACAGGCTCCTTTAGAGAAGCCACATAAAATCCAGAGGTCTGTGGGTTTCATTTATAACTTAGAAATGTGTGCTCTCCATTTTTCATTAGTATGGCAGTAGCTCTCCTTCCCTGCACAGCACCTGAGTTAGGGACACAAATAAGTGTCTAATCTTTCCACCTGCCTCCCTCTCTGATGTGACCCTGAAGGTGAAAAGTAGCACAAGGTGGCATTAGGTTGACATTCCTTCGCCCTCTGCACACTCTCTGCCAGCATTAGCTACCTGAGAGACCTAGAACCACTTGCGTTGTCTGTTTCCATTGATTTTTAAAAAGCCCAGTCAATCAGGATTAAAAGAAATACAGGGCGCTCGTATGTAAAATGGACGCTGAGCCCAAAGCTCAGCCACAGCATCTCTAATGGCCTGCCCCTGCCTCTCCTCTGGTTTCTCCAGCTTCTCGTTGGTTGTCACCTTTTCACTATGGTAGGAAGAAACTCAAAACATGTCTGATAAATCAATAAACACAGACTCTCTAAAATTTCTTCTAAGACACACACTCTGGTTTCTCTTCAGATCGTATAAATCTTTCGCCTTTTACTAAGACAAAAGACACCTGGTGAATGTTCTTTTTAAACCTTTTTCTACACAGTTTCAACTGATACTGGGAAAAATGTCTAGTGTTTTTTCCTTTTTGACATTTCCAGTCAAATGTCTCTACGTGATATGATGCCTAGGACTAAGCACCAACTATTTCTGTAGGCAGAAGGAAAGAATGACTGGATGGGAAGAGATAAATAGAGAAATAAAAAGAAGGACCAATACAATATAATCAGAATAAGTTTTTTTCTTAATCTTTACTGGTGGCAATGGCACTGAGGGCCCCTTGTCGATAAGAGGGAGGCTGCCATGAAGGTGGTAAATGCTAGCTCCATAAACTAGGCTCTGGGACAGCATCTGAGACACTCTGGATTAGATACTGGCTGGTGTCATGTGCCACTGGCGAGGAGGAAGACAACATGCTTTTCCCAAAGGGTGATGATCTCCCCAAGTGATGAGTCTTCTCAGGAGGCAAGAGCGCCTTCCCGGAATAACCTTTTTGCTCTTTATTCAGCTGCTGCAGCAGATACTCATTAGTTACCACCAGAGACCTGAGGCACAGGGGGAAGGGCAATAATGAAGTCATAAAAGCAAAGTAGATACCATTTAGATCTGAAAAGTTTGCTGAAGACAAACGTAAAATGAAGTAATATCTTTAAATAGAAAGAATTGTCTGATTTATGAGTGGATTATTTTAAAAGCAGACCTAAAATTTCTTCATTACAATTCTGTTTGATTATGTTCCAGACTGCTGAAGCAATAATATATTTCACATTTTATATAGCGGTGGTTCTATTCTTTCCAAAGCACTCTCATGATGAGGTAGGTAGAAGCCCTGGGTAATTGGCACCTGATCAGGACTCCAATTTCTATCCCCAAATTGTAACCTCCACTTTTCATCTATCCTGCCTCTGGAATTAACTAATGGTGCTAGTCACGACTGTATTCTCAGACTCTGTGCTACCATGTAATGTTGAAAGCCATCCACACACTTGCAAAAAAAAAAAAAAAAAAAAAAAAGATGAATGCACAATGCTATTCATTACAGCACTGTTTTTAACAGCAAAATACTGTTAACCTAAATGTCCATCAATAGAGGACTAGTTTGGATCCCTATACCGGCCAGCCACCAATAAAAAACAAAAACAACAAAAAAATAGAAGACTAATTCAATAAACCATATATCCACACAATGGAGTACTTACTATGCAGCTATAAAAAGGAATAAGAACTAACTCTAAGGGCCGGCCCGTGGCTCACTTGGGAGAGTGTGGTGCTGATAACACCAAGGCCACGGGTTCGGATCCCTACATAGGGATGGCCAGTTAGCTCACTTAGGAGAGCGTGGTGCTGACCACACCAAGTCAGGGGTTAAGATCGCCTTACCAGTCATCTTTAAAAAAAAAAAAAGAACTAACTCTTTACCCTACTGTGAACTGATTTCCAGGATAAAATGTAAAGGCAACATATGCTTCCTTTTAGGTAATAAAGGGTAAATACAAATACACACGCACAGAATAAGGCTAGTGGGAGGGAAGGAAAGGATAGAAGAGACAGGAAAGGAAGCTAGATTTTTCTGAATTTATGTTATTTGTAGATTTGACTTTGTGACCATGTAAATGCTGTACATAATTATAAAAACAAGGTTAAATCAAAATAATAAAAAAGTCCTAAGAATCAAAAGCAAGATGAAAAAAATAGAGTTGATGGTTTAACAACACACAAAAGAATTATTTCAATTTAAAGTACAGTATTGTGACTGTATATCACTAAAGATATATACCTTAATGTTCTCAAAGTGTGGTTCCCAAACTAGCAGCAACAACATCACCTGGAAACTTATTAGAAATGCACATTCTCAGTTCCCATCCCTGTCCTGCTGAATCAGAAATTCTGGGGTGGAGCCCAGCAATCTGCATTTTAACAAGTCCTTTGGGTAATTCTGATGCATACCCAAGTTTGAAAATCGCGACTTTATGCTATTCTCTTTACTTTTGCAATGTTTGAAATAATTATGATGAAATGTTAAAAATAAAAACCATCCAGAATTGGTCTGGGTCAGATCCTCTGAATATGAAAATCCCAGTGAAAATCAGGAAGTGAAGTTTGGGGTGAAGATTTGGGGATGGAGTGCTTATATTTAAACTTCATTGAAAGTCCTAGTAAAGGTGGGTTGGCAAATCAAAATTTCAAGGACCCTCTAAATGTGCCAATAGTCTTGAGGTCTCTTCTGATGTTTTCCCTAGTCTGGATTCTGAGGGTACTGTTCTTTGAAGAGGCTGATGCTATTGAGTTCTGAAGAGAACACGTACTTTGGATTCTTTCCCTATCACTCTCTGCTGAGTGTTTTTGACATGTCTTCTGTGACCAAAGGCAGGCATTTTCCAAAGGAGCCGAATGGCTGGTTTCAGGGGTAATTAGTGACCAAAGAAAGTTAGCTGAGCCAAGCAAAGGTTTTGTTAGATCCAGTGAGAAACTAATTGCAACCCACCAATACCAGCAGAGATGTTTTTTCTCTGGTGTGTTCCAGAAAGCAGTATTTTTTGAACCCTGAGCTAACTGGCCTTATGTAGGAGGTTTACTCACAGAATGGCATTAATGTGCAAAGTGTACAGATATTAACTTTCCAAGGAAAACAAAGGAGATAAAGGGAAGTAAACATCTGCTTCCATAAGCCAGTAAGGTAGACCCTCTCTTACCTCTGACTTTCGTGGAGAAGGGCAACTGTCTCCTCCAGCTTTTTCAGCTGGGCAAGCTCCTGGTTTAGGCAAGCCACCTGCATGTTTAACTGTTGGTTTTTGTGCAGAAGATCATCTAGAAAGGGTACAGTAGCCAGGAGTGAACAGGATTCCATGCTGTTAGTCTTCGAGCAGAGCTTAAATATTCAGATGAACATCTTGAGAGTTGGGGGACCCCATTGCACCCAACTCCATACTCCATTCACCATTCCCTCCCTTAGAGACAGGAGATATGGTGGCAAGAATATGGGGTTTGGCAAAATATCAGAATTAAAATTCAACCACTTAATATTGCACATTAGTTCATTTTTCTGACTTTCACTAGAGCTAACAACCCTACCTCACAGCCCCATAGTTATGAGGATATAGTGAGACACCATCCTCACTTAGCACAGGCAGTCAACAAATTTTAGGTCTCTCTCTGTATTCTCCATTTTGGTTTGTGAATGTATGTCCTTCATTCTCCATGTGGTATGTGAAAACATCTAGAACTGTGTCCGGCACATGGTCATAACTCAACAAATGCTTGCAGAAACTGAACTTGTGGCCAAGATACTCATATTAGTTCCTCAAATGTGCTACCATTGCCTGTAATAATAAAGTAGGTAAAAGCACAGGAACTCCAGTCCTGAGTCAGTCAGTCTTCTAGAATAGTGCTTCTTAAACTTTAATATGCTTACAAATCACCTGGGGATCTTACTAAAAATAGATTCTGATTCAGGAGGTCTAAACAATATTCTATTTGTATAACAAGCTCCGAGATGATGCTAATGTGGATTACATTTTGAGTAGCAAGGTTCGAGAAAGTGGAAAACAAGGCTGCAACAGCTGTAGGTATCACCAGTGAGCCAAAATACTGCACTGGGCCTCATGGCTGATTGAAAGTATCTCGTGGACAAACCCATACTTATTTTCAGAGTAGGTAGGAGAAGACTGATGTCTTGATTATTCAGGCTTGTGCGAGATAGTGTGAGGTTTAACAATGGAAATTCAGTGCTTGCAAATCAGAAATTTCAAATTGATTTCCTCATATAAATCCAAATGCCTGTAATTTGCTTAGGGGTGCTGAGCTAATCCGTCAAGATCAGACTTTACTTAAAATGCTATCCTAAACTATGCTAATAATGAAGTAGCACAAATCAATACTTAAATGAGATGTTATTTTTTCACTTATCACAATGGCAAAAATTTTTTTTAATAGCCAATGTTGGCAAGGGTAGAGTGAAAAGAGCATTCGAATGCACTGCTGAGGTGAGTGTAAATTGAAACAACCTTTTTTGGGAGTGATTTGGCAATGTGTAACAAAAACCTCAAATATTTCCACATCCTGGAGGGCTGGCCCATTAGCTCAATTGGTTAGAGTGTGGTGCTGCTAACACCAAGGTCCAGGGTTCGATCCCTGTACCAGCCAACCACAAAAGAAAAAAAATCCACATCCTTTGACCCACTAATTCTACTTCCAGGAATGTCTCCTAGGAAAATAGTCTGAAATGTACACAAAGATTTATGTATATAGATATTAATAGCATTTATGATGGTATAGATATTAGGACTGTCAGCTTCAGCAGAAAGAAAGAAAGACAGTCTCAGAGAAGCATTTTTATTCTAGGATTTTTTTCTTCCACTTCAGGTCTTTCTTTTGAATGCTTGGAATTCTTTAGAATTATTTATATTCTCTCTATATTATATTTATATAACCATTATTATAACTACTGGCAGCTCTATTTATAATAGCAAACATTAGAAATAAGTACATAGGTGACTAGGTATATGGTATATTCATGTGATATTATAGGAAATGCCTATGCTATTAAATTAATAACATTAGGATATATAAATCAGGTCTGTGATTGCTGGGGTGGAGAGTTGGGGAAACTGACTCACAGGATATGAGGGAACTTTCAGAGTAACAGAAATGTTCTGTATTTTGATTGGAATCAAACATAAAATGTGTGCATTTTGTTGAATGTACATTTAAAAAAATATTAGGATACAATTTTAAATTTTGAGTTAAAAATGTATGCATAGAGGTAAGGTAGAAGAACATATACTAAAAACACTAATGGAAGTTATTGTTGGGTCATGGGATTATATTTTCCTTATATTTTTCAAACTTTCTATAAAGAACATGTTCTACTGCTATAATCACAAAAGGCAAGTGTCACTCTGAAAAATGATGGCAATAATAACAAACATTTGTACATGCTTTACACTGACAAAGAGCTTCATCTGGTAACTCAAGTAACCAACATTACAACTCCCTGAGGCAAGATGATTGTTTCCGTTAACTGCCAAGAAAAGTAATGGCCAAGTAAGCCAAAGGCAGCATGTGAGCTCTGGATGATGAAGCTTAATAAACAGGTCATCTACAGATAAACAGTTGTCTGGGGACGCCCCACACATGGCTCTTCCAAACTTACCGTAAGTATGGGATGGGTGCCCACTCACAACTGAGGTGGCAGCACCTTCCTCCAACTGCTGAATTTTTTCTGACAAAATGACGTTTTCCTCCAGCACTCTGACCAGTTTTTGCTTTAAACTTTCCTTTAGATCAGAAAACAAAATACAAACACACTAAGAATCTGAAATCCGGAGGAGTGCTTTTAGAGGACTGAAAGAATCTTTGTCTCTTAGTGATAAACTGAACGAAAGTCAGCATCTCTGTGACTTTCTCACTACAATTTTAATTCATTAGTAAACACACCTCAAGTGCAGTAAACAAATTTATCACATGGAGTGCGGTATTTCCTGAGTTATCCACTACTCTTGCAGAATAAGTGGTCATTTTGATAAGTGGCCAGCATTCTGAGGCATCTGTCTAAATTTTCTAGAACTGAACATGGTGTCTGAAAATCCTCTAATGTTAAGAGAAAGGAAAAAAGCCTGGGGATCTGAGTTCTTTCTTCCTCTCCCAAAGCCAGAAGCCTGATGCTGTAGAATGGCCCCTGGTTCGAGAATCCCAGAGACACTTGCCTTCCCCTTATTGGGATCAAAACATAAGCTTCAAGAACACGATCCTAAATATTTTCCCTCTAGGGTTTTTTGCTTTTATTTTTTGTTTTGTTGTTGTTGTTTGTTTGTTTCTTCCTATTTCAAATCTTTCTTTAGAATTTTTGGATTAAGGCTAAGATTAGGGAGTTGTCTCTACAGAACCTCCAAGTTGTCCCTCTCCTGGCAAGTTTTGTGTTCCTGATTTGCCTACACTGAATTTACCATATTTTGAGTCCAGAATGTCTAAGTGTTCATGGTGATCATGATCTTTAGGGCACAGAGCTGTTCAAATCCTACTGCTCTGTCCTTTTCTTGTAAAGGAAGAGTAGGAAAGGAAGATGAGAGAGGCATACCATATCATTAGGGACCAGCTGCGCAGCCTCCTTCAGTTCAATCTCCCTCCTGTGGAAGGCTTTCGTTGTGTCTTCAGAATTTGAGCGACACCACTGCTGAGAAGGAGCAGGGACTACCAAAGACAGAAGCAAATCTCGGGCAGGACCTGCCAAAAATTCAGGTTGGGCACACAGGCCAATCATAAAAGCTAAAGCACAGAATTCCTAGTCAATACAACTACCAGCTCCATAGGACAAATAGGGTAATCTAATATCTCCTTTTTACAAGAATATAGTAGGTGGCTGTAAGAGGTGTTTTATAAAGGACAAGAAATTATATCCCACATCCTCTATGGAGAAACAACAGCATCCCCTCCTGAGTGTACTGTTCCCTAGTCACTGGTTAGTGGCTCCAGGGGATATTTTCCTACAAAACAGGAACAATAGATCAACATGGGAGGAAAATAATTGGGCTAGGATTTCTTCTCCTGTATGTCCTTTTAGAAATTTTTTAAAAAATTTCTTTCAAACCCAAACAACTTTCTACTTTCTAGTTTTTACTTAAACTTTTACTACCAGCAAAAGTTCCTTGAATTTTTCTTCCATGAAACAACAAATAAACACATGGAGCCAACATTTGCAAAACCCCTTTCCCCCCACATTTGTAAAAAGAACCCCTAGAAAGAGTCCAGTTCATTTACTCATTTGAGTTTTTCGAATAACATTTCAACAGTCATCTCAAAACTCTGACGATCAAATCCAAATTCTGTTGTATTTATTATTGGCACTTTTTCAAGGATCATACAATCTTTGTAATTATTAACGTGACCACTCTCTATTTTACATATTTGGTCACTTTATTTTTATTTTTATTTTTTTTTAAAAGATGACTGGTAAGGGGATCTTAACCCTTGACTTGGTGTTGTGAGCACCACGCTCAGCCAGTGAGCGAACCGGCCATCCGTATATGGGATCCGAACCCGGGGCCTTGGTGTTATCAGCACCGCACTCTCCCGAGTGAGCCACAGGCCGGCCCTTGGTCACTTTATATATTACCAAAGATACCCCCCTGCCAACAAACACACAAATCACATGAGTAACAAATTAATTGGTACAAAACAATCGGAAAGAATGCTGGTTTATAAAAACTAGGAGGAAGAATATGAAAAAAATGCAGATTTATTAACTATGGTGCTTCTGAGAAGTTTTGGTAAGTGATCATGAGAACAATTTTTCTTGCAAGTTAAGGGGGCTTCGTGGCTTTTAGCAGAACACAGAGCAGAAGCAAGGTCCAGCCCTTCTCCAAAAACTGAGAATGTGCTCACTCACCGAGAAACTTCTTGTTGAGGAGGAGGGAGCCGCAGCCACTCCAGTGCTTATCCACAAGCTCCAGGAGCTGTCTGAGGACAGTGGCCACATGGGGGGTTCTGGCAGAGACTGGGGGACTGTGGTTTCCTGGCAAACCATGCAAACTGCCCACGTCACTAGAGAAAGGCTCAAGAAAAAAAAAAAAAAAAAAAAAAAAAAACCCCAACCATTTGTCATTCTTACACAATAAAGGAAGTAAGAATTCAGACATTTAAAGAATTAACATTAAAAAAAAAAGTAAAAATGAAAGATGATTTGGATTTGAACTGCATATTATTTGTGTCCAAGGCAAACACAATAATCCAAAGATAATTTTAAAGGTAACAGTATCTTCTATCACAATTTTCAGTAGGGATTTTCAGAAGAAAACAAAAATGTGTCATTTGACACCTATGTCTATGGTTCAATATATTATGTTATGTAATAAAGATTAAACTGCAGAATGTTTTAAAAAGCATTATATATCATAAAGTAAAACTGGGAATGATTTAATAAAAAAGTATAACTCATAATAAGCTTATATTTATTAATATACAATAAACATAAATATCTCATAACATTTTAAATGTTATATGTTATTGTTGGACTCAGTACTAAAGATACCTTTTATTTAGTAAGAATCATATATAGATGTATGGATAGATCTGTACTGTAAAATTCACAATTGTTTTTATTCATTCAGACACAATATTTATAGAATTTATATAATTGCGAATTTTATGGTACAAATCTATCTACTGGTCTTTTCTGTAGGGTCTCATGGACGTCAAGAAAGTTGGTATATATTAGAAACAGCCAAATTATTTCTCAGTCTTTGGTTCTTTTGATGTAAAAAACCATAGATGATTAATTAGCTAATGTTGTCACAACTAACAACTGTGAAGCAGAACACCAAATACAGTACCATTTATGCCTCGAGTCACACATGGCCTGTGATTAATAGAGAATGGCACTACACACGGGATAAACATTTATTCAACAGATCTCTACTGAGCACTGATCATGTGCACTGAGAGTACTGTGGAAGGACTGTAGACAAATGAAGAGGTAAAAGAGGAAGACCTTTAAGAAGTTAACCTGATTGAGGAGAAAAGTCATAGAAAGTCCAGTTATACCACAAGGCCACTTTAGAGGAACTTGTCAAAAAATGAGTATTTACTGTCATTGGCTTTTCACGTATTGGTAATTTTGTGTGTATATCATGGAGCAAATTGGAAACTTATATATGCCTTTCAGCACTTTAATTTATCATAATCTGGTGAGAGCTGGGATAATTTTTATGAACTTTGAGCTAATTTTGTTACTTTTCATGGGTCTTCTAATTTTCAGCAAATTATACATTATGGCTTTTTTGCAATGTTTTCATAATTTGTGCCCCTAATGTCAGTTGGTCAAAAATAAATTTCACGTATAGTTTAACTTTGAGCATCGTGGGATTATTTTTTATGATTTTTTAAATGCTCTTTTCCTTTTAGCAGTTTTCTGACTTATACCTTTCAGAAACTGAACAGTATATTTCTTTTATATTTATATTTAAGCAGCTCTTTTAAAGCTTTCCATATAAAGAAAAATAATGTCTAACAAAAACAAATAAATGAGAGTTTTTAAGATAACCCAGAAAAGTGCATTGAGGTTTTAACAATATAACATGAAATAGAGGTGAAAAAATTTCCTAGAACATGTCTTTTTAAAATAGCATCTCAAGTTTCCTATGTGTTGCTGTACCTTCAACCTAAATACACGGTAAGTGCTCTTGTCCAGTAAAATAGGCATTGGTGCTTGAGAATGGAAAAAGAGACCAAAAAGCTAAAGAAAGTATTACAAGACTGCCCCCTTTGGTGCACAAAAAATTATAACCACTTCCAAAGTTCTGAAAAAGTATTTAACAATTCAAAAACAGACAACCACCACCACACACAGAAAAAACCAAACCAAAAACGCAAACAAACAAAATACCCTATAAACCCATCCCAATGTGCAAAAAGATATTCAACAACTGAAAAATAAGTGACTAGAGATAGTTGTTTTTGACCCAATCCCTCCATCATTACCGGGCAGTAAATGATTAACTGACTAATAATTCATATAACAGAGGATTAGGGGTCTAAGGGAAGAGAGGCCCTGAGAGCTGTGGTTCCTCTAACTAAAAAGAAGGCTTCATGATGGAAGTAGGACCTGGAGAAAAACGAACATTCAAACAGATAAGAGAGGAGGGAGGCAGGGCTTCTCCACAATGGATGTATGCAAAGGTGGGAGAAAAACTTGTTAAGAACTGAATAATAATGAAGTTTTATTGTACAACACTGTCATACTATCTTATAAAATGAATTATACTGTTTGTGTGGGAATAGTTCTTGATTTTTTCATTCATTCTCTGCACCACTTTCAACTAAAATTCCCTTGGATAATCTAATTCATCTTCTAATCACCTTCTGCTTGTTGCTACTTTGTAAAAAAATTTTTAGACAGAAAAGCAAAGCAATACTTTTATAAGAATGATTAGTCATTTGTAGCTGAAGCAGATGTGTAAAGGTGCTGCGTTTACAAACATCAATGCTACAGAGATCAATCTCTAGTCGACCCAGAGGCTCCAAGGAATGCAACTTTCGCATTCCTTCCTGTTGTTAAACTCTTGTCTGCCACTTCTTATCAAAGTACTTCTCCACCATGTTTATGATCTGGAAGTAGATCAGGGACGGTTCTATGATAGAAATGAGAAAATGGTGGCAGTGGGGGAATGGCTTTCCTGAGAGCAGAAGAATCACAGGCTTTAGCCTGGCAGTATTGGCCACTGACCTCTAGCACTGTTAGTCAGGCCACTCCTCCCCTCGGCAGAACCCATTCTGGGATTCAAACTGATATGTTTCTTGCACAATCACAAACAAGCCAATACTTGCCTCGCTGCCTGTAGCATCTCTGAAACCATGCTTTGAATTCAAATTGGTGAGGATATTGTCCTTCCGTTTGAATCCTCTCCTCGATGGGCTTAATGACCTCTTGGTCAAAATCTCTCTGTCTTCTGAAGTCCCAGGAGGCAACAGCAGTGTCCGCAGAGAGCTTCCCAGGGCAGAGTTGTTTGGGAAGGAACCATGTGCTGATGTTAAATCACCGAGGCTGGTAGACAATTGTTGCTCTAGATTGACTAGCAGAGTAGGGTCACTGTTGATATGGGTTGTGGCATACAGATCTGTGGAGGAAACAGGCTGGGAGATGAACCTACCCTTCAACTCCCTCATGTCTCACTTCCATCCATACCTAGCCTGGAATCCAAGTGTCATAATAACCACTCCCTAGCATAATCCTCAACTCTCTGAACCGTTTCTCTCTCCCTCCACCTGACAAGACCCCAACTGTCCACACATTCCAAATCTACACCAGAGCAGTGGGATGTGGCCGGAGAACAACATGCATCTGTTCTGACCTTCCTCACTTTAAACTCATAATCACTGTCTTAACCAGGCCCTGTACCACCTAGTTCTCTCACTATATTACTCTGGTCAATTTACTCTTCTATTCTCTGAGATGACTGTATCACATCTCTTCTCAAACTTCCAGCACCTTCTCCTCCCTCCTTAATCTCAGGTGGTGACCTCTTGTATTTCACTGAGAAAACAGAGGCAATCAAAGAAAATTTTTATGTGATCCTGCCACTAAATCTATCAACTCACCTGTATTCATATATTCGTATCCACAAATTCTCTTCCTTTCTTCTTGATCCAATAGATGACTGTGCTTCTATCTAAGGCCAACCTCTCCACTTGTGGGCTGGATTCCATCTCCTTTTGATTACCCAAGGGTTTTTGTTTGTTTGTTTTTCCCTTGTAATTGCCCCTTTCCTCTCCTGCATCATCAATTTTCCCTCTACTGGATCATTTCCATCAGGATCTCCTTGACTCCATCCCCCCTCCAGGTATAGATCCATTTCTCTGTTCTCCTTTATTGCAAAACTCCTTGGAGGGGTTGTATGTATTCGATAACTATTGACTGGCTTCCAATTTTTTCTTGAACTCACCTCAGTGAGGCTTTTATTCCCATCCACCCCCTGAAGCTGTCACTAATGTCCTCTGTATTGCCAAATTCCATAATCACTTCTCAGTTCCAAGTTCACTCCCTCTCTACCAGAGGCATCTGACACAGCATTGATCACACCCTCCTTCCTGAAACACATTCTTCCCTTGGCTTCCAGGATACCACTTCCTCTTGGCTTTTTTCCCCTCTTACCTTTCTGGCTGCTTCTTTCTTGCTCTTTATGTTGGTTTCTCTTCATCTACTTGACTTCTTATTATTGGAGGGCTCAGGACAGTCCTCAGATCTCTTTTCTATCTATATTCACTTTTTAGGTGAGATCTCAACCAGACTCACAATTTTCATGCCTTCAATACACTTATAATTCCCAAATTTGTATTTCCAGCCACATCTTCTTCCCTGAACTCCAGACTAGTAAGTCCAATTATCACATTGGCATCTCTGGGAAGTTTTGATAGGCACCTCAAACTTAAGATTTTAAAACTAAACTCTTGATATTTATGTTGAAACCTGTTCCTCCCACTCTTTTCCATCTTAGTAAATGATAACTCCATTCTTCCAGTTATTCAGACTTAAAACCTTAGAGTCATCCTCTTTCTCCCACATGTCACCCTCAACCCATTAGCAAATCATGGGGTGTTGTGTTCAGAATCTGACTGCTTCTTTCCACCTCCACTGTTATCTATCCAGCCCAAGGTATCATCATCTCTTGTCTGGATTCCATTCTCAACCCAGCATCCAGAGTAATTCTTAAATGAGATCACGTCACTCCTCTGATACAGACCCTCCAACTACTTCTGATCTCACTCAGAATAAAAGTCTGAGGCCGGCATGTGGCTCACTCGGGAGAGTGCGGTGCTGAGAACACCAAGGCCCCGGTTTCGGATTCTATACAGGGATGGCTGGTTCGCTCACTGGCTGAGCGTGGTGCTAAGAACACCAAGCCAAGGGTTAAGATCCCCTTACCGGTCGTCCTTTAAAAAAAAAAAAATAATAATAATAAAAGTCCGGCTGTCTCTCCGACTTCATCTACACACTTCTCTTTGCTTACTTGCTTACTCTGCTGCAGTCACACTGGCTTCCTCATTGCTCCTTGAATACTCCAAGCATGTTCCAGCCTCAGAAACTCTGCACTTACTATTCCCACTGTCCAGAAAGTTCTCTCCCCAGATCCACATGGCTTACACTCACCTTATTCAAAAGTCTCTACTTATGATGCACCAGCAGAGAAGCTTTCCCTGAACATTCTAAAACATCACCTTTTGCTTATAACTCTGTGTACCCTGAAATTATTTTTCTTTGCTGTGCTTATCATAATCTAACATATATTTATATGTTAACTTGTTTATTATCTGTCTTACCCTCATTAGAATGTAAATTCCATGAAAGTAGGGATTTTTTTTTTTTTTTAAAGATGACTGCTAAGGGGATCTTAACCCCTGACTTGGTGTTGTTAGCACCACGCTCTCCCAAGTGAGCCACGGGCCGGCCCCCTGGGACTTTTTTTTATTGTGGTAAAATATACATGGAACTTTATTTTGTTTGCAACTTTATCCACAGAGCTAGAACACTATTTGGCAGCTTGTAGGTGTTCAATGAGTTTTGTTGAATAAATTAATAAATAACTGGAGTGGTCTCTATCACTTACCTTGAAACTAACTTCTTCTGAAAGTAACTCATAATAGAGGTGACTGTGGCCAAAGGAGACTAGATGCTGCTAGAAATATGTCCCAGGATACTACTTAACTAAAATAACATGTACTTGTGAAGCTCACATTTCTATGAACTTTCTCTAATATATCTATCACATTAAACTCATTCCCTGCAGATTTCTAGAGTTTCCATGGACCATTGGTGACCCTGAAATACAATTTTAAATATGCTAATGCTATTTAAGTGTTCATTCCAGAATTTCTAGTTGTACCTTCTATCTTCATGCCTATGAAAAAGACCTATAAACTGACAGGAAGTCATTACCTGCACTAAGCTTCAAGAGCCTTCCAGTGCTGGAGTCAGGGTTTGACAGAGAAGTCAGTAAGTCTCCACAGGAATGGGATGTGGTGGGCTTTATGTCATTTGAAGGCTTTATGCTATATTCTCGGTAGTTCTTGCTTCTCTGAGGTCTTTTGCCAAGATTTCCGTGGAGGAGTAGAGGTTGAGAATAATGACTATCATAATTTTCCAGACCAGCATCTGAAGGTAACTGATAGGGATGGATCTGGCTAGAATCACCCACATCTAGGCGTTTGCCCAATGAGGCATCGTGGGTAAGCTGATAAGTATCTGGTTTTTGTATCATGCCTTTTTCTGGAGAAGAACCTGAAGACTTCTTGTCCAAAAAAGATACTCGGTACCCTTCTCTAGTCATCTTCTCTGGGGATCGGACTGTGGATTGGCGAAGTGAGTAACGTCTGAATTCTAGTCACCACCAAGGGAAAGAAACAAGACACAATGAGAATTCTTTTTGGCCCAGTTGAACCTCTGTTCATTGAACATACTCTCTGGCTACCAGAAAATGTTCTTGGGAAGGGGTGGTTTATAATTTAGATAAATGGTAGCATAAAATGATGACAGGACTTCCACATGTAACAACAACAATAAAACATGAGATATTTGTGTAAAGAATCTGTAACATTCTGGAGACAATCCAGAATCCCCTAGGAATTTCATCCTAAAACTGTGTCAGAGTTTTCTAGACATTAATTTCACATAAAAAATTTGGCGTATGCCCCACATGGCAATAGTTGTGGTTTTATGATTGAGTCTATAGACAATAATTGGTCTATGATTTCAAGGACTTTTTGCAGTAAAACTAAGCCCTCTCCCACCCCTAAACTCCACCCACAGCGCAGGTTTACTCATAAAGAACCACTATCCTAAACCAATTAAGTTGTAGGGAATGTAAAACCTATGTAAATCCCTGGCCTAGGTACTAACCCAGCTATAAAGCATTTCTCTCAGAAGCTCTGTCTGTCATCTGCATAAAGCCTCACAGTGGGGCAACTAGAGCAGCAGACAAAAAGTGAAGGCTCTGTGCTGTGTGGTACTTTCAGAGCTTCTTATGACTAAAGGGCTTCCTTAGGAAACAAAAAAATACTATATCTGAGTTAGTGATAGTAACTTAAAAAGAATGCAGTTAAGTACCTTCTAACTCTATGGGACCTATAAGAACATTAATGTTTTACCTAGTGTCAACATATACAGTGGGGGAAAGGTTGTAGAACGATATATTTAGGTAACAAAAAGAAACTAAGAATAAGGGACTTCTGTTTCAAGTAATGACAAATTAGGTAATCCAGACTAACCCTTCTGTTGAAGACATTAAAAAACAGGGATGATATATAGTCTTAAAAGCATCAAAGAACTAACATGATAGTGAGGAATTTCTAGGCCAAAATCTAGGAAACAGAAAAACCCCTATAAGTCTAGCACTGAAAGTCACTTTTACTATAAGTCTTTTTAGGATGAAAGGGACATATAAGTCCAAGTCCAAGGTGTATCCAAGGTGAAGTATGACAACCCCCTCACTCCAACCCCCACACACATTAAGGTGGAACCCTCAGCAGGACACAACCTTCAGAGTACAGTTCAACTGGAAATAAACCAGTCCTTGTACTGACTGGTAATCCAAGTTTGCATCATCTGGGTGGTCCAGGGAACCTCAAACCTTGAGCTGGGATTAAGGTGATCCCAAACTGATAGTTTCCTAGGCACCTGAGAGAAGCAGATGAAAGACTTTACATCATTCCCAAAAATAATTTTTCAATTATAATGGCCAGCCAACAGCCCAAACAAACAAACAAAAAGGAAACAAGACAACATGAGTGAAAACTAGTAGGAAAACAGTCTGTTTTTTCAAACACAGATCCACAAAAGCATTAAATATTGAAATTAACAGATGCAGCCTATAAAACATCGATATTTACTATGTATAAAGAAATATAAAACAAGCCGGAAATTTTCTCCTTATAAAAAGAGAGGCAGAGTATTTTAAAAAGAACTAAATCAAACCTATAGAATTGAGAAATAAAGCAACTGAAATTAAGAATTCGGTAGACAGGCTTAACAGCAGATTAGACACAGCTGAAGAGATTGTTAATGAGCTAAAAGATGGGTCAGAGGGAATTACTGAGAATGCAGAAAAGAAAAAAAAGATGTGAAATATAAAAGAATAAGAGATAAAGAAGACAGAGTGAAAATTTCTGACATATATTTATTTAATCAAGAGTGCCTATAGGGCAAGAGAGAAAAAAAATGAGAAACAAATTGTTAATGAACTGAAAGATGAGTCAGAAGGAATTACTCAGAATGCGGAAAAGGAAAGATGTGAAATATAAAAGAATAAGAGATAAAGAAGACAGAGTGAAAATCTCTGACATATATTTATTTAATCAAGAGTCCCAGTAGGACAAGAGAGAAAAAAAATGAGAAACAAACAATATTTGAAGTCCTTTCCAGAACTGCGACACAATTCACACATTCAAGAAGTGTAATAAATACCAAAAACGATAAAAAAAATTTTAAAAATTCACACATCACAGTGAAACTGCAGAAAAACAAAGACAATCAGAAAATTGTAAAAGCAGCCAGAAGGGGAAAAAATCATAGATTATCCTTGCAGAAGTGACAGACTTTCAGCTGACTTTTCAAAGGCAACCACAAAAAGCAGAATACAGTGGAATATCTTCAGTATCCTGAAAGAAACAACTGCTGACCTCGAAATCTATACCCAGCAAAAATATCATCCAAGAATAATGGTGAAATAGAGGCATTTTCAGGCAAATAAAAACTGAATTTATCACCAATTGGCCCACATTAAAGGATGCACTATAAGCTGGAGGAAAACTATCTCAGAGGGGAAGTCTTGGATGAAAAAGTAAATGAAGAGCAAACAAAGTGGTAAATACATGGATAAATTTAAATGAACATTGACTATATGAAAATATCTAGTGGTTTTTTAAAAAAATAGCAAATTAAAATTTATAGTAATAATATATGTCAGGAGGAATTAAATGGAGTAAAGGTCTTTGAATTATCTAAGAGATGACTTAAGATATTAATAATTTTAAATTTGTATAAATTAAGGAAATATATTGTCATTTGGGGTATAATACTAAAAGTATAGAAACTGAGCAGGAGCTTCAGTCAGCCCCCTTCATACAGAAGGCAGGAGTGTGCCTGGGGACAGTAGCATCTGAGACTGCCACAAACACCACTTTTGCATGGGTGGTCTACTACAGGCTCTATTGCCACAGGGTGGCTTGCTGTCAATACAGCAGCCATGGCCACCATGCAGGCAGTCTGCTGACCACTTGATTGCATTAACACAAGGAGAGTCACCAGTAGAGTCTGGAAAAAGAGGAGGAAAGCTGTCCCCTCAAAATCCACTCCAGAGTATAGAAGAAGCAACTGCTCTACTGGGTGACCAGACATCAATGTAAAGATACTAGAAATAGGAAAAAACAAGAAAATATGACACCACCAAAGGAATACAGTAATTTTCAAGTACCAAACCCCATAGAGAAGGAAACCCTTGAAATGACTGAAAAGGAATTTTGAGCAACAATCTTAAGGAAACTGAGGTATCACTCAGTTAGGCAATACAATGAAAGGAAAGTATCCAAGATATGAAGAAGGAAATTTACAAAGAGATTAATACCTTAAAAAAGAATGTAGTAGAACTCCTGGAACTGAAGGATTCATTAAAAAAAAAAATACAACCAAGAGCTTGAGCAGCAGGTTAGAGCAAGCAGAAGAAACAATTTATGATCATGAAGACAGTCTTTTTGAAATAACCCAGGCAAACAAGAAAAAAAAAAAAAAGAATTTAAAAAATGAAGAAAATCAAGGAGAGCTAGCAAACAACCTTAAGTGCACAAACAACCAAATCATGGGTGTTCCAGAAGAGGAGGAGAAAGGAAAAGACATTGAAAACCTATTTGATGAAATAATGGAAAACTTCCCAGGTATAGGGAGAGACACGGACCTTCAGATCCAGGAGGATCAAAGATCCCCAAACAGATTTAACCTAGAAATATCCTCTTCGAGACACTTTAGAGTCAAAGTGGCAAAACTCAAAGACAAAGAGAGAATCTTAAAAACAGCAAGAGAAAAGCATCAAGTCACCTTAAGGGAGTCCCCATCAGACTAACAGCAGAATTCTCAACAGAAACTCTACAGGCCAAAAGAAAATAGGATGATATATTCAAAGTACTAAAAGAAAAAAAAACCTGCCAGCCAAGAATACTATTCCCAGCAAGGCTATCCCTCAGAAATGAGGGAGAAATAGTGTATTTCCCAAACAAAAACTGTGGGAGTTCACCACCAGCTATCCGGCCCTGCAAGAAATCCTCAAGGGAATCCTGCATCTGGAATCTGAAAAAAGATAATCACTACCATGAGTACATAAGAAAGAACAAGACCCACTGGTAGAACAAAAATGCAAATGAGAAAGAGAAAGAAACTAAATTTTACCACTTCAAAAAACCAACAAACATCAAAGACAAACAATAAAAGGAGAAGAAAGGAACAAAAGATATTTTAAAAATCCAAAGGAAAATTGATAAAATGCCAGGAATAAGAGAATAGCAACCCTAAATATAAATAGATTAAACTACCCATTCAAAAGACATAGACTTTTGATTAAATTGGATTGGATTAAAAAGCTAGACCCAACTATATGCTATCTTCAAGACACTCACTTAACCTGTAAAAACACCCACAGACTATGAGTGAAGGAATGGAAAAAGATATACCATGCAAATGGAAACCAAAAATAAGCAGGAGTAGCTGTTCTTATATCAGATAAAAAAGACTTTAAATCAAAAACCATAAAAAGAGACAAAGAAGACACTATATAATAATAAAGGGATCTATCCAGCAAGAAGACATAATAATCATAAATATATATGTACCCCAAACTGGAGCACCCAGATATATAACACAAGCATTATTAGACTAAAAAAAGAAATAGACTTCAATACAATAATAGTTGAGGACATGAACACCCCTCTCTCAGCACTGGACAGATCATCAAGGCAACAAATAAACAGAGAAACACAGGATTTATACTACACTTTAGACCATTCAGAACTGCCAGATATCTATGGAATGTTTCATCCAACAACTACAGAATATATATTCTTCTTATCAGCACAGGAAACATTCTCAAGGACAGACCATATGTTAGGTCACAAATCAAGTCTCAAGAAATTTTTAAAAACTGAAATCATTTCAAGTATTTTTTCAGGCCATGACGGATTAAAACTAGAAATCAATAATAAGAGAAACTCTGGAAACTATACAAATACATGGAAACTAAACAACATGCTCCTGAATGACCTATGGGTCTAAGAAGAAATTAAACAGGAAATCAAAAAATTTCTTGAAACTAGTGAAAATAAAGACACATCATACCAAATCCTGTGGGATACTGCAAAAGCAGTACTAAGAGGAAATTTATTGCAACAAATGCTTACATCAAGAGAATAGAAAGATTTCAAATAAATGACCTAACACTACACCTCAAAGAATTGGAGAAACAAGAACAATTCAATATCTAAATTAGCAAACAGAAAGAAATAATTAAGGTAAGAGCAGAACTAAATGAGACTGAGACCCAAAAAATTATACAGAAGATCAATGAAACAAGAAGTTGGTTTTTTTGAGAAGATAAGCAAGAAGACAAACTATTAGCTAAGCTAACTAAGAAAAGAAGAGAGAAGAACCAGATAACAAAAATCAGAAATGAAAAAGGAGACATTACAACCGATACCACAGAAATACAAAGAATCATTAGAGACTATTATAAACAATCATATGCCAACAAATTTGAAAACGTGGAGGAAATGGATAAATTTCTGGACATATGCAAACTACCAAGACTGAAACAAGAAGAAATAGAAAATCTGGACAGATCGATAATAAGTAATGAGACTGAAACAGTAATCAGGAGTCTCCCAACAAAGAAAAGCCCAGGACTAGAAGGCTTTACTGCTGAATTCTACCAAACCTTTAAAGAGGAATTAATACCAATTCTCTTCAAACTATTCCAAAATATTGAAACAGAGGTCATTCTCCCACACTCACTCTATGAGGCCAGCATCACCTGATACCAAAACCAGACAAAGATACAACAACAAAAAAGAAAACTGTGGGCCAACATCTCTGATGAACATAGATGCAAAAATCCTCAACAAAATATTAGCAATCAAAATACAGCAACACATCAAAAAAATTATACACGGGCCGGCCCGTGGCTCACTCGGGAGAGTGCGGCGCTGATAACACCAAGGCCCCGGGTTCGGATCCCATATATGGATGGCCGGTTCGCTCACTGGCTGAGCGTGGTGCTGACAACACCAAGTCAAGGGTTGAGATCCCCTTACCAGTCATCTTTTAAAAAAAAAAAAAAAAAAAAAAAATTATACACTATGATCAAGTGAGATTCATCCCAGGAATGTAAGGATGGTTAAACATATGCAAATCAATAAATGTGATACACCACATTAAAAAAATCAAAGACAAAAATCATATGATTATCTCAATAGACACAGAAAAGGCATCTGAAAAATTCAACATCCCTTCATGATAAAAGACTCTTAGCAAATTAGGTATAGAAGAAAAGTATCTCAACACAATAAAAGCCATGTATGGCAAACCCATCACCAACATCATCTTGACAAGACAAGGATGCCTTCTCTCACCACTCCTCTTTAACATGTTATTGAAGCACTAGCCAGAGCAATTAGGCAAGAGAAAGAAATAAAAGGCATCCAGACTGGAAAAGACAAAGTCAAACTCTCCCTGTTTGCAGATGATATGATCCTATATATAGAAAAATATAAAGACTGTACCAAAAAACTGTTAGAGCTGATAAATGATTTCAGTAAATGATTACAGGATACAAAATCAACATGCAAAAATCAGTAGCATTTTTATACTCCAATAACGAACTAGCAGAAAAAGAAATCAAGAAAGCAAGCCCATTTACAAGTCACCAAAAAAAAAAAAAAAAAAAACCCCAAAAACCTAGGAATCAATTTAACCAAGGAGGTGAAAGATCCCTACAATAAGAACTACAAATCACTGATGAAAGAAATTAAACAGGACACAAAAAGATGGAAAGACATTCCGTGTTCTTGGATTGGGAGAATTAACATTGTGAAAATGTCCATACTACCTAAAGCAATCTATAGATTCAATGTAACCCCCCTCAAACTACCAATGACATTCCTCACAGAAATAGAAAAAACAATCCTAACATTCATAAGAAAAAGAAAAGACCCAGAATAGCCAAAGCAATCCTGAGCAAAAAAAGTAAGGCCGAAGACATAACACTCCCTGAATTCAGATTATACTACAAAGCTGTAGTAACCACAACAACATGGTGCTGGCATAAAAATAGACACTCCGACCAATGGAACAGAACATATATTGGGGAAAAGACTGCCTCTTCAACAAATGGTGCTGGGAAAACTGGACATTCACGTGTAGAAGAATGAAACTAGACCTGTACCTCTCACCATATACCAAAATCAACTCAATGGATTAAAAGTATTAAAAACTCAAATGTAAGACCTGAAACTATAAAATTCCTAAAAGAAAACATAGGGGAACACTTTAGGAAGTAAGACTGGGCAAAGATGTTATGAATAAGACCCCAAAAGCACAGGCAACAAAAGAAAAAATAAACAAATGGGATTATATGCACAGCAAAGAAACAATTAACAGAGCAAAAAGACAACCCACAGAATAGGAGAAAATATTTCCAAACTATACACCCAACAAGGGATTAATATTCAGAATACACAAGGAACTCAAACAACTTAACAGTAAAAAATAAGTAATCTGATTAAAAAATGGGCAAAGGAGCTAAATAGGTATTTCTCAAAGGAAGATACATAAACAGCCAACATCACTAAGCATCAGGGAAATGCAAATCAAAACCACTTTGAGATCTCATCTCATCCCAGTTAGACTGGCCCTTATCAAAAAAGACAGAGAATAACAAATGCTGGTGAAGATGGGGAGAAAGGGGATCCCTCCTACACTGTTGGTAGGACTGTAAATTAGTGCAGCCATTACGGAAAACAATATGGAGGCTCAAACAACTACAGACAGAACTGCCATATGATCCAGCAATCCCACTGCAGTATATACCCAAAGGAATGGAAATCATCATGTCGAAGTGGTACTTGTGCTCCCATGTTTATTATAGCTCTACTTACAATAGCCAAGAGTTGGAACTAACCTAAATGTCTATCGATGGATGACTGGATAAGGAAAATGTGGTATACATACACAATGGAATACTACTCTGACATAAAAAAGAATGAAATTCTTCCATTTGTGGCAATATGGATTAACTTAGAGAAAATTATGTTAAGTGAGAATTATGTTAATTAATAAGCCAGGCACAGAAAAGGAAATACCGCATGTCCTCACTCATAGGTGGGACCTAAAAAAATAAACAAAGAAAAAAAGAAAGATACAAAAATCACAATAATTCGTTGAACTTTCAAAAGGAGAGAATGGAACTGAGGCCACCAGAGGCGGGAAAGGGGGAGGGGTTAGCGAGAAATTGGTAAAGAGCCACAAAAAATGATTACATTGTGTAATTCTGAATATACTAATTATCCTGATTTGAGCATCATATATTGCACACAGGTATTGATACTCAAAGTTGTATCCCACAGATATGAACAATCAATTATGTTAAAATAAAAAATACATAAAAAAATAAAAGTATAGAAACTGTATACACCTTACAAACTGGTAGGGGGAAAAATGAACAAATGCAAATGTTCATATGCAAATAACAAATGCAAAAGAAGGAAAGACGAGTAAGAAAAAGAAACACAAAATAGACAGCCATGTAAAAAAGGACAAAGGAGGTCAGAATATCCACTCTTCAAGCAGGAAGCCTCACAGGTCACTAAGCATCCAAGACATCCCCTCATGAAAGCAGAAAACAGTTAATTGACCAAATAGGGCCCCAGGAATGGAATGTCTTCATCTTCTTCCAAATTTCATCACATCCAGATTTCTGTGATAGTGTGGGGAAATATTTTCAGTGAGCAAAATATTTACCATCTTCCTGGTGATTGTCACTTGGTATCTCCCTTGTCATTTCCTGCATCTAAAAAAAGTTTGAAAATTTAGGTAGAAGGGAATTCATAGGCATTCAGACATGAGATTACTAGACTGGGGGTCCAGAATATTTTTCTAGTAGCAAGGAAAGCCGTCCTCGCAAGCTAGGGAGACAGACCTTCAAGCAAAAGGTCCAGGTTTAAGTCTTAAATAGTCACAAAACAAGGAAATTCCAGAGTTGCTTTGGAGCAGGTAAGGAGACTCTCTGAAAATATAAAATATCCCTAGAAGTTAAAGGATATATCAAACAGTGAAATACTGTATTTTCTCTGCTTTAGATAGCTCAGCATAGAAATTAGATGAGGTCAGCTTTTCCAACTTTATTTTTTCCTATTTTAAGGACTCCCATACTTATTTTACCTTCTCGTAAAGCTGTTTTGACCACAGGGGTTAACGAGAGTTTTAATAGGCTGAAAATTAGTCTGAGGCATAACTAGACAAGGACTGAAGCAAAATGGAAAGCCATCTAGGGTTTCCTTTTTTTAAAATTATCTTAAAGTATTTAGAATCTTTTTGGTAGTCATTTAAGTCTCAATTTCTTAAACTAAAAAGATAGAAAGCAAGCTATTCAATTTTCCTTTTTCTTTCAATTCAAGAAGTAATTTCAGATAAGTATTTTGTTTCTTTTTTAATCTGACAAGTGCTATTTAACTTTAACTGTAAATTAGAGTATCCTTTGTCTTCATTTCCTTAAATCAATACTAAGATTTTTAAAAATGGCAACTGAGATAGTTTCTAAGTCACCCAAGTACAATCTCCAAAAACAAAGGAAACAACTAAATGTTAATATGTCTTTTTAAAAGATGAAGGTATTATATACTCAAACAAAAAAAAAATTCTACTAAGTTTTTACTAGTACAATCTTGATTATTCAAATTGTGAATAATCAGAGCCTTTGCTTCTTTTCTTTCTCCTGGCTATTTTCTACAATTTCATTGCTCATTAATTTATCAAAAGAAAAGGAAGACAAAGGGAGAAGCTGACTATAAAGTAGTCAGTTCTGCTCCTGGTATCATATTCATTCACACAAATAAGTCTTATACAATGGTTGCATCCTTTTTCCCACCAATTTTTTCACTAAAAACTTATTTTAAGTTCTCCCTCATCTTGCATGATCTCTACCTTTCCATTGCCCGTAACATTTATGCAATAATTTTACCCCTTAACTTTTCTTTTTTTCTGCTACACTGAAGAGGAAGCTTTGGGAAAGCCAGCCCTGAAATGTAAAATTCAGTAATTACAAGGTAGAGGTAGAAAATGTGAGCAGCAAGGCAACAGGAGATGGAGACACTGGGTAGAGAGCAGAAATTTGAAAACCAACCCAAAACTTTAACAGTTGCATTCCTGTTTGGGGACCAAAATACCTGGCATAAAATATGCTAAAGTTATATGTATAAATATATGGTATTTGATAACAGGTTAGAGGGGAAGAGGGGAAGGAGAGATTGAAATTAATGGAGAAGGTACTCTGCATCCAGTCCTGCCCTTTCCTTTCAGAGGGTCTAAAAAGGCTTCATCAAACAAATCCTCTTAGGCTTTCATAAATAATTGAGAGTTCACTGAATTATTACTATTAATCATTGGCTAGTCAACAGATCAGCAGGAGAATTAATACATTACCTGAGTCCCCAGTGGGAAAGTGTCTAATTTCTGACCTGGTGTACAACTGTCCTGTGTTGCAGAAGTACTCATTAGGGAATCCTTTATTTCTCGGTTGGGGAAGGGAATAAAAAGTCCTTTGTTTGACTCTGTGTTAAAAGAAAGGCATACAAGAAATCAATGACCAGACTTCAAAGGCAGCATGTCTTATGGAAAGATACTAGAGAGGAAGTCACAAGATTGAGAGCTAGTTCTGGTGCCACCACTTGGAAATCATGTGAACTTAGGCAAATCACTTAACCTCTCTAAATCTCTCACTTCATTTGTAAAAGAGTAATGATAAACCTAAACTGCCTCTTAGGATTTAGGTGAGGCTAAAACAAGATAATGGATATGAAAAGGCTTCATAAATTGTGAAGTATTCAATAGAAATTGAGAGGAAGGCAAATATTTTGTACATTTCCTAAGTGAATAAATAATGAATTTTGACACCAAAATCAACGATCTTCAGCTACAGGGGGTGATGCTGGGAATAGACTCTTGGCATTACACATGTCCTGGGCACTAATCAGCAGTCTGCACATTCACCATTGCAAATCAGCCTCTTTCTGCCCTGATTTGTTCATTTGTAAAAAAGAAAAACTAATCAGAACCAATTTCATAGAGAAGAATGCTAAATCCTTAGGTCTCCCAGTATTTTTTGCCTATGATTTTTGAGAAACAACTTCAAAAATAAAAAAACTGTTATCAAGAACAGTTAGGGGGCTGGCCTGTGGCTCACTCGGGAGAGTGCGGTGCTGATAACACCAAGGCCACGGGTTCGGATCCCATATAGGGATGGCCGGTTAGCTCACTGGGTGAGTGTGGTGCTGACAACACGAAGTCAAGGGTTAAGATCCCCTTACCGGTCATCTTTAAAAAAAAAAAAAAAAAGAACAGTTAGGATTTCTATTAGATTGTCACTCTTGTACAAAAGTTTTTGTACATTCTCGATCCATATACTTATTAATTGTAGAATTCTGGGATTTGGGGTCTTCTGGGGCTCTTGGATGAAAATAAGAGTTTTACTTTTGTTTGGGGATTGTTTTGTTTCTAGCAGGATTGTGTAAGAATTAAGACAGTTTCAAAAACTTGGACCTTCATCAAACAATGTGCTCTTGTTGTTTTCATCTACTGGTTCTGGCAACAGGAAGCTACTACAAGCCAGTGCAACTGAGAACACAGAGTGAATAAAGCCAGCCTCTTGAGAACCAGCCCATCTCTCCATTTGGGGCTCTAAGAAGCTTCCTACTTCTGAGTTGCTTTCTGGGACTAAAATGTCCAACTTAAACAAGATGCTCTTCTACCATTGGACTTGATAGAACTACTTTTCTCAAAGTGATATAAGCTCTCAAACTTTATGTTCTCTGGTTCCCACTGCAGTAGTACTAAAGAAAAAACAAGGTGAAGCAGAAATTGCTGGTTGCAACTTGATCTTCATAGAACCTTTGTTAGTAAGCTGTGACTTTAGGTTAAGGTCTCCTCTGACCCTTCTCCTGCAGAAGACTTTGCAAGTGTCCAAGACCCTGCTACCTCCTGCTTTTTCTCTTATAGCACCTACAGGAGAAATCTGGAATCTGGAAGTACTCTTTTCCAGATTCACAGGTTCTTTTTCTTTCTAGTTACTTTTTGGTTTAAGCAAATCCCCCACAGTCTGAACTCTTTGCTGAGTGCTATTACACCTTCTGGGTTTCAGCTGTCACCAAAATCTGGATGTCCTTAAATTTAAATCTCTTAACTCTGATCTCTCTTTTTGATGTCCAGATCTAAATTTTCCTAACAGCCCCAAAGAATGTCCCACAGACAACTAAAAAGTTAGTATTTTCTAAACCAAATATTATCTTCACTTTCAGGCATCCTTCTGCTGGTGCCTCTTCTAATCTTGATATTGACATTATTTACCCAATCACTAAAGATAGAAACCTGTTCTTTGACTAACTCATCTGAAATCTCAATCAATTACCAAGTTCTATAGAATCACTTTTTTTTTTGGTGGGAGGGAGGAGCTTTATTTTAATTGAGATAAAATTCACATATCATATAGTTCACCCTTTTACAGTGTACAGTTCAGTGATTCTTAGTGTATTTCACAAAGTTGTCCAGCCATCATCACTATCTAATTCCAGAACATTTCATCACCCCAAAAAGAAACCCCACAGCTGTCACTCTCAATTCTCCACCACCCTGCCATTCCCTGGCAACCACGGATATAGTTTCTGCCTCTGTGGACTTGCCTATTCTGGATATTTCATATAAATGAAATCATGCAATAAATGGCCTTTTCTGTCTGGCTTCTTTCACTTACCATGGTGTTTTGAAGATACATGTTATAGCATGTATCAACACTTCATTCCTTTTTATAACTGAATAATATTCCTTACATGAATATACCATATTTTGTTTATCCATTCATTATTCAATAGACTTTTTGGCTATTATGACTATCATGGATAACATTGCTTTCATTCCTGTACAAGTTTTTGTGTGAATGCAGGTTTCCATTTCTCTTGGGTACATACCTAGGAGAGGAATTGCTGGGTAAAATGGTAACTCTTATTTAAATGTTTGAGGAACTTCCAAACTGTTTTTCCAGAGCAGCTGTACAATTTAACTTTCTCACCAGCAATATATGAGGGCTCCAATTTATCCACATCCTTGCCATCACTTATTACTTGTCTTTTATTCTAGTCATCCTAGTGGGTGTGAAGTGGTATCTCACTGAGGCTTTCATTTGCATCTCCCTGAGGGCTAGTGATGTTGAACATCTTTGATGTGCTTGTTGGCCATTTTCTTATCTTCTTTGGAGAAATGTCTATTCAAATCCTTTGCCCACATTTTAATTGAGTTGTTTGTGTTTTTGTTATTGAGTTGTAAGAGTTCTTTATATAAATGGATAATGGACCTTTGTCATATAAACGATTTGCAAATATTTTCTCCTATTCTGAGATTGTCTTTCTACTTTCTTGATAGTGCCCTGTGAAGCACAGAAGTTTTTAATTTTTATGAAGTCCAGTTTATCTTTCATTTCTTTGGCTCCTTGTGTTTTTGGTGTCATGTCCAAGATATAGGATCACTCTTGAAAAAGAAAAACTGATTCCTTCCCCTGCTACCATTATGACTAAATATGTCATATACCACAATCAGGAAAAATCCAGAAAAAGAAGCAATTTTCATTCTGAGATAAATTTTTTCTTGTCTTATATTTGTTTATTTTCTTCTTTTTTTTCAGATATAAAATACACCTAGCCCTAAATTCTAAAAGCAAATGTAATTATCACATTGTTGTCCAGCTCAACTTTTTATACCCACATAACCAATGTGATGGGACCATAATTTAATGTCTTTTTATCATTGAAAATTGTTTTATATCTGTAATGACAGAGGAATGAATTTATAATGCTGATACAGGGACAAAGAACTAATAGTTGGTTACTCCAACTATGAGTAATCACAGCTGGATGAGGCTGTACTTCAGTGCACAGGAAGTTGAGATGAAGATGCACTGTCCAGATATCTATATTATTTAAGTGACTATTTTGAGAGGTCCCTGCTATTCCAAGCTGACCTTTATCCAACTAAAACTCCATCATGACTAAACCGAGAGAAGACATAGATCAACAGGTTGAAATGAGGTGGATTTCAATGAGTTATAAAAAAGGCCTTGACATATCTGCCAGACACGGAAATGAGCCACTGAGGGTGACAGTGGTGAATTTTTCTTTGCTATTTTAAAACAAGATATTAATTAGATCACTATAGTTTATGTGTGAATCTATTTAAAGGCATAAATAATTGGCCAAAAGAGTGAGCAAGTTCCCTTTCAACTCACAGAGTCTATGTGTGCTATATACATATAGCTACAAGATAAATGTAAATTATCTTTAGTAAGGCATTCACTGCTCTCCCTAATCTGACCTTCTGCCCAACCCAAACCTCCCAACCAAACCACACCACCACTTAGCTTCTTCCTGACCTGCATGCTCATTACCACTTTTACACAGCTATTCACACAAATTTCACCAACCAAAATGTGTCGCTCCTCCTTTTCAGGCCATCCCAGTGCTCTACAGCTTAAGGTCTGATGGCTTCGTCTCCACATCTGCCACAAAACCTTTCCCCACTGCCCTGAGAACACTCTGAGTTTCTATAGCATTTCACCATCCACATTAGAGTTTCTCAAGCTGTTCTACTAAACTCTGAAGATACAAATCCAGTTTGGGAAACTGCAATTTAAGAAACTAAACTCAGTACATTAAAAAAAAAAAAAAAAGCATTTTATTTTTTCTTTAAAAGATGACCAGTAAGAGGATCTTTTATTTTTTTTTCAAAAAAAGATGACCGGTAAGGGGATCTTAACCCTTGACTTGGTGTTGTCAGCACCACACTCTCCCAAGTGAGCCACAGGCCAGACCCTTAATAAAAGAATTTTTTTAAAGATTATATTGGAAGACAATTTGGCAGTTCCTTACAGAGCTTAACATACTCTTACATATGATCAGCAATTGTGTTCTTTGATAATTACTTAAATGAGTTGAAAATTTATGTCCACACAAAGACCTGCATGCAGATGTTTATAGCAGCTTTTTCATAAATGCCAAAACTTGGAAGCAACTAAGATGTCCTTAGGTAGGTGAGTGGATAAACAAACTGCTGTATATCCAGACAATGATATATTATTTAGCACTAAGAAGAAATAAGCTATCAAGCCATGAAAAGACATGAAGGAAACATAAATGCATATTGCTAAGTCAAAGAAGCCAATCTGAAAAGTCTACATGCTGTATAATTCCAACTGTATGGCATTCTGGAAAAGGCAAAACTATGGAGACTGTAAAAAGATGAGTGTTTTCCAGGGGTTAGGGAAGAGAGAGAGATGAACAGGTAAGCACAGAATTCTTAGGGCAGTGAAACTATTCTGCATGATAATAAAATGGTGGCTACATGTCGTCATACATTTATCAAATGTACGTGAATATACATACAAATATACAACACCAAAAGTGAACCCTAATGTAAATTATGGACTTCGGGTGATAATGATGATCGTAACAGATGTACCAATGTGGTGTGTGATATTGATAGTGAAGGAAGCTATGCATGTGTGGAGGCAGGGGTACATGGGGACTGTACCCTCTGCTCAGTTTTGCTGTGAGTATAAAACTGCTCTAAAAAATAATGTCTTTAATTTTTAAAGCAGATTATCACTGTAAAAGCTTTTTTGCTTTTATATCTTTTCAATATTTTTCGTAACTGCCATCAAACAAAAACACAAAATTAGAGTCTTGAACTGCCTGAGGGCCTCTGAAAGGTATCCCTGGACTAGGGGTCCACAGCCCTGAGTTTGAGGACTACTGATCCGTATCATTCATTTGACATTTTCATATACACTTCCTGGAGTTGTTACTTAGCTCTTTCATGTTCATCTAGTTTTTTCTAATGTTGCTGTAGTGCTTCAGGGAATGTTTGCCACTTCTATTTCCAGAGCACATGTACCAGAAGATAAGTTATGTAAGTTTACAATAAGAGAAAAAATCTTTTTGGTTGAGGTTGAGGAATCAAAAAAATTTCACTAAAATGGATGGACTTTGATCTGGGTCACAAAGAAAGGGTAGGATTTAAAGCATTCCAAGCAGAGGGACAGCATTAGTTTAGGGGCAGAGGACGGAGAAAGGAAGGACTATTTAGGGAGGAGGGAGTGGTCTGGTTTGACTGGAGTATTGGACATTGTAGTTGAGAAATAGGAGATAAGGTTTCAGGTTAGACTGAAGAGATAAATTGTGCACAGAGTTTAGGGGAGCCTTGTATGCCAGATGAAAGAGTTTAGACTTAATTTAATAGGTAAGTGGGGGCCATGGAAGTTTCTGAGCACGGAAGTATAATTAATGATCACAGCTGTGTTTTGAGAGAATTAATCTGGCAGAAAGTAGAAAATGAATTGAAGGAGGAAGAGACTGGAATGCAGCATCATGTAATGGTTAAGAGGAATCTAACAATATATGGACCAGAGTTTGCATCCCAACTCTGTCACCTACTGTATAACTAGGGCAAGTCGTTTTACTTCTTTGGGTCTCAGTTCCCTCACCTGTAAAACCACCTGCAAAATTGTTATGAGGATTAAATGAGATAACGGACAGTGCTTGGCCTGGAGTTTACACTCAGTAAATGATAGCTACTAAGCATGCCTGTTAAGAGACTATTAAAAAAATGGAAAGGAGGGCTCACCAATCATGGATCATACTACAGGGTATGAACATTCAGCTGTGCTTTAGAGGAGCAGCAGCATCAAACCCCAATATGATTCTGATCCAGGGTAATGGGAAAGTTATGATAACACTTATGAAACCCTAGGAGCTGTTTAGGGTTGGGGGAAAGCAATTCATTTGTTTGTTTATTTGTTTGGGGGGAGTTTTGGAAAAATGTGTAGCTTGAGGAGCTGGAAAGTTATTCAGTGGTGATTCCAAGTGTATATTACTAGCTGGTCAGCAGAAATGGGGGATGCAGATTGTGAAAGCTAGACCAACATATTTAAGATATAAGGAAAAATATAAAATAAGTATAAATAAAGAATAAACTTATTTATTTATAAATAAAGCCATGGAAATAGATGAGGTTAATAAGGGCAAAGAGTAGAGAAAGAATAGGAGAGCCTGAAAACATAGTCTAGGTATGCTTGCATTGGGGGTATGGGAAGAGAGAGAAATCTTTGAAAGAGTCAAAGATTATGTGGTTAGGAGAATAGGAGGAGGATCGAAGATAGTGGAGGTTCTCTGCCCATTCAAAATGATCAGCAGGAAAGCACTGTTTTGAACAACTGAGCTAGTGGGAGCTGTTTTCCAGAAAGTTTTCTCCTAGCCTGTGGCATAACTGTTAACATGACATAACTACTTTATCGTATTGGATTACCAACAGTGCTTACTGGCAACGCTCTCCAGGGATCCAGCACAAACACAATTTTCAGTGGAAAACAAAACACTTTAACATGTCAAAGTAATGAAATAAATTTTATATTAAAAAAAAATCCAGGCAACAGCTGGAGCTTCGAAGAACCTTTAGATACAGGCCCTCTGTCTAGTAAAGCAGCTGGTTCTCAGTAGAGATTTTGCACTTTAAAACATTTTAACTCATGGAGTGAATCTTTGTGTATGCTAATGATGTAAAACGACATAAATGACGTCTAATTCAGCTCATACAAAAAGAGGCAGTCATATTATGTTTCGATCTTATCTTTTTCTGTCTGGAAATGTATATATAAATGCTTGTAACTAATAAAAGGACTAGGCTGTATACCAAGGAAGGCTGTATACCGAAGTATTAACTGGGATTCTCTTTAGGGGATGAGCTTGTAAGTGATTAAAATGTGCTACATGCTGTTCAGTAACTTCTAAAATTATTACAATAAAATTGCATCAATTTTGAAATATAAAAAGTGCTATCTAAAATGAAATAAAGCAACTAATACTCCCATCACTGATGTTCAATTTCCAAGAAAGGAAAGTTACAATCACACCTTACTATGGCTTATTCTACCATGAAATACTGTGAAAATGACTTGTCAATACATCGCCATATGGATAGATAAGAAGACAGGAAAATAAAATAAAATAAAAATAAAGTTATTGCTGGGATTTTAGAAACTGATTTTTAGAGTTTGTTTATAATTCAGTAGATCCTTCAAAGGGACAGAGGCCTTGAGACAGAAGAAAGTTTTCTCAAGTTAAAGGTCATCAGATTTATCTGATATGAGTATCCCAGGCTAACACAAAAGGTAAAATGGATGCAATTTCTCAGGTGGAAAGCTTTCTCCTAGTCTGTGGCATGACCATTAATGGGACTTAACCACTTTAATCATATTGAATTCTCAACACTGCTTACAGGAATATATCACAAACACAGGAGATTCTGCAGCTGCAAAGGTTCTTCGTGTGGGAGCCCAGGAAGCCCAGGGTGTGAGCTGCATGGATGCAGATGAGTTCTGAGTCTTTGACTAATGAAAGCAATCACCTTAGCAATGCCCAGGGGTCAGTGGGGATGAGCAATATAATTTTCAGGGTGCTCTAATGACTTAAAGTGATGTAAATGAAATTGAATTCTCTGAGTACAGCTTGTGATTTGATGGATTCTGGGTTAGGCCTGCTCAACAAGTTCCTTCCGGCAGTGAGAGGAAGGAAGAAAAATGCAGCCAGTGAATCTTGTGCTTGCTTCAAATCTGTTCTTTCTAAACTATTTTATCTTTATCCTACTCAAGAGTGGCTATTACAAATGAGACAACTGATGTTTTAATCATTTTATGATCACAGAAAGAAAACTTACCCGTTTCAATCCTTGTGTCAACATCAGCACTGACTTTTGATACAGAGCTCTCGTCTGTCACACAGTTTTTCATTGTCTTCTCCCTAGAGCTGCCACATAGAATAACTTATTTAAAACACAGAAGAAGCCTTCTGAGATCACCAGTAAATGCTGTTTAGAAAACATTAGCTCATAGTGATCAGATTTTTAAAAAATGCTCTATAACATATTAACTGTGTTTTACAAATATTTCAGTTAAAGCCATAAGTTTTAAGTCATAATATTCATAACTAAGAATGATAAGAGAGAAAGACACTGTATAGTTCAGGCTTTAAAGTGTGAAAGCCAGAAAATTCAAAACTTACTCTGTTTTTCTGATACAAATTTACATCTAAATGATTGAGGGAGTAAGATATTTTCTTTTGAATTAAATCAGTGACAGTCAGGATACAGAACAGAAAGTTCTGCTGCCAAGAATTATAGTGGGGATAACTATAGCCATTAGTTAGAAAAACAGACAAGAAAGGCAGGTGTTTGCAGTTGATTGAGGTAAGTACCTTGGGAAGTACAGTAAGTACAAGAAGCCTAGACTATGTGCCAGGCTATTTACTCTCCCCATTTCTTTAAATCATAAAACCCTCCTGTTACCTATTATCTCTGCTTTCTTGGTGGGGGAACCAGGACTCAGAAAGGCTTTTTTTTTTTCTTTTCAGAGAGGCTTTAAAAAAAAAAAATCTTAGGGCCAGCCCGTGGCTCACTTGGGAGAGTGTGGTGCTGATAACCCCAAAGCCACAGGTTCGGATCCCTATATAGGGATGGCCGTTAGCTCACTTGGGAGAGTGGTGCTGACAACACCAAATCAAGGGTTAAGATCCCCTTACTGGTCATCTTTAGAAAAAAAAAAAAAACCCAACAACTTCACCCAAGGTTGTACAGTTTGTAAGATATTAATGTTAATACTGGGCACTCGAGTAACATTTTACCTCTGGTTTTGCAATTACTATATGGTAACCAAACAAATAAATGATGGTATTAGTTATTTGCCTTACTAGAAAGTTTATCCAGCTATACATTAATTTATTTCTTTATTTCTATAGTAAACAGGGTACCCCAATGCATTTAAAATAGGAATTAATTCACAAAATAAATGTACAAATAAATTTTTAGAAACATTCAATTTCTGTCTACAGCAGGGTGAATTTTATTTTATGTAAATTAACCTCAGTAAACTGGATTTTTAAAAATAAGGAAATAAAAAAATAGGAAAGTAAGGATGTTCTTTGAGGGCCACACAATAAAACATATAATGGATCAGAGCAGAGATAAGCAAAGTCACTGGAAAAGAGAAGGCTCTCAGGCTTACAGGCATTGATTTCATTCATTCATCATTTAACAAATTATTTCTTAGCACCTTCTGTGTTGCAGGCACTGTTCTAGGCACTAGGAATACTGCAATAAACAAGACCAACGACAAGGTCCTTGTTCTCATGGAGCTTATGTTCTGAGGGCGTGAAGGGGAGGCAATGAACAAATAAACAAATAAGCAAAGACTTATTCTGGAGAAGAATAGAAGAATGTTGTAGGGATATGTTCATGATGTCTTGTTAAATTAAAAATGTTAAATTAAAAATTAAAAATTTGCTTTACAGAAGCAAATTACTGTAAAATAAATATTATACACACACACACACACATATATATTTATATGCACACACACATACCTAAGACTAAAAGGATATTTACCATAATATAATTAGTATAAGATAATTATTTCTGGGTGGTAGGATTATGATTTACTTTATTCCTTGTGTTCTTTTCTGTACTTTTCAAATTCTCAACAATAAGTGTGCAATATTACTTTTGTCATCAGAAAAAAATACTAGTAGATCTATCTACATATGTCTGTAGTATACAGATGTCTGGAAGGATGTACACCAAATATCACTAGCAGTTAACTCTCAATAGCAGGATATGGAATGACTAACTTTTTTCAGTGTACTTTTCTGTATTATTTAAATTGTAATGGACTTCTAACTACTTTTCAAAAATAATAAAGCTAATTTTTTTAAAAAGCTTGGGTTTGGGAATACAAAATATGGTACCTTCTTTTGACAGGATTTTAATAACAAGAAATAAAAAAATACCATTCATATACTTGAGAGCCTCAAGGTCTGTTTACTTTTTGTTTTGTAGAGAAATACTTCCCTTCTCTTCAACAAATTTATCTCTAAATCATCTATCTTGCCCATGTCATTCTCCTAATTCAATAGGAAAAGACCAGGTACTGATTGATAACTCCACCAAGAAAAGATTGGTAAGCATTTATGAGGACAAGACATCTCATAGCATCCCTATCTATAAGTTGTGAATAGCAACTTTAGAAAATTTACAGTTATACCCAAAGCAGACCCGATAGTTCAAGAAATCAGGAATGTACCCACTGAGGGACAGATTCTTATCTCAGATAAGTCCCAGTGAGCTAAATGGATACTTTTATTCCTAACCTGAGAATTCTTACAACTTGTGGAAGATTTCTGCTAAAAAACAAAGTTAAGCAGAAATTCACTGTGACCTACATCCAGAACCAAACTAAACATTATTTGTAAATAATCTTACCTTTTTTCCACCTCTAAAAGAAAATTTTCACAGTTGCCCAACTGACTAAAATGCAGCTTGGCAGCTTTTCTCTCACTTTCACGGACAGTTCGGTCATCTGGAGGCAAAAACCGTGGTCTGAGCATGTTTCTTTTTTTCTTTTTTAGAGAAACCAGTAGTGGGTCAGAAAACCATATTTACAGAGGAAAAACTAAAGACCAGTCTCATCTTTGCGCATTAGAGACAGGTCAAAAAATAGTGCTATTATGTTGTCACTGGAGCAAGCAGTAACTCAGGGAGACTACAGGGATACCATAGCAACAACTGCCACCTAGGTGTAGTTACCCCTTCAGGAACATAGAGCTCGGACAACAAACAACACAGTGGCCTCATGTTGAGGCTGAAAATTACACCATTTTCTAAAAGAGTTCACTTAATTTTCCTGTAATGGCTTTCCCAGGTCCATGTGAAATCCAATTTTGTATCAATAAGAAATGTATAAACAACAATAAAATTATAAGGAAATACAGACCAGCTCTTTTGCAGGAGTATCTTCTTCCTTGCTAACTAATCTCCAAAGAAAATTGTTGTATTGGTTTTCTATTGCTAATACAGTTACAAAGTTGGGGCACCTAAAAAAATAAATCTCAGCGTGGAAATTTTGTGTTGAGGAGGAAGTGGTGGTGAAACTATCAACTGAAGAAAACTAAAGCTGGAAGTAACTGATAAAATCACAGATGTCATTCAATAAACAATAAAAGGACTTGTCATACATCCTGCCAACACAAAAGAGTTACGTAAATATTGACTAATAAACAAACATATCCTGCCAGTGCACACTCTGGGCCAACATCCACAAGGTTAAGAGGCAGCTGATTTAAAGTAACATTCTGGGGCAAGGAACAGAGGAGGAGGGTCTCACCCAGTTTCTCCAGAGTTTGTAGCGTGTACACAGCAAAGAGCCTATAATCTGTATCTTTCCTTACGACAGGATTGAGTCTCAAATCTAGTTCCTTGAGGAAGGGTAAAGGCTGTAGGCGGGACACCTCCACTAATGAAGGAATGTTGTTATAATATAAATTCAGTTCTTGGAGCGAACACAAATACTGGATGCCCTGCAAGGAAAAGACCACATTTTGAAACTGCACATTGGTAAGCACTAGGAATCTCACAGTAGAGGTGGAAATATATCTATTACTTTCCATCCATAAACATGTTACCTGAGTCTCCCATGTGAAAGGCAGGGTTGGAACTCCCATTTAGTTGCCTGAGAATAAGAACACTGCAGCCCATGGCACTGGATGTTCTATATATTAAATAATTCACATATATAATACATTTCCTCCATTACAAAATCTGACATTCAAGTATCTGCAGTCAATACTCTACTTCTGTTTCTCCCCAACCGTTCTCCCAATCCAATCCTTCCTTCCCAGTGATGGCCAGACCAAGCCACTTCAGCATTTCTCTCACCCTTGTGCCAACCACTCTCCTGACCCCAAAAGTACCTCAGTTTATAAGAGGAAGGGAGGTAGGCAAAAGAACTGGTTCTGGGGGAGAAGGACAAGTTAAAAAAAAAAGTGTGTGTGTGTGCACGTGTGGTGCGTCTTCACATCACAACGACTAGCTTATAGGATCAATGAACTTTCTGGGGAAATAAAACAGTGCTATCTCCAAGTCCTCCCCTGGGCCACTCTGGGACCCGTCTTCTTGTTTTCCTCTTCAGAGTCTCTGCCACCATGCAAACTCCCCATCCAATCAGTCAGTTCTCCTTGGTAGAGATGTTCTTCTCTGTTCAGTTCTCTTTCTGTGGATGTAGCAACCCCACCTCTCTACTTAACTGGACATTCAATCAGAACTGGGAAATTTGAGAGGAAAAGCCATAATTTTCCTCCTCTGCTGAAACCCGCTATTGAAAAGATTTATTTAATTTTCATATATTTAACTAGATAGCTGCTTTGGCCCAACACTAAATTTCTGGACAATATTTCAGAACATGTACATGTATGTGTAATCATATACTTTCAGTAGTAAAACTGCTTGCCATAAAAGGAACTTTATCACTGAGGTTTATTTCAGAAAGGTGAAATTATTTTCCACCATGTATTTGTAAAATGTTTTTAGTCACCTTTCATTTAAAATTACCATTTTCTCACTGCAGAAAATTTAGAAAACTCAAAGATATATATGAAAATTCCCAAATAGAACTCTGTTTATACTTTGATGCACTTTTCTGCTTTTTTTTCAATTCCATTAACTTCTATATTATTAAAGGGTCAGTGGTTATGAATAGTTATCAGTGCGCTTGGCCCCACTCCCAGGGCAGTACCCCATTAGGACTGTCTTTAATGTGTCTTTAATGTCTCTCAGTATGAAAAATCAAGGAAATGATTTCTATGCTCCTCTCAGTTTTCACAGTGGGCATAAATTCATGCATTCCCCAGAGTTATACTAGAAATAGTCACAAAATATTTTCCCTCTGGGAAATTAAGCAAAGTGATTCAGAGATGCTAGAGATGAATATATGCAGATAAATCATAGACACAAAAAAATGTAGAAAACTAACCTTTATTGAGTGCTTCCTATATGCCAAGCACTGTACCAGGAGTCTTATATATGTTATATTTGATTATGTGTTAATTTGATTAATCTTTACAACAGTTTTTTTTACCCAATTTACAGAAGTGGAAAGAAAGGGAGTATAAAAACAAATTATAGCAATGTTCACTTAATTTTTAATCTGAAAAGAACAAGCAAATATACATATGAAAAGAAGAGACCTGGGGCTGGTCAGTTAGCTCAGTTGGTTAGAGTGTGGTGCTGATAACACCAAGGTCCAGGGTTTGATCCCTGTACTGCCAGCTGCCAAAAATAAAAATAAAAAAGAGAGAGAGAGAGAGAGAAAGAGAGAAGCCTAAGTAACTGGGAACTAATAATTTCTGAAACTGATAGGCCAGATATGAATGGCTGCTAAAAAATGTCTAAAGACCTAGTTCAACTTGCAGTTGCTGCTTTTAGAGTCCTAATTGGAAACTTGATCTTGCTTGGGCTTCCTCTTTTAGGGATTTTAGCTAAACCCTGAGATTGGGTCTGTGTTGTTGAACAAGTATTCCCTAAGAAATGCAAAATTGGTGGAATAATCCAGGAGATTGTTAACTGATCCTGGATAGCACCTGTGAGTCTTTGTCACATTCAGTGTTGCATAGAAGGGCTTTGTAAGACAGATTTACAGCTGAGGCAAAATAGGAACATATGGAAGAAGCACCGTTTGGGTCTACCACAAAGAAAACAGAACTTCCAGCTCTGTGAGTGTGCACTTATGTTTGCAGAGTTAACTCTGCATGTGTTTGCTAATCCTCACTGCTCAAGGCTGGTCTTTTCTACTTTCCCTCTGCCCCATCATCCTTAGACCTGAAAAAATTTTTTTCTAAGACTAACATTTCCTCCTCCTAGAAAAAACCCACAGTAACAACACAGGCCAGTGTTTCTCCATGTGTGCTCTATGTATCACCATCTTCAGAGTCCCCTGGGTATGTCCTGAGCCCACCCCAGATCTACTAAATCAGACCTACACTCAGGGTAGAGACAAAGAATCTGTACTTTTACAAGTGCTCCTCATAATTATCTTATGTACCATAAAATTTTTTACTATTGCACTAGGCAGTGATAGCTTAATATATTTTTCCCTGAGTCTAAAAGAAATTCCCCCTCAATGTTTTATAATAATTTTAAATATAAAGAAAAGTTGAAAGAGTTCTATAGTAAATAATAAAATTTAGTTGGGAAGCATTTAAAAGGAAGATCCTATATTCCCCAGGCTGACATTATCTATCTCTTATTTCTTCTCATCCTAAATAAATAAATAAATAAATAAATAAATTGGGCTGACTTGACTGGTCATAGAATATAAAACTTACCTTTAGGCTAGTGATCAAATTCCTTGATAAATCTAAGGATCGAAGATTTTTAAAATTCCTGAAAGCATCACCAATAGAATTGATTTTTCCAGCATAAGATCCCTGCAATGAAAGAGACTCCACCAGTTCTGAAAAGAGATCATCAGTAGATATATTATGATCCTGCTTGGATAAACAATAGAGTCAGTGAAAGTAGGCCTTTCTTCCTCCCACATCCTAACTGTGAAAGGCCCTACATCCAACGTTCATAAGAAGATCAGTTCTTTTTAGAAGCAGCAATGTGGTCTAATATAGTTTTACCAAACCTTAGATTTATAGAGCCCTTGGGATTCTCTAATTACCCTGATAGATGTAGTAAAAATCTCCAAATGTTATCAAAACAAAATTTAAAAACAAATTCAGGGCCGGCATGTGGCTCACTGGGGAGAGTGCGGTGCTGATAACACCAAGGCCACAGGTTCGGATCCCATATAGGGATGGCCGGTTTGCTCACTGGGTGAGCATGGTGCTGACAACACCAAGTCAAGGGTTAAGATCCCCTTACCGGTCATCTTAAAAAAAAAAACAAACAAACAAAAAACAAATTCAGCAACCCTACTGCTAAGATTTAGCCCTATAGAAAATAATCACAAAATTTTGCCAGGATATATAATATATATAGCATAAGGATGTCAATCTCAGAAAAGTTTTAAGATAGTAAAGTTTTAAGATAGTAAAGAAAAAAGAAAGAAAAAGGAAACTGTCAAAGGGTCCATCAGCAGAAGAGTAGAACTAGACAGCTTAAATAGCAGTACATTAATAAAAAGGACAATGCACTAGATCTATGACCTTGTACAAGTCATTTCACCTCTCAGTGTAAAATGAGGGTAGTAACAGTACTTAATTCACAGTGTTGTAAGGACTAAATTAACACACATGCAAAACTTAGAACAGTGCCTGGCACATGGTGATGATATTAGCAAACATGACTTTTTAGTGTTACATAATGAAATTTGTCAATATTGGAAGATCTACATAACTTAGTGATTCACTATTTTTCAAATGACCAAATGCATGATATTACAAAATCATGCATGAGTAAAAGATCCTTTCAAATGCGAGATATATCAATGAATTTCAATGTAACAGAATACAAAAAACTCATTGATATAGTTCCAGATTCCACATACAACTAAATTTTAAGAAACTACCACTTGCCCAGTTTTCATGTCATATCAAAAAAGAATATCTACAATTCTCTGAAAGGCTATTAAAATATTCCTCCCTTTCCAACTACATATCTCTATAAGACCAGATTTGTTTTTATATATTTCAGGCAAAACAACATATCATAATAGATTTAATACAGAAGCAGATATGAGAATCTGGCTGTCTTCTGTTAAAGCAGACATTAAAGCAACATACAAGAATGTAAATCAATGATGCTCTGTTCACTATTTTTTTATTTTGAAAAATATAGTAATCTTTCAAAAAATATTTATGTTAACTTGTAATGGGTATGTTATGTTTACCTTTTAGTGAATAAATAAATAAATAAATAAATGTTTTTAAATTTATTTTTATTTTTATTTTTTTTAAAAGATGACCGGTAAGGGGATCTTAACCCTTGACTTGGTGTTGTCAGCACCACGCTCAGCCAGTGAGCTAACCGGTCATCTCTATATGGGATCCGAACCCGGGGCCTTGGTGTTATCAGCACCACACTCTCCCGAGTGAGCCACGGGCCGGCCCTTAAATTTCTATATGATAAATATAGTTTACATTAACAAAAACTCTTTGAGGTCCTCAATCATTTTTAACAGTGTAAAGGGATTTTGAGACCAACAATTTTGAGATTGCTGAAAAATATAAATTAGAATTAGAAAAATTCAGAAAGATGGAGACTTGTCCACACTGAGCCTTCAACAATTCGGCAGTTACAGTCCAGTTTTCCCTACCCACAACTGGTTTCTACAGAGGTTTCTGCTCTAGTGAGCTTTGCAAGAGGGATTTAAAGAAAATGAATGGATTAGCATTTAAGGAGTAAAAGGACAATACACCAATCTAAGTAAATGAGATATATTCTTAAGGGCTTGGAACATAATAAAACACACAGAGCCCTTCATATGGAAATGAGACACTCTGAAGGAAAATTTTGAGAGCTGGGAACATGAGAAGAAAGGACAACCTAGGCACAACCTAGTAATTATGATGTTGGGTTTTAACTGAAAATCCAAACCAAGAAAAAGCAACACACCTAGAACTATCACTACTACAACCCCCCGCTGGATGCCTAAGGGCACAAGAAAGAATGAGCTATTAAGGCAGCAGTCACTGGATTGTGAATGTGGACCCAAAATACTCAGGATACCCCTCAGAGCACATTATAGCTGAGAAGAGAAGGGCAAGAAGACATTTTCTCCACAAAGACGGCAGCTCTAATGTGTATTTTAAGCATATTTTTGAGCTATGTGGTTGACATTTCCACCACTCTTGTGGATACCAAGTGGCGCCATATGTTCGTGATATTTTCTTTATCTTACACTCTCTCCTGGTTGATATTTGGTTCCATCTTTTGGTGAATAGCCTTTCATCATGGAGATCTGTTAAATGATTCAAACATAAAAAAAAAAAAAAGAAAGAAAAGAAAAAGAAAAATTCAGAAAGAAAGGGAAGATTTGAAAACAGAAAAGACAGAACTCAAGAAACAATAAAAATAAAAAGGTGATTTCATATTTCAATGTGAAAAAGAGTGAAAATAAGAGCAAATATAAGTGACAGAATAGTTCTACTTCTGGGTATACAAGTATATCCAGAAGAATTGAAAATAAGAACTTGAACAGATATTTGTACACCAATATTTATAGCAACACTATTCACAATAACTAAAAGGTGAAAACAACCCGAATGTTTATTAATGAATGGATAAATGTGGCATATACATACATACAATACCATCTCATTCAGCCTTAAAAAGGAATGAAATTCTGACACATGCTACAGCATGGATGAACTTTTAAGACTTTATGCTAAGTGAAATAAGCCAGACACTAAAAAACAAATATTGTATGATTCCACTTATACCAGCTACCTAGAATAGTCAAATTCACAGAGACAGAAAGTAGAATGTTGGTTGCCAGGGGCTGAAGGTAGGGAGGAACGGTGAGCTATTGCTTAATGGGTACAGAGTTTCAGTTTGGGAAGATGAAAGTTCTGTGACTGGATGGTGATAATGGTTGCACAACAATGTGAATGTACTTAATGCCACTGATCTGGGCACATAAAAATGGTTAAAATGATAAATTTTAGGTTATGTAGGTTATGTATATTTTACTACACTTTTTTTAAAAATTGGGAAAGCCTTAAGAGAAATATATGGAAAGAAAGACTTTTTTTTTTTAGATTAAAAAGAAATGGAGTCAGTCATACAATGGTATACTCGTCAGAATGTGAAAGAATTAACTGCTGAAACACACAACATCCAAAACATGTTGAAAGAAAGAAGCCAAACACAAAAGGATATATACTGTATGATTCTAGTTATACGAAATTCAAGAACAGGCGATTTGATGGTAAAAATTAGAACAGTAGATGACCAGGAAGGAACATCCTGAGATAATGGAAATGCTCTATACCTTATTACATGTTGGTTACACAGGTAAATGTATTTTTCAAAATGCAAATCATATATCTGATAAAGAATTAATATCCAGAATATATAAAGAACTTCTAGGGGCTTCCAGTCAAGATGGCAGAATAGACAGTCCCCAGCATCACTCTCTCCCACAAATCAACCAATTTACAACTATAAAAAAGCAACAACAGCCAAGTTGGGGCTGCTAGAGCTGAGGGAAAGAGGAGAAAAGACCTATGGAGTGCATGAGGGCAGGAGAAGACACGATGAAGAAAGAAAAACCACTCCAACCATTTTGTGCCATGGTCACTTTAAGGCTGGAGCTGCTGAGCACATGGAACAGGAGCCAGCAAAAGCTGCAGCTGTGCCCCTCAGATGAAGTTGCTTGAAGGCAGCAGGGGAGAAGAGGGCCTTAGTGGCCCCCATGCCAGCAAGACCACTAATAGGGTTCCCGTGGACCCACAACGACTGAAAAAAAGGAGCCATTCAGAGGCTGGTGAGTAATCACAAGGGACTGGTGTATGGTTCATCCCATGGGAAGTGTTTGAAGCACGGGCAGTGGGGGGAGACAGGCCCACTGGGGGAACACTGGCACAGCAAGGACAGCTGACTGGCACCCCAGTCAGCTAAGGACCATTCAGAGGAGACTTGTCAGGAATATAGAATTGCATGGGGTGCAGTTTGATGAAAAGACTCAGGCCCAGATGAGAGTTTCTATACAACCCAGGTGCACCGGGTCTCTGGAGAGCCAGAAGTACCTATAAAGTCAACCATTAAAACTGGAGCTGCACAAAAAGCCTTCCCTAGGGAATCAGCAGCAAAGCAGCAATTTAGCTAAACCACAGAGCTCAAGTACTGGTCCCCACAAGAAGTTCTCCCATTTTAGAAGTAAGCAAAGGACAAAAAATTAGTTCTGGCCCAGGCACACTGCCAGTGAGTGCCTCAGGGCCCACCCAAGGTCCTGAGGTATGGATCCGGGGACCAGACCTTCCCCACAACCAGGCACATAGTCAGCATCAAGGAACATGCCAAAAACATCACCTTCATGTGGGGGGCCCACCACAGCCACCACAATAACCACCACTGCTGCAAAAGTGGCTAGATGCCACAACAACCACACAGATGGTCTGCCAGTTACTGGAGTGCATTGACACAAGGAGAATCACCAGCAGAAACCAAATAAAAGAAGAGGATGTTTCTCTCCACAAAGCCCATTCCAGAGTGGCAGAAAAAGCATCTGCTCTATGATAATATTGGGGGACCTGACACACCTCTCAGCATTGGACAGATCATCTAGGCAACAAATCAACAGAGTAACCATTACTTTCTCAGAAGGAGAGAAGAAATATAGGGTTATCAGAGGTTGGAGGGGGAAGGGAGAAGGGGATAGGGAGAGATTGGACAAGGGGCATAAAGAATAAGTATGATTTTTAACAATATATATGCTAGTTATATTGATTTGATCAACATATGTCAATGTTGAACCCCCAAAATATGTATAATCAATTAATTACAATTCAATAAAAATTTAAAAATAAATAAATAAATAAATAAAATTATATTGTGCTTGAAAAAACTAGTATTTTCATCAGTTTAAAATTAAGAACAAAGAGAGATTGCTTGTAGATTTTATATTTCTTCAAAGGAGAATTATCTAGGGAAGGCTTTTTGTTTTTGTTGTTTTGTTAAGGTCTTTTGTTGTTTTTGTTGTCTTGTTTTTATTTGTTAAATGCTTGGTTTCACTCCTTTGCATTTTGAAAGGACGGAAGTCTGTATTTGTTCTAATTGATATTTCTTTTTTTTTTTTTTTAAAGATGACCGGTAAGGGGATCTTAATCCTTGACCTGGTGTTGTTGGCACCACACTCTCCCAAGTGAGCTAACCGGCCATCCCTATATAGGGATTCGAACCTGTGGCCTTGGTGTTATCAGCACCACACTCTCCTAAGTATGCCACAAGCCGGCTCCCTAATTGATATTTCTAAATAAATCTACTTGGACTTACAAAAAAAAAAAAGAACTACCACCCAACCAAAAAAAAGAAAAAAGAAAAAAAAAACTTCAAGTAAAAACATGGACAAAGGAATTGAATAGACATTTCCCCAAAGAATATATACAAATGGTCAACAAGTTCAGAAAAAGATGCTCAACAACATTAGTCATTAGGCAAATGCAAATCAAAAGTACAAATTACCACAGCACACCTAGTAGGATAGCTATAATAATAATTTTAAAACAATTAAAAATTGTTAGCATTGGTGAGGATGTAGAGAAATTGGAATCCTTGTACAATCCTGAAGGGAATGTAAAATGGTATAGCCACTATGGAAAACAGTTTGACAGTTCCTCAATAAATGAAAAATTAACCTTATGACACAGCAATTCTGCTCCTCAGTATGGAGCCAAAGCAACAGAAAACAGGTGTTCAAACAAAAACTCATACACAAATGTTCTTAGCAGCTTTATTCATAATATCCAAAAGATGGAAATAACACAAGTGTCCAGCAACAGATAGATATATAAACAAAATGTGGTATATCCACATGAGGAAATATTATTCAGCCATGAAAAGGAATGATGTCCCAGCAAGTTATTTCATAGATATCAACAAACTGATTCTAAAGTTTATATGGAAAGGCAAAAAACCCAAAAGAGCCAACACAACACTGAAGAAGAAAAACAAAGTCAGAGAACTGACACTACCCAACTTCAAATTTTACTGTAGAGCTACAGTAATCAAGACAGTGTAGTGTCGGGGACAGAAATGACAAATGGATAAATGGAACAGAATAGAGAGCCCAGAAATAGACCCACACAAATAGTCAACTTATCTTTAATAAAAGAGTAAAGTCAATTCAATTGGAAAAGAACAGTCTTCCAACAAATAGTTCCGGAATAACTGGACATCTGCATGGCATAACACTACCTGACTTTAAGCTATACTACAAAGCTATAATAACCAAAACAGTATGGTACTGGCATAAAAACAGACACACTGACCAATGGAATAGAATAGAGAATCCAGAAATCAACCCTCACACTTACTGCCATCTGATCTTTGACAAAGGCACCAAGCCTATTCACTGGGGAAGGGACTGCCTCTTCAGCAACTGGTGCTGGGATAACTGGATATCGATATGCAGGAGAATGAAACTAGATCCATACCTCTCACCGTATACTAAAATCAACTCAAAATGGATTAAGGATTTAAATATACACCCTGAGACAATAAAACTTCTTAAAGAAAACATAGGGGAAACACTTCAGGAAATAGGACTGGGCACAGACTTCATGAATACGACCCCAAAAGCACGGGCAACGAAAGGAAAAATAAACAAATGGGATTATATCAAACTAAAAAGCTTCTGCACAGCAAAAGAAACAATTAAAAGAGTTAAAAGACAACCAACAGAGTGGGAGAAAATATTTGCAAAATATACATCTGACAAAGGATTAATATCCAGAATATATAAGGAACTCAAACAACTTTACAAGAAGAAAACAAGCAACCCAATTAAAAAATGGGCAAAAGAGCTAAGTAGGCATTTCTCTAAGGAAGATATCCAAATGGCCAACAGACATATGAAAAAATGCTCAACATCACTCAGCATCCGGGAAATGCAAATCAAAACCACATTGAGATACCATCTAACCCCAGTTAGGATGGCTAAAATCCAAAAGACTATGAACGATAAATGCTGGCGAGGCTGCGGAGAAAAAGGAACTCTCATACATTGTTGGTGGGACTGCAAAATGGTGCAGCCTCTATGGAAAATGGTATGGAGGTTCCTTAAACAATTGCAAATAGATCTACCATACGACCCAGCCATCCCAGTGTTGGGAATATACCCAGAGGAATGGAAATCATCAAGTCGAAGGTATACCTGTTCCCCAATGTTCATCGCAGCACTCTTTACAATAGCCAAGAGTTGGAACCAGCCCAAATGCCCATCATCAGATGAGTGGATACGGAAAATGTGGTACATCTACACAATGGAATACTACTCAGCTATAAAAACAAATGAAATACTGCCATTTGCAACAACATGGATGGACCTCGAGAGAATTATATTAAGTGAAACAAGTCAGGCACAGAAAGAGAAATACCACATGTTCTCACTTATTGGTGGGAGCTAAAAATTAATATATAAATTCACACACACATACACACATACACACACAAACCGGGGGGGGGGGGGAAGAAGATATAACAACCACAATTATTTGAAGTTGATACAACAAACAAACAGAAAGGACATGGTTGGGGGGGAGGAGGGGAGGGAGAAGGGAGGGAGGTTTTGGTGATGGGGAGCATTAATCAGCTACAATGTATATCGACAAAATAAAATTAAAAAAAAAAAAAAAAAAACCAAAATGGATCTAAACACACACCTTACAACTTTCACAAAAATTAATTTTAAATAGATCATAGACCTAAATACAAAACACAAAGCTATAAAACTTCTACAAGATAACACAAGAGAAAATCTAGGTGACCTTGGGTTTGGTGATGTTTTTAATACAACACCAAAAGCATGATCCATGAAAGAAAAACCTGAGAAGTGTAACTTCATTAAAGTTTAAAGTTTCTGCTCTGCTCTGCAAAAGACACTGTTAAAAGAATGAAAAGACAAGCCACAGACAAGGAGAAAATATTAGCAAAATACATTATTTGATAAAGAACTGATACCCAAAATATACAAAGAACTCTTAAAACTCAACAATAAAAAAGAAACAACACAATTTTAAAATGAACAAAAGACCTGAACAGACACTTCACCAAAGAAATACAGATGGCAAAAAAAAAAAAAAAAAAAAAAAAAAAAAAATGAGGGCGGACCCCGTTGCGCACTCGGGAGAGTGCGGCGCTGGGAGCGCAGCGACGCTCCCACCGCGGGTTCGGATCCTATATAGGAATGGCCGGTGCACTCACTGGCTGAGTACCGGTCACGAAAAAGACAAAAAAAAAAAAAAAAAAAAAAAAATTGTTCAACATCATGAAATTAGGAAATTACAAATTAAAAAAAAAGCTGATTGGGCCGGCCCGTGGCTCACTCGGGAGAGTGTGGTGCTGATAACACCAAGGCCCCGGGTTCGGATCCCATATACGGATGGCCGGTTCGCTCACTGGCTGAGCGTGGTGCTGACAACACCAAGTTAAGGGTTAAGATCCCCTTACCGGTCATCTTTAAAAAAAAAAAAAAAAAAAAAAAAAGCTGATTGATTCCAACTACACAACATTCTGAAAAAGGCAACAGTAAAAAGATCAGTGGTTGTCAGAGGTTTGGGGGTGAGGGAGGGATGAACAGATGGACCACAGAGGACTTTTAGGGCAGTGAGACTACTCTGTTTGATTACTATAATGGTGAACATGGGACATTATATATTTGTCAAAACCCATAGAACTGCACAACACAGTGAACCCTAATGTAAACTATGGACTTTTGTTAATAATGTTGTATTGATATTGGCTATAAATTGTGACAAATGTACCACACTAATGCAAGATATTAATAAGAGAGGAAACTGTGGGGGGTGTGGGGGAGGTACAAAGGGAGTAAGGGTATGTGGGAACTCTCTGTACTTTATGCTCAATTTTTCGGTAAAGCTAAAACTGCTCTAAAAAATAAAGACTGTTTATAGATATCAAAAAAAGGAATAAAGTATTGACAGATGGTAAAACATGGATGAACCTGGTAAATATCATGTTAAGTCAAAGAAGCCAAACAGAAAAGGCCACGTATTGTATGGTTCCATTTATATGAAATATCCAGAAAAGGCAAATACATAGAGACAGAGAACAGATTTGTGGTTGTCAGGGGCTGGGGTGAGTGGGAAATGAGGAGTGACTGACTAGTGAGCTGATGAAAATGTTCTGGAACTAGATAGTGGTGATGGTTGCACAACATTGTAAGTGTACTAAATGACCCAGAATTGTATACTTTAAAATGATGAACTTTATAGTATGTGAATTATATCTAAAAAAAATGCAAAAAATGTTTCCTGACTTTGAGGGCAGTGTATTGGTAGTTTTGTGGTATGCAATGATCTAATACCCTGAGAGTTTGTGATCATGGGACAAAAGCTAAGGACAATTATGATTTTGATCACTGACCACAACATTTCTCATGCCTTTCACTAAAGGAGAGAGGACATTTTAACATTTCTAAAGGGAACCAGAATTATCATTCAAATGATAAACTGCCATAGGGACAGACATTCTTCTATTGATTACATGAAGTGCATGTCTTAAGAGGTTATGCATTTGTTCATTGCAGCTCTATTTACAATAGCCAAAGTATGGAACCAACCTAGATGTCCATCGAAGGATGGATGACTGGATAAGGAAAATGTGGTATATATGCACAATGGAATACTATTCAGCCATAAAAAAGAATGAAATTCTGCCATTTGCAGCAACATGGATGAGTCTGGAGAAAATTATGTTAAGTGAAATAAGCCAGACAAAGAAAGAGAAATACTGCATGTTCTCACTTGTAACTGGGTGCTAAGAAAGAAAGAAAAGACCTAAACATTTCTTTGAACTTTCAGAATACTAGAGATGAAGGGGGGGGTAGTGGTTTGGGGAGAGATAGGTTGGTAAAGGGCATAAAGAAAAATCATGATTTGTAACAATAATATGCTTATAATAAATAATATTTTTAAAAAGAGGTTATGCATTTGGTTTCGGAGTTTATAAAGAGTGAAGACAAACAGATCAAAGAACAAATCAAATACTGCAGGGCCGGCCCGTGGCTCACTCGGGAGAGTGCGGTGCTGATAACACCAAGGCCCCGGGTTCGGATCCCATATACGGATGGCCGGTTTGCTCACTGGCTGAGCGTGGTGCTGACAAATCAAATACTGCATATAATAAGTTCCAAGAACAACAAAATAATCTTCCAATTTTAATATACAGGCTACATAACCCAATGGTCAGAAACTTTTCATTCATGAAAATAACAAATCAAATAATCTCTCTACAGAAAACCATTTATAGCTGACTTGGAAACTAAATTAACAGTCTTTAATAAAGCTTGTTTATAATGACAATGGAAGAGTTTCAAATAAATAAAACTTAAAAAAAAAGTTCTCAGGAGTCAACTTGAAAGATCTACTAGCCAAAGTTGGGATAAGTCGAGCATTAACTATGATAATAACTGCAATGGTTTAGAACACACCAAACACATGAGGGTACTTCAAAAAGTTAGTGGAAAAATAGAATTGAAAGATAATATGAATATTTCCATGATCTTTTTAAAGTACCCCTGTATTTAAATCAATGAGTTTATAATGATAATGAGAAAACAAAACAATCATTGCCGGTCACCTTTGGAGGAGCTAAGAAAACAACTCATTATCCTGAAAACTGGCAAGTAAGGTGAAAAAAAATTAAGCTTTTATCCTACCTTTCTTATACAAACTGTACCTCAGGATAACCAAAAAGTTGATGTGAAAAATTTCTCAAGTAATTTCTCAAGTAAAACTTTATACAAGTATTACAGCTAATGAAGAAGAATGAAAGATAAAATTAGAACATTACCATGTTGCAATCTCTAATGAATTAATGGAACAAAGCAATCATATTCAATGGGTGGTATCACAAAAAGAAAGAACAGACATTATACTCATGTACTTCCTAACAGAAGTAAGTGTTCGTCATTATCTGTGAAGTGGTCTTGCAAAAACAAAAACAGAAAAATCAAACCTGAATCTGGTTAAGCCTCATCTAATTAACAATTCATAGGAAATACAGGGAACAGGAGAAAATATTAAACAATATCTTAGAAATGCAATAAACAAAATCCAGACTGTAGTACAGGAAACTCTTCAGAACAAATGATTCAGTTTCTTTGAAAACAATTTAATATGAGGCCGGCTGTGGCTCACTCGGTAGAGTGCGGTGCTAATAACACCAAGGCCACGGATTCGGATCCTATATAGGGATGGCTGGTTTGCTCACTGGCTGAGCGTGGTGCTGACAACACCAAGCCAAGGGCTGAGATCCCCTTACTGGTCATCTTTAAAAAAAAAAAAAAAAAAAAAACAATTTAATATGTAAGGGAAAAAAAGTTGGGGGTGGTGGGAATCTGTAGATCAAATAAGATTTAAGACATACATCAACCAGTTGCAATATACAAACCTTATATGGATGCTGGTTTTTTTTAAAAAAGAAAAATCTTATAGGACAATTGGGGAAATGAGAACACTGGTTGGATGTTTGATATTAAGAAATTACTGTTAAATATTCTTAGGTTGCATAGGTGATTATTTTTTAAAGAGTTCTGATCTTTTGAAAATACATACAGAAATATTTATGTATTAAATCATATACCTGGGATTTGCTTCAAAATAATCAGTGCAGGGGGATAAGGGTGGGTGGAAGATAAGTGAGGTAAATAAGAATGGCCACTAATTGGTGATAACTGTTGAGTTAGGATGATGAGAGTTCATTATTCTGTTATCTCTACACTTGTATACATTTGAAAATTGCCATAATAAAAAATTATTATAGAATAAGTAATATATGTTAATATATGTACAGAACATTTCTGAAAAACTATCCAAGATATTGGTAATAGCAATTGCCTTTAGGAAAAAGAAACTAGGCCTACGGGACAAGGAGGAAGGTCAAGATTTATTTTCACTGTGCAATTATTATATTACCCATATAATAAATTAATTGCATTATTTTAACAACCAAAGAAGAGAGTACATAATTACATATTTTCCTCTCTCTACCAAATAATTATCAGCCTGTAAACATGCTCTAGTATATCCTGTCTTTAAAAAACCTGTTCTTGGAGCCGGCCCGTGGCTCACTCGGGAGAGTGTGGTGCTGACAACACCAAGGCCATGGGTTTGGATCCTATATAGGGATGGCCGGTTAGCTCACTGGCTGAGCGTGGTGCTGACAACACTAAGTCAAGGGTTGAGATCCCCTTATCGGTCATCTTTTAAAAACAAAAACAAAAAACCTGTTCTTGGGGCTGGCAAGTTAGCTCAGTTGGTTAGAGCTTAGTATTACAACACCAAGATCAAGGGTTTGGATCCCCTTACTGGCCAGCTATCAAAAAACAAAACAAAAGAACAAAAAAAATTTTCTTGACCTCACATCTTCTAGTTACCAATCCACTTCTATTTATATATTCTTCTTTACAGCCAAACTTTTCAGCAAAAGTTCTTACCTTCACTATCTCTTCTCCCTCACATATCATTCCCTTTTTCATCCCACCCCAATCTGGTTTCTCTCCTCTTCACTCACCCCAAACTCCTCTTGTCAAAGTCACCAGTGTGTTCCATATTGCCACATCTAACAGACACTTCTCTGCATTTAACTTGTTCAGCCTGCCAATAGTATTTAGCACAGTTGACCATTACTCTCTTGATATACTTACCCTTTCTTAAATTCCAAGACACCACGTTCTTCCTTCCCTACTCAACCTTGAAACACTGAAATACTCCAAGTTTGAGTCTTAAGCTTTCTTCTCTTTTCCATCCACATTCTCTTCTTAGTTGAGTTTATCCGGTCCCATGGCTCTAAATACCATTTATTTACTAATGTCTCCAAAAGTTACATCTTTAACTCTGACCTCTTCTCTGAATCCAGACTCATATATCCAACTGCCTACTAAGTATCTCACACTTGGATGTCTAACAGGCATTTTAAACTTAACGTGCTCAAAACAGATCTCCTGATTCCCCTTCCCCAAACCTTTTTTTCTCGTAGAGTACACACATACTCTCAATAAATGGTACCACCATCCACTTAGCAATACCTTCAGCCAAGACTAAGTGTTATCTTTGAATGTTATCCTTCCTCATCTCCCAATCCAATCTAATCCATTTTCTCATCTCATCCAATCCTATTGTAAATCCTGTCCCTTCTGTCCCCAAATTACACCTTGACTCCATCTTCTTTTTATTTCCACTGTCATCCTTTTGTGTGTGTGTGTGTGTGTGTGTGTGTGTGTGTGTGTGTGTGTGTGTGTGTGTGTGTGTGTGTGTGTGTGACTGGTAAGGGGATCGCAACCCTTGGCTTGGTGTCGCCCATACCGCGCTCGGCCAGTGAGCGCACCGGCCATCCCTATATAGGATCCGAACCCGTGGTGGGAGCGCCGCTGCGCTCCCAGTGCCTCACTCTCCCGAGTACGCCACGGGGTCGACCCACCACTGTCATCCTTTTGGTCCAAGCCACCATTCACCACTATCTCTTACCCAGACTACTGTAAAAGGCTTCTAATATGTGAGAGTCAAGTTTTTAAAATGGGTATTAGACCATGTCACATCCCTGCTAAAATGATTTAATTGACAAGCTGATTCTAAAATTCTTAGGAGAGAATAAAGGCCAAGAACAGTCCTAGCAATTTTGAAGGAGGAAGGGGAGGTAAAGACAGGAAGGGTACTGACTTTACCAGTTATTAAGACTTACTGTTAAGCCATTTACAAAAGTGTGGTATTGATGTAGAAACAGAAAAATAGAACAATGGAACAGAATAGAGAGCCTAGAAACAGACCCAGTTTCTGGGGATATGGGCTATCAGCATTAAAAAAATACAATTATATACATATCAAACATTATATATAAAAATAGACTAGATATATTAGACTTACTGTGAAAAGCAAAACTGCAGAATTTTTAGAAAAAAAAAGGAAGCTTTTACATCAGTATAGGGAAAGACTTCATAAATAAGACACAAAAAACACAAATCATAAAGGAAAAATAAACTTCACTACATTAAGATGAAATTTTTCTGCACGACAAAGGACAATGTAAACATTCATTGGAATTTTTTAATCCAGAGAAATATAATAAAGAAAACAAACATAAAAGGTCAATAATTGCACCATCAAGATTATTCCTTTGTACACTAAAAAAAAAAGTAACACTTCCTACATGGTTAGAAAATTCCAACAATACAGAGAAGTATAGAATAAAGTAAAAGTCTCTCTCCCAAAAGGTGACCACTGTGATTTCTTACAGAAGAATTTTATAATTCATATACCAACATATTCATTTAATTGAAAAATATCCGTGTTTTACTGGCAAGTAAAAAAAGCAATTTGCTGAATAATACGCTACTTATTCCTTCTTTTTTTTTAAAAAAAGGTACCTATTTATATATACATGTTTATATAAGAAAAGGAACAGAAAAGGATGGAAGGAGGGGGAGGAGAGGAGAGGAGAATATTCCTTTAGACACTTCTGTATTGTATGGTCAGAATGAACACAATTAATTTTGTTATTCAAATGCCTGAAACAAAAACAAGCAAACAAATAAAAACAAAGACAAGCAAAGAAAAAAAAAAAATCTGCCATGTATTTTTCTAGCTGGAGAATGGAAGGGGTATGTGGCCCTCCCAAATTAAATTAATATTCTTCAAAAAAGGCAAGGAAGAATCAATATTCTTTTAAAAAGGCAAGGAGGGCACATAACCATTTCAAGGCAATAAAGCCTTTCTTAGCTGACTTTTGAAATAGTGGAGTTCAAAGTAGTCTGGAAAAGAAAAAATATGCCTGAAGTAACTACATCAATCTATTTATACACACACCGAATTATTATCTTTGGTTACCTGTGGGGGGTGGGAGGGTTTCGAAGAGAAAGGTTAGTACTCTCTTTATTCCTCCGTGTAATATTTGATAGTTTATTAGCATGCGCTAATTTTGATAATTTCAAAATAATAAATAATTTTTTTAAAAAGTACAAATAAAGGGCCGAGCCCGTGGCGCACTTGGTAGAGTGCTGCGCTGGGAGCGCGGCGACCCTCCCGCCGCGGGTTCGGATCCTATATAGGACTGACCGGTGCACTCACTGGCTGAGTGCCGGTCACGAAAAAACGACCAAAAAAAAAAAAAAAAAAAAAAGTACAAATAAAACCAATCTATTTCATATTCCACAAATGAGAAATAGGAGAAGCAAGACAGGCTACTTTTTGTTATTGCAGGAGTATAGGCTCTGGAATCAGAGTCCTGGATTAATAAACCCTGGCTGCATCACTTTACTAGCTGTGTGATTTGGGGCATAGAACCTAATTTCACTAATCTGTAAAATGAGAACAGTAACAGCATGCTCTTGATAGGCTTGTTATGGGGATTAAATAATGCGGGTAAAGCGTTTAACACAGGGCCTGGCAATAACGACATAGTAGATTTAGGGAGACTAAAAGTTGAATTACGAATGCTGATAACTTTCCCAACTTTTTAACTCCTTTAGACATTCAGAAAGAAAGCTGTGTGCGTCAGACCCCGGGTCAAAGGTGGGGTCAGTGGTCACTGGGTCAGTTTTACCGAGGACTGGGCACGGTCTTAAGCGCCTTGAGAGATCAGCTGTTATTCTTTTCACATCAGGCCCCTCTCCGAGTTTCTTTTAAAACGAAGCTACACATCCAGATGGAGCAAAGACATGGTCAAGTTTTAGAAGTCGAGACTGGACGAGGAGAGGGGCTGATAAAGGAACGTCCTTTCCCATTTCACCCCAACCAGAAAAAGCCCTCCCGGGGAGAAAGTTTCAGAAACTACCAAAATTAATTCCCTCGTGCCTCCTCCACAGCTCTTCCCACCACAAATCTTCTCAGTACTTCCCTTCTCCCACCAATGTGCCTGTTGGGGCTCGGTTTCCTTCCACTAGTTCAGACTTGACTTTGTTCAGTTCCGTCACCTGCCTTACTTAGGGTCCCCTGTTAATCTTGTTTCTCTTGCTCTACTTCACACTCCCCTCTTCTCCCTCAATTCCTCGCCCTCTGCCCCAGACTCCCCTGTTACTTCAGTTCCTCCACCTCCGTCTCAGTGTAACCCTCCTGTCTGAGGGTACCCCATCTCTGCCTCAGGGACCTCTCCTCCGCGGTTCCCCCGCCTCTACCCGGGTTCCCCTGCCTCCGCCTCAGTTTTCTCCCCTCAGCCTCTGACCCCATGATTCCTGCCCAGGCCCTCCCAGCATGGCCCTACCCGGCTGCTCCAGGGTCAGCGCCCCCAGGCGGCGGATGCCTTCCTCGTCCAGATCCCATTGCTCCGCCATCCCCGCCCGCCGCTCACCTGCCACCGCCCGTGAGACCGCCCCTCGCGCGCTAGGCCCCGCCCCGCCTGTCAGGCCCCGCCCCTCCACGCGCGCCGCCGCGCTCCCGGGGACCGTTATGGGCTGGGTCACGCGCCTGCCCGCCTGCCTTAGGAGCCGGGAGCATGGTATGGAGCCCGCTGTGAGTGGGGCGCAAAAAGCACTAAGGCGGCGAATGGGGGGCGTTGTAGCCCAGGATTAGGGCCACAGAGCTAGGGACCTGGCCCTGGGGCAGGGGGCGTGGCCCCAGCTTTGAAGGATTTGGAGGGCTAGCGCTTGAGGAGTTTGAGGATGAAACGTTCTAGCTCTGAGGATTTGGGGCACTCCACGTCTGAGCGGTGGGGATGTTCCTCTTTGACCGGAGGAAGGTCTTCATATCTTAGCGCCGGGGATGCTGACTCCGGGCCAGGGCTGGGGTGTGTGTGAAGGCGGGATTCAGATCTGAAGGGTTGGGGATTTCTGAGGCATAATGGAGAGCTCCAGATCTGAAAGGTGGGGAATGTTGGCTCTGAGGAGTTGGGGGTCCTGTCTTTAGAACATGAGGTGGTTCTAGTTCTAGAAATCGATTTGGGAGAAGCTCCTTTAGGTGAGAGAGATCAGTGTGGAAAAGAGAGATGCTGTTTGGGATGGGGTGGGCACGACTATCTTAGGGTTACCCCATTTCCTGCAGCCTGGCAAGAAATCTTTTGACCTTCATGTACTGCAGACACCCCAAGCTTGCCTGTGACTGTGGGCTCTCCCCAGGCTGGGATTGTTCTGCAGTAACCAGCCCCCGAGCAGTCTTTGGGAAGAAAACTCTGGAAAGAACAGCGACATCCTTAACCCCTACCCGCACTTCAGCAGGCACCCCTTGAGGACGTGTGTAAAGAGGAGACAAACTCGGGCCGGCCCGTGGCTCACTCGGGAGAGTGTGGTGCTGATAACACCAAGGCCACGGGTTCGGATCCCATATCGGGATGACCGGTTAGCTCACTGGGTGAGCGTGGTGCTGACAACACCAAGTCAAGGGTTAAGATCCCCTTACTGGTCACCTTTTAAAAAAAGAAAGAAAGAAAAGGGGAACTGAGACCAGATCTGGGGCTCACCTTGAAGGAGCAAGTTTTTTTTGACGTCCCAAATCTGCACACGCAGCGCCTGAACTGAGCTCTCCACCAGCTAGTCACCTTTAAGGAAGACAGAAAGCAAAATCAAGAGTCTGTGTGTGTTTATGCTTTCCGGTCTAGAGGAGGCCATTCATTAGTTACTCTGTTTGTCATGTCCACGTTTAGAAGGGCCAGGACTCAAAAGCCTAGATTAGCTCAGTAGATTGGCTTTTACAGCTCTGTTTCCGTGAGTCATGACACCGTTTTACAATTTGTAATCTTTCTTTTTATGACTCCTTTAAATCTTGTAGTTTTAAATGTAGCCTAAATAACTGTTCTTCTTTATATCTGAAGTTAAGACCAGCTTACTGTAGGAGAAATGGACCCCACCCCCTTCTTTGCTGTACACATTTCTTTTCTCTCCTCAGCTGTCAAAATCGAGACGCAGGTTTTTGTTGGAGAAAGAGGCTTTTCCTCTCTTGTGCAACTACCTCCTACTTTAATGTTCTTTCCTCCTCACCACCATTCATTTTAATCCACAGTTTTAAACATTCAGAAAGGTTGGAAGAATTGTACAGTGAGCACTTTATGCCCACCACCTACATTCTACAATGAATATTTTGCTATATTTGTTTTATGACATGTCAATCTATCCATTCCTGTATCCATCAATTTATCTTTTTTTTTTTTTTTTTTTTTTTGGTCTTTTTTGTGACCGGCCGCACCGCGCTCAGCCAGTGAGCGCACCGGCCATCCCTGTATAGGATCCGAACCCGCGGCGGGAGCGCTGCTGCTCTCCCAGCGCGCACTACGGCCCTATCTTATTTTTTGATTCATTTCAAAATAAGTTATAGATATATTGGTACATCACACCCCAATCACTTCAGCATGCATAATTTTTTAACTAGAATTCAATATCGTTTTATGGTTCTTTGTAGGTAAAACTTTATACACTATTTCTCACTCTTAATTTTTTTACAAGGGTAGTGCTCTTTGTTTATTTTAAAATCTGATATAGATGGTTTGTATGTTTGATGGCTTTCTACTTTTCCATAGTGTTGATAAACTAGGTCATCCTGGAACAAAATAGACAATTCACCTATGAGTAGATTATCTTACACTTTTAACAATGAGCTGAGGGAAGTTCATGATCTTTGCTGCCTTTGTATACATGAAAAAGCACTCACAGCATTCAGCTCCCACTGATGTAATATCTCTACAGGTAGGATCCCAAGAGAGCTCTGCATTTGCTCGATGGGATGGAGAGCACCTCATCACAACTGTCCCTTTTTAAAAAACAGCTTTATTGAGGTGTAATTCATACACCATATGATTTAACATTTTAATGTGTACAATTCAATGGTTTTTGGTTTGTTCACAGAGTTGTGCAACCACCACCACAACCAATTTTAGAACATTTTCATCATCCCCCCCAAACCCCATACCCATTAGTAGTCATACCCCATTCCCTTCCCAACACCCCCAACCCTGGGCAACCACTAATCTACTTTCTGTCTCCATAAATTTGCCTATTCTGCACATTGCATATAGATGTAAGTTTTGAAAGTGGGAAGTGTGAATCCTCAAACTTTGTTCTTTTTTCAAGATTGTTTTGACTATTCTGGGTCCCTTCCCTATGAATTTAACATCAGCTTGTCAATTTTTGCAAATAAGGCAGTTGGGATTTTCATAGGGATTATGTTGAATCTGTAGATCAATTTGGGGAGTATTGCTATCTTAACAATACAGTTTAAATCTTCTGATCCACAAACTTGATATGTTTCTCCATTTATTTAAGTCTTTCTAAATTTCTTGTAGCAATGTTTTGAAATTTTGAGTACAACTATTATACTTCCTTTGTTAAATTTATCCCTATTTCATTCTTTTTGATGCTATTGTAAATGGAATTGTTTCCTTAGTTTCATTTTCAGATTGTTCATTGCTAATTTATAAAAATACAATTGATTTTTTTAATGTTGATCTGCATTATTCAGCCTCGTTGGACTTATTTCTAATAGTTTTTAAGTGAATTCCTTAGGATTTTCTATATACAAGAGAATGTCACTGGCAAACAGAAAAAGTTTTATTTCTTCCTTTCCACTCTGGATGCTTTTTATTTCTTTTTCTTGCATAGTTCTCTTCTCATTCTCCCTTTAGGAGGAGCCTGGCATGTCTCATGAATCAGCAGAGGATTTGTTTCATTTCAATGTTGGGGGCTGGCATTTCTCAGTTCCCAGAAGCAAACTTGCTCAGTTCCCAGACTCCCTGCTGTGGAAAGAGGCTTCAGCCTTGACCTCTTCAGAAAGCCAGAGGCTGTTCATCGACAGAGATGGTTCCACATTTAGGCACGTGCACTATTACCTCTACACCTCCAAACTCTCCTTCTCCAGTTGTGCAGAACTGAACTTGCTCTATGAGCAAGCACTGGGTTTGCAGTTGATGCCTTTGTTGCAGGTAAGATGCTCTTTTCAGCCAGTAGTGGTAGTCAGTAACATAGACTTTACATCACTAAATGTTGTATCCTTTCACATATTGGTTGCTGAGATGACCATTTGCTGTGGATTAAATTGTGTTCCCCAAAGTCCATGTATTAGAAACTTAACCCGCACTGTGACAGTGTTAAGATGGTGAGAAATCCTATTATGGTAATTGAAAGGTGGGGCCTCGAAGAGGTGATTAGATAGTGAGGACCATGCCCTAGAGAATGGATTAATCCCCTTGATGGTTTAATGGTGATCGTGGGCATGGTTCTGAGAAATTTAAAAGAGCCAGTTAAAAGAAGAAGGAGGAGGCGGAGGAGGAGGAGGAGAGCCAGTGAGGAGTTTAACTCTCTCTCTGCTCCGTACATATTTGCCATTGAAACCCTGCATCACTGTGTAGAGTCACTGCCAAGAAGGCCCTCACCAGATATGTTCCTTGGACTTTGGACTTCCCAGCCTACAAAATTATAAGCTATAAATATTGTTTCTTTACAAATTACCCAGTTTCAGGTATTTATGTTATAAACAAACAAACAAACAAACAAACAAACAAACAAACAAACAGACTAATACACCTTCTTAAAGGGCAAGTGTGATGAGTGAGTTAAAGTAATAAACAATACACTGGAATTGCATGTTCTTAATAAAGGATTTCATCCCAACTCCACCTTGTCTATACCAGCAGCCTCCATGGACCCAAGATGTGATTTACTATCCATTGAGAGAGTGCCCTTGGCTCTTGAAAATCCTACTTTAAACCACTTCTTGTTTTTGCTGTTGAATTTTAAAAGGAGAAAACTTTAGAAATTGTAGGATTTGCAGTGTACATCACATCTGAGATTTAAAATCTAAAAGACTCATCAAGAATATTACTTTTCTTTGTGCCTGTTAGGTACACAACATTCACTTGTAGAAAAGCAAAAAGTTCTCCAAACTGAAGATCTTTCCTTTATCTTCACATCTCTGGTTCCCAAGAGACTTCTTGTTTTCTTATTGTAAAATCTTTAAATACCTTTACTTATAAACCATTTAAGTATCAAAAAATATTATGTTTTTTCCTAATTTTTCTCCAAACCACAGAGATCATTTATGTTCCTTTTTGTGACTGATCTTAAGTAGTTTATTCTGTAGATTTTGGACAATTAATTTTTTTTAACCTAGAAGAACTAAGTATTATGAGTAGAAAGGACCATTGGCCATGCTCCATATTAATCCCACTATCTGGAAAAGGTGTCAATTACTCTATCTCCACCAGCACTAATGGAGCAAGCTGAAGAGCAGCTCAGCACACCACCAACCATGCCTCCCCAACACCTCTTAGAAGAAAATTGAGATAGACCATGCATATGACCCAGGTCATAGAGGAATGAGAACATTTCATAGTACATGTTTTTATGGATGCTTTTTACTAAATAATTCAATGTTTTCTCTCAAAAGTTATTATATATTTGGAAATCAAAAATCCCTAACATACTCCAGTGCAAGTTGTTGTGTTTTCTTTCTTTCTTTCTTTCTTTCTTTCTTTCTTTCTTTCTTTCTTTCTTTCTTTCTTTCTTTCTTTCTTTCTTTCTTTCTTTCTTTCTTTCTTTCTTTCTTTCTTTCTTTCTTTCTCTTTCTTTCTTTCTCTTTCTTTTCTTTCTTTTATTTTTCTCTCTCTCTCTCCCCCTCCCTCCTTCCTTCCTTCCTTCCTTCCGTCTTTTCTCTCTCTCTCCCCTCCAGCTACCCACTTGAATTTAAATTCTTTTCACCTTCCCCAGGAATGGTGAGCTAGAATTGATTACAAGTGGTTTCAAAACCACTTAAATGGCCTGGCATGTCAGGATTGCTGATGACTCTATGCCAAGGCACCATTTTGTGGGGAAAAGGAGAGAGTAACTTACTTGTTGCAGAAAATCAAAGAGATCAAGGTAACTTTTTAAAGAACCATTTTATTTTTTATTTTAATTTTTTTAAAAAGATGACCGGTAAGGGGATCTTAACCCTTGACTTGGTGTTGTCAGCACCACGCTCACCCAGTGAGTCAACCGGCCATCCCTATATGGGACACGAACCCAGGGCCTTGGTGTTATCAGCACCACACTCTCCCGAGTGAGCCACGGGCCGGCCCTTAAAGAACCATTTTAAAGGATACATTTAAAACTATATAAACAGTTTATTAAGCCTTTTAACTCCTTTGCTTTTGTCATTTCCCAAACTGAAACAAAATATATCTGGGAAGCAACTTCTAGATGGGAGACAACTCAAGGCCAATGAATTGTACAATTCCAAAGTTCCAAGTTGTGTGAGCAGTACAAGTATTTGAAGAATCATGTGGATCTGCTTCCCTAAAACAGACCATGAAACAAGTACTTATGCTCTGGAAATGGTGTTTTCAAATAAATAAACATTTGGGCTGGCCCAACTGAAGTGGTGTTTATTCACTGAAGCAGACTGTAATTATAGCTGGGAACAAAGAGCTGCCTCAAGAAAATGACAGCCTCACACATTTCCATCACTTTTCCCACTGCTAAGGCCTATACAGATACTCAGGATTTTGCCTAAATGAACAAATGCTTTGTGTGAATAGAAAGAATGGACCAACTCCTTTGTTTCAATCTTGAACAACCAGGTGAATGGTGGGTTCTGAGGGATGTGCCGGTTTAGGGGAAAAAATCAAGTTAGAATTTGAATGTGTTAAGTTTGGGAGGTAATGAAAAGGCAATAAACATCCAAGGGGAGGTGGTAAGGAGGTGCTGGATGTACAGGTCTGGAATTCATGGAAGCCAGTCAGGTCTAGAGATATAAATATGGAAGTCATCTAAGCTGATATGTAAATCCATGAACCTGGATGTTTTGGAGTGTTGTATATTGTTCATAGGGGAAATACAAAGTAGTTATTACAGGTCCTTATATTAACATCACAGGGCTTCCTAGAACTTTCTCTATAATTTGAGAAGGCCTCTTCATCAATATGTAAACTGCTCTCAGCGTTTCACATGACATCATCCTGGTTGAGAGTCACAGCTGCTACTGCAAAGTGTGAAATTTCCCTTCATGGTCACTCAAAAGGGTTCAAGGTTTATGGCAGAGTATTGATTTCCTTTACTAGCCCCTCTAAGTCCACTGAGGACATGGTATGTTGACAGTACATGCTACTTGTATTTCCTTTTTCACACCATCTGGGGACTTCTAAGTTTGGAACCTTAAATTGTTCTACTTGCGAGCATTCTGCTACCAGCAATCAACCCAAATACGCCTGCGTTCCTTGTGCTCAAGGGAGCCAGGGAGTTTTATGTTGATCACACAAATGATGCTTTAAAGAAAACAGACCAGTGGCAGTCTCACATTTCCTGTTACTCACCATGTAAGCACAGATTGCTACTGTGATCTTGGGAAGGAAGGAGATTACATAAACAGCAGGTATTTGTCCCAGCAGTGTAGCTTGTCTGTAGGTATGGATAAGTGGACAACTCAAGTGCAAACCCCTTGACATGGCATCAGAGTCCTCCCAAGTTGGCCCATCTGCTTGTCCTGGCTCATATCCCAGCACATACACACACATGCATGCATGGCCATGTACACAAACGTGCACGTGCACACACACTCAGAAGTTCAGCCACATCCTTAAGCACCCCATATGCTTTCTCTCTATACCTTTTCACTTGTTTCCTCTTCCTAGAATGCTTCCCTTTTAAGATTTGGCCTACATGTGGCCCCCTGGAAGCCTCACCTGATATTTCTAGATGGAGTTTTTGTTCTCTGCTCTTATAACTGAGTTAATTCCTCTATTATATCAGTGCTAATTCTTTTTTTTTTTTTTTTTTTTTTAAAGATGACCGGTAAGGGGATCTTAACCCTTGACTTGGTGTTGTCAGCACCACGCTCAGCCAGTGAGCGAACCGGCCATCCGTATATGGGATCCGAACCCGGGGCCTTGGTATTATCAGCACCGCACTCTCCCGAGTGAGCCACGGGCCGGCCCATATATCAGTGCTAATTCTGTTGAGATCAATATTCATGTTTTTCTCCCTCACTGGACTGTATTCTTCTCATGTTTGCATTCCTAGCATCTTTCACAGTATGTGGCATTTACAGGTGTTTAATAAACATCTGCTGAGAGAATGTTGAATGATGTACCCAAGATGACTTCTGCAGAGTGATGGGACTGGAGCCGGCAGTGGAAGGGCAGGTTTGAGATACTGAGGGCTGTCTTATTTGGCTCCTTTGGTTGATAGCAATTGTTCTGCACATCCTTTTGTTCTATCAGCCTTGCTTCCCTCGAACTTCAAAGCAGCTCTTGCCCTCCTTGTCTTTATAAGGCAGTCAGGGATTTGCAAGCTCCCCAAGCTCTTTTACCATCCAATCCCTTCCAACAGCCCACATCAGAGCATGAGGCATCTCTGAGAACTGTTGCTATATGGAAAGCCTCTGTTAAGTCCAAAAGTTCTGCCAGCAGAGCACTTTTGTCAGCCATCTTTTGGCAACCACACACACACACACACACACACACATGCACGTGCACATCGCCCCCCCACCATCAGTTTTATGTTGCTTCTGATTGACATATTTTTTCACTACTATCTAGGCCAAAAACAACATCAATTATGCTTGTGCTAGCAATTAGTCATCTGAATCCAGGGCCATATTTCACTAAAGAAATCCTCCCTCTGGTAACTTTGCAGGTCATAACATACGAAGAGTAAAATTCCTCGAAGTAATATTCAGGCAAATGAAAGCGGACTTGAAGTCAGCCCATAGAAGATGAGCCACGCGCTCTGTGAAAACTTCAGTCATTAAAGCTGAAGGGCAGCTGGAAGCCCAGGCTCTCTGGAGTATTCTTCATTCATTCATTCATTCATTCATTCATTCATTCATTTATTCAACAAAAAAAGTATTGAGATACCACAGGCACTCTCCTGGGTGCTGCAAATACAAGCAAGGTTCCCAAACATAGAGCAACACAAGCAAGGATCCTGAGGTCTTGGGGAGTTTATATCTATTAGGGGACACTGGCAGACCATAAATAAGTAGGTGAGGGGGCTGAGGAATGCTTTCTGTTGTTTCTTAATAGCATCCAAATGGCTTCTTGTGAATAGAGGCCTTGTATTTCTAGAAGTTAGAGCAAGGATTGGCTGAGAGAGTTCAGAAAACACCTTGCTGAGGCTCCTGAGCCCACGGAAGACCGACACCTTGGATCAGCATGCAGCATGACCTGACTGGCAAGGATTGCAATATTTGTGGATTTACTTATTTTTTCTCTTTTTACAGATTTGCCAAACATACCTTTCTTGGGGAAAGTGGTGCTTCTCACACTTTACATTAGTGGAAATAGCAGGAAATTGAGATTTCATTTCTACAAAATGGATTCTCCCTTCAACTAGCACATCTTCTCTCAAGTTAGTTGGACTGTCATTACTGACCCATCCCGGAGGACATACCTCATACCACACAACACCTCCAAATAGGGAATCTGGGTCATCCTCAAACAGGTTGTTGTCCTGGGCACGGATCTCCCTACCACCCCACAGGCTGTCTCTCATGTGGCCAATTTAGATTTGTTCAAGGACACCACTGTTTTCACCATTGAGATAGAGTCTTGGGGTTTGAAACTTCAGGTGAGGTGAATGGAAGGTTCAAGTTCTGTGATGCAATCAGCTTAGCATGGACTTGGGATGCTAGGCTGTCTCTTCCAGGCTCTTTCTAGTTTCATTCCCTTTTCGTGCTTCTTTACCCATTGTCTTTCTGTCCATCACAAGTCAGACCCAAACTGAGTCTTTCCTTCCTGCCATCTTCTCTCCTTCTCCTCCATTATCCCAGTCCCTCTCCCTCTTAGTTCTTCCCTCTGGCCTCCAGGGCCCAAGTTGGAATCACTGTCTTTACTGCCCTCTGAACTCTGGGTTCTGCTCATTATAATCCTGTGCCAGCTTTTCCTATAGTTTTGGATAGTCAGCATCTTTCTCAGTTTTATAGTGCAGTCCACTTCTCTGCCAGCTCCTTTTGTGATCCCCCATGTCCCTCTTTGCTTTGCTTTGCTTTCCAGAGGACTCAGCCCTCCAGCCCTCCACTTTCATGCATTCTTTCAACTAACACAGCAGTTCTGAGCACTTACTACATGCTAGGTTCTAGACCAGAAGGTGGGGATGCAGGAGCCTCAGTATAGGTAGAAGGACAGGTCTGAAACCAAGCCAGAAGCCTGCAGAGAGAAGTGTGTGGGCATTTATGGGAACAATGGGGGAGCATGACACCCAGTCTGGCTGCAGGAGGCTCCAGGCTCTTCAGGCAGAGAATAGGGAATATACCCAGAGGGATATTCTGGGCAAGAGGGAACAGCATACATAAAGTTGAGGAGGCATCAAAGAACATGGAGTGTTTTTCAAGTTTTGTGGAGTTTAGTGTCACTGATGATGGAGTGAAAACAAAGAATGGTGGGAGATGAGGCTGGAAAGGGAGTTTGGGGTCTGACCACTAAAAGGAAGGAAATTCACATATCTCCTTTAATCCTTACAATAACACCTTCCAGATTTTACTGTCTCCATTTTGCATGTGAGGAGCCTGAGACTTGGAGAGTCTCAGTGACAAGTGGGATGCAACTGGCTAGTGGTTAAGAACTTGAGCTCTAGCATCCTCATTTCCATTCCCAACATCTCTGTTTACTTGGGGTATGGAGTTCCTTACATATTCCTGGGCCTAGTTTCCCATGTGCTAAAAGGAAGTGATAATACCAGAGCCTACTTTGTGGGTGGGGGAATATTGGAGGATTTTGTTTAAAAGTGCCTGGGCAATGTTAGCTCTTAAATGACAGAGTCAGGATTCAAACCCACATCTGTCTGAGTTCAAGGCCCATGTGCTTTTTGTGTATACCCTGCTGCCTCCATTGACTGTGAAGGACTTTATGTGCAACATGGAGAGTTTGGAATTGATCCTCCAGGCAATAGGGAGCACTGACATTTTTTAAGAGGGGGAGTGATTTGGACTCATTCATGTGTTTGACAGATCTATAGAGAGGGCCTGGGGACCAGAGGCCAGGACTAGAGAAAGGGAAAAGAGAACCAAGAGATGGAGTCATAGGACTTGCTGGCTGCCTGTGTGGAGATGGTGTAAATAACAGTCAAGTAACAGTCCCTGCTTTAAATCCTTCAATGGTTTCTTTTAACCAGGGGATAAAACGAAACTCCTCAGCCAGCTTATAGGGCTCTTCACTCTCTGGCTCTTGTTTATTGCTCTAGAATCAACTCCCTCACTCCCCCAACTTCTATGTACCTCAAGGCCACGTTTGAGGCACAGAGACAGCTGGCTCAGTATAAATCTCTACCAGGCATCCTCTCTGCCTTGTCCATCCTGGGTACAGTCACCATTTTCCTTTCTTTGTCCCACTTCTCAGCACAAAAACTGCCAGGTTATTGTCCCTCATCTTAACTCAATATGCCTGCCCACGCACAGATGCAGAATCTGTCCTGGCCTCTCAGTCACCTTCCTGGCACCTCGTTTTTATTCCTCTTTGCCCAAGGCCAACTACTTCCCCGTACGACACCCATCTCTCCCTGATTCCCTCTTCAAGATAGCTGATAGCTTGACGTGGAAACTAAAGCTGTGTGTAACCCTGAGCAAAGATGGACAGGAAAGCTGGATCCCCTTCTAATGCTGTGGAAAGAAATCCCAGGATACCTGGAGGTCCAGAAACTTCATAACCGACACTAGCTTTTATTTTAGTATATGTAAATTGTTGGCTTTCATGTCTTTCTTTTTCCCCAGGCTGAGAGTTCCTTCATCCAGGCACAGTGTCTGACTGTGGCCTTGGCAATGCACAGAGCATTTCTCAATTGAATGAATGAGACTCTCTTCCAGTGTTCCATGCATGCACTGTCTCCCCCATTGCTGAGTGCCACAGGAAAGCACTCCCCGTCACCCCGCCTTTGCTCAATCCTCCCACAAGTCTTCCAGCTACCCAAAGTAAGGAAGATTCTCCTACTCTGGTTCACCTTCTTTTGTAGACCTTAAGTGGTTATGTGGGTGCAGTTTATAGCTGTGGCCACCAGAGAGCACTTCTCAATTCTCAGGATTCCCAAGAGCAACTTCACAAAGGCTTCATCTGTGTAGGTAGGAATTAGAAGCAGGTTCTTTTCTTAGTTTCATTGTGAGAATCTGGTCATATCGTGCCTTTAAAGGACCATTTGCCCTGCTATCTCTAAAAATTTAGTGGGAATATAGCATTTTCTTCTAGAGTAAGGACAGGAAAAAATAGGCTTGATATTATGATAATCTGTCCCCTGCAGGACTTTTGAGGAAGAACAGGTCCCTGAGTGAGGGCAGCACGAAGGGTCCAGCCCACCCTTTGTCTTGGGCTTCAGCCCTGCCTAGTTAGGGTGCTCCACTCCAGCCTTAGCCCACCCTGGTCACCGGCTCCTTTAAGCCAAGAAGCGAAGACTGCTTGCTCAAGTCACAAAGCCTTTTCGACTTTGTGGCTTTTACTGCCTCATCAGTAAAACACATCTGTCTCACAGAGTTGTGTCAGGATAAATGAACAAATATCTGTGAAAGTGCTTTGAAAAATGTGGAACCCTGTGCCAGTATACAACACTTTTATTACACCTCCATCTCACTAATAAGACCACTTCCCGGGATTAGGATGAATCCAAACAATGAGCAAATCACAACAGGTCAGAAAGGGTTTTTGAATTCTTGAAGGAAATGATAGCAGAAAATATCAAGTTTTTAATGATTAAATATAAATTGCTCTTTAGATTATGCAAGATAAATTACTCTCTTACCAGTTAGCTCACTTGGTTACAGCATGGTGGTCATAACACCAGGTCAAGGGTTTGTATCCACTTACCAGGCAGCTGCCAAAAAAAAAAAAAAAAAAAAAAGCAGCAGCAGCTTCCTTCTATTCCTGTTATACTGGAATCATTATCATAAATAAATGTTGAATTTTATTAAAAAAAAAAAAAGTCTGGTAAACTCAGTTAGTTGAGCATGGTGCTGTTAACACTGAGGTCCAGTGTTCAGTCCCCGTACTGGCCAGCCACCAAAAATAAAAATAAAAATAAAAAATTACTCTTACTCAACATAAAATTATAACACAAAAAAAGTTTCAAAAATCAGAAAAGAAATAGCCATTGGGATTTTGAATATCAGCATATCATCCCATAGCCCTAAATTTTTACAGCTTGTTGTGATCGATTTATTTCAAACACTTTACCAACGTAAGTTGCATATCATTTTCCCTGGTATTCACTCTAGAATTTGTAGTTACTTGGTTTACATTTTTAAGGCAATAATCTTTATCTAACAGACTCTAGATAATATGAAGGAAGGGAAACACCACCTACGTGTGCGGCCTGCAGACATACCTGTTGCTGAGAGAGCATCTTTGAACTACTGGCGAACATGGAAGTGTATCAGCAAACCCTCAGAATTTCCAATAAAAAGCCCAGCCTTCACAGGTATGATCAGGACAGGCCAGCCCTCCCTGAAGCCCACACCAGTTTCCCCTCCCCTCACCCTAACAGAAGTGGCTTCCATCCAGAGAGTACCCTAATTTCTGAACTAGTTCTAGATGATTTTTGTTATCTCTGTTGACCTTGTACTCTGCACGTGCATTCTCTATGGCTGCTTGCCCACTGGAACTAAACATCCTCCTCCACACTCATTCCTCTGCATACTGGTTTCACTTGGGCAAGGCTAAACTGCATTCCACCCCCTCATAGAAGTCCAGGAACTCCACATCCATTCAAGTTACCTCTAACCACCACACAAGGAATGTTTCCAAGTGATCACTGTCTGATGGGTGCCTTGCAGCACAGGTCAGCCTATCAGCAACACCAGAACAGAGCATTCATGATTATCGGTGGGTTTTGAGCTTCCAGAAGATTCAAAAGCGTCTATTTCACCTGTGGGTCATGGTGATTGGTTTGATCAATTAGAAAGAACCAAATGGGTCAATGAATTTAATGACTTTGTGTATGTAAGCCACGTCCCACTGACCTTCACTTTCTGTAGAAAAAATTAGATTTAGATGCCCTGTTCCACACCATATTCCTTCCAAATTTTAGGGCTACCTCTGAAAAGAGAGAGAAAGGAAGGATGTGTCTGGCAGGGACTCTCTCCTGGGTGGTCTCTCCAGCTTCCTCTGGGGCCCCTGGGTCAGTGAGAGCCCTGCCAGACTTGAGACCCTGGCCTCTGGGAGGTGGTGATGCCCTCTGCATGTTCTCCTCCAGGCCTACATGATAAGGCACCTTTGGGGCTCATGGACACACCACTGTTAGACACAGAAGAGGAAGTGCACTACTGTTTCCTGCCGCTAGACCTGGTGGCCAAGTATCCGAGCCTAGTAACAGAAGACAACTTGCTGTGGCTGGCTGAGACTGTGGCCCTGATCGAGTGCGAGTGCAGCGAGTTCCGCTTCATTGGTGATTGCTCTGTCCAGGGGTGCAGTGAGGGGTGGGATGGGCGGCATGCTGATAGGGCCCATCCACTCCTCGCCACCCCAAACTCCACAGAGGCCCAGCTTGATGCTCAGGGTCTCAGGAGCTTCCCTGGGCAGAAGCGATGGAAGCATGATAGAGCCTTCCAGGAGGCAAGCGTTAGATTCCCACTAGGCTCACAGCTATGTTATTCTCTTTTTATTTTGGGATGGCCTGGCTGTAAAAGAGCACTGGAAACTATCTGAGGCCACAGGAGTTGATGGGAAGGGCAGAACACTGAGCTGGATTCCAAAATCAGCTTCTCTTCTTACTCTGCCCTTATTTATCCAAATGGGCTCCAGGCATCAGTCCTCTCACCATAAAATGAGGAAATAGGATTGTTTCAAAGGATGGTCCTACTTATTCTCACTTCCACCAAACTCAGAATAAAAGGGAAGGAGGGTAGATGGTGACAAGTTCCCCAGAATTATTGTGGAATTGTCCACTTGAGCTAGTGACCTAAGGAGGAACAAGATCTTCCACCCTATAGGGAAGAGAGCCTCTCTCCCCACACTGCTCCAGGATGAGCTCTGTTGGGGATGTGAACTGAATGATCTCTGATCTTGAGATGATGCTTCTGCCTAGTTGGAAAGGACAGTAAACACCCAATTTACTCCTGGAGCCCAAATGCCTATAACCCCAGCTACTCCTATTCATAGTTACCTAAAAAGTTGTCTCTGATGTGCTTCTGAATCTCCAAGTTGATTCACACAGGGCGTTAGCGTTGGCTCCGTCTCTGTCTCCCACACTGCAATCCAGGCAGGGACAAACCACCACAAGTGCCACCTGCCAGCCCAGGCTCGGCTGGGCCCCTCCTCTCTAAGCAGCAAGACAACTCCCTCTTTTGGAATGACCTGCTCTTGGGTCAAGACTCACAGGGTAAGTCTCAGGGCCAGTGTGCTCACCAGGAGGGCCTGGCTTAGGAGCCCCAGGCTAGGCCATGGGAGGCCACACCCATGGATTCAGACACAGGAAAACAAAATAATTTGGGGTCTTTCACCTTCAAAATCACAGACTCAAAGCTAATCTAACCAGGTATGTTTCGAAATTGTTTCAGAACAAGGACAGCCTAGAATAAGTTGCAGCAAACCTGCCAAAACCTGGACCTACAATTAAATCAGAAATAACCTTGTTAATTCATTTTGTTTCCCTTCTCTTTTCAAGTGAATTTTCTCCGCTCACAGAAGATTTTACTACCAGATAATTTCTCCAACATAGATGTGTTAGAAGCAGAAGTAGAAATTCTGGAAATCTCTGAGCTCACTGAAGCTGTAAGGTTGTACCGGATGAACATGGGTATGTTGCCAGGGAACCCTGTCCTCCCCTTGACATTCTGTGGCAATCCGGGCTTAAGTTAGAAAAGCCAAAGACAAACATTTCCCCTCCCACAACCACACTGGGCTTTGGGGGTTGGTAAGAAAAGCAGGTGCTCTGGCTGATTTAGAATCCAAGAGGAATTTCAGCATGAGGCCCTGTGTAACCTGTCTGTCTGCTCAGCCTGCCCACTGACGGTGGGTGGCAGGCAGCAAGGCAGGGCTGTAGGGAGCCCAGCCCAGTCTGGAGCAGGAGGAGTCCAGCTTGGGTGGGGAAACCAGGCCAGAACGTTCTGAGGAAGGAAGCTAGGCCTGAGGGCAGGTTTCCCAGGGGTAGGGAGGTCTGCCCTGCATGTGGAAGTGGTGAGCAACTTGGGACCTGCGGTGCCCACCTGCCACTCCTATCCTTCCTCTTCCAGGCACATTTGGAGGATGTAGGAAATGCTTGGGCAAATCTCCCACCAGTGCTTCAGTTATCCCACTCACCCCCAAATTCCCTGGTCCCCCCACCTCACAACCCCTGGCTGCTGTGCCTATTTTTGCCTGTTCCTGACAGTCCTGACCCCTGTCTAGTTCAGGGCTTCGTGCTCCCAACCTTGCCTCATTCTAGCTTGCTCCTTCCCTCCTGGTTTCGATTGCCTTTCATCATCCCATCTTCTAACTCCTGCACATCCATGGAAGCGGCTGTGTATGTTGCAGGAAGCTAGCTACCTCAGGATGGCCTCAGCTGACATTCTGAGAATGTATAGAACTCTCTAGAATATAGGAAGCTTGGCCTGGGCATTTCCAGACATTTATCCCATTGGGAATAAGGCCTTTCTTCCCAACCTCCTCCCAGACAAATGGAGTCCCATCCTATTTGTGAAGAGTGGCAAATAGAGTCCCATCCTATTTAGGAAGAGAGGCGTCCTGCAGCAGCTCAGGAACCTGTCCCAGGGCCTTACAATGCACTTAAGTGGGGAGTGAGTTCATTCTCCTCCCCCAAGGCCTTCTGTCCCTCAGAGAACATGGATCATTGTGAGCCTGGTAGAGTAGTGCCTGCTACACAGAGCAATGTGAAGATGGAAGGAAGTGTGTTTGAAGACAGGTTCTGGAAGCCAGGCAGCACTCCTTAAACTCAAAGTGTGGCTTTAGCCTTTTATAAAGCATAACTAAGAGAAACAGCTCTGGTAGCCTTGAAGATGGACAGAGCTGACCTCAAATCCCAGCTCTGCTCCTGCCTAGGTTTGCAGTTTAGGGCAAGGTACTTAATTAGCCTCTCAGGGCACCGTTTCTTCATCTGTGAAAGGATGATAACACTACCCTTCTTGTAGCATTGTCCTGAGGACTGGAGATGATCCATGAAAATCCCCAGCAGCTTGCCTGCTGGCCCATTGTTGCCACTGGGGCCAGTGTGTTCTGTGATAACTGTGTTCTGTGGACCATGCCCTGTGCCCACTGCATTAGCCAGTAACCCAAATGCCCAACCTGAAAGTAACACCACATAGAATGTCTTTGAGGAAAATTCTGACCAGGAGGACCAGTGATAGGGGCTGTGAATAGGGAAGCCTGTAATACTCATTGGTGTCTGTGCTATGGTTGCCAATGTTTACCCTTGGGTAGTTCAAGCAGAGCTTGGAACTAATGGAGATTTCTGCAGAGGCTGGGGCCAGATAGCTGCTATACTGAAATTTCTTAAATTCAGATGTTGGTGATATGGGAAATGAACCCTGCCCCCATCCCTGCCTCATCCTCCCAACAAATAGTTTTGACCTCTAAATCTGACTGAGTATGCAAAAAATTATACTGATTTTGAGAAGATCCAGATTTATACTGTGCAAGGTTACTGTGTAACCTCCCTCTAAGCCTCTTAAGTACTAATTGGAGGCAGCAGTTGGAATGGAGACCCAAAGCCTCCAATACAGCTATGGGGGGTCTAGGTGTCATCCCTTTCTCCCTGACATAGGTACCTGTTCCCGGACCTCTTGTCCTCCTCCAAGCCCTGGGAAGAGGAGCCATGCAGCCAGCCTGGAGTCAGTGAAGCCATTGTACATGATGGCCCTGGGTCTGCTGGTCAAGTATCCAGACTCTGTGCTGGGACAGCTCCGCATCGAAAGCACACTGGATGGAAGTAGACTGTACATCACCGGGAATGGGGTCCTCTTTCAGCACGTCAAGTAAGGCCCTCCATAGAGAGCAGCTTGGTTCCATCAGGCTGGGCTTTGCCCTTCTTTAGGAACAACATGGGCCTTTCCTATGAGTCAGAGGGAAAGAGTGTCCTTGGGGCCAACCCATCATTTTAGCCACTCCCAGCACCACCATCAGGTTAGGGCATCAGAGGTGAGGGGCTGGTGCCAAGGTGCAAGGTTCCGCAAGTTTCAAAGGTTTTAGACTATTTCCTGTTTCTGTTCTCTATAATCCATTTCTCTGGTTCTATCCCTGGGCTAGGTCTGAGGTGACCAGGCATACCCTTAGGGTACTAGGTACCTCTCCATGCAGACCCCTTTACAAAGATCCTCTCCTCACCCTTGGGAGGCTCACTGGACACACAGAGAGGCCAGAGCCAGGGGTGAGCCCCCTTAGAAGCAAGGCAGGGCAGGCTTCCCTGAGGAGATAATACCTGACGCTTGCATTGAGGGATGAGCTCAGAATGTTCTCATTAGTTCAGGAGCATGGATTCCAATCTTGTTTTATAGAACAATAAACTGAGGTTCAAAACAGTAGAGCAACTGCCTTAGGGTCACAATACACATTGGTACCAAAACTGAAGGTAGAAGTGGGTTTTCCTGAGCCCCTGGGGAGAGGGTCAGTGGACCCTGAACACTTTTTATGCTGTTATTTTGGGCCCTTTTGGTCCACACTATCCATCTCTTCCAGAGATGTTCACCCTTATGTCCCAGAGGATAAAGATAAGTACAAGTACCTCTGAAGGGAGGGTCCATGGAAAGGGGGTTTGATATTCAGACCCCAGCCTCTTTCCTGGGCAGACAGGGTATTAGTAAGACCTTGACAGGCTGCCACAAGGGCCGAGATGTCTTAGGCAGATGCTTATGAGGGCAGGAAGAGAGTGGCTGGGATCTGGCCTGGCTTCTGAAACTTAAAACAGGGGCTGGAGACTTGAAATTAGTCAGTTCAGAGGGCTTTGCTGAAACAGGTCAAGCTCAGCTCCAAAAAGGTGAGCCTGTGTGCAGGCTTATTCTCCTATATGAAATCACCCCATTTCCAGTTAAATCAAGGAAATGATGTTAATGGTGCCAGGTTTGAGCCAGTGTTGTCGCAAGACATTCTAGGCACAGAAAGTTTACAGGCTGGACTCTTGAGGTGCAGTACTAAGATTCTTCATGACAGGTCTTTCCTCTGGGCAGGAACTGGCTGGGGACTTGCCGGCTGCCCTTGACCGAGACCATTTCCGAGGTATACGAGCTCTGTGCCTTTCTGGACAAGAGGGACATCACCTATGAGCCAATGAAAGTGGCTCTGAAGACTCATCTGGAGCCAAGGACTCTGGCACCCACGGATGTGCTCAGTAAATGAGGAAGCTTGTGGGCTTGAATTTAGCATCAGGGGAGGGTCTGGGGAATTGGAGAGGAAAGATGAGGTGAGCCAGGACTAGGAACTGTAGAAGAAAGAGAAGGGAAAGTCAGACCATTTGTAGGATTTCCCTAAAGAGAAACTTTCATATTAAGTGGTCCCTCCTCATCTCCAAGTCCACAATTCATGTCAAGCAGTACAGACAGGGCTGCTACCCAGTCTAGGGCCACACAAGTCCCTAAAGGCAGGTCTGCTCAGGCCCCGGGAGCCAACAGGCTGTGCTCATATGGTTCTCACAGCCATCCAGGGAGGAACAGTCCCTGGGTTCATTTAACAGAGAAAGCAGAGGCTCAGGGAAGAAGTTTGCTCAAATTACACAGTAGTCAAGCTGGTGTTTGAATCTGAGTCCAAAACCAATGTTGTTTTCACCAGCTGCCTATAACCTCTTAACAAAAATGTTTTGGGTTGTTTAAGCTGTATTACTATCATTCAGCAACTTCAACATTTATCAATCACCTACCATATACCAGGACAGAGGTACACACTGGAGGGATAGAAGTGAGCAACATGGACTCAGTCCCTGTCTTCCTGGAGTTCCGTCTGATTCTATACCTCTTATCTCTTGGTTGTATAATCTGGTTCTGTACCTTTCATTCACTACAAAGCTCATTAGAAACTGGTTCCAAAACATCAGAACAAGGCCTGAATGTAATCACCTCCAAGAAAATGTCATACGTTCATCTTCCCAGCATAGAGCTCCTATTGTCTAGACATTCCTAGAGGCTTGGTCTCTGTAGAAGTGGTAGTGATTTAATGAGAGATGGCTCCATGACATTTGCCAAACCATAAGCACAAACATACAGAGGGACTCCTAGCCCCAGTATGAGTGGCCACATGAAAAGCTACACAACCAGGATACCCCCAGCCAGAAACCAGCGGCAGTAGGCAATGTAGGTAGACAGGACCATCAGCCTAGCTTTCTTGAGGGAGGTGGGTCAGGAGAAGAGAATCAGTGCCCTTGGGGTTGGAATTCCAGAGGGCTTACCATCCTCACTCCCAGAGTCACCAGCTGACCCTCACAAGGGCTATTCCAAGCCTGCCTCACCACCCAAGAAACTGTATGGTGAGCAGCAGGGAAGGGTGGTGTCAGGTATTTCTGCTGCTTCTCAGTGGGCAATACAACATGACTGGTGAAGATACTGTCTTAACATGCAATATACTATTGACCAAAATGCCCTATCTAATTTCCCTTCTGACCGTATGATCTGTTCCCTCTCATTGATTTCCATAGATGAGGAATGGACTGCCGAGATCACCGTGTATTCCCCCCAACAGATCATCAAAGTTTATGTTGGAAGCCACTGGTACGCCACCACCCTGCAGACCCTGCTGAAGGTACTGCTGGCCCCAGCTGCCCTCCTCCCCCTTCATCTTCCCCACCTGAGCTGCTTGGGTACTGTCACCTGGACCTCACACAGCTTCCAGCACCTGCTTAGAACAAGGACCCTCCCCTGGCTCTACTGCCCAAAGTGTGTTTGTCATATGAGCAGAAAGGGAATGAGCAGCATGGGAAAGCCCTCAGGAATGTGGGTAGTGGGGAGGCCAGTTCTGAGGGGCCTGGGCTGAGGAGGAGGTAGGGTGGGCTTCCAAATGCCTTGAGCAAGTGGTCTAGGATCAGCAAAAGTTAAAGCAGAGATGATGTGCCTCTCTCTGGATGCTCTGTTCCCCACTGTGGTTCCCTGTGGCCAACAAGACAGGGAGATGGAAATCCCAAAGCCTCTGCTCTAGTGTGGTGGGTGAAAAATGAAGCAAGACTGCCCTGCTACTTACTAAAGACCTAGCCTCTGGGATTACTGAGTCTAGTGTCCAACCCCCTTCAGTATCCAGAACTGCTGTCCAACCCTCGGAGAGTGTACTGGATCACATATGGACAAACCCTGCTCATCCATGGGGATGGCCAAATGTTCCGACATGTTCTCAACTTCTTGAGACTTGGAAAACTGTTTTTACCATCTGAATTTAAGTAAGTGAAGCAAGAAAATCATATGATAAAATCATCCAGGCTGACTCCTCCCTTTGCAACAAAGGAAACCTGAGTGTGTAGCTTTCAGGGAGGAGGGTGTATTATTTCCAACATGTGAACTGTTGTTCAAGGCAGTGGATCTGGGAGCTTATGCCCTCTCCCCACCTCCCACCCCAGCTGCCCACTCTGACATCTCCTTGTTGTTTGCAGGGAATGGCCCCTCTTCTGCCAGGAGGTGGAAGAATACCACATTCCATCCCTCTCAGAAGCCCTTGCACAATGTGAGGCATACAAGTAAGGAAACTCCACTCAGGATTCCATGTTTGGAGTTTGGACCTTTCTATTCCTCTTGGAAATCTTGTCCTAAGTCTCACCTCCTACTGGGACCTGTTCTCCTTGGGGCTGCAGGAGTGGAACAGGCCCAGGATAGGCCAGTGACCTAAGTAAAGCCCTTGAAGACCCCCTTCTCCCCTGCTGTCTAGCATTAACTCCCAGCCAAAGAGCAGACCTGATCTACTGGCTGATGGAAGCTTTTACTCAGTAACCAACCCCTCTTGGTTTCTGCAGGTCATGGACTCAGGACAAAGAATCTGAAAATGAAGAAGCTTTTCCCATCAGGAGGCTGCATGTGGTGACAGAAGGGTCAGGGTCACTGGTGGAGTTCAGTAGAGGAGCCAAAGAAGTAAGTCCCAGCCTCCTTTGGTTGGTGTTATCCTCAAAGAACACCTCCACAGGGCTCAGGGGCAGACCCAGCTCCTGAGGGGTATGGCAAAATAAAAGAGTAGGGCCTTCACAGGTTCCTAGTACAAGAACTGGTTGCTGAAGCTTGACGGAGGCACAGGGATGTGCTGGCGACATTAGTGGCCTGGGATGCTGATGATATCTCCCGTTGGAATGTGAGAGGTTCCTGGGCTGCATCACCCCCACTCAGACTGAGCAAAGCTCAAATGGGTGACCTGTGTTGGGGATGAGATTTTTCTGGGTGAGAAAGTGAAGTCTTGGAGGCCTAGCTTATTCAGTCTCAAGGGTTCGATGTCAATGCACAACATGCCCAGAGCAACTGTGCCCCTCTCTCCCCAGACCACAACCTGTACACCTGTGGACTTCCAAGACTGCAATGACAGGACTCCATGGAACAAAGCCAAGGAGAACCTGGCCAGGTCCAGCCAGATGGAGGAGGCTGAGCAGTACACCCAGAGCATCCAGGTGTCCCTATGCCGAAATGCCAAGAGGGCAGGCAACCCCAGCCCATACTCACACTGCCCTGGCTTGTGTGCCAACCCCAGACACTGGGGGGGCCACAGTGATAGTCCCTCCAAGAAGTGCACCACAATAAACCTCACACAGAAATCTGAAACCAAAGACCCTCCTGTCACACCCATGCAAAAACTGATCTCCCTAGTGAGGGAGTGGGACATGGTCAATTGCAAACAGTGGGATTTCCAGCCTCTGACAGCTGCCCAGAGCAGCTCCTTGGAGGAGGCTGCCCCGCAGCTCCCCTTGGGAAATGAGCCTGCTTCTCAGCCCAGCACCTCAGCTACCTGGAAAGCCCATTCTGAGAAGGATCCAGGTCTGCAGGCAGGGGCTGGAGCTGAAGCGAAAGAAAAGGGGCCAGAATCAACATTTAAGCCATACTTAGCCATGAAAAGAGCTGTCGCCTTGAAGGACTGGGGCAAACAGAGGCCAAAGGAGAGAGGTGAGTCCTTTCCCATCCTTGACCTAAGTCTCATTTACAACAGAGAAAGTAAACTCCTTGGCCAAGACCGCAGAATGAGTTAGTGACAAAGGGGGACTAGAGTCCCCTGCTCACTGATGCCAACTCTGTGCCAGGCAGCAGACACAGAAATGACTGGTACATTGGCATGGCTTGAGGGGCCAAGTGACTACATAAGGTGAAATGATGAGCATGGTGGGAAGGGGGAGCCTGTGACATAGGAGCACAAAGGAGACTGGGTTCCGGGGAGTCAGCAGGGGAAAAGGAGAAGTCTGGGTGTTTGTGGAAGCACAGGGCACTCGTCTAGCTGGAGGCCAAGCTTCACTGAAGAGGGGATGGGAGGTGAGGCTAAAGACACATGCCATGAAGACAGGGCTTGTGGACCAAGTTCAGGAGGTGGTGCTCAGTTCTGACCTGAGGGGAGTAGGCAGCCCCTGAAGGATTTTACACAAGGGAGCACATGGTCAGGAATGCATTTCAGGAGCAGAGCAAATGCGGCAGCAAGAGAGAGTGTTAGAGCTCATTCTAGGCTAGGCCAAGCAGGCGAGGCAGTTGGGGGAGGGAGGAAGAGGGATCAGGCCAAGGAGGGGCCAGGTTTCTAGCTTGTGTGACTGAAAAGGGGTGGAGGTGGACCTTTCTGGTGAGGGTGGACAAGAGAAAGAGTAGAACTTGGGGAAGAGCACACATTGTGTGTGAGGTGCCAACAGAGATCTAGGTAGAGAAATCCAGGAGATAGGAGGGTCTCTGGGGACTGGGTTGAAGAGAGAGTAAAGAGTGCATGTGGCCAGGGGTAGGGATGCAGCCCAGGGAAGTGTGCTAAGAATGCCTTGGCAGGCTGTTTCCTCTGTTCCCTCAAAGTCCTTCCAACAGTATTCTGTCACCTCCCCTTTTACTGGCTCAGGCCCCACTTGGAGGGGCTTTCTTGAACTCTGCGTGTGAGCCCTAAGTTGGTCAAGCTTTGGGATGAAAAATGTTCGCTCTTCCAGAGTGGACATGCATCAAAGTCTGGCCCAAAAAGCTCCTCTCATTTTACAATTTCATACAGATTTCCAGTCTCCAATTGGGTTATTATTGGCCCTATTAGTTCAACAGAGGAATTTGGAGAGTTCCTTGGAGTTCTGAAATTCAGGATTTGGCTTGCAATAATGCCAGGGCAATGAGAGGCCAGGACAGGCCCCTGCCTGCCCAGAGTACTGCTTCTGAGAAGCTGGAGGCAGCAGCTGCTGGAAGTTTGGAGATAACTGACTGTACCGGTGTACTGGTCTATCCCTAGAGGTCCTCTCCCTGCTTGGGCTCTAAGGTGGCTTAAGGAGGGCCCTCTCCTCATGTTGTTTTCACAGAAAGCCCTGCCCCTAAGCAGCCTCTGCCTGAGGCCAGAGAGGTAGACAGTACAGGGGTCATCCTCAAAGTGACTCACCCCCCTGTGGTAGGCAGCGATGGCTCCTGCATGTTCTTTGAGGACAGCATCATCTACACTACAGAGATGGACAACCTCAGGCATATACCACCCGCAGCCAGCCCCTGTCCCCAAGGTGAGGTTCTGGAGCCAAGACTGACCCTGTACTTCCTTATGGAGATGACTGAGCTACCACCTAGGGTACTTCAGGGAGAGATTGTCCCTTGGGAGCCCTTCCTCCAGGCTGCCTCAAAGGCCCTCACTGTGGGCAGATGTGGCCATATCCACTCTCCCTCCTCCACAGAAGTGACTTTCCTGAGTTTCTCTCTGTCCTGGGAAGAGATGTTTTATGCACAGAAATGTCACCACTTCCTGACCGACATCATCCTGGATTCCATCAGGCAAAAGGACCCCAAAGCCATTACAGCCAAGGTGGTCTCCTTGGCCAACCAGCTGTGGGTATGTGTGATAGGCCCCATGCCCTAAGGCACCCTGTAAGTTCTCCACATGCCCCTGCCCCTGCAATAAGTGGTGCAAGACAAGAGGAAGCAAATGGGGGGGGAATGGTCAGGGGAAAAGGTCAGGGCCAGGAGGGTGGCGGGAAGGACAGGAAAAGGAAGGCAAGGCAGTCTCATCTGGATCAAGCCTTGGCCTAGAGGCAGATTTGTAATGACAGTGCTCACCTATGACTCCTGTGGCTCCTGCAGGCCCAGGCTCCTCCCTGCTCTGCATCTCACTCTGAGGTGGGGCTGATGAGGGACTGGCAGCTGCCTGACCATGGGTTCTCCTGGCAGACCCTGCATATCAGCCCCAAGCAATTCGTGGTCGATTTGCTGGCTATCACCGGCTTCAAGGATGACTGGCACACACAGGAACGTCTGTACAGCTGGGTGGAGGTGAGGGCTACCTATACCCCATTGGGAATGGTGACCCTATGGATACCTCAGAAGGATACTGTATCTTATTGCACAAGGGCCAGGCCAGGGCTGCCCAGAAGGCTAGGAAGGCAGCTAAGCCGCTGGTCCCTGGTCCCAGGGAAGAATGATGGCTGAAATTAACCAATCCAAAATAGTCAAAAAGCAGTATTCAGGCCACTGGTTTTTTATAGTTTTCCTCCAATGATACCAACTGTGCCTTCACCACTTACAACCCTGGCCACATTTGGGGAGGCACAAGTGCATGATCAAGGGGTTTTCTTTTTCTTTTCTGGTTCCTTAAAATAATTTTAGCATTGTAGGTGGGAAAGATTTATACAATTTCTCATTCATATGACATTTGCATAATTGAGTGCATTATTATACCACCAACCATAAACACACTAGTACCCAATTACTATTAGGCCTCTGGCTTGTCCATTGTTTGGAAAGGTGAAGTCAGCATCTATGGCTATAAAGTGGAAAACCAGTAGAAGGAAACACATTTTCGACCCTTTAGTCATTCTGCTGTCCCCTTTAACCACTATTAGCCATAGCCCTGTGAGATGCCTTTGGGCATAACTGAGCCCTAGGGCATCAAAAGTCTCCAACAACAGGGCTTGCCCTGTCCCTGCCCCCACCCAGATGGGAGAACCCCACTTACAAGGAGCTAGAACAGGCAACTGGTCAGGAAATCAGGGGTAAGATGGGCCTTTTCTTCCAGCTCACACTGCCTTTCGCCAGGAAGTATGGCCGCTGCATGGACCTGCTCATCCAGAGGGGCCTGTCTAGGTCTATCTCTTGCTCCATCCTGGGCAAGTACTTACAAGAGGGCTAGGGCACTCAGAGACCTGCCCCGCATGCCCCCCCACAAGGCGCATTTTAACTGGGGGTTTCCCCAGAATGTGTGTGCCCACCCAAGGGTTGATGTCACTCTATTTTTTTTATTATAAACAAATAAAAGAATAAACCATGAGTCAGAGGCCTAGACTCCTTCTCTGAGATGTCAAAGGCCTATCAACCATTGAAATTATTTTTTTAGACAACTCTAATTGAAAGCTATCCAAACAGCATCAAGTCAAAATAACCCGACTAACCCAGGAAAGAAGGGACTGGGCCTGGGGAGCCAAGGTGGGCAAGAGGAAGGGCCCAGTAGGGATGGGCTGGCCCCTAAATTTGGGGAGCTCGGCTTTAAGCCCAGGGACTGGTAAGCCACCAGTGTTCCTCCTGAGGGGTGGGGGCAGCCCAGTGACCACCCAGAGCCACATGGTGGAGAGTGAGCATAAACAGAGCTCCTCTGTACACCAGACTAGAGCATGGAAACACCCACCCTCTGCTCTAGCCTATTCCTAACCCACAACTGGGGTGAAAGCTGGAGAGGGGATGGAAGGGGACATGGAACCAGGAACCTGGGATCAGAGGCTCATTGAGGCTCTGCAACCAGATTCCCCTGGAGAGGACCATGCCAGTCTGTCCAATATCCACAGATATCAGAAGGGCAGCCAACAAGGCTGCACAGGTAGGCTGGAGGTGGCCCAGGTGCCAGCCATGCCTGGTCACAGGAGATCCAGAGAGGTGATGTTTCTTGGTGCTACAGGCTGCTGGATCCACTGCTTGCCTTCAATCCTTGGCTCAGACCTATGGTGCCAGGACAAGCATGACTGCCTGTTTCCCCTGGCTCTACATCCAGGGGGTTCTCTGAGGAATGGCTCTGACCCACATGCCCCCATTCCCCAGCTCCACCTAAAGCAAAGGCAGTCACAGGCCCAGGCTGGGCTAGGGAGGGGCTGATGGTTATAGGGCAAAATGACACTCACATAGGACAAGTCCTCGAGGCCCCTGCCCAGGGCCTGCCCTGACACACAGCTGCTGTCTGAGCCACTGGAGCCACTGGCTGATGGGCACTGGGACGAGACCTCTGAGCCATCGGGAGCTAGGGAAGGGAGACTGGGTTAGCTGTCAGCAGGTGAGGCCCAGACCCCAAGCCATGCCCTCCTGCCTCTGGCTAAGCCCAAACATACTCAAAGAGGGCTGGTTGCCCAGCTCTGCCTCAGCCTCCAGTGCTGCTTCCTCTGGGAAGGTGGGGTGATACAGGGGCCAGCGGAGGTCCAGAAGAGCTGGGTCTCTGTACAGGTGTAAGTTGAGGGACCCCAGAACAGAGCAAGAGGCAGGGTCTCCAGGAAGGGAGCTTGAGGCCCCCAGGTAGGGGCTGTCATACTCAAATGGAGCCACAGCAATGGAGGCCCGAGAACGAACTTCTGCACAAGAGAGAGGGTCAGGTTGAGACAGGCCAGAGCCCAACCTGGCCCAAGGCCCAAAAGGGAGCATAGGCCAGGGCTGACAGAGGTCCATATTGCCTCCCACACAGCTTTCCTCTCCCCCACGCCCGCAGCCTGCTACTACCTCGGCACTTTAGGACGTAGTTGATGGTACGGTCATTGATAGCTTCCTCGCTGGTGGCAATGTCCTGGAAGGCCTTGTTCCCCACACCCATGGACACCATCTCAGCCATGCGCACCTCTGGGTGGAAAGAGAGCATAAATGGGGACCCTCTGGACATCAGCCTTGCCCTTAGGCCTCTGTCTACCCCCATCTTAAGTATTTCCTGCATACCCACATCCAGCAGATTAACTGTCCTGTGCACTGAGCTTTTCTGGTGCCAGGCTCTCTCCTCCCAACAAGTGCCATAATTCCCCCTTTAGAGATGAGACCCTAAATCTCAGAGAGATTAATATTCTGTCCAAAGTCAGAGACGGTGATGGCAGGACTGCCTGACTTTGAAGTTCTTCTCCCTGCACTGGCTGCTGCTGCTGAGCCTCCCCATCCCTTTCCAAGCTTTCTGGGGTCTCCAGGCCCTCCCTGGGCTCCTGTGGGACAATGTGAGCTGTCTGGAGAGTGGAGTACAGGGTGAAATAGGGGACAGGAACCCACCCTTGTTATGGACTGCCTGCCTCCAGAGCAGGCAGGAGATGTCAGCCGTCCAGGCCTGCTTGGTGGCCAAGCTGGAGGCCTGTAGTACAAAGGTGTCCCTGGCTTTGCGGCGGCGGAACCAGATCTCAAAGCGCAGGTCACTATCCCCACAGCATTCGGTGAGGCCAAGGTCTGCCATCTGTGTGGCCAGGGGAGAGGGGCTTAGTGAGGCACAGGCTTGGGGGCAAGGGGCCAGGTCAGGGTCAGGCAGGCCTACCTTGAAGGAGCGCTTGTAGGTAAATGTGTCAACACCTGCTGGTCCACGGCGAGGTTTGCTAAAGAGCAGCAGCTCCTCAAAGAGGAAAATGCGGCGCAGAGACTTATGACGGCCAGCACGCACGACAAACTCATCCTGTCGCACCAGCTGCCCCTGTTCCTTGAGGTTAACCTGCACAGTTGGGGTATGGTGGGTGCCCAGTCTCTTCCGCCCTCTTCTTCTACACCTACCACTCCTGCCCACCACCGCCTGGGATGACTCACGTCACAGCCCTGGATGGCATCCATGGCCAGCAAGTCGTTGCCATGTTGCAGTTGGAAGCGCACGAGGCTCTGGGCTGCCTGCAGGGCGCTCACCTCCTGCACAGGGCCTCCGCAGGCCCGCACCAGCTGCTGCAGCAGTAGCGCATACTTGCTCATACGCTGGATGGGCTTTAGCAGGTAGGAGGCCAGGTCCAGGTGGTCGCCAAGTGCTCGCTGCTTATCCTGCCAGGTGGGTGGGAGACCAGTGAGTGGTTTCAGGAACCCCCTCTCCCCCTACAGTCTCAGGCTCACCTACCTTGAAGAAGGCGTGACCATAGCTGGTCATCAGGGCATCGGAGCGAGGTTTATTCTTGCTGTAGAGTGCATACATCCCAAACTGCACCCTCTACAAGGAAACATGGCTCAGCCCCAGTGTGAGGGGGCCAGCTCCCAAAGGCCAGACCACTTTCAGCTTAAGGACCAACATTCCAACAGACAGCTCCCAGGGAGACCTCCCCCTGCAGATCCAATCTGCTCGGCTTTGAATGAGGGGTGATCTGGCAAGAAGAGGCTCTGTGCAGAGGGGGCTTGCCCAGCTGCCCTCTGTGGAAAAAATTCCCTCCCCTGAGACTGAGCTCTCTGCATCAGCTCTGCTCCTCTCACAACTCTAAGGACATCTCTCTGGTCTCACCTCACCCACCCTTCTCTGGCTCACTACACTCAACCACGTTCACCTGTCACTTCCTTGACCACTGGGCCTCTTTCCTGACACCCAGCTTTGCACTTGCTCCTTCCTCTGGGTGGAACACTCTAACTCCAGCTCCTCCCCTGGGCCTCAGCTCAAACATCAGCTCCTCAGAGGCCTGCTCAACTGCTCTCTCTAAAGTGGAACCCCTGTCCCGCCAGTAACTCCCAAGCATCTATCCTGCTTATTTTCCTCCTAGCCTCAACTATAATCTCCAATTATCTTTTTCACTTTTATATCTTCCCAAATGAACTAAGAACACCCGGAGACATAGGAACCTTGTCAGTCTTACTCATAGCTGTACCCATCACGGGGCCTGGCACTAAGCATGTCCCCAACAGCTCTTTGGGAATGTGGCAGAATCAGCTGAGGGTTGTGTGACCTGTGGGGCTTACGTGGCGCAGGAAGGCATAGGCCACTCGGGGTGGGTGCCGGGTGCAAGCCTCCAGCTCACGCAGGAAGAAATGGCAGTGGAAGTCCCGCAGCTTCTCCAAGTTGCCGAAGAGGTGGGCGCGCTGGCCACGGAGGCCCTGGGGCACATCAGGTCGATCCAGCTCTGGTAAGTAGTTCTCCATGGTGTAGTCAAGGGCCCGAACATACTCCTGCTCTGTGGCCACCATCTCCGCCAGCACCAGCTGTAGCCTACCAGGTTGGTGGAGTCAGGACCCAAGACATCTACCCTCCACTGCCCTCCCTGCCCTGCCCACTGCCTGTTGTACCTGTTGGGGCTCCTGAGGTCACAGCTGCCTGGTGGAGGCACAGTAGGGGATGACCCAGGCTGGGCACTTCCTTCAGCCTCTGGTCCTTGGCAGGCAGAAACAATGGCCACATGGTGGCAGCGGTGGGCAGGTTCACTGGTACTCTGGCCCATATTCTGATCAAAACTGTAGGCCTTCCCCACGGGAGGGGTGGCAGATGCAGGGGAGAGCCGGCTGACACACAGGCTAGTTGTACTGCCTGTCGGTGGTGGCTTCAGTGCAGCCTCTAGCTTCTGGTCTAGGGCCAGCCAGGTATCCTGGCACCGTGCCCAGACCCTGTGGCATTCCTGGCGGATGCCCTCCGAGCCCAACGCCGTGGCCAGAGCCCACATCTTTCGGAAGTGGGCAGGAGGCAAGTCGGGGTGCTTAGTCCAGTGCAGCTTCAGCTGCTGCAGCACAACCCCCAGGTGCTCCTGCTCCAGCTCTACCAAAACCCGCTGTCCCTCCTCAGCCCACGTTGAGGCCTGCAACACCAAGGCCAGACAGGCACTAAAGGAGGATTCTACCAGGCCCATCGAGCCTTCTGCTCTTCTACCCGCTCCCCATCTCCACAGGTTGCTGGCCCCACGCCACACCCCCAGCGGCTGCATTATGGGCTCAGACTGAAGACAAGGAAAGAGAATAGACAGGAAGACCAGGAAGAGCTCAGGCTGTGATGGAGCTGGAACAGCCACCGCTCTGGCCCCACTGACCACTTGGAGGCAGAGACAGGAACCCCTTACCCACCTGCCTGAAAAACTGAAAAAGCTTCTCAGCATCTGCCAGCCGCTGGCGCCGCTGGGCCAAAGCCCTAAAGAATTCAGTCAGCTCAGCTCGCAGGGCCAGAAAGCGCGCCCCATAGGGGCCCAGTTCAGCCGCCTCCCAGCCGGCCAGTGGCTGCAGAAGCTTCTCCCCTCTCTTGACCTGCTCCTGGAGAGACACAGAGACTTGCCTCAGCAAGTCCAGGACTGGTGGTCCAGCCCCCAAACCCAGATCTTTCCCACTGACATCTCCATGTCCTCATCAAGTCTCTCCTGTGATGGAAGACCTCCCCCACTCTCTCCGCTCCCCACCACACCCATTCCCTCTCTCTCAGCTCCTCTCTGCAGCCACACCTCCTGGAAGAATCATCTCTCCTCATCACCACATCTTCACCTTCTCCTCAGCCCACTCCAACCCCACCTCTGCCCCATCTGCAGCACTTCTGAGGCCTCATCTGACACCCACCTCAGCAGCATTCAACCCTCTCTCCTGGACTCCCTGACTACTCCCCACTCTTCTGATTCTCCTTGTCCTTCTGGCTGGTTCCTCCCCCTGCTTCCCCTCCCACACCTGGGCCATTAAACACTGGGGCTCCTGAAGACAGTGCACTCTCTCCTGGGCCATCTTGTGGGACCATACTTTAAATGTCATTCACACACCACACCCACCAAGTGACCTCTCCAGCTACACCTCTCCTTGGAGCTCTGGGCCCAATACCTAGGGGCCTTCCTCTCATTCCCTCACAGTCATCTCAGAAGCACACTCAAGACTAGACTCATGAATGCCCTTCCCCTGAAAGGTCTCTCCTCCTAGTCCCTCTCACAGGGAACAGCACCCATTCTTCCTCATTACCTCCCTCCCTCTCTCCCTCCCAGAGGCTCCACCCTCAAATCCCATCAACTTCCTAAATCCATCTCCCTTGCCACCATCCTGGCCAGAGAAAGCATCATTTCTTGCCTGGACTACTGCAATTACTTCTTCACTGGACTTTCCACATCCATCCTCCAAGTCAGTCTGTATCCAGAAACTAAGGTACTCTTCCTAGAGTATGGATCTGATTATGCGACTTTCCTGCTTAAACTCTACACAGGTACAGGGCCCATTGATCTAGCCACTGACCAGTCTTCCAGCCTCATCTCACCTCATCTCACCCTATCCTTCCACCCTCTTCTGCTCTGCATTTCAACCTCGCTGGCCTATGGTTCCTCAGGCACGCCATACTCCCTCCTCTTACCAGACCTCTGCACATGCTGCCTCCCCAGCCTGGAATGTCTCCCCATCCCCAACCCTCTCTGCCTGCTTAACCCCAACTTATCCTTCAGCTCTCAGCTCAAAAGTCACCCAAAATAAACCTCGCCTAACACCCCTGCTGGGTCAGGTCATCATTACACAGGTAGAATGACCTGCATTGCTTCTCTCCAGAGCTCTTGCCTCAGTCTGCAAACACACATATGACTATGAAACTTTGATTACAACTGATCTCTTCTGCTGGTCTGTAAGTTCCATGAGAGCAAGGGACTGATTTTCTTTCACCTACTCCTGCATTACTAGTCCCTGGTAAAGTGTCCCAGCACCTGTGGAATGAACAAGTGACCAAACTTACCTGTGCAACCCGATCCAGCTCCTGAAAAGGGCCTTGGGCCTGGTGCAGCATGTCCAGTGAGGGTTGCCCTGGCTCCTCCAGTGCTGGCCAGCCCACCTGCTGTAGCCACACTTCAATCTGGAGGTGCACAAGCAGGGAAAGGTGAGGAGAGCTGCTGTAGGTGGGGGTCTCACTTGAGATTGGTACAGGGCCTGCTCTGGACAAGTAGTTACCACCTGGTGAAGCCCACCCTCCTGGGCCTCCAACTTTTGAACCAACTCCAGGGCCTGTACTCGCTGGTTGCTCTTCAGGGTCAGCTCATGCAGCAGTCCATCGATGCGGCCATACAGCTCATCAGCCTTGTCCACCGCCGGCCTGGTACAGGGTACATGGTCTTAGGACCCCTGCCAGTAGCCTTACTCCACTCTACCCTGTCCTGGGACCCACAGTTCTGGCTATTTCTGAGTCAGTCAGTTGAGTACTTGGCACAGGATATGGTGAGCTGGGCTGAGGCAAGATCTGGGGGCTGGGCTTGCACCTACCTGTAGTCTGGGCTTAGGGTCACCTCTGGGCCCTCCTGCTTCAGCCATGCCAACTCCAAGGCCCCCTGGCATTGTAGCCATGCCAGCTGTGGTGAGTCTAGAACCTGCTGCATCAGGACCCGCACCTGCTGTAGCAGCTGACTGACTTCCTATGATTGAGGGCAATAGGAGGTGGACATGGGCGAGGAGGGAGACAGGGAGCATTCAGGGAGGTATATTGGGAGGGGACACTCACCCCAGACTCCATGGGCTGCGGCACGGCCTTCACACTCTCCATGGCTCCCTGGAGCATGGCACAAACCACTTGGCAGTTCTTCATTAGGGCTTCCAGATGCTGTAAGCAGAGGCAGGCATAACCAGAGCAGCAGGTGGTTGGTGGTCCCAGTCCTCCTGGATTCCAGGCTACTGCAGCTAGCTTTGCCTCACTCAAGCCGGCCCCACCTGGTTGCCTGCACCACTCTCCCACCACCCCACCCCACTGACCATCCGGAAATCCAGCCAGGCCTGGTGGCAGTAAGGCAGGCATCCTCCCAGCGAAGTGGGCAACGCCGTGGTGGGGATGTAGGTCAGCAGGCTCTGATGAGAGGGCAGCTGCACCAGCTGCAGGAGAAGAGGTATGACACAGGCCTAGGTGAGGAAGCACCCCATCTCCACCCCTAGCCAAGCTGGCTCAGTACCTGCATCCTGGAAGGCACCTCCTCTGGCATCTTTCCCACTAGCAGCACCTGGTGCACTGATCCTGGGGCTGCTTCCTGCAAGGAATCAGAGCTCAGCCCTGCCCCCAACCTATACAAAAGGAATGGGGAGTGGGGAACTACAATCCTGTACTCACTTGTAGTTGGTTGAGCCCCCAGAACAGGGAAGAGCTTGGGGAACAAATTCCAGCATCGATGAGCACTGTCAGTCCCAGGGCCTGTACTTCGGGCCTGAAGGGGTGGGCTTTAGTTCAGTATATGATTGCCAGGTCCTTACATCTCCTGGCTTAGGCTCAGTCCCCCAACCTCCTCCCCCAAACCTGGGGATGCTTCGCAGGTAGAGCAGGAGGTGGATGAGTTCATGGCTGCTGCACTTGGGGTGAAGCCAGGCTGGGTTGTGGGCACACAGAAGCAGAACTGCTCGGCCTTCTACATCCCGAGTCCCTATGGGGAGAAAGCCGTTAACACCTGCCCAGTCTGGCCACCCCACCTCCACCGCCTCTAAACCCTCCTGGCTACCTGGCAGGGCAGCCATGCCACTAGCCAGCAGCTCCCAGGTGAGGTCTTGGGCCACAAAGCAGTCAGCAGGCTTAGGGAGGCTGGATCTGCTGGGGTCTTGGGAAGGGAAATGGCTTGAGTCTGTAATGAGCCACCAACCCAGGGCTTCAGCCTGAGGAGGGTCAGAGAGCTCCCCAAGTTTTGACACTCACCTCCAGGCATCCCCACTCCCTTCCCAGACTTCCCTGGCCCAGCCTCCCTTACCTGCCTCCAACAGCTTTGCAGATGTCTGTGACAAAAGGTCTCCAAAGTCCACGGGGTCACTGTGCAGACCCCCAGGGCCCAAGCCAGCTGGAACTGCCCTGCCTATACCTGGGTCTCCTACCAAACCTCCCCCTGGACTGTCACTCTTACCCAGTGCCAGGCTGAGGTGGAAGGACATGGGACACAGGAGGCTCTCCACTCCACAGGGAGCTGGCCCCTCTGACTGGACTGAGGAGCCTCCTAATGTGCTCCTCTGGCCATCTCCTGACCCATCTGCAGGCATCTGTTCTGGGGGTAGTTGAAGCTCCCTGGATAAGGGGCTACCCTGTAGCCCTTCACCCTGGGCTGCCCCTGCTGGTGCTCTTGGAGGACTGAGGTCCTTAACCTGCATCTGGGGAGCAGGTTCCTCCTCATCCCAGGAATCCCTGAAACTGCACACAGCAAACCTCAAGTCGGTGGCACAGCCCTGGGAATGTGGGGACTCATTCCCATCCTCCAGGGACCCCTCCATCATGAGCTCCTAAGGGTGGGCCTGCTCGGGGCAAGTGGGAGAGAGGCTGGGCCTGGATGTGAATGGAGGCACCAGCTCATCCAGGAACTGGGTTGAAGATGATCCGGTAGGACTCAGCGAGCAGTGAAGGCTAGGACGTGCCAGGGCGCAGGAAGCGCTGCCGCTACCACAGTTCAGGCCTGGGAGAGGGAAGAACGTCAGGCACCTTTTCGTCAGACGCCCCCGTCGCGCTCCAGTGGGCCTTCGCCCCGTCGCCCCCACAGTCGGACCCGCCCCCATGGCCACACTTAGCAGGCCTATGCCCCTGGGACGCCCACAGCCGCGGCGCAGCGCTGCCTCGTGCTCGCGCTCCCACCGGCCCAGCCAGGCCGCGGCCTCGGCGAGTCGACTGGTGCGCGCCCTCCCTCGCCCTCCGGCTTCACTCACGCCGCGGAGACGCGCCGTGGGGACCCGCGCAGCCCAGGAGGCCGCGCATCCGGAGCCCTCGAACCAACCGCGGCCTCGACGGCACGTACGGCGCTGCCGCCTGGCGTCCAAGAGCGCCGCCTCCTGGCCGCGGGGAGAGAGGGCAGGGCCGCGGAGGTCGCGGAGCCGCGCCGCCCCCTGGGGGCAGGAGGACGGAGCCGCAGCCCGTCCCGCAGTCCCGACGGGAGGCAGCCGGCGGCGGGAAAGCCGGGGCGCCGCGCCTCCTCCCCAAGGGCCCCGACGGCTCGCTCCACCCCAACCCAGATCTGGCCGGCTCTGCGCGCCCGACCCGGCCCTCGGCGTCCCAGTGAGCGCGTTGGGGCCGCGACCAACAGCCGTTCCGCCGGGCCCACTCCCCGGCTGCCGAAAGCGCCGGAAGCCGAGCCCCGCAGGGGAAGGCGTGTCGGTGCGCGAGGGTGGGCGAACGGATGGGCCCGCCGGGGTGGGACAGTCCGGCCTGCAACGGCTTCTGCTCTTTAATTGCCCCCGAAGGAAGGCCTGGTGCGGTGGGAGGGCACTCATATTCACGCCCGAATCTGGCCCAAAGAGGAAAGTGTGGGCCCAGGGTTCCAGGAGACTCTAGAAAGAGACTCCCTAAGCTCAGACCAGCTGCTTGGGGCTGCTGGGAGCCAGCAGGGGTATTTTCATGGAGGTGCGAGGGAAGGGCCCCTCCATCGCACCCCCCATCTTCCTTTGCGTCCCCAGGCCCAGGCACGAAGAGGCAGGTTGTTTGACCCGATGACCGGATGAGGGGCAGTGAGGGGTGGGAGCTGACCCAGGCCTGCCAGAATCCACCAGGCCCACCCAAACCTTCTACCCCCTTGCATTCCCTGGCACCTTTTTATCCTCTCCCCACAAAGGCCAGCTAAGGTTGGTGTTGAGGTTGGTGTCCCGGAGCCAGAGATGCCCCGGCCTGGCTCTTCCACTTACCTGCTCGGTGAGCTCCAGGGACTGTCTTCTTTTTGAGCCTCACCTTCCTCATCTGTAAAAAAAAGAAAGGCATTCCTTTCTCTGGGGTTGTCCTGAGGACTAGGGAAGACGCCATATGTCAAATATCTGCCCACTGCCAACACTCAGGCTGTGTTTGTGTGTCCCTGGCCCCAGCCCCGTCATTTCACCATCAGTCGGGACACTTAACTGATGAAAGTCACTTAGGTAGCTGTGAGATCTCTCCCAGCTCTGAGGTTTAGGGTCCCTTTGGGCATGTGGGCCTGGCCTGACGCTCCGCAAAATTTGTGGGAAGGTCGCCTATGTGACCAGAAGGCACTGAGCCCCAAGCATGTCCAAGCCCTTGGTCCCTTGGGGGAGGGGTCTATGGGTGTAATGGCTTCCCTAGCTCTAAGGCAGACACCTCCTTCATGAACCTGGGCATCAGGAGCAGGCACAGTGGGAACAAAAGCAGTCCCCCACCCATCCCTGCACCTTGAGTGCAGGTTCTCAGGCAGCTACCAGGCCTTGGAGTTCTTCTGCTCCATCCCCAACTCCCAGCTGGCCCTCTCTCCCCTACTCTCCTTTAGCTTCAATGAGCATCAAGTCCAACCTTAGCTCCCTCCCCAGCTCTGTCCCAGGGCCACCCCCACTGAGTCACTGCCTCTTGTTCCCTCCCTCCCCTTCTGCTGTCCACCCTTACCCACCAGCTAGGCCCCCCTGGAGCCCTAAGAGTTGGGGGGATCTGCTGGCAGGCACAAATACCCCTTCCAATGCCAGAGGCAAAGAAGAGGCCTCAAGCCACAGGACATCACTGACCCTGGCACCGCTCGACAAAGCAGGCAGATTCAGAGGAGACACAGACTCTAAGACAGAGGCAGGGTTAGGCCCTGGTTTCTCCACTCCACATGGAATGTGCATTGTAAGCTTCATGGAAAAAGAGACTGTATGTTGTCCACTTCTATACTTCCAGCACCCAGCACAGGGCCTGGCACAGAATAAATGCTTAGGAGTTCCTGAGACTGGTCATACTACCCCTGCCTTCCTAAGGCTCCCTATCTATGAGCCAGATGGAAACCAGAGTCACAAATGGAAACAGATTCAAAGCCTCAACCTGAGGCCGACCCGTGGCTCACTTGGTAGAGTGCGGTGCTGATAACACCAAGGCCACGGGTTCGGATCCTATATAGGGATGGCGGGGCCAGCCCATGGCTGGGTGCTGACAACACCAGGTCAAGGGTTAAGATCCTCTTACGGTCATCTTTAAAAACAACAACAACAACAACAACAGCGCATCTCAGCTCACTGTCCCTTTAAAAAAAAAAAAAAAAAAAAAAAGCCTCAACCTGAAAGGCAGAGACAGAGAAGAGACAGAGAACTACAGGATGCATAGCCCCAGGATGGCAAAGCTACAGATAGAAATGGGGACACACTGAGGTCTAGTAGGAAACTTTGGGGGGGCTGGGTCTGGAGCCAGCTTGGGGTGGCTGACCACAGCAGGCTCTGTGGGCTGAGCTTGCAGGACTGAGCAGTGACTCATGGGGCCCATCTCTGTGGCTCTCCTGGCAGCAGAATCTACTCACAAGCAGCCTTTTCCACTGAGATCATAAAAGGAAGGTGGGCCTCCCTCCCATGCCCTTTCCCCAACCCTCCTTCAGCCTCCCATTCTTTGCCAGCATGAATCAATCAAAACTAAAATGGAGAGAGGGGCCTCTGGGCCTCAATAGGCCTAGAGATATGAGAACCAATCATTCCCCCCACTTTATCCCTGCACACCTCTCTTCAGTTCTGCCCCAAACAGTGAGGGCAAAAATACACCAGACATTCCAGACCTCTCTCACCTTTGGCCTAAATAACCTCCAAAATCCTTAGTTTGGCATTCAAGGCCATCCAAAGGCATCACAGCCTTCCTGCCCAGCTCCCAGACTGGAAAGTGTGTCTGATTACAAGTCCCATCACGAGCACTCTCCTCTACCTGGAAGGCCACACCCATCCCCTGATCAAATCCTTCCTTCAAGGCCTGGATGCAGTACCTCCCTCACATAGACTTTCCCAGCCATCCCAGCTAGGGGAGACCACCCAGCCATCTCCTCTCAGCTCAGGCAGCACCTAGTGAGTCTCGCTCCCTCTCCTCCTCATCACACGCAGACTCACAGACTCATGTTTGATCCTTACCCCCACCAGTCTCACTGTGAGCTCACTTGCTTCCTCCCCCTCCACGTGTCTATTCATGTCTGCCTTGCAGTCCCACCCTTCTTAGTTACCCAGTTCAGCTCCAGGCCTAGAAGCCCCCTCTTTACCCCCTCCCCTACACCATCAGTTGCCTAATTGTGTGGATTCAATTTCCTCAACTTTTCTAATCTAGTAATTCTCAAAGTGTATGGCCTGTGAGCCACCTCCCTCCAGAGCACTAGTTAAGATTAGAGATTTCTGGGCCTCCATAAAATCTGTTGAATCAGAACCTTTGTGGGTAGGCCCAGGAATCTGCATGTTTGACAAGCTCCCCAGTGATTCTGACACTAAAGTCTGAGAACAGCTGTCTGCCCTCCCCAGCACCACAGTGGGCTGCTGGAGCAGCCTTCCAACAGGCCTTACACACACACGCACACACGCACACACACGCACACACTCCTCACACGCACACACACATTGACTCCTCCCAGAAGCTTACCAAGAACTCAAGACCCCACAGCACTTTCTGTGTGCCTTTGTCTTGCAGTATAAGACCAATAATGACAAACATTTATGATCCCTTACAGTGGGCCAGACCCTGGATGGATTCCTCCCCATTTTATCTTTCAGTTCTGTCAGCAACCTTACGAAGTAAGTGTGATTGTTATTCCATTTTAGAGATGAGGACACTGAGGCTCAGAGAGATTATGTAACATGCTCAAGATGACATAGCTGGTAAGTGACAGCTGGGACTGTGTGACTCCAAACTGTTAACTACTAGTTAACTACTAGGTCTTATCACTGCCAAGTGTAAACAGCCTGAGGGCAAAGCCTAAATCACTCTTCTCTCAGGTCTTCCCCACACATAACACCGAACAAGACAAAGTTTAGTGCCCAAGTCTGTAACCTTCAAAGTGTGTCAAGAGTCCTTCAGATCTATGGAGACAAAGTAGGTTAGTGATTACCTAGGGCTGTGGAGGGCAGGGGATGAGGAGTGACTGCTAACGGATACAGGGTTTCTTTTGGAGATGATGAAAATGTTCTAAACTTAGATTGCGGTAAGGGTTGCACAACTCTGTGACTATATTAAAAACACTGAACTGTAGGCTTTTTTGTTTTTTCTTTTTATTTTGTGGACTGTACATTTTAAATGGGTGAATTTTTATGTCATGTGCATAACATCTCAATAAAGATTTTTTTTTCAAGTCCTGCAGACACAATGGAAATTGGATTTGGGGGCTGCTGTTATCTAGGGATTTCTGTCCATGTTTTGGGAACGCACACTACCTGATTTGCATCATAAACACTCAGGGTGACCTTGAGAGTGCTTCCACCCACCATGTGCAGAAGGCCGCTTCTGTTCCTTTGTCCTACACCTGCCTCTGGGTTTTCAAAAAATGCTTACCTGGTCTCAGGTGCACGGTGTCTGCATCTTTGGGCAGCTTGCCTCCTGACCTCTGGGGTCTCTTTCCCTGCTAGCATTTCTGATTTTGTAAACCCCATGCCCTTACAGTGATCCCTTCTGCTCCTACTGCAGGCCCTCTGCTGAGGGGACAATATTGGAAAAGTATAGAAGTAAGAAGGAGGACCAGAGAGACTGACAGTCCTTCCTCGCATCCTTCCTCCATTCTCTATCCCAGAAGCCCTGGGGCAGGCAGCTGGAAGTTTCCACTTCCCTCACCCAATGCCCCTGTTGCCCCCCACCCCTAGAACCCCCAGATACATAGACACAGGATACCCATCCATCTGAGCGATGTTTAATGTGTCTTAGGTTCAGGGTACAAAACACAAGGCAGGTGCTAACCCCAGGAAAGTCACCTGCCACCCAGTTAGCCCCCCTTACCACTGCAGCCAGGCATCCCAGCCCCCAGAGCAATGGAGCAGTGACCCTGGGATACCCTGTTCTTTCCCTTTTTGGGGAATGTTAAGGAGGTGACATGGGAACCCAGAGGCCACTGTGTCCCCGCCTCAGAAAACCCAGACCCAAGGATCAGAAAGTCCAGACTTGGACCCAGAGCAGGAGATCCCCAGAGTGACCCTGGCTAAGAAGCAGCCCTGAACTGAAGTCTAGCCCAGCACCCTGGCCTTGGGCCTGGAAAAGGAAGAACTATTACCCTAATACCTGGCAGCAAAGGGAAGGGCAACACCAAGAAGTGGAGGCAGAGATTCCCAGTGCCCTAAAAAAGTTGACTGTGGGTGGCTGACCCAACAGGGCAGCAAAGCCTGAGGTTGAGGCCTTCTCCACCTCCCACCCCATTCCCTCTGAGGACCAGCCCCTCTCTGAGCCTCAATGCCAGGGCACTGTCCCTGACCTGGTGCTGGGGAGGGGTGGAAGGCAGGGAAGGCCAGCATCAGCTGAGGAGTGATGCCCTTGCTTTGGAGGCAGGAGCAGCTGCCTACAGTGACCCCAAGAAGAGTCATTGAGCAAGGGGCATCAGCTACCCAAGTCTCTGGGCCTAGCCCCTAGAAGCTCCGAACTGGATCCTGAGCCAGAGTAGGGGCCTTACCGAAATGGAAGATGGTAGGGGTTAGGAGCAGGGAGGGTCCCTGTGAGGACCAGCTCAGAACACTCTGACTTGAAGCCCAGATGTTACTTCAGTCCAGACCCCTGTGGCCCCCTATTAGGCTGAGTGGGCTTGTCTGCTCATTGGCCAGGGAACACTTCCCATAGGGGCTCTGCCTCCTGCTCCTCCCCAGGCCCTGGGCTACAGCCAGCCACCTCTGTTGAACTGGATGCACCAGTGGGAGTTAGCAATGCCCGGGCTGAGATGGGTGTTGTCCTTGTGGCCCATGAGGGGCTGCAGCTCCTGCTGCTGGGGGATGTCAGCGCTACTCTCACTGCGAGAGCGGCCAGCCTTAGCCAGGCTCGGGGGAAAAGCGAAGCTAGGGTGTGGATCAGAAGGCAGGTTGAGAGGGGCTTGTGGCTCTTCGGTGCCCAGTGGGCAGGGAGGCAGGTGGGTCAGAGTCGGTGCCTGGGTACAGGGAGGGGATGCTAGGCTCTCCAGGGATGACATGCTCTGGTTCCAGCCTGTCTGCATTTCCACGGGCACAATCTTGGTGGTTTCTGAGGACACGTACACTGCCAGGTCTCCCTGCCCACTCTTCCAGGGTAGCTCCTTCTCTGCACAGGTTGGGGAAGGGGGGATGATGCGTGGGCTTGGGCACACCTCAAGGTTTCCTGGGGACAGAGAGTACACATGAGCTCGTTACCAATACAGTGGACTCCTTCTCAAGTATAAGCACATTCTCCTAAGTAAATTCATCCCATGGTGCCATATCACATCCATCTGTACGATTATGTGATGAGTGTCTTGCTTGCTCTCCATTGTATCCCCAGCACCTAGCACAGGACTGTAGGCACTTAGTAGTTGTTCAAGAAATAAATATTGAACAAATGAAAGTAACTAAAGTGAGGGAAAGCAGGAGCTAGGCAGGAAAAGAGCCCGATCTTCAATCACCCTCAAGCAATTAGAAGCACCAATCTCAGAAACCACATCCTGCCAAGCCCCATCCCAGCCAGCCAGCCAGCCAGGGTGAGGTGGCAGCAGAAGAAAGAAAGACCTTGAGGCTCCAAGCCAAAGGCTTTGCTGCTGGGCGCCCTGCCTGAGCACCCACCACAACCCTTTCTTTGGTGGGACGGAGCCCAGGAGTGAACTCATGCAACCTAATAGCAGGCAGAAGCTGTGCCGCAAGGGGGATGACACAGCACAGGGGCATGAACTGAGAATCCCAGAACTGTGGGCAGCCAAATTATACAGGAAGTCTGAGGTTCTGAAAGAGGAAACCCGGGAAAGAGAAGCCCTCTGCCCCCCTACTACACCCAGCTCTCCACAGTCAAGCACCATGCCTTGCAAATAATAGGTGCTCAGCAAGTATCTGTTCATTGATAAAGTCCTGAGCAGTCCAATAAACTTGGTTGAGTACGTTATGAAATGTATTGATGCTATGATTAAAAGTAAAACTGTCCCTTGAAAGACCTGGAATATCAAAATTTAATGACAACAAAAAGCTAAAACAATAAAAACCCTGTGTTCACCTTTAGAGGATTCCAGGGAACTAACTCTATGGTCTGAAAACTGATAGATGAAAGGAAACAATCAAGCATTTATCCATTCTTTCCTGTATGAACTGTACCTCGAAATAACCAAATAATTGATGAGGGGGAGTTTTTTAGAATAGAATTACTCCTAATAAATGCAGATGAAAAAATAGATGCAGATCACCATTGTGCAATCCCTAATGAAATGCTGGATCTGGCAATGGTCGTCAATGGTTGCTAAGACCATTTAACAAAAAGCTAATGGGGAACTTGATAATGGATAGATCAGGGGAACAGCATCTGAACCCAGTGATCAACGTTAAGAGACAAAAGAGACAACCATATGGTATGTGTTTCCCAATAGCATGCATTAGGGAGTACATCATAACCACTTATGAAGTATTCTTCACCAATAAATAAAACTAATATCTGATATAGATTTAATTATAGGCTTAAAGGAAATGTAAGGGACAGAGAAATATATTAAATAACACTTTGGGAATGCAATCAGCAAAGTCCAGGCAGGGAAAGACTGCAGGACAAATAACCTGGTTTCTTCAATAAATACATTGCAAGGGGAAAAAAAAGTAGTGGGAGGGGGAACCTATAGATCAGGGTTTTTCAAACGTGACACCATTAACATCTTGATTCTTTCCTTTCAGACCAAGGAGTTAGTTCCCTAGATTCCTCTAAAGGTGAACACTGAGGGATTTTGTTGTTTTAGCTTTTTGTTGTTGTCATTAAATTTTTATATTCCAGGTCTTTCAAGAGATATAGTTTTACTTCTAATCATTGCATCAATACATTTCATAATGTACTTCTTTGTTACAGGGGCTGGCCCGTGCACTGTGGGATGTTTAGCAGCATCCCTGACCTCTACCGACTCAATGCAAGTGTACCCTCTCCAGTTGTGACAACCAAAAATATCTCCAGACACTGCCAAATGTCACTTCACTACCACCCCCCTTGAGAACCACTGCTGTAGGTTAAAAGTGACTTATCAAACAAATGCAATGTGTGGGCCTAATTTAGACTTTCATTTGAACAAACCTACTGTAAAAAAAATATTAAGACAATTAGGGAAATTTGAACACTGACTAGATATTTGATGACAAAGATTTTACATATGGTAGGTAATGGTATTGTGGTAATATTTTTTTTAAAAAAGAAGGGCTGGCCGGTTAGCTCAGTTGGTTAGAGCATGGTGCTGAACATCAAGGTCCAGAGTTCGATTTCAGTACCGGCCAGTCGCCAAAAAAAAAAAAAAAAGAATCCTATCTTTTAGAGATACCTGCTGAAGTATTTATTGATAAAGTGATATTTGAGATTTTCTTCAGAAGAACCCAGTGGAGCCAGGGGCGTAGGTGAGGGTATAGGTTGAATGAGATTGACTAGGAGTAGATAATTATTGAAGCTCGGTGATGGATAGATGGGAGTTTATTTTACTGTGCTATCATTGTATATTTTGAAATTTTCTGTAATAAAACTTTTTAAAAAGACTCTTTAAAAATGACATTGGTGGTTGGTTCAAGCCAACCACCAGTGATATCTGATATTATGAGTGGATTAGGTACAAACATAGGTGACTATTGAACAACTTAGGAGTTAGGGGCTCCAACCCCCAAGCAATTGAAAACCCATGTATAACTTTCCCCAAATTGTTACTTAAGTAATCAAGTAACTTAAGTGGTTAAGTACTTAAGTAGTTGGCCCCGTGTAATCCATGAATATGAAAACTTGGTCCTCCTTATAAGCCAGTTCTGTATCCCTAGAATATTGGGTTTTTTTTCCTTTCTTTCTTCCTTCCTTCCTTCTGTCCTCCCTTCCTTCCTTCCTTCCCTCCCTCCATCCCTCCCTGTATTTTTGATCTGAGAAGTTGGTTAAATCCATGGATGTGGAAACTGTGTATAAGTGGACCCACATGCAATTCACCCATGTTCTTCAAGGGTCAACTGTATATCGTTTTTTATCCACAATGATTCCATTTTGATGAATTCAGGCTCCTCCCCCTGGTGAGGCTGCCACCTCACCTAGGGCTGTATCTAAGGGCAGGTGTGCTGAGCAGGGGTCACAGCAGAGCCTACTATTAGGTGTGTGTACCACCTCATGTTCCTCACCCGCCTGTAAAGGGAGGCAGTGTGACAGTGAAAGGTTGGAGGCTTTGGAGTCAGATGGGTCAGATGCAAATTCTGATTTTGCTGTGTGATGCTGGACAAGTCACAAGTCCCTTAGGCTCTGAGCTCAGTTTCCCCATCTTGGTTGTTGTGAGGGTTGAATTAGATGGTGTATGTCAGGTGTCTGATATAAAGGAGATGCTCAGTAAAAGCTGGTTGGTGAATAAAATAGTAAATAAGAAAAGGGAGTTGTCTGGAGTAGAGGCCATGAGTGAAGAGGGTGGAAACCAGTGTGTTCCAGAGGGGAGGGAGGCAGCAAGAAAGCCATTACCTGAGACCTTGCCCTCTTGGAGGACCTCACTGGTGGCCCGAGCCACAAAGATGATCCCTTCGTCGTCCTCCTTCTCTGTCTCTGAACTGTCACTCTCCTCCTCCTCTTCAGACTCCACGGTTAATATCACAGCAGCTGGACAGGGACAAGAGCTGAGTCGGGGCAGTCAGCCCAGCAGCTGCCTCTTGGTACTGCACAACCCTAGGCCAGCTCCCTGTCCCCCCAGGCAGAGGCCACATTGGTAGGAGCACCTGCTTTCTCCTCTGGCTGTTTTGAGCACTGGCCTAAGGGTAGGAGGCTTGAGAAGAAGGGAAGTGAGACTGCAGAGCCCGTGGAGGCAACCAGAAGAAGCTAAGTCCACACAGGAGGCCATGAGGGTCACACTTTCCAGCTCCCCCATCCTCTTCTGTCAGCCCCAGATCCCATCATCAACTGAAAATGTGAGCATTTGGAGAGCTGGAAGGCCCATTAACATTCAGCTCACACAAAACTGGTTTTGCAGATGGGACACTAGACCCCAGGGTCCACTCATCCTCCACGGCTCAGACCAGCTCTTCCTTCTCCATGATACCTTTTCCAAGTCCTCAGGGCCTGTAACCAGATTTCTCCCATCACATATTGTCTAATAACTGCTTTGAACATTTCCAGCTTTGAAATCAAAAGTGCCCATCTCGTCCCTGAGGGGAAAGCCCCAGCACATGGTGCTAAATGCACCCCAGAGGTCCTCCAGGATTCTGGCTGATGGGCCCCTGCCCTTCCCCGCCTCTCTCCCATCCTCATCCCACCCCTCCTCCCTGCTTGCCTGTGTCCTGAAATCCCAGGTCTTGAGGTTTCCCATTTGCAGCCTCAGCATTAGCCACACCATCCTTCTGAGGACCAAGAAAGAAAACCTGAGCCTCTGGCCCTGACTCCACACCTCAACCCTGTCATCTGGTGGAGTCAACAGGACAAGACTTCCAAACACAGCAGGGGAGGGGATTTGTGTTTATCTCAATAGTTCTATCATCTTTTGGTCAGCCAGGCAAGAACCGTGGAGGCTTGAATAACCCATGCCCCAGCAAGGCACTGCATGCATCAGCCTGGGCTGAGTTAGTGCTCATGGAGTTGCCCTCAAAGGAACTCCCCTTCCTCCTGCCCATATCATCTCTGATAGGAGGTCCTGCTGCCTCCCAGCAGGTGACCACATGGCCAAGAGGCTGCTCTCCCTCTGAAGGCCTCACCTTACCCTTCTGGGGCTCCAGGAAGATCTAAAAGGGAACCCAAACTGCTGCAACCATCAAGTCACTGAGGACTATCCAACTAGGAGTCCCCCTAGGCTGGATTCCAATACTTAGGGTCTCAAAACTGTGTGCTGTCAGCCTCCAGTCCCAAAAAGGAGTCCCAGAGAAAGGACATGCCTTCCTGTGGCCAGTCTTGCGCAGTCGCGGCTTGCTCTTGGTGAAGCAGATGTTGTGCTTGGTGGACTTAAAGGACTCCAGCCGCCGCTTCATATTCTGCTGGAAGACCTCCTTGTCCTGCCGCTCCTGCGCATCCTCTGAGATGAAGTGGCGGCTGCAGCTGGCTTTGTACTGGCAATGACAGCCCCACCTGCTATGAAGCTGGGTGCCTTGGCCTCCCACAGGAACCCCAGGCCACAGCCCCAACATGTTCACCACAGGCCCTGCCAGCCCAGCTTTTCCAGAAGGAGCCATGGATTAAAAAACAAAACAAAAAATACAATAGGAACCCAGCCAGAGACTGTGTTCTCACTTCACTGGGGAAAAAGTTCCCTTTATCCCAGAACTTATTCCACCTAAACTGGCCTTCCCCATCCCCTTCTGCCCTTCCCCACTTCTCTCTGATTTGATAGGACAGGAGGCAGCTGACCCTGTGTCTTGTCCCCAAGGACTACTATGAGACCATGGGGGCCATTTTCTTCTTTGTACCTCCACTTATCTGAGCCTGGTCCACACACCCAGTCCACCTGCCCTTCTAGCTACACAAGATCCTTTCCAGCTGGACTCTAGATAGCCATTTCTACAACCACCACCGTGACACCCCAGGCTGCACTCCGGACTTCCATAACAATCTCCCCTGACACCCTGGACTCTCTCAGCCCCAACAACTATCTGTGCCCAATTCAGGCCCACCCCCATTATCTGCTCTTTTTAACTCTTTCTCATGTAGACCAAGCCCACTACATATTCACCTAGACTGCCTTCATCTCTGCCCTTGGCTGCTTAGCAACCTTCTCATTACCCGGCATAATCACCCAAAGTACTGCCAGGGTGTTCCAAATCATCTTGTCTGGCCTCACATCCCCAGTCTTGTCTCTTTCCTGTAACTCACGTTTTCTGCTTCCCTGAACCAATTCTAAGAGCTCTCTTCAAATCCCCCACCTGACCCCCTCCTCTAGCTACACACCAGGAGGTGCACCTCTCTCCTGGGGGTGAAGGGGTCCATTCCTTCACAGGGCTCACCATGCCCCAACCCCAGCCTCCCCTATGCTCAGCTCATTCCCTCCTGCCTCCACCAGCAACCTGCTCCCTCCTATTTCTCCTCTCTCCTGCCTCTTCACTCCTTCCCTCACCACTGGCCCCTTCCCTCTGCTTTCAAGCCAGCTCCTGCCCTGGCCTCCTTGGAGAAAGCCTTTCCATTGACACCAATGCCTACCTTTTGCTACTAACCTTTTAAAATTTGATTCTGACACTTTTCCTCATACACATTACTTCCTTAAATACCAAAAATGCAACTCCAAGGTCCAAAACTCCACAGCACGCCTTCACTCTGGTCACCAGTGCTGTGACCTCTACCTAGGTACCAGTCTGGCCTGTGTGCAGCATCCAGACCTCCTTCTGCCCCAGGCATGAGACACCATCTGCTACTGCCTCTCAAGGGTTCTTTTTTCTCTCTTCTCCTTTGCTGGCTCCCTTTCCTCTTCTCCCATGTGCATTCCTCACAGTGTTATCTGTGGCCCTCCTCTCACCCTTCTAAACACTTGCTCTCCCCAGAGAACTTATCCATTCTCCCGGCTGGATTCAGCTGTCCCTATGATATAGATCTGTGGTCCCCAACCTCTAGCCATCAGAACAGCTGCATTTTAATCACCTGGGGACTTACTAAGCACACAGATTCTTAGTCCCACTCCATACTAGAGAATCAGAATCTCCAGGAGGTGAAGCCAGCAATATGTATTTTTGAGAGCTCCCCAGGGGATTCTGATTTATCCAGGTGAGAAAACCTCTGACATAGATTGCTTCCAGATTTTTCTGTCTCTTAAACTATAATCTTATCTTTCTAACTGCATACTAGACACTTCTGTCTCTCTCTAATGTTATTCTTAAAGAATATGACGAATTATGGATTGTGTTATGGTATAACTAAGTGGATTCAGAACTGGTTGAGTAACCATACCCAAAAAACGCTTGCTCCATGTCAGTCTGGAGGAAAGTCTTTAGTAGCATGCCACAGAGCTCTGTCCTCAGCTCTATCCTGTTCAACACTTCTATGGCGATTTGGATGAATACAGTTAACAGGCTTAGCAAATTTTCAGATGATATGAATCTGAGAAGGAGACATTTGGTGGCAGACATGGAATCCAAACAATGAAATGATGGGCTAAAATAAGATGAGATTTAACAGGATAAGCACAAACTTACTCCAGTTTCTTAAAAAACTGACTACACAAGAACTGACTGGATCGAACCCATTGACCAATCTTACACACACACACATATACACACAGACAACCAATCATTATGTACTTCCTGATGTGACACAATAAGAAACACATAGCATACCTATGGATGTCCCTGAATCTGATCAGGCTCTGAGCAGATTTAATAACCAGGAAATACAGAGATGGAGGAATGTTAACAATACTACTGGAATCAATCAGCAAAATCTAGAAAACAGGAAATTCTCCAAGACAAAGTATCCAGTTTCTCCAATAAATAGCAAGGGCGGGGGGGAATGGGGGAAAAGGAACTATTATAGATTTTCTTTTAAATGAAGAGACATATTTCCCAAATGCAAAGTGTGGACTTTATTTGGATCCTGATTTGAACAGAGCAGCTGGAAAAAGATATTTATTGAACACTAACTGGATGTAAGAGTTCTTGTCACCTAGAGATACATCCTGAAATAGAGATGATGTGATATGATGTCTGGAGTTTGCTTTGAGAAAAGTGTGGGCAGGGTGTGGAGGGGCTACAGAATGTAACAAAATTAATCATGCATTGATAATTATTGGAGCTGGGTGATGAATAAATGAGAAACAATATAGGGCACCAGGGTGGTGAACCAAAGCTGGAGGGATCCTGGGCTGTGGGAAAAGAATGGCAAGTTCTAGAACTACAAAGGTAAGAGAGCCCCTCTGCCCTGCCCGGGCCAACCAGACCTAGAGTAGCACTTTCCATTCTGGGCCCAGTTTCGTAAGGCCAGAGAGGACACACCAGGGGCAGGAGATGCTGGCCTGAGGGCAAGAGGGCCTGTGTAGAAGGGAACCATCCTGCAACCTTTGAAGATTTACTCTGCAGAGCTGCAGAGTCAAATCAGGACCAGTGGGTGCAAATTAAAGGAAATTGATTCTGTCTCACCAGTAGAAAGAGCTTTGACTGTTAAAACTGCCAGGAAGGGTAACAGCTGGCTTCCCATTTCAGAAAGGTTCAAGGTAATGGCTTGCTGCCCCCTTGTGGGGTTGCAACAGATTCTGTCCTGGATGAGCTGGGCCTTTAGAACTGCAAAGCTTCATGATCTGCGTTGGACTAATTCATGTTACTTAAAACAGATGCCTGCCTTCCCCATGCAAAGCTGGTCCTACAGGCTTCCTCAGTTTCTGCTTCTGTCTGTGACCCCATCATTCTCCAGTGACCGTCCAGGCCCCCTATACTCTGTCTCCTCCTCTCCCCTTCAGGGCCGATTATCTAGTCATATGTGCTCCTCTCCCTTCCCACCACCCAGCTCTAATCTGCAATGTTTCACTCCAGCTTCCCAATTGACTCTCCCAGCCTCTCAACGCACCCCTCCAATTTGCTCTGCACTCTGCTACCAGAAAAGACATCCTTAAACAGTGCTCAGATCGAGCCAACCCTTTCTTAAAAAAAAAAAAAAAAAAAAAAAAAAAGCAAAGGTTTCTTATTACTGACAGAGGAAGTCCACACTCTTCAGCTGGGCATCCACAGCTCTCCACAGGCTGGAACCAACTGCTTCTTAAGCCTCTGATCACAGCCTCCCCAGACCACCCCCAAGCCCCTCGCAACTCTCATGCCCTGCCTGCCCTCACCCTGCGGCGTGGCTTGTAGAGGCCTCCGCAGAGCAGATGGTGCATCACAGCGTCCTCACGGTCTCGGCCACTGCGTACGGTGTCAATCACCTGCAGATCCAGACACGCTCCGCTGCCACTCTCCCTCCTGCAGGAGGCGGGGGACACATGTGCTGTGGAAGGGACAGGAGGCACAGGCCAGGGGAAGGGCAGAGACAGAGGCACTGATGAATCTTCCCCAGAAGAGATTTGGAAAGAGGACCCAATGGAGAGGAGCTGGAGGAAGGGGAAGGGGCTCAAGGACTCACAGCAGGTTGGTGACAGAGGTCTCTGCCACAGAATTGCGGCTAGGCATAGAGGGCAGAGTGAGGCCTGTGGAAGACAAGACGTGGCCTCCCTGCAGGGGTCAAGACCAAGGTCAGATGGCAGTCAGATGGAGGGTGGCCCAGATAATCAGAGGATAATAAAGAGAATAACAATAGTTAACACTTATTTTTTCAAGGGTTCGGATCCCTGTACTGGCCGGCCATTAAAAACAAACAAAAAACACTTATTTTACTCTTTTGATATGACAGGTACTATGCTAGGCATTTATTGAATATGTGCTAGGCATACTGAATCCACACAAAATCTGTGACATAGATACTCTTATTCCTCTTTTTTTGTTTTTGTGCAGCTGACTGGTAGGGGATCTGAACCCTTGGCCTTTGTGTTATAACACTGCGCTGTAACCAGCTGAGTTAACTGGCCAGCCCCTATTCCTGCTTTCTTATGGCTGAGGAAATGAGGCTCAGAGTATAAGTGACTTACCCAAGGTCACAAGCTGGGCACTGATAACAATTGACCACATCTGCTGACTCCAGAATCCAGCTGTTTCCCACGTTTCTGTGCTGCCTGCCAGACTCTGAATGTCAGCACCAGGCCAGGCTGATTCCTGCAGCTGCCACTTCACAAGACCATGGAGCCAGCTGGGAATTCCCAATCCCTGCTTCCTGATAACAAGCCTGCCTGCTTGGTGTCCCTTTCTGTCCTGCTCTGCTGGCCACCTGCCCACCCACCACTGGCCCACCTCATACCTACTAACCCACCTGGTCCACGAAGCTGATTGCATCCCGGATGTTGAGTCTGTAGTATACATCCCAGATTTGGTCCCGGATGCGGTAGGCTGACCGCCGCATCAGCAGCTGACTCAGGTACTTCTTGTCAAACTGCTCCCACCTACAGAGGATGCCAGGCCCTGAGTACCATCCCGGAGGCCCGGCTGGCTGGCCCTTCCTCAGACAGGGCAGGGATACCACCAGCACTGGCCTGGCTTTCTTGGTATGGGCCTCAGCCAGGGAGAATCTAAAGGCTAGTCCCTGCCCTTTGGAATTTACAGTGTTACGGGAAAGCCCAACATTAACTGAAGTTACTACAAATCATAAAATTGCAATCACGACAAGAACAACAAAGGATAATTATAGAATGTGATAGGGATTTGTCCCAGTCAGGGAATTGATGTCTCTGGTGAGATCTGAAGATTGGACAGCAGTTAAGTGAGAGGGAGGCGAGGAAGTGTTCTAGTAGAGAGAACAACATGTGCAAAGGTCCCAGTAGCCAGGCTGGGGGAGCATGTGGACCCCACGGCTCTCAAACAGGGTCCCTGTAATAAGCAGGCAGATGGTCAAAGACAGAGCAAAGCACAGTGAGGCTGGAGTCCAGCAGGTGCCAGACCATACAAGGCCGAGCAGGCCAGACTGGGGAGTTTTATCATATTCTGAGAACACTGGGATGCCACTGAAGGGCTTCAGGCAGAGGTCACCCAGCCTCAACCTGGCTAGGTCCCTTCTCAGAAGTGTGGCACATCCCCCATGCTGCCCTGGCTGGTGGGGCTGCTGCTTCTGAAGGAGCCTCGGGGCAGCTCCCTCACCTGTCCCTCCAGTAGTGGTAGCCATGGTGCCCCACAACGTCCTCCACTGCAGCCAGAATGTGGTCAAAAGTCTAGAAGGGGGGTGGGTAGGGGTACTGGATCAGGATTCTGCCCAAAATAGGAGAAGGGAGAGAGGGACTGGTGGAGGGATGGGGTTCTGGTACCCACGTGCTCATGCAGCTCCTGGTTCAGGGTGGGTTTGTGATGCTCACTCCTCTTCACCTTCAGCCACTTGACCAGCGGCTTGATGGTCAAGCCCTACAGACAGGCAGGAGGTTCCTGCTGTTCCTTGTATTCAGTTCCCTGCTGCCTTTCTCTCCCCATAGTTAGGCCTCAGCTTCTGTAGCCCCACCGCACTGTACTCAAGGTCTGGAAAGTCAGGTCCCTGCATCGCCCAACGGGAAGAGGTGCCTCTGTCCCATAAGCTTCGAGACTCTCCCAGGGTCCACTGGACCCTCTCCCCACCCAGCCTCATGGGCACTCCTACCTGCACGATGACTGTGAAGAAGACTACTACAATAGTGGTGGCCACAAAGTAGTCCTTGGCAGGAACCTTCATCCTATCCAGTAGGATGACGAGAGCAAAGGCCACAGCCCCCCGCAGGCCCCCATAGGACATCACCACCTGGTCAATCTTGTCCAGACGGACTAGCCGGAACTGATTCAGCACCCACGTCTGCAGGACTACGCCTACAGCAGGAGGGAGGCCAGTGGGAGCAAGGCGTTGGGAGTGGAGGACACCGGGAGTGGATGGCACCAAGTATCCCAGGTCTAACAGGGGCTGGGAGAGGTGAGCAACAGGGGAGGCTTAGGAATTGACAAGGATGTGGACTTGGATGGGGGGATGAGCTGCGGGGAGGGAGGGGACATGAAGGACAGTGGGAAAGCAGAGGGTGCCGGGAATACCGAGGGCTCGGAAGAACAGGATGAAGAAGAGGGTGCCCAGCACCAGCCCAGAGTCCCAGGCCCACTTAGAAGAATCCACAGCTGAGATTCCAAGCAGCATGAATATGATGGTCTCAGCGCAGCTGGCTAAGGTCTTCATTGTGTATTTGACCGCTGTGCGTGACTTGTGGGAGATGTTGGCCTCCACATACTTCTTACAGCCCAGGCCACACATGGTCACCCTGGGAGAGGAAGGGAGAGACAGGTCCCAAGGAGCTCAGCCTCTGGGGTTGGAGTATGCTGCTGGAGGGAGGGGGCGTTGCCCAGCGCAGCATGTCAGTCTCTCAGAGCCGAAGCCCAGAGAGGTATGAAGATTGCTAGTTAGTGGTGGTCCTGGAATAAAGGTCCAAATCTCCAGGCTTCCCACTCAGTGCCTTCTGGAGGAAGGTGGAAGAAACATGCTCTGACTAGCAGACTCTCTGAGGCACCTTTTGGAGTGCTGTGGTCACCAAAGCTGGTGGCCCCAGGCCTTGAAGTCTACTTCCAGCTCAGCTCACACCCCAGAGAGAACTTCAGGCAGAGGAGGATTGGGGTCTGGGGAGCCCAGGACAGTTCTGGAGGCAGCTCCTGGAATATTACTTGATTTACTGCCACCTGGAATATTACTTGGTTTACTGCCACCCCAGCAGAGTCTGCTGTTCCCACTACCAGAACAGCTCAGGGAAACCTATGGACTCTTCAGGGTCCTGCCTCTGTCCATATAAGGGGCAACCATCTCCAGTGCCCCCTCCCAGCTGCCTGCCTGCAGGCCCCCAGGACTCACGCAAGAATGGCAGAGAGTGAGGCCATTTCAGCAGTGAGGTAGGCTGCATAGGCGAGGAGGAAGACCAGCAGCGGCTCGATGATGCGGACCCGCTTGGTGAAGCGTGTAGTCAGGGCCAGGAGGAAGGCAAAGACTAAGCCCACGGCTGCCCCGCCCAGACTGACCACAAACAGGGAGGCTGGGGGAGGAGTGGGTTGTCAGCATGATCCCTGGCCTGGACCCTACCCGGGCTGACAAGACTGCTACCTGGCAGGGAGTAAAGGATGGTGCCCACCGCAATCCCCAGGGCTCCAGATCCCAGAGCCAGGATCCAGGGCAAGCCCCTCCCAGATCCCATTTTCCATAGACTAGGGGAGGAAATGAAGCAACCCAATGCTCATCTGTCCTGATGTGGGGCAGGAGGGATTTGGCACCCCAGGGGAGGCAGACCTCCAATGCCAGCTGAGAGGGAGGAAATACTGACCGACTCCCTTCAGATAGTCAGTGGCCCGCACGTTGGCAGAGCCCATCTCCACAAAGGAGTTGCAGACCTTGTACAGCACCTGAGTGAGAAGAGGAGCGTCAGGAGCAATGGGGGAGGCAGCAACTGGCACTGCTGGGGAGGGTAAAAGCTCAGACCATATTTCTTCTCCAGGGAAGCCAGGAGATACAGCATGGCAGCCGGGGGTCCGGGATAGCAGCCATCGGGGCACTCTCACCACAGTGACTGCATCATTGAGCAGGGACTCGCCAAAGACGATAATGAAGAGAGTCTCGTTGACGTGCACCTCCTCAAAGACAGCCAGCACAGCCACGGGGTCAACCGCTGAGATGAGGCTCCCGAACAGTAGGAAGTCCAGCAAGCCAGCCTGCACCTTAGGGGCTTGCAAAGGAGAGATGGAAGACAGGTCAGTAATTGGTGAGGACGACCAAGTCTCCCATAGCATTCCCGGGGACAAGCCTGGACTCCACCCCCACTGATAAAACAAAGAAGCTGGAAAAGCACCTGGAATGGTGGAGAGCATTGACCTCCTCATTTCCTGCCCCAAGAAAGTCAGGAGACTTGAACCAAGCTGCCTGTGCCTAAAGCCTGGCTTTGCCAGTTACCAGTTGTGTGATGTTGGCTGTGCCATTGTCACATGACTTCTCTTAGCCATACCTCCTCATCTGCCTACCTCAAAAGACTGCTGCCAAAATCAACCCATGAGATGGCTAAGAAAGCTCTATGTACCCTGAAAAGCTAAGGGGACGCTAGCAATAAAACCTGCAGCAACAGTCAAGGGTTCAGATCCCCATACTGGTCAGTGACCAAAACAAAACAAAACAAAACAAAAAAACTGCAGCAACAGTAACAATAACTATCAGCAAGTGAAAATTGGCTCTCCGGCTGGGAGAATAACAAAAAGAGAACGCTTTCTCCCAAGACCTGTGATTCTCAGCCAAAAGGATTAACACCCACAATTCTCAGCAAGGGAGAAGGGCTGAATGTAATATGAAAAGCACCACAGGTGGGACATAAACATGTGTAATCTCCGTGAGCCTCCCCATGTATAAATTGAGAATAATAACATCTACCTCAAAAAGTTCTTTAACACTTTTTCATAATACTATGTATTAGCCAGTGCCTAATAATTAGTAAGCACCCAGTAGATATTACCTTTATTAGGATTACTACTATTATTATGATCTGATGTCCTCTCTCCCCTACCAGCCCCCAGTAGTTCGCTATCTCATTAGGAAAACCAGGTTGGAGTCCCCACGTGGTAATTGCAAACCTCTCCTTGAACCTTGGAAGGAGTCTGAATTATCAACATTCAGGGTTGAATGGATTTCTTGGGGAAGAAAATGAAGAAGAAGGTAGCAGGAGAGGGCAGCCTAAAGGAAAAGAGATTCAGTGAAATGGACCTCTCCTGCTAACCTTGGACCTGATATCAAACAAAAAATGGGACAAATTATACCCCAAAAGGGTTGCTATGAAGAGTCAGTGGGATAAGTAAGGAAAGAACACCCACTGTAGTGCCTGCCATTTTGTGGATGTATAATATGTACTTATTAAAAATAATAATAAAAACAGGGGACCACTCTGACATGGCCTGGGCAGAGCCAGGGCGGTAGGCCCTTGCAGGAATGGTGAGCTGTGCCTCAGGGGAGCAGGGCTGGCAAGTGGCAGTGTGGTAACAGAGAGCAGGAGGCAACAGAGTGGTAACATAGGCTCCCCAGCTTGGCAGCCAGGCCCCTGCTCAGCTATCATGGTGCAGAAGCCCAGACTTGACTGGCAGAGACCTAATTGAGGGCTGACACTCATCGGGAGTGTTGCCTTGCACTCAAGGTGGGAGGTACCTAGACAGAGCTCCCAGGGCATGACTGTCACCAGCATGGGACCTCCAGAGAGGAGTGGGGTGGTGGGTCTAGCAAAGCCTCCCTCTGCCGGCCCAGGTCTTAGGGTCACTCACCCACAAGTCCAGCCTGCTGCAGACCCCAGAGGGCAGCGCCTGTTGTGAAGGCATTCCAGAGTGTGCCCACCACGGCATAGGTGAGGATGGCACCCAAGTTGTCAAAGAACAGTCGGCTAGGCATGAAATAGCCTGAGTCCAGCACAATAGGAGGAAGCAGGAAGAGGAAGAATGTGCCTGGCTCCAGCTGGTACTCAGCTTTCTTGGCCACAGCCAAGACAATGCCCCCTAGCACCAGGCCCAGCAAAATCAGCAGGCAGCTCTCAGGTACCAGAGATGTTACCTTCCGAGACAGGTGAAACACTACAATGTAAGAAGAGGACAGGAGGTATGAGAGTATGGAACACCCTCCTACATACCAGCCTATAACCTCCCACTCTTAGATTACCCGAGGTCAGGACCCCTGACCCCGGGGCCAAGAGTGGAGAAAATAAATTCAAGCCTTCTGGAATCTCCATCCTCCTGGGCTACAAATCCTAGCTGCAGCCAAAGTTGTCTATTTCTTGGTACTCCTGTCTGTCAAGCCATGGTAACCTAGACCTTTGCTTGCTTTTTCACCTTTCTGGAAATGCCCCCTCCTCTCTACTCTCATTCTCAGGGAACCTCACATTTCTCCAATCTCCCTTATCCATAGCCATTATTTGAAACTGAGAAAATGCTACCTCGTATCTTCATAACATAAGATGTAAAAATCAGGGCCTCTGGAGCCAGGCTGCTTGGGTTCCAAACCTAGGTCCGCTTACTTGGTTAGAGCATTGTGCTGATAACACCAAAGTCCAGGGTTTAATCCCAGTACCAACCAGCAAAAAACAATAACAACAACAAAACAGGCATAGCCAGTTAGCTCAGTTGGTCAGAGTGCAGTGTTATAACACCAAGGTCAAGGGTTCAGATCCTTATACTAGCCAGCCGCCAAACAAACAAACAAACAACAACAACAAAAACAAAGCTTAAGTCCTCCATTTACTAGTTCTGTAAACTTGGGGAAAATAACTTCACCTCTCTGACCCTCAGTTCCAATCAGCAAAATTGGAATAAAAACAATGATCTCATAGGATTGTTGTGAGGATTAAATAAGACAACCTACTCAAAAGCACTCCACACACTGCTTTATAGTAAGCCCTCAATAAACATTACCTATATAATGTTATTGTGTCCAGTCTCCCTAACCAAACCATAATGTATTTTATACCTCCCAGGAGCATTGTAGACATGCTAGCCCAATGTGCTTTTCATTATATGGGCTCACTAAGGACTCAGTTGTTTTAAAAGCTTTGGGTTTAGTAGTCAGAAGATCTCCAGGTCTTCTTCTGGCCTTATCACTTTCTAACAATGTGATCTCAGGCAAATTATTTAATTTATGGGAACTTCAATTTCTTTTCCTGTAATATGGGAAAAATATCTGTCATATAAAGGGTGAGGATAAAATAATATAAAATATGCCTAGCACGATGTCAGACACATAGCGGGTTTGCAAGAAATGTTAATTAAATATTTTCCTCTGAAGGAAAAAAATGACAGGTCTGTCTAGGAAAAGAGGAGCAGAAAATGAGGAGGAGGAAGCTGCACCCAAAGGGCCTAGGACAGTCCCTGGCACATAGCAGTTTTTTTTTAAAGCTGACTGGTAAGTGGATCTTAACCCTTGGCTTGGTGTTGTCAGCACCACGCTCAACCAGTGAGCTAACCAGCCATCCCTATATAGGATCTGAACCCGTGGCCTTGGTGTTATCAGCACCGCACACTCTCGAGTGAGTCACAGGCCGGCCCGCACATAGCAGTTTCTACATGAATATCTGTTGAATAAAAGGGAAAAAACCACCTAGCAAGGAAGCTGGGGAAAGGTGTTCCTGAACATTCTGCCTATCGTTCCCCTCCTCTGTAAGGATTTTTTTTTTGGCTGTTGAGAAAGAGGCTTTCTTTTCCTACCTCCATAGGAGGTGTCATCCAAACTAGAAAAATCTATGATTTATAGGCAAAACTACAGCTGTTGCAATAAACCCTAAGTAAGATAGGAACTTTCCTGCAACTCACAGACTTCTTAGCAAACCCAGTTCTTGGCTCCAAGAGGCTCCTCCCACCTTGCTCTCATTGCTTCTGGCCCTCCAGGGTAAGCTCAGTCATAGGTCTCCCCACACTCATCACTACCTTTGGTCCCCCTCTCCTCTCCTTCAGGGACCCTATTTCATCTTCAGATCCTCAGCATGCATCAACCCCAGCCCTGCAATCCAAGACCCATCACAAAAGCCTGTTCTCTGGCAGAACCAGGCTCCCTGAAGGCATTTTGAGTCCCACTTTCCATTATTAATCTTGTGCTGCCACTGCAGAGTGGAGAGTTCTGCTGTTCCTGCCCAACTCCCCAGCAGTGTCCCTGGGGGAGAAGGGGGGCAAATTCTAGGCTGTGTGATTCCTACATGAAGGCTGTACTGGTGAGATTGGAGTACAGGCTGTGCCAGCATGGATAGGTAGTGAGTAGCAACGCTCAGCTATAATTAGTCACCCCCACAGCAGAGCCTGCACAACAGGGAGGAGGAGGGTCTCTGGTGGGAGGAGAGACCACTGACTACTCAGAAGGGAGGAGGAGGAAAGGGCAGAAGCAGGGAAAAGAAGCTCTATTCAGGCGGGGAAAAAAAGATTATGAAGCACAACCTTCATTGTTGTAAAAACTGAAGGAAGTAGGATGTATGAAAGCATCTAGGTTAGATAGCACACAGTAAGGCCCTAATAATGGAAATATATTATACCCTGGAGTGGGAAGAATGTGGTCCTGAATGGGGGGGGGGGGTTCCCACACCTAGGCACAAGAAGGCAGTATCCTGAAGTGGGAAAAAGAGGAGAGCGAGAGGAAAAGTTGCATTTTCGTATCCCAAGAGAATGGACATTTGGACATAGCCTTTGGGAAGACTGTTTCTTCAGGTCCAGGATTCCTGAGTTCGCTGGAGAATACCATCCCCTCAATGTCCCACACGTCCTCAAAGGCTGACAGGTTTCTGGGAGGCTGGGGAATGGTGGAGGAGAGGCCAGACTAAGCAGGGCTTACTGCAAGCGGAAGCGGGGAGCAGAGAGGGCAAACGAGCCTAAAGATGGAGCTGGAGGGGGAAGCCCTTCAGTCGGGCAAATCCTCAGAGCTCCCATGGGAGGACAAGGGGAGGAGAGAGACCCACAACAGGCGTCGCAGGAACTAGGTGAGAGCCCAGATTTGTGAAATCGGAACCTAAGTCACGGCACTATGCAAGAAGCCAGCCCGGATTTGGGGACCGGGGGGTTGGCGCGGGCCGCTGCCGCCCGCCGGCAGGGCGCACGCACACACGCACTCACCGATTTTGGCCAGGCTGGCCACCAGGATCCACAGAGCCACCAGGTAGGGCGCCTCCACCTCGTGCCACTGCCAGCGGAAGAGCTCCAAGCCTGGGGGAGGCTCGCCCGGCGACCCCGGGTCCTGGGTGGGCTCTTCGACCGCGCCCGCCCCCGCCAGGAGCAGTCCGAGCAGGGGCAGTGCGGCGCGCAGCATCCTGCAGCCTGCCTAGCCGCCCTCCAGGCACCGTACGGCCGCCCGCCCCGCGTCGCCGCCGCTGCCTACCGGGCGCCCTCGCGTCAGAGGCACGTGGGGCCTGCTCCCCCCAATCCCGGCTCCGATACCCCCAAGCCAGGTCCGGACTCCGAGACCCTGCCCCGGACGCCTGTAGTCGGGACCCTCTCCTCCATCCCCTCTAATCAGTCCCAGCTCTGGAAATTCCTCAGTGCAGCCCTCCCCCAAGTCCCGAAACCTACTCCTATGAGTCGCTCCCCCAAACCTTCCCCAAACCGCCCCCACCCGGATTCAGAGAGGTGGGCGGCCGCGGCCCTCCAGGGGTAGCCCGCCGCGGGAGGGCTGGGATCCGCAAAGGGCGGGGCTCGGGCGTGAAGGGCGCGGCTCCCCCTCGGCTTGTGCAGCCTGGCCGCGAGCAGCCCGCGCCCGGGGCAGAGGCTGCGGGCCCCGGCGCGGCCGGGTGCAGACAGCAGGGGGCAGTGTTCCGCCGCCTTCCGCGCCTTGCTCCCGAGCCCGGGACCCCCATCGGGCCCCCGCCGCGACCAAAGCTGCGCACGCGCACTGGGCGCTCCCAGAAAGCCGTGATGGAAGAGTCTGCCCCCAACGTCCACAGAAACCCCAAGGCCCAGACCTGGCCCAGCTCATTCCAGGCTGAGAAGGACGCGGTTCCTCTTCATTTCCCAAACCGAAGGACATCCGGCTCTCCTTTTCCCTCAAACTGCAGGGAACTGTTCTCACCTTTTCCATGAAACTGAAGGGAACCTATGGAAAATCAGGCCTATTGATTCCCTTCAGATGAGAAGGCATCCACCCAACTTTGCCCCCAAATCTGAGGGGCATTTGGCTCATCTCGCCCCAAACAGAAGAGGATAGTCTCTACTTTTCATTCAAGCTGAGGAGCACCGATCCCACCTCTTCCCCCAAACTGAGAGAAACTTGTTCTACCTGGTCTCTCAAACTGACTTATCCCATTCTTTTCCCAGAAAACTGAAGGGCACCCATCCCCCTCTTCTTCCCACAACTAAAGGGAACTGTCACACCTCTTCCTTCAAACTGGGTGAAATCTATTCTCACTTCTTGCTCCAAATTGAGAGGGACCCCTCTCACTCTTTCCCCAAACGAGGGAAACACATCCACTCACCCCTCAAACTGAAAGGATTAGGACCATCTCGTCCCTAAACTAAGGGGGACCTGGATGACCACTATTTGAAGAAACTTTCGCCCCACCTGCCTTAACAGCCTTCAAAGAGAACGCAGCCTCATCCACCCCAAACCTAAAGAAAGCCCCTGGCCCTGGGCGCGCTCTCGAAGACGGGGCGCGAGCTGGAGTTTTCCCGCCCTCCTCTCAGTGAGCTAACGGGATCGCCTCTGGGCCCTTTGAGTGGCTGGAGCAAGCCCTGTCTCCGGCAGTGGTTACCCGCCCGCGCGTTGTAGGGGACTAGTCTTAGCTCCACCCCTTTCCTCGGCCCCGCCTCCGTCTGGCTCCGCCCCTCCAGCGGCGTCCGGTCCGGCCCAAACAGCAGAGTTAGTTTGAGTAGAATCCGCGGCCGGGCAGCGACCTGGAGGCGCGCGGCGCGGGCCGGTGGCAGAGCCATGGCGGGCGGGGAAGACCAGGGGGACGAGGAGCCAGTATCAGTGGTGACGGTGAGGGTGCAGTACCTGGAAGACACCGACCCCTTCGCATGTGCCAACTTCCCGGAGCCGCGCCGGCCCCCCACCTGCAGCCTCGACGGGGCGCTGCCCCTGGGCGCGCAGATACCCGCGCTGCACCGCCTAGTGGGGGCACCGCTCAAGGTGAGGGAGGCTAGTGAAAGGTCGGGGGCGATCGGGGGTTTGGGGTCGGCGCCATGGAAGCCTGTGGGAAGTGCCCTTGGGGAGAGGCTGGAGTGCTTGCGCTCCTCGGGGAGAGTCCTGGGCCGGACTCCCAGGGTCCACACTGCCCCGCCTGCGGGGGCGCCCTCTCAAGTTGAGTGGAAACTGAAGAGGGGAGGTGGGAGCTTATGGTCTGCCACCCTGGCTGCCCCTCGAAGTGAGGCCCACCTGGGGAGGTGCTCGAGGTCCACTCACTGCCCGTCTGCCAGGGTGGCTGCCCTGGGCCGAGTGACGATAGCTGTTCGGTCTGTAGCGGACCCAGGAGGCGGAGCTGGGGAGGGACTAGCTTCCACCTGCTTCAGGTGAGGTGAGGGCGGGACTACGAGGAGGGGCGGACCCGAGCGGGCCACAGAGGTAGCTAAGACTTCGCGCGGTGTCTGGAGTTTGGATTTGGTCCTGTGTGATAGTCTCACCCCTGGGCATGCAGTCCGAGAAGAGACTTCCCAGGGTGGGGTGAGTCCCCGGTAAGCGGCCCGGCCCAGAATATGCCGAACGCAGGAGGCTGCACGGGTGGAAAAGCCCTTTGAGTCACCGCCCCCACCACCCCGTACACACGCTGCAGGTCGGCCCGCGCCTGGAAGGGAGGGGGCGGGCCGGCCTAATTTTAAACTGTTGGCCTGCCCTAGTTTGCAGGAGTCCCAGAGCCGATTTGTGCACAGTGCGGAGAGAGGCCCTTTTCCAGATGGCCGGCCCTACCTCCCTTCCCCTCCTGATTGCCGCCCTCAGCCCCCCGCAGGCAGCCCTTTCCGGCGCGCTGTTTCCGGGCCAGGACTCTGGGAGGCGCACTACCACCCCCTAGGGTTTCCCGCCCCGCCGTCCGCTTCGAGTGGTGGGGAAGAGGAGAGAGTCGGCGGGGGTGCTCTCCCCTGCTCCCAGCGTGAGCTGGGCGCTGAGTTGCGTAAACTTGCCCTCTGGCCTAGGGTCTCCCCTGGAATGTGCCCCCAGGCGCTGGGCCCCCAGCCTGCATTCCTCGGGCTGCTGCCAGCCCCGCCTAACAGCGCTGGCGGGAGGGGTGGAGGGACTTGGCCTGAGGAGAAGCAGAGACCCGGCTTGAAGGCCATGGCTGGAAGGCTGCAGCACAGTTCCCACCTCCAGAGTTTTGATGCAGCCCCCTCCTGTCCTGCTCTATTCAAAGGGGCAAATTGAGGTGGGCCTGGAAGAAGTGCGTCCAGCCGGAGGCCAGCTCCTATACAGGATGGGTGCTGGGAAGAAAGAGTGCTAGACTGAGCCCGTGGTTCCTGCCTCCAGGCTCCTGGAGCTCTTGGTCTGAAATAAGGCTGCAGCACTGGAGAGAAGATAGTATTCCTCCCATCCCCCACTTTAGGACTGGACCTAGCCCTGACACTCTCTTCACCACTGGGGGTAGGCCTGGAAGGTCAGTTGCAGGAAAGAGGCTTAGAACCACCTGTTCTCTCCCTAAGTTAGGGACCTATCTCCCTTCCCCACTCCACCAGGTCCTCTGTTCCCTATCTGAGGACACTACCTCCCTGCCCCCAATTCAGTTCTTCCTGATCTCCCCCCTTTCATGTTCTCCCACCTGGAGTACCTGAGGACTACCTTCCCTCCCCCACAGGGAGGATATGGGGGTGGGCACACTAGGTTACCACAGTGCCTGGAGCCAGGACTCCCTGGGGCTAGCAGCTCTGCCAGGAATGGTCAGATGCACTGTGATGTGCTCGTCCCAAATATAAACTGTGACCACAGCCCCAGAATAGAAGGCTGGAGGAAGAGGGGCTGAGAATAGGGCAGGGGCAGAGACATCAGTGCTAAAGGAGGGGGAGCAGGGCCCCTCTTTGCAGGAAATGTCAACAGCTGGTTCCTCCCCTAGTCCTATAAGTGGGTGCTCCAAAGGCATAGACATGACTCAGGCTTGCCTTGCTAACCCTCTAGAGGTAAAAGGTGGCCCAGAAACCCAGGCATCCGTGTCCCAAGCTACTGGGCAGAAACAAGAGGGAGGAGTTTTTTGTTCACTGCTTCATCATATATACAGTTGTCTAGCAGGGGACAGGACACAGCCCAGTGACCTCTGCCCTTCCACTCTGGGCACTGGGCCCCATCATCCCTGCAGACCTTGTCCCCTCCCCCTCTGGGGGCTCCACCCCCACACCCCATTGGATTGGAACTAGCCCCTAGAGTTCCCCTGGGTACTTCCTTTTTAAACGATTCGTAACTTGAAGATCTGAGAAAGCCTTGCTCATTTCCTTCAAGTATAGGAGGAAGCTCTTGGCCACAGCCTCTGACTCATCTCCTGGCCCTGGTTGGGTGGTGGGAGGGAGCCTAGCTGCCTTGGGCCAGGCCCAGTGTCCCTGGGAAAACTCAGGAGTGTCTTTCTCTCATCCAGGAAAGAGGGTCTACCAGCCCAGAGACCTGCCCCTGCCCTACAGGAAAATGTGGCCCTCTGGCCCTGCATCTCCTCTCCTGATCCAGAGCTACCCAATCCCACCCTCCCTTCTGGGAAATGCCTCAGGAGATGCTCCCTGAGACCCAAATGCCCTGCCACATCTGGGATAGCACTGATTTTTCTCTAGGCTCTGGGAAGAGGGACCTAGGGTGCTTCTCTGACCCTGCTGCAAAGATCAAAGCAGCCCCCTCCTCCTGGCAAGCAGGGATAACCCTAGAAATCTGGTCATTACCAGCAACTTTGTTTCCCCAAAAGTGGCTAACGATCAGAGTAGAACAGGGCAGCATTGTCTTGGAATGTTTCCTTACCCTATCCCAAACCACTCCAGCCTCTGTTTACCCCTCAGGAGCCCTTGTGGCAAGGGAGCTTAAGTGTAAACCTGACCTGCTTGGATAGAGACCAGCTGGAGGCTTCCCAAGGATTCTTAAAAGGATGGTGGGGTACTCTGCTGATGAACTGATCTCCTTAGTCCCTTGCTACAGAAGTCTCTTTGGGAGACTATAGAAGATTGGGGTATGGGCATGAGTCATGGCCTCCTCCCAGCCTTCCCTGGGGCTGGCATGTCAAATCTGTTGGTCATTCTGGGCTAGAGTGGCTGGGCTGCAGCCTGGTGAGGAACCCTAAGACCTAGGTCCTGGCAGAGGTAGGCACTGTTGCCTCAACATGTAAGGTGTGTGTGTGTGTGTGTGTGTGTGTGTGTGTGTGTGTGTGTGTGTGTGTGTGTGTGTGTGTGTGTGTGTGTGTGTGTGTGTGTGTGTGTGTGTGTGTGTGTGTGTGTGTGTGTGTGTGTGTGTGTGTGTGTGTGTGTGTGTGTGTGTGTGTGTGTGTGTGTTCGTTCGTTCATTCATGTTCTCTTGCTGCAACTGGGAGGACTAGTTTGGGGTATTTGCAGAGTCCAGAAAGCTGAGGGATGGTCTCCAGCCTTTGGCAATCCTGCAGGCCCCTGCACTCTCTCCAATTCCCCTCCAGGATTCCAAGACCCACCTACCCAAGATCTTGGTCAGTTAGCTCTGATTCCATTACTGGCTGTAGGGTCTGGGGCAATTCACTGAATTTCTGAGCCTCAGTTTCCTCACCTGTAAAAGGATTAATGGGAGAATAAAATGAAATAGGTAGCCCAGTGTCTGGCACAGAGGAGGCATAACAAATGTGGATTTTCCTCCTCAAGGCCCATTCATGTCATCTCATCCAGGAAGTCACAGTGTAGTTGGAGACCCGTGATAACAGGAAAGGAGGGTCTTCAGAGCACAGGGTCCTGTCTTTATAGGAAAGAATTCAAAAGAGGCAGTTAACCAATTATTTCCTAAAACAAGAGTCCTTCAGCATTTAAGTCTGCCCTCTTCTCCATCTTCCTTGTGCCCTGCCCCTGGCATGTTCATTCTCACCTGATTACAGTTATAAAAAATATTGGGGAGTAGACACCATGGTCCCTAAGCTTGACCCTGCATATAAAACCAAATACAACCGGTTGGTTTGGGCCTGCCACTAAAGCCTGAGCCTGGAGAGTCAAGAGAAAAATGGGCTGGAGACCGAAGTGAGGGGCTGAGCCTGGGAAGAATTGGGGAGGGACTCCACCCCAAGACAGAGACCAGAGAAGTGAGGAAGACAAGTGCCAGGGGGGAGTCAAGGATGTGGGCCCAGAGCATGTGCTGGCCCTAAGCACTATGAGCAGGGACCAGGGTTTGGGCTTACTCAGGCCTGGCCCAGCCCCAGGGTGTGAGAAACAAGGCCCAGAGGTTTGGCTCGCAGAATGGTGACCCCAGGAAATGACCAGGGGTGTGAGGAACAAGCACCATCCTGTTGGCAGGAAGTCTGTCCTCTTTGCTGTTTGCCTGACCCTAGCCCACCCACTCCCACCTCCACCTAGGACAGAAACTGGGGGTAGGGGGGACACTGTTCTGGAGGCATTGGGCTAGCTGTTACCCAGAACTTCCTCCTCAGAAATGGAGCCCTGGCAGGATTGGACAGGCAAAGTGGCTAGAGAGGCCACTGCCACTACCACTTAGAGAAAGGGTCAAATCTGCCCAGCTGAGGAGGCTAGGGGAGGTGGACCACTTAGCCTTCAGGACCCTGCCCCAAACGGATGCAGGCATCCCAAGTGACCTGGCGAGAGAGGGCCATTCTCTGCTTACTTGGGATTAGAGCATGCCATTGTGCATGCAAGAGGGGATGACAGCATGGTGGGCCTTGCCTTTCTGTGGATGTGCTACTTTGGCCTGTGCATGGCCAGTGAGCACATACCCAACCATATACCTGGGTGTGTAAGCAGTTACCAGGTTAATATGATTACCTCTCCAGTGTTTACCTTTACAGCACTCTACCCCTCCCCTTTCTTAGCACCCATGGAAGTTGTGATTTGACATTTATTTGTGAGCTTTTTCTGAATCAAGCCTGTCTATCTCCCCCACTGGGCAGGCAGAGACAGTGTCTGGTTCCAGCTATGTCCTCTGCATCTAAAACCAGCCTGGTTCATGAATGTTCAAATGAATGAGCTGTTCTGTACGTGTGTGATTTTGGGTGATCCTTGAGAGGGGTTGTGGCTCTGAGGGACGTATGTTGCTCTAAGGTCCCAGAATCCTCAAATCCGAGGTGGGGGGAGAATCGGCTATGCCCGGATGGGGGTGGGATGGGTAGGTTGCTGAGTCATCATGTGGGAAGAGAGATCAGGAGAATGTGGGGCTGCCCTCAGCTGAGCTGGCCCTGGAGGAGATACGCCAGCCCTGGGGTCATGCCACCACCCGCTTTAAGGCCTGTTCCCAGAAGGCCTTGGAGAAGGTGACTCTGCTCCCAGGGAGGGGAGAGAGGCCAGTCCCGCCCAAGGCACCCAGGAAAGGGCAAGCTGCCAGGCAGGAAGTGAGACAGAGAAAGGCTGAAGTGTTTGTCCTATGTCCCATGTCCCAGGCAGTGAGGGGTGAGGGGGAGTCACCCAAGGGCCCCACAGGCTGAACTACCAGGAAGGAGCCAGATCAGGCTCTGAGGTATGAGTGGGGTGCTAAACAGAGACAGGGCAAGGGCAGGAACTTTTCTCCCCAGGGGACTGACAGCAGCTGGAAGCCCTTGGGCTGGGTCCAGAGCAGGGCAGGGCTGACCAAACAGCAGGACAAATGTTGGGGCTGACTTGCCCAGTAAGATGGAGACTGAAGACCCTCTACCTCTTCAGAGGTGGGCTCTCACTGGGCCATGGCACCTCAAGGGCCAGAACCACTCAAGTCAAGGGGACTTTGCTGAGCCCTGCATACTGGCACTGTGCTATGGGGGAGGTGTCAGGGAGAGGCAGAGTGCTGCCCTCAGACTCTATGAGTCAGTCACCTCACTCAGGCCTCTCTACAGGCATTTCTTAAGGGGCCAAGTGCCATGCCTGTGGTGGGGCAGGAGAGCCAGGCTCAGCGGGGAGGAAAACATGGGAAGTGGACACATTGGTGGAGCACGTGCCTTCTTGTTACAAATGCAGGTTTCAGGGTCCTACAGTAGACTGTCAGACCTTGAAATCTGGTTTCTAATAGACCCCTTGGGGGCCTCTGAGGTCCAGCTAGGACCATTGCAACTCTAGCCCACTTGGGAGGAGGGCAAAGACCCTAAGGCCTGGAGGGACTGGGAAGTCTATGGATCAGCCCCTGCATCTCGCTACTCTTGGAGACACATGCACTCTCTGCTGTCTCAGCTGGGGTTATACCTCCTAGCGCTCTTAACACTTTCTCTCTGGGCTTCAGTGCTTTGTGGCTGCTGCTTATCACCTCATAGGGCTGGGAGCTTCCTTGAAGGCAGGTACTTCGTCCCACCTTTTCCCTATTCCTCTTCCTCATCTGTGTTCATTAGCTCAACAAGCATCTAGTGAGAATTTACTGTGTGTCAGGTCCTGTGCTAGGGTCTGCAGATATAGCAGGGAGCAAGACAGACAGGGTGCCTGAACCCATAGAACACAGTCAGTGGGGAAGGAAACCAGTGTCTGGGATATTACAACAATGTGTGGAAGGTCTCAGAGGGGAGCACACATGGGTGGAGTGGGTTGCACAGCACTGGCTAGAGGGGTTCAGGAAGGCGTTCCAAAATGTGGTATCTAATCTGAAACCTAAAGAATAGGTAGGTGTTAGTCAGGAGAGGAGATGGCATGTACAAATGGCAAGAAAGCCTGGCGCCTGAAACAGATGGGCTTTGCACGTAAGAGGCACTTAAGAAACAACTGCTGAAGGATTTCATATCTGCAGTGCAGACCCTTCTGTGCCTCTCTGCCACACCCCAAGTGGAAGGTGGGAGGTCAAGGGTCTTCATACACACCCCTGCCCCCTCTTACCCAGCCTGAATGCTGTTGCCTTTGCTCCCAGCTAGAGGACTGTGCCCTGCAAGTGTCTCCCTCTGGATACTATCTGGACCCCGAGCTGTCCCTGGAAGAGCAGCGGGAGATGCTGGAAGGCTTTTACGAAGAGATCAGGTCAGAGCTGAAGGGGTCATAGAGGCAAGGCTGGCCTCCATCCTTGCCCCCCACAAGGAGCTGACTCAGGTGTCAGCAGCTGTGGCACTTGATCTCTAGCCTAGGCTGTGGGTCACCTCCTGCTGCCCCAGGGAACTGTGCCAGGAGAATCCCAAAGCTTGGCCAGTGTTACCTGCTGCCCGGGATGAGAGTTGGTGGGGGGGAGAGCTCTCCTACATACCTGATACCTGTGTTTGCACAAACCCTCCTGGCTGGCCAACACTTGGGCCCTAGGAGGAGCAGCTGGGAAGGGGCTGAGCCAGGGTTGGCATGTGAAGTCTTTGGCTGCCTAGGCTTGGGGGGAGGGACTCTGAGGAATAGGCTGGGAGCTGCTGACTAGGCTGCTTGATTCCAGCAAAGGGCGGAAGCCTACTCTGATCCTGCGGACCCAACTCTCCGTGAGGGTCAATGCTATCTTGGGTGAGTGTGTGAAGGCATCAGTGTCCAGCAGTCCCTACCCACCCACCCCAATCCAGTTGGCTCAGTTTCTTTCAAGCCTGTGCTGGAGAGTGGACAGGGAAGATCAGAGACTGGATGTAACCCTTCCCCCTCCCTTCCCTGACCTCTCCTTCCAGGGTCAGGCTGATACCACACCTAGACTGCAGTGGCGGATGCCCAGAGTAAAGGAGTGGAGGAAGAGATTCGGGGGGGGGGCCAAGAGTACTAGAATATTCTTTGATGGGGGATTGTGGTTGTGTCCTAGTAGAGAAAGACAATGTGTCTGTGTTCCCTTGAGGGTTTCATGCCCACCTACCCCTTGCAGAAAAGTTGTATGGTTCCAGTGGCCCTGAGCTCCGCCGTTCCCTCTTCTCACTGAAGCAGATCTTCCAGGTGAGGCCCAGAGGTAGGCTGGGGGTGGGTTCCAGCCCAAACCTCCCTAAACTCCCCCATGATGCCCCCAGGAGGACAAGGACCTGGTGCCTGAATTCGTGCACTCAGAGGGGCTGAGTTGCCTGATCCGTGTGGGTGCCGCTGCTGACCACAACTACCAGAGCTACATCCTTCGAGGTCAGTCCCACCCCTTCCCCATGACCTCTGCCCCAGTGACCCTTGATGACCTTTTCCCCTCCCTGTGTCCTCAGCACTGGGCCAGCTGATGCTATTTGTGGACGGAATGCTGGGGATAGTGGCCCACAGTGAGACTGTTCAGTGGCTATACACACTATGTGCCAGCCTGGTAAGTGGCCCTCTGCCCAGCCATGCACCCTTTTCCCATTGCTTCTCTCTAGGCCTTAGTTTCCTCTTCTGCAATGTGGGCTGGAATGGAGTGAGTCTGAGGCCTCTCTAATTTTAGAAGGCACATCAGTGTCTGGGCCTGGAGCCAAGGTCTTTCTGCCTAGACTCTCCTCTCTGGGTCCAGCCCCAGGAACCCATCCGTCCCCCTCCCCAGCAGGAACAGGTCTACTCCGAGCCACACTCATATGTGGTGACCTCTCCCCACAGTCCCGCTTGGTGGTGAAGACAGCCCTGAAGCTGCTGCTGGTGTTTGTGGAATACTCTGAGAACAATGCACCACTGTTCATCCACGCAGTCAACTCTGTGGCCAGCGCAACTGGTCAGAGACTGTCCCTCCCTCCCCACTACTCAAAGCTCTCTCTTCTACCTGTCCCCGCATGACTGCTCCCCTTTCTGTGTAGCAGGCGCTCTTCCTTGGGCCAATCTGGTGTCCATCCTGGAGGAGAAGAATGGCGCTGACCCTGAGCTGTTGGTGTACACCGTTACCCTCATCAACAAGGTGTGGGCAGGGACCAGGCGCCAACTCTGGGCCCCTCGGGCTCTTGACCTCTGGTCCCCACCAGCCTTCCTATCCCCACCCTCCAGACGCTGGCGGCGCTCCCAGACCAGGATTCCTTCTACGACGTGACCGATGCACTGGAGCAGCAGGGCATGGAGGCACTGGTCCAGCGCCACTTGGGCGCCGCGGGCACTGACGTCGACCTGCGCACCCAGCTTGTGCTCTACGAGGTGGGCGGGGAGGCCAGGCTCCGACTGGGAGTGGGAAGACTGGAGGGAGAGGTGCAGTTTCTCGGCACACCGCCCCACCTACGTGGGACTCAACTGCTGGCTCATGTCCTGGCCCACCTCCACTAGAGCGCCCTGAAGTTGGAGGATGGCGACATCGAGGAAGCCGCCGCCGCAGGTGGGCGGCGCGAGCGACGAAAACCATCTTCCGAGGAGGGAAAGAGGAGCCGCCGATCTCTGGAAGGCGGGGGCTGTCCAGCGCGCGCCCCGGAACCTGGGTAAGCATGCCGTGGCAGAAGCGGTACATGCAGATCTGGGGGACGTGACCCTGTCTGCTGACAAGCCCGGCCCCACCGTGAGGCCCCTCCTCCTCCTCCTCCTCCTCGGGTCCTGCCTCGCTGACCGGCCCCGCCTCCAGCCCCACAGGCCCCGCCTCACCGATAGGCCCCACCTCGTCTTCCACGGGCCCTGCCTTGCTGACCGGCCCCGCCTCCAGCCCCGTGGGATCTGCCTCTAACCTCCTCGCCTCCGTGAACCTCTTTCCTGCCATCTCTGTGGTACCCTCAGCCGACAGCTCCTGCGAGAGAAGCATCTACAAGTAAGTAGCGGAGATAGAAGCCACCCCTGGAGTCCTCTCTTCAACTATCCCTTCGCTTTGCGCCCCTCCACGGGCCCTCGGTCTCCTCTGCCCAAACGCGTGCTTTCTCTCTCTCTCTTTCCAGACTTCACCAAACTGCTCCCGTTTGGTAAGTGACTGCTGAGGGAGGAGGGGTTTGGCTCTGACCGGACCACCTCCTCCTGTGGCTTCCTTTTTCTCCTTCTGACATTCCCCGTCTTTGCCTCTTGTTATCTGTCTCCCTACCCCGTGTCTTTCTGTTTCTCTGTCACTTTCTTATTCTGCTCTGTCTTTGTCTCTTACTACATCCTGTCCTGCTTCATGTCAGTCTCCCCCCCCCACTTCCAGTTTCCTTGTATCATGTCTCCCCCACCCCCTCCTCTTCCTACTGTGACTGGGAAGGGACCCGCAGTATCACTGCCCAGCTCTGTGTGGGTGAGAGCAAGTGGGCCTTGTGGTGGAGCCGGCACCACAGTTACCATCTCTTCCTCTCATCCCCCCACCCAGGGCCCCTGAGAGCCCAACTGTTCCCCAGTCCCCTACTGGGCAGGCCAGGCTGGAGTAAGTACAGAGCACAGCCTGCCAGGCCTGTCATGTGCTCAGGGCTTCAGCATTGCTTCCCCAGCAGGGGTTCCATGTGCCTGATGCAGCCAGAGCTGGGGGACTCCCAGGCCACTCCTGTCCCAGATTTGTGTCTCCTAAGTAACCCAAGAACTAAGCACTGGGAAGCAGTTCACTGGGGTCATACTTGCCCTTCTGCTTCAATAGTGACACCTTAATAGCTTAGGTCAGAAATGGGGATGTGGATGCCCAACCTGGGGCCCGTTCTCTCATGTTCTTAGCTCAGCAATAGGGCAGGGAGGGGACCTAGCGTGTTGTGTGGTGTAGGGGTGGAAGAGAAACCTAAGGCTCAGGGAAGGGCAGGGACTGAGGGCCAGCAGAGGCTGGAAGGGCCAGAAATGAGACACTGGACCACATTTATTATTTCAACATAAACTGAGTGCCTGCCATTTACGGGGCCCTTTTCTAGGTATAGTCTGCAGCTCTCAGAAGCTGCGAGACATGCAAAGGGAGGAACAGCTTGTTGGGACAGCTATTCCCTTCCCCTGCTGTAAGGGTCCTTGTGTAGAATCAGGACAGTGAGCATAAACAGCAGTGAACTTGCAAGCTGGGTATTAAGTGGAACTTCTCTCTGTGTTTTGACCTGGGAATGCTTGGTTGGTAGTAAGCCTCCCCAGATGTGGAGAACTGACCAGGGCTGGCCTTGCAGGGCAGGTCCTGAGTCTGCTCAGTGCATGGACTGTTCCCTGTGTTCTGTGTATGCCTGCAACTGGGGGCAGTGTCCAGGGGCTCAGCAAGGCATGTGCACCACCCTGGGCTGGGGTTGTGTCAGACACTGTCACTGACAAGTACCTCCCCTCAGAGCCCGGTTCCTGGAGAATGTGGCAGCAGCAGAAACAGAGAAGCAGGTGGTGCTGGCCCAGGGCCGGGCAGAAACGCTGGCTGGGGCCATGCCCAATGAGGCCAATGGACACCCAGGTGAGTGGGTGGGCAGGCAGAATTCACTGCTTTTGCTCAGTTGCCCCAATGAGGGCATGATGCTGACAGCTGCTTCCCTTTTTCTAGATACCCGGGAACCATGGGACTCCCAAGAGCCAGCCCCTGCACCCAGAACACCCCAGAGCCCTGCCCCCCGAGTCCTGCTCCGGGCCCAGCAAAGCCTTGCGTCAGAACCCAAGGAGCCAGTAGAGCCACCAAGCCCCAAGGCTGAGCCCATCCGGCAGCTCCCTGCCCATGCACCCAAACTCTGCATTGGAGATCTGGACTTCTCAGATCTGGGGGAGGATGAAGACCAGGACGTGCTGAACATGGAATCTGTGGAGGCCGGGAAAAGGGTCCCACCCCCACCACCCTCACTGCCCCTGCTCTCTGGAGGCCTCCCACCTCCCCCACCCCCACCTCTCCCACCTATCAAAGGCCCTTTCCCACCACCTCCACCCCTGGCTGCCCCTCTTCCCTCCTCAGCACCTGATGCCCCAGCCCTCCCCACCAAGAGGAAGACAGTAAAACTCTTCTGGCGGGAACTAAAGCTGGTTGGGGGCCATGGAAGCCCTGGAAGCCGTTTTGGGCCCTGCCCCACCCTGTGGGCCTCCCTGGAGCCTGTCTCAGTGGACACAGCCCAGCTGGAACACTTGTTTGAGTCCCGTGCCAAGGACGTGCTACCCTCCAAGGTAAACCCACTGATCTGCAAGGTACCCCAGTGGAGGTGGGAAGGAATCAGCTCAAGGGTCTAAGCTGCTGTAGTTGCAAATTTCCCACATGAGGAAACTGAGGCAAAGAAAGACAGGGATTTGTCTGAGGTCTTTCCGCAAGGGATCAACAGAGCCCTAACTAGAATCTAAGCTCATTCCAATGCCTTACACATCCCAAATCCCCAGCTGTGGGATCATTTGGCCATTTAGAGGAGTGCCTTAGAGTGCCCTCTTAAATTGTTGCCCCAGCTAATCCTTTCCCCAATCTTACACTGCCCTTCCCCCAACCTTACAGAAAGGTAGTGAAGGACGCCGGACAATGACAACAGTCCTGGATCCAAAGCGCAGCAATGCCATCAACATTGGCCTAACCACACTGCCACCTGTGCATGTCATTAAGGCTGCCCTGCTCAACTTTGATGAGTTTGCTGTCAGCAAGGATGGCATTGAGGTGGGGATACCCAGCTACGGGTGTGGGAGGGAGGGGGAAGGTCTGGCCCTCCCCTTTGGTCAGTCCCTTAGGTGGTGGGCTTGTGCTTGGCATTTCTGCAGGGCAGTCCCCAGACATTGGGGCTCCCCCAGATGACCTAGGGAGGGGTCAAAACCAATGCCTGAGGCCTTGGGCCAGCACTAAGGTGCCAATGTGGGGTGGCGGCTGTATCCTCAGAAGCTACTGACCATGATGCCCACAGAGGAGGAGCGGCAGAAGATTGAGGAAGCCCAGCTGGCCAACCCTGACATACCCCTGGGACCAGCTGAGAATTTTCTGATGACTCTTGCTTCCATTGGGGGCCTGGCTGCCCGCCTACAACTCTGGGCCTTCAAGCTGGACTATGACAGCATGGAGCGGGTAACTGGGTCATGGAGCGGGACAGGCAGCGGGGACAAGTGAGCTTGATGACCATGTAGTCTGAGAGTTCCTGGTCCCCCTCACCAGGAAATTGCAGAGCCACTATTTGACCTGAAAGTGGGCATGGAACAGCTGGTTCAGAATTCCACCTTCCGCTGCATCCTGGCTACTCTGCTAGCAGTGGGCAACTTCCTCAATGGCTCCCAGGTGAATGAGAGCACTTGGGAACTTGGGGTCAGGGCTCTGGTGCCAGCCAGGCCCAGGCTCAGATGGGATCCTTTCAGAGCAGGGGCTTTGAACTGAGCTACCTGGAGAAGGTATCAGAGGTGAAGGACACAGTGCGCCGGCAGTCACTGCTGCACCATCTCTGCTCCCTGGTACTCCAGACCCAGCCTGATTCCTCCGACCTCTACTCAGAAATCCCTGCCCTGACCCGCTGTGCCAAGGTTAGCACCAGCCAGAGATCTAAGACTGGCTGAAGCAGGGGGGAGTGCTGCTTCCTGGGGCCGGCTCCTCACCCTTCTCCCTATTTGGGCTGCTGTGCCAGGGTTTGCTCAGGCTGCAGGCGTGAGCTCTGTTCTCTGTCAGAAACACTGTCTCCTCTATTGGCCCAGCCACACCTACTCGATCTTTGGGTCTCCATTTAGCTGCCACTTCCCCCAAGAAACCTCTGTTCCCTGTTGGATCAAATGACTTGTCTGTCTCTTGCATTAGATTGTGAGCTTTTGGAGGGCAGAGTCTGCTGACCAGGTCTGAGCTGGCCCAAAGGCAGCCTCAGGCAGTGTCTTGTCTGTGGAAGGGGGGAAGCATGTGTACCCCCTTGCTTTTCAAGGTGGACTTTGAGCAGCTGACTGAAAACCTGGGGCAGCTGGAGCGCCGGAGCTTGGCAGCTGAGGATAGTCTGCGGAGCTTGGCCAAGCATGAGCTGGCCCCAGCCCTGCGTGCCCGCCTCACCCACTTCTTGGCCCAGTGTGCCCGCCGTGTTTCCATGCTGAGGGTAGTGCACCGCCGTGTCTGCAACAGGTAGGGGCCTGGGCCAGAGAGAGGCAGGACTACCACCACCATCATCCCTCAGACACCAAGCAGGACTCACCATCCCTCCTGACCCCAGACCCCAACCTGCCTAGGTTCCACACCTTCTTGCTCTACCTGGGCTACAGCGTGCAGGCAGCCCGCGAAGTACGCATCATGCAGTTCTGCCACACACTGCGGGAGTTTGCACTCGAGTATCGAACTTGCCGGGAGCGGGTGCTGCAGCAGCAGCAGAAGCGGGCCACATACCGTGAGCGCAACAAGACCCGAGGACGCATGATCACTGAGGTGGATGCCCTTCCAGGTCTCAGCTGGCACCCCCATGGTTTGTTTCCCCTACTCCCAGCTCACCCTTCTCTCCTCTCCAGACAGAGAAGTTCTCAGGTGTAACTGGGGAAGCCCCCAGCAACCCATCTGTCCCAGTGGCTGTGGGCAGTGGGCCAGGCCGGGGTGATGCTGACAGTCACGCCAGTATGAAGAGTCTGCTGACCAGCAGGCCTGACAATACCACACACAGCCGCCGCAGCAGAGGTGGGACCCATAGCCCCTGGGGGGAATGGGTTCTAGGGCCACCCTGGTCTGACCTTCCTATCTGGCTTCCCTCAGGTATGGTCCAGAGCAGCTCCCCAATCTTGCCTACAACAGTGGGGCCCTCCTCTGCACCTCCAGAAGAACCCCCAGGCTCCAGTTTACCCAGTGATACATCAGATGAGATCATGGACCTGCTGGTGCAGTCAGTGACCAAGAGCAGCCCTCGTGCCTTAGCTGCTCGAGAACGCAAGCGTTCCCGTGGCAACCGCAAGTCTTGTGAGTACCCCCCTCAAGCCCACTACCCACCTTAACCCCATCAACCCCCTCCAACCCTGCTCTGTCCCTGCAGTGAGACGGACACTGAAGAGTGGGCTTGGAGACGACCTTGTGCAGGCACTGGGACTGAGCAAGGGTCCTGGCCTGGAGGTGTGAAGGTGCTGCCCTAGGAAACCTATCTGGACCCTGGCGTGCAGTGCAAGAAACTATATAAGTAGAGCGAGGAGGGCCCAGAGCAGAATTCTGGTCCCAGAGACCAGTGCCTTGAGCAGTATTAGATTTGTGTGTACGTGTACGTGTGCGTGTGCGTGCGCGTGCGCGCGCGCATATATGTGTGAGCTCCCTGGACTCATGGAGCAAAATAAAGTTTTCCTAGCTAATCCAAGAGACTTTTTATTCTTTCCAGATTCTCACAAGGCTAGGTGTGTAGCAGGAGAGAAATGCCACAAGACTAGCTCTTTCTGCCTCATCCCTCACAATCACCCACATAGCTGTTAGCCATATCTTACTCATTTATTCAATAATCCTATACCTCAGACTGCTTTTGGCCCCTGGACTAGGTCCTCATTACTCCAGGCATGGGGCCATGTATCCTGATAGAGCCATCCAGGGCCCAACAGCCTGTGGCCACAATGTCAATGGCTATAACCGTTTCATCTGCCGCCGCTCCTGTCGGCGCTGCCGTTTCTCACTGTGCTCTGGTGCTGGGGTGCCACTGTCTGCCGTGAACCAGGGGCCCAGCACATTCACCCACAAGAGATAAAGGGCCCGGCCTGGAGCCTAAGAAAGAAAAGGTAACTTGAAGCCAGGTACAGAGAATGAAAGATGGGGAAAGTTAAGTGCCCCTTCTTGGGAGTTCCCCAGCCACGCACCAGAAGCCAGAAGGACCAAATGTAGAGGGAGAAGCAGCTGAGCACCTGCACGATGGCTGTCAGTAAGATCACATCCTTAAGATGCCTGTGGATAGAAGGGAGGCTGCCAAAGACTGTGGAGGGGCCCCAGTTCAGCTCCCTTCCACCCTCTTTAAGTTGCAGGTAGCTGTGGGTCTTGAGCTATCTGGGCCCCAGCCCTGGGGCCGCTCACCTGGGCTGGCGGTGGGGGACACTCACTCTGCCATGCCCTGCTCCATGTTGAGGTCCATGCCACCATCCATCAAGGCCCCATCCTCAGAGAAGGCTGCCCGTGCCATTGAGCTCATAGAGTGATAGCTAGCCCCATAGACTGCCAGACTAAAGCCCAGGGCCATCTGCAGAGTAAGAATGGGGGTATCAAAGGCTAGTCACTAACCCTATGCACTTATCCACTCCCCAGGATGAGGACACTTACCCAGGTCCAAAATGAGGCAGATGAGTAGAAGAAGACCAAGGTCACAAGGCAGTAAATAGCCTGCAAGCCAACACAGGAACAGGCTGAGGTCAAAAGCTACCCCAAAACCATAGGCCTTCTTCAACTCTATTCAAGATTCAGGCCAGGCTATAGGAGGAACCAGGTTCTTATAGGGTTGGGGAAGGGCCCTGCTTCCTGAACCCCCAGACTCTTCTCTGACAGCCAACTCAGCACAGGAAAGAAGCCCCTCTGTACTGGGGGCGGGAAGGGCTCTCAAATCTGACTGGGACTCACGCTCTCATTTTTTTGTTTGTGTTTTGCTTTTATTAGTCAGCAATTTCTCTATGCCTGGATCCTTTCTTATTTCTCTCTCTCTCTCTTTTTTTTTTTTTGGCTGCTAGTCGGTGTCATTTCTCTTTGATTGGATTTCTCTTCTTTGGCTGTCACAGACCCCAACTCCTCACCAAACAGGGCTGAGGACTGTGGGATAAGAAGCAAGGAGGCAGGCACTTACATTGGCCCCCAGTATGATCCGCAAGTAGAACTTCAGGGTCTCTCTGTTCTCTTCAAATATCTGCTTCTTCCCTCTGGTGCCCACTTTGCCCTTGGGCTGTAGAGAGATGATGAAATGCCGTCAGAGCCCCTCTCAGCCACAGTCCTCCTCACCCGCCCCATCAGTCTGGTTAGCTGCAGAGTTCCATCTACACCTCAGCCATGTCCCCGCGGTGCTCAAACCTAGCACAGTCCCTGGGATGTACACCCTCTTTCAATCCATCCTGTCAAAAGCTGACACCATATTTCCAGCACCCCCAGCTATGATTGCTTCCTGCTCGCTCTGAACAACTTAACCCTGGGTTAATACCTCCTCTGGCTCCCCTGGTAAGGTCCAGCTTTGGGCTAACGACCCCTCCAGGGGTACTCCTGAGTGGAGTTAAAAATGGTGCCCCTCTCCAGCCTCTGCTTGCATAGTCCAGATTTGGGCTGACAAGCACCCCTTCAGCTCCCTCAAATTTCTGGCCTGTCCTAGTACTGTCTGGTACTAACGGCCACCCCGCTCCGGCACTAGCTCTCTGGTACGGTCCCACGCTGCCATCCCCCCACACTCCTCGCCCCCAGCCAGCTTTAGTACAGTCCAGCCACTGGATGGCGCCCCCCTCTGGCCCACACCGCACCCCTTCCTGTTCTTCCTCTGTTTTTACTCTCCCAGCCCGGGGACCGCTTTGCCAATGCAGACCCCGCCCTACCCACCCTCCTTACCGCCATGCTGCGACACAAATACCCAGCCAGAGAAACAAGGGAGAGCCACAGAAACCAGAGTCAGTAGGTACCACATCGGCAGCGCACGGACTTCCGGTGTACACCAAAGTCGTCAGGCTCTGGGACGGAAGTGTATTCCACTTCCTCCTCAAGTCCCGCCTCCAGAGCTGGTGGAACTACACTTCCCAGAAAGCATTGCGAGGGGGCGGAGGTGGCTGGGATGCGATGGCGGAGTCGCTGCCCCTGGAGGTGAGAGGAAGCCGCCCTCAGGCCTAGCCCCGGACAGACCCCGCCCTTGGGGTCCCGGGCTTTGGGGAGGGGCTGTCAGACAACTCGCCCAGCCCCTCCCGCCTGGCGGAAACGACCCGCCCGGCGGATTACGGGATCTGCAAGCTCTGGGTAACGGCCTCGCCTTTGGGCCACTCCGTCCCCTTAGCTTGAGGAACCATCCTCTCCTTCCCCATCGGCCCCAGGAGATGGCTGCTCTGTCACTTCAGCAAGGACAGGCCCTCTGCCCATCCTCTTCCCTTGAGATGGCCCCCCCCCTCAGTTCTGGAATATGTTCGCTCCATCCCATCGTCCCCGAAGGGTAACCGTTCTTATCCCCATTGGCCCCTTGGGATGGTCGCTCCATTTCCTCCGCCCGGAGAGACGACTGCGCCCTCTCCCTAACAGTGGAAAATAGATTGTTCCCTCGCCGTCAACTTTGGGAATGGTTGCTGAGGTCCTTGAGCGAGGACAGACCTGCTCCCCACTCCCTAGGTCCCCTAGTGATGGCTGTCCCTACCTCTTTCACCCCATGGCATGTTTGCTCCTTCATAGCCAGGGGCAAGACCACTCTGCCCCCATAGGCCGAGGAGGTAACAGGTTTTGTCGCCTGTGGCCTCTTGAAATGGCCTCTTCATCCCTTTTCCCCTGAGGGTTGGCAGCCACCTCCCACTGCCCATGAGAGACAGGCCACCCTTTCCCCATTAGTCCTAGAATGGTGCTCCCTCTCCTTGGTAAAAATAGGCCTGCTCCCACCCCATCGAGCTCCCTGCAATGGCATCCGTTTCCTCCTTGGGTCCAGAGGATATCTACTCCATCCCCATAGATCTTATGCATGACCAATCACATCTCTAGTAGCCCCTTGGGATGGGGTTCATGGGATGGCCACTCTATCCTCATCACGGCTTCCTCTTGTCTCTCTAGAAAGGCCATCCCGTTCTAAGCTTAATGAATTGTGCCCTCTCCCTTCCCCCCTGCCAATGATGACAGCTTTGTTTTCTTCTCTCTGCTCATTGAGTTAGCTGCTCTGTCCCAGAAGACAGCTTGGCCACTATCTTAAACAAGTTTCCCTGCCCCCCACTCCTAGGGATAAAGGCTCGGTCAGTCCCAGTCCCCATCTACTGGTACTCTCTTACCTGTGCCTAGCCTCCCCAACCTGGTCATTTTCCCCTGCTTTATTTTCCCACCCTGTTCCTGAGCAAACCTTTGGTAAAAGTAGAAGTAGAGGACTGTCCGTACTTTACTTAATACAGTAAGTATTGGTTGAGCACCTCCTGTGTGCCTGGCATCTGAGAATAGAAGGAGAGATCAGAATGGGCTGGTGAAGTCAAGCTTACGTAAGGGCATCCCAGGAAAGAGGCCCACATAGGCAAAAGGAAATAGACATGCTATGTTTGTAGGATAGTGGGAGACTGGACTGGGTAAGCTCTGGGACCAGTGGGTCTATAATGCATGGAAGACTGGCATTGCTGATCCAGGAGTGAAGATTTTGTCCTGAGAATACTGGGGAAACCTGAAGGTTTTCATCAGGGGTGCACTGAAACTGAAAATTGTTTTTTAGGAAAATTAACCTTGTGACAGTGTGCAGAATGGATTAGCAAGGAAGTCAGGTGGGAGACTGTGGAAAGAATTGAGGTCTGGTGTGGTGAAGATCTGAGCTACTGGGCCGGCCCGTGGCTCACTCGGGAGAGTGCGGTGCTGATAACACCAAGGCCTCGGGTTCGGATCCCATATACGGATGGCTGGTTCGCTCACTGGGTGAGCGTGGTGCTGACCACACCAAGTCAAGGGTTAAGATCCCCTTACCGGTCATCTTTAAAAAAAAAAAAAAAAGATCTGAGCTACTAAGATGGTGAAGTTGCAAAGGTAGAAATAATGGTACCAGCAATCCAGCAGCATTTATAGAACATCTACTAGTTGTCAAGCATGTTATATATATATATATAATTTAATCCCCATAAGACTAGGATCTAGAATTTTTTTTTAATATCCCAATTTTGCAGATATAGAAACTGAAGCTCAGAGAGGTCAAGTACTTTGTCTGAGGTCACACAGCTAGGAAGTAGTGGAGCTAGGATTTGAATGAGTCTAGGTTAGCCTGGCCTAAAGCCTGTGCTTTACGCTCATATCTGGAAGCAAGGGACAGAAGAGCATGAAAAGTCTAAAGTGTTATCAGGATCTTCAGGTGCACTGTTAGCATGAAGGGAGAAGTTGGGAAGAGGGGCTGTTTTGGACTGAGGACTGAACATGAATTTTGGTTGAAATTAAGGAGATGGTGAAACATTTGGGTGAAGGATCCATTGGACAATTGGCAAAACTAGACTAGCACTTGGATATTAATACAATATGGGGATATTGAATTGTTGGTTATTCCTGTATTGGTAAACAGAAGATCAAAAGTCTGAGGCCTGGGAGCCACAGAAGAATCCAGAAACAGGGCAATTGGCCTGTGCTGGGTGAAGTCTTAGAAAACAGTGTCACAGGACTCAAGGAGGGAAGATTTCAAAAGGAAAGAATAGTTAATGTCAAATCATCCCTGGTCTCACAGCTGACTCCTTTCCCAGTCTTCCTTGGGGTCCCCAACCTTACCACCCCTAGCCTCATAGAGCATAGATGGAGGTAGGGCCTGCACCTCCCAGGCTGGATCTTGCTGGGATCATATCTCAACAGGCAGCTGAGAAAGTGAGTTGGCAATGGAGAAGATGGGAAAAGAATGGGGTCCCCGATTTTGACCTGTGAGGGCAGAAAGCAGAGGTGTGATTTCATGGAGATGAGAGGAGAAGTACCTGACTTGCTGTGTTCTAGATCTTATGCAAGACACTTTGCTATGTTATTTAATTCTCACAGCAACCCATTGAAATCTCACTACAATTATCATTTCACAGATGAGGAAAACAAGGCTCGGAGAGATCAGTTGACAGAGTAGGAATTTGAACTAGGTTTATCTGACCCCAGTGCCCAGGCTCTTTTTACCAAACTTGGCAGAAAATTTGATTCTTATCAGTCGGTACAAGCCTGCACGCAGCCTGGTGGGGCTCAGGAAAGGTTTCTTCACGTAAAGATACCTGAAGGCTGGAGAGGGGAAGTGAATACTCCTTGAAGCTTTGGATCCAAGATGAAGTAGAAGCCAGTGCTATGGTGCCCTCAGACCCACTGTGCTATCAGCTGGAGTAGGTCCCAAAGGGCCTCCAGCTCTAACGGCCCCCAATGCCCTGTCTTTTTCCCTCAGATACTCACATATATTCTGAGCTTCCTGCCTCTGTTAGATCAGAAAGAGGCCTCCCTTATGAGTCGGGCTTGGTACTGTGCAGCCCAGAATGCCCTTTGGGAGGTAAGGTGCCCATCCCCACCTGGTCCATTCTCAGTTTTTCTCTCACTTGTTTGCTCATGGGCCTGCTCATACATCATCCATCCATCCATCCATCTGTTCATTCATACATATTCACACACACACATACATTCAAATATGCTTGGCTCTGGATGCAGTGCTGGGGCTATACAGATCAATAAGACATAGTCCCCTAAGGAGCTCACAGTCCAGTGAAGGAGAAAAACAAGTAATGTTAATATGAGTGACCATGTTATTGGGTGCTCAGTGCTGTGACACTGAAAGAAAGGGTGCAACGGGAACATGACAGAGGACATCCACAGGAGACTGGCAGCATCCTATTCCTGAAGGAATAAGATGAGGATGAAGGTTGGTCTTCCAGGACCGGTAACTGCACAGGTGAAGGCACCAAGGTGTGGAACAGTTGTGGAAATGACCACCCAAGTTCCATATGACTGGAACTGAGATGTGAGTGGGAGAAGTGCTGGGAGATGAGTCCAGAATAGCCTTCAAGCTGGCAATTGTGCCAGGTGGCAGAGCTTAAGCTTTCTCCCAGTTACCGTCGTGAAACCTTTAAAGGACTATTAAGGCAGGCGAGTGGCACGGTGTGATTTGTGTCTTAGAACTCCGCAGTGCAGAGTGGACTGGAGAGAGCGAGACTGAGTACAGGGAAGCAGACCAGCGAGGAAGTGAATGCGGATGTCTGTGCTAGTTTGAAAGGCAAGCAATGACGGCTCATTGTTTTAATGTTGATTTCTTTGATTATTAGTGAGGTTGAGCAGTTTTTCTCATTAGGTGACCGTTTATATTTCCCTCTTTTGTTTATTCATTTAACTTTTAGGGTTTTTTTCTTATCCATTTGTATGAACTTTTTATACATCAAAGAGATTAACCCTTTATATATTTATTGAAATATATTCCCAGTATGTTTGCCTTTTAATTTGATTTGCAGAAATGTATTTTTATTTCATGAGATAAAGAAATTAAATTTCTATATTGTTGATTCTGAACATTCTTTTCTTTTTTTCTTCCATTGTTTTTTAAACTTAAAGATCCTTTCCCACTTCAGACATTTGATAAATATATGTCATATTTTTCTTCTGTTTTTTTTAATAGACTTTATTTTTTAGAGCGGTTTTAGGTTCACAGCAAAATTGTTTCTTCTGTTTTGTGGACTGAATTTTTGTATTAATTTTGTTATTGGTGAAATTTATTCTGATTTATGTTATGAGGTAAGATGTTAAACTGATTAGTTTTCAGATGGCCCAAACACCATTTATGTCTAATCTTCCCCTTCCCTGTTGGGTTAGAATCCTCCTCTGTCACATATTAAACGCATTGTATAAGTAGGGTCTGTCATTGAATTATCTTTCCAGTATCATTGATCTTACTATTTAAAGGAATTTGATTTTGGACTTACTGAAAAATTGAAGTGTGAGACAGCTAGATGGTGAGATCCAGTAGGTAGTTGGATTTCTGGGTGAGAAATTCAAAAGCAAGTTCTGGATAATAAATATAGATTTGGGCATCATAAAAGAATGGATGGAAGTTGAAGCCACGGATCTGAGCAGCTTCCCCCAGGGAGAGCATGAAGAGCCTTAGAAAGAGCCAGCCTTAGAGAAAGCCCTAGGGGTTTGAGGAGATCCCAGAGAGAGAAGGGCACAGAAGTCAAAGGCAAGAGAGCATTTAAAGGATCAAGTGGATGATTAACAATGTCAAGTCCCACAAAGAATCCAGCAGAAAAAGAAGAAATAATGTCCATGCGATATGATACCAAGGAGATTATCAATGGCTTCAGTGGTATTTGGCATTTGGGGAAAAAAAGCCAGGTAGGTTAAGGAGTGAATGAGAGAAGAAAGGAAGTGTAGGGAGTGACCTCACTTGTAAGAAACTTCCCCATGGAAGGAAGGAAATAAATGGGGCAAAAATGAGAGGTTGAGGTGGGCTTGACAAAGGGATATTGATTAAGAGAAATCTCAAATGTTTTAGTTTAAATGCTTAAAGGAGAGAGTCAGTAGAGGAGGGATGAATGTAGGGAGGAGAGAAGTCAGGAATGGTGGATGCCACCTGAGGTGGTGGCAGAGACAGGCTTCAGCATATAAGGCTTGATAGTGGGTAGATGGAGAGGATGTCATCTCTTCCTGAGGAAGCAGAGGCATGTGATGGAAATGTGGAGCTGTTTGGGGAGGAAGTTCCTCAGAGGCATCTCCTTCCTCAATGGCCTCTGCTTGGTGAATTTGGATGCCATGTTGTCTTAAGAGAGCGAGAAGAGAGGTAGAGGCCAGGGCCTTGGCAGAGAGGTTTGGCACAGTCATGAGGCAGAAGGAAGAGGGAATTACCAGAGACACACAGAGAGGCTGCGGACAGCCGCACTCACTAGGGGTGTGTGTGTGTGTGTGTGTGTGTGTGTGTGTGTGTGTGTGTGTGTGTGTGTGTGTGTGTGTGTGTGTGTGTGTGTGTGTGTGTGTGTGTGTGTGTGTGTGTGTGTGTGTGTGTGTGTGTGTGTGTGTGTGTGTGTGTAGGAAGGGGGTGATGAAGAGGGCGGCAGTTCTCATGGAGAAGGGCTTGAATGCCAGCCAGGAAGCTTGACCCTGGTCCTGTAGGCATGAAGAACCATCAAGGGGTCTAAAGAGCATGGCCAGATCTGCCTTTTGGAAGGATTAGCCTGGTGACAATACCAAGGATGGATTGGAGCCAAAGACACTGGAGGCCAGGATGGACCCTGATAAGGAGGCAACTGCTGTAATATATTCCTGGTAGACAATAAAGGGACATGAACTAAGGCAGAAGCTGTGAGGTTGAGGCCGGCCCGTGGCTCACTCGGTAGAGTGCGGTGCTGATAACACCAAGGCCACGGGTTCGGATCCTATATAGGGATGGCCGGTTAGCTCACTGGCTGAGCATGGTGCTGACAACACCAAGCCAAGGGTTGAGATCCCCTTACCGGTCATCTTTTTTAAAAAAAAAAAAAAAGAAGAAGCTGTGAGGTTGGAGCAGAGGGACATTTTCAGTATATTAAGGGAATGGAATGGAATGGAAAGGACTTTGGTTGTTGTAGATGTGGGGAGTGAGGGAGAGTTCTAGGTTGACTCCCAGATTTCCCAGTTGGGTGACTTGGTAGAGGGTGACAAGAGTTTAGGAGAAGGAGCAGAGTGGGGGGATGAGTGAATTCAGACTTGGGTGTGTTGCATCCATGCTATCTGCAGAGAGGTTATTCAGGCAGTTGGCTCCCAGGGTCTGGTGTTCAGGAAAATGATGTAGATCAGAAAGAAGGTAGTTGGAATGATTACCCCTTGGGACAAAATGCAGTCTCCCAGAGTACACATGGAGGGTGACAAAGATTGTGGGTGTGTGTGTGTGTGTTGTCGAGTCGAACAAACAGTGATGAAACCACTTGTCTATGGACTGGGTATCTCTTCTTTGGTAACCCCAAAAGAGGCTGATGGGGAGCAGGCTAGAAAGTAGGAGAGCTGGGAGGGCAGAGTCGCAGAACCCCAGGTGGGAGATAGCATCAAGGAGAGTGGCTACTAGCCATCCATAGCAGGTGGCATGGCAGAGAGGACACTGTGGGGGGTCCAAAGAGAAGTCCATACATGTTAGTGACCCCATTGGAGGGGAGCTGCTGCCAGGAATGAGTGATTCTACAGGGGCAATGGTGGAGGAGTGAATGGGTGAGGCAGGGGTAAGTAGGTGGGTGTGCCCCTGTGCTTCCAAGAAGCGTGACTGTGGAGGGAGGGAGAAATAGGAGAGGCAAGAAGAGGGGGTGCAGGATGAAGGGAGACTTCTTCTTTTCTAAGTCTCTGGGGTGTTTGTGACCTCTACAGAAGGGGCAGTAGAAAGGCAGAAACAGCAGTTTTCTCAGGGGAGAACGTGGGGACAGGCTCAGTAGGCCAAAAAAGAGGATTGCCTGGAACTGAAAGAGCAGGAGAGAGAAGGAGGTTAGGATAGATGGTGAATGTGAGCAGAGAAAAGGGAGAGCATCCCTCCTGATGGCTTTGGTTTCTTTTCGAAGCAGACAGGTCATCCCTAAAAAGGCTGGGGTGAGGGGAGGGTGCTGCAGTAGTGTTGGGAGCTGGAGAAGGTGGAGGCTTGGAGTATGGGGGCTGGGAAGGGAGCAGGGAGGCAGGAGTAGGGGATGCCAATGCTGGTGGTGTGGGCAAGAGGGGAGACCATGGCTTCCGCAGCAGTGCAGACCCAGAAGAGGCAGATGGTCTCATCATACCTGGCTGGTTAAGGAGAATGGACACAACAGCATGACAGAGGAAGGGCAGCAAGGACCCCAAGGAAAGGGAGTCAAGAGGAGAAGCCTTATGGAGGCCAGCATAGGAGAAGAAGGCAGAGGAAGCAAAGTGGGCAGCCAGGCCCCTGGGGTGTATGTGAGCATGGAGTAGGAATAAGGGAGACAGGAAGGAGGAGGCGGTGAGGGCCAGCATTTGGGATCTTAGAGTCTACCATTTTAGAGATGGGGCTGCTCCAGCTACCCACGAGCTCCAGACAGAATATTGACAAAGACCCACTCAGTGTCTCTGCAGAACTCAGCTCCACCCGGGCTGGGATCCCTGGCCACAGGAACATGGGCATCTAGGGCCCTGCCAATACGTCACCACCACCACATCCCAGAGAGCAATCTGCAGAGCCCTGTTGGCAGGAACCATCTTCCAGGGCCCAGGTGTGGGCAGGTTGAGAAGGAGGAAGTGCCCAGCCAGGAGGTACTATGGAAGATACTGGCTTACCAAAGCCAAGCTGGGGTCTGGCGAGGATGCTGGACGTGGTGACTTCTTATTCCCTCTGACCTGCCCCCTCTCTAGAGACCCATGCCCCTGGTGCCAGGGCATATATTTTCCCAGCAGCCTCTGGAGGAGAACAGGCATGTTAACTTTGGATTCCTGCACTGGGCATCTCTATCAGATGGCTTTCCAAGTCTGTACACAGGCCTGCAGTCTCAGTTTGGGGCTTTACTAGGTACAACAGAACCCTGGCCTCCCAGTCAAGGGAATGTGTTACTTTTAGCAGGTTTAAGGCATTTCACAAATGATTTTGCAATTACTCTTCAGATGCCAGCATTGGGAAAAGAGACCAAAGGGTCAGTTGGTCCCTCTGTGGATGGGATGACTGAAGCTGGAACAGGTACCCTTGCAGGCCTCCCTGAGGACACTAGAAGCTTCTTTCTAGGGCCCAGAAAGGAGGAGTTTCCTATACTAGGGCCAAAGTCCAGATCCCAGGAGGCCTGTTTCTGCCTGCGCTGTGCCCACCACAGAGAGAAATATCACTAAAAAGCTGCTCCTGGGTTCCTGCAGTTTAAGTCCAGGTGACTTCAGGAGCAGGGTAGGCCACCTGGGTGATGGCTTAGAGACTTTCCCCACCCCACCAAGAAAAATGGTGGGGGGACAGAGATGGTCTCAAGCCTCCCCCCTCCCCCTAATAGCTGGAAGTCTTTCAGACCAGGCCCTGCCCCCTTATCGGGTGTTTTTTGCTGCCAGCAGCCAACCCTGGACTTGGGCCCTAGGGTGACTGCCAGTTCTCCCTTGGTTGTGTGTCTGCCTTGTTCATAGGGAGGCAGTGGGAGAGGGGAGAGCATTCCTGGACTCCCAGACTCAGAAGGAAGGGAAAGAAGAAAGGCTGAGCACCTCCAGCTGCAGATGCTAGAGCTGGGGCCTGCGAGGCTGAGGCTCTCTGGGTCTCCTCAGTGACATGTGAGTGGCAGGAGCAGGCACTGCCTGGCAACCCACCAGCTCCCAACTTCCCCAGCCATTGTTTACTCTATTCAACATCAGATCGACTTATTTGTCCTTCAGGGCTTGGAAATGGCTGGAGGCATGCTTTCTCTTTCCTTCTAAAATATTTCCTCTCTGATCTTCCCATCACCGTCCCCACCCTCACATGCTGGGATCTTTCCCAGCAATTCTTAAACCTGAGAGAGGGACCCAGGCCCTTGGGAGTCCTGACTACTGTGCTGTTTCCCCATCCCCATCCGACTGCCCATGAAGGGATCTGTGTGGAATGACCATGTTCCAGAAGTAGGGTCTGAAAAGGGATCCTAGCCGATCCCTGATTCCTGTGAAAGAGACCAGGGGCTGGTCTCTGCCCCTTATACACACTCCTTCCTATCTCTACAGCCATGGGTGGCCACTTCTCTATGGCAGAAGCCAGGCTAGTTTCTCCACACCTGGGAATGAGTTCTGTGCTTCCCTGGAGAATCCTGTTGATGGGTTTCTTGGAGGGGTCCACCCTATTTGTCATTTTGACCTTTCTAGTTCCTTTTTGGTGATTTCTGTGTAGGACAAGCAGGGAGCAGCAGCTTGTTTTTGCAGTTACTGACAAGATAGGCTTTTCAGAGGGCTTGCTTTCCTGTTTCAGGGGCATGTTGAGACATTAAACAAGAGCCTTGAGGACCACCTACCTGCAGCCTAGGCAAGAGGTAGGGAAATGGGGCTAGGGTTTTAGAAGCCAAGCCCTCTTCCTCTCTACATAGCCCTGTTCCACACAAATTGTACTGACTTCCCTTTGGGTCCCAGTGGCAAAAGACCAGGGAAGTCTCTATGAAAACATCTCCTTGCTGGGGGCTCCCAAATTCCTACACAAGCCAGCTTATTCCTTTGCCTCCCAGGTCCCACCCCACTCTGACCGTGCACTCTGCATTCTCACTATCCTGTTCCTCTACAGCAGGGCCCCTCTGGGATTTGTTCTGCTAGCTCCTGCCTACAGAGATGGGTGGCTTCTTCTTCCTTACCTAGACAGATAGATGTCCCCTCCAGAGATGTACCCCAGGGATCACAGTACATCTTGAGCTCTGGAGCATCCAGGGCCTGATACCAGGCAGCCCCGCCCTTGCTAGTGTACACACACACAAACACAGGCACACACATGCATATGCATTTTCGTGTATACATAAAACCATTTTTATAAACATTCATGTGCCTGAGACACTCTGAGACCACCTGGCCTTTGCTGCCTGAACTAGACCTCTGGCACCTGGGCCACAGAGGGCTGTGGTGAGTGACGCCTCACTTCTTCCCACCTTCACCTCTTCTAAGGGCTATTTATATGTTCTCTAGAAAGTGGTGGAGGCTGGTTGCTTTAGCTAATGCCAAGTCCCTAGAGTAGAAGGCTTTGTCTATGGATGTCAGGGCCACCTTCTGAAAGTCCCAAAGGCTAGGGTCCAGCATCTTTGTCCTCCCACCCCCTGGGGGCTTCACTGGCTTTCCTCCAAGTCACATCCCAGCCCTCCTGTGTTCAGCAGGCTAGGGTCCATCATCTTTGTCCTCCCACCCCCTGGGGGCTTCACTGGATTTCCTCCATGTCACATCCCAGCCCTCCTGTGTTCAGCATGCCAACTCCCCACTCTGTCCCTGCCCCTCCTGGGCATCTGGTCCTGTTCACTGCTAACATTCCTGCCCTCCCCTGATAGTCATCTCCCTTTGAAACCCAGTTCCCACTTCCTACCCCCTGCACCCCCTCAACCATACATGACATGACATACCACGATCGGTTACCATTGTGGAAGGGCCCTTCCCTGATCTGCCCTCAACCTCTGGCCAGAGAGCTAACCCCAGGCCTGCTGCTGCTCCTTAGACAAATGTGCGATACAACATCCCTGTGTCTTCTGCCTCCCTCTCGGCCATCAAGAGCCTGGGTCACAGGGGCATCTCCTGCATCAGTCTGACCAACCTGGATGGCTCACCAGCTTCACACTGGGTGCTGCAGTCTATTGCCTACCACCTAGGCCCACACCTGCAGAGCTTGTGCCTGAGCACGGACAGCCCCACAGAGGCCTCCTTTGTGGCCCTGATCCTGGGCTGCCCGGCCCTGCGTATCCTTGACCTCAATGGCTGCAACAGCCTCTTCACATCAGGCATGCTGCTGGCTCAGCCCAAGATGGCACAGAGCATCCGGCAGGCCTTGAGCGGCCTCCGGGAGCTTAACCTGGCTGGCCTGCGGAACCTGGCTGACCTCAGCTTCAACCAGCTCAGCAGCTGTGCCCCCAGCTTGGAGCACCTCTCCTGGGCTTATTGCCACCTCATGTTTGAGCTAGGTCCAGCCCTGGGCTCCGTTGGCCCCCAGAACTCCTCCCCCTCCCACCTCTCCTTCAGCAACCTGCTGCGATTCGCGAAGGAGCGGGCTGGCAGTCTGCATGCCCTGGATCTGAGTGGCACTGGCTTGCCATCCAAGGCCTTGCAGGCTTTGGGCCAGGTAGCTGGGCTGCAGCTGCAGGAGCTGAGCCTACACAGCTGCCAGGACCTCTCCACAGAGGCTGTGGCCACTCAGTGCTGCCAGCAACCAGGCCTTACCTCCCTGGACCTCAGTGGCTGCTCAGAGCTGACAGATGGGGCACTGCTGGCTGTGAGCTGGAGCTTGCGGCACCTGCAGCACCTGAGCCTGAGGAAGCTGCAGTGGCTGATGGATGCGGGATGCACAGCCCTGGGGGTCCTGCAGGAGTTGCAGAGCCTTGACATGGCCGAGTGCTGCCTGGTGAGTGGGCGGGAACTGGCCCAGGCCCTGGGCTCAGTGCATGGAGCTCCACCCCCATTGACCTTCCTCAGCCTGGCTTACTGCTCTTCACTGAAGGTGAGCACATCCCCCACCTTCCTCTGCAGGGCTCGGGCTGGGAGACTGGGCCCCGTGGCACCAGGGAGGGACCACCCAGTGTTTTTGTCCAAGGAATAATAGAACTGAACTTGGGACACTGTCTGGAAGAGGACAGGAGCCTAGACAGCCAGTGGTGCTACCAGCACCCCTCCCCAAAGCCCCTTCTCTGGGCCCAGGGAGAGGGAGTGCCAAGAGACCAGGATGGCCCAGCCCACAAGGTGGCCCAACACCTCACATGCCAAGTGCTCAGACACTGCAGTGTGGGAGGGGCACTGATGCCAAATGTTCTAGAGGCAGAGAAGGCTGGAGAGAGGGAGCGATGGTAGTGAAAGGCAGGCAAGGGGCACTGAAGAAGACACTGGGACAGGGCCTGCAGGACACGGGAGCAGCAGCGTCATTTCTTGGCTACAGACAGGCTGTTCGGTGGAGTTCAGCCCTGTCCCCCTGGGTGGCATCCCTGTCTTGGCAGTGTCAGTCTGTCCCTTTTTAGTGGATTATTCCTTCAACCTATAAATGTGACCCAACCGAAAAACTGTTTCTCAACCTTGCTTCCCACCAAGTGCCTCTCTTCCCCTCCCTGACTCCCATCTTCTCTGTGCCACCAAGTGTCTCTTTCTCTTAGCTGCTCTTTCCAGGGTCCACAGATACACAGGTTCTTGTGCATCTGCAGCTCCCCCCTGTGCATGTGCATCTCTGTACAAACCAGCTTCCTCTGTTCTGCCTTAGCTCCTGCTTCCCCCACCCCAACTTCTCCTGGCAGGTGGCAGCCCTACCCCTGCCTGTGTCCTCACAGATCTGGTTCACATTCTAGAGGGAGCATATCTGATTGGCTCAGCTAGGGTCAGCTGTCCACCCCTGGTCCAATGAGCTATGGTCAGAGGGTTGTCTCAGTCCATCACTTCAGCAGGGGCTGGGAACACAGGTAGAGCAGCTTCCTTAGAAACTTCCACCTACATCCTTCCTGCCCCAGCCATAGCGTAGGCCTTTGTCCTCTAGCAGCTTCCTTCAGGTCTCTCACCACCACACTCTGACCTCTCACTACCCGCATGTAGACCATGTTGCTCCCTCCTTGAACCCTCTGGTAGCTTCCTAATTGCCTGTGGGGCGGGAACCTTGGGCCGTCCCTTCCTAGTGACTCTTGCCAAGCCTGGTAGCACAGGCACAAGCTGCCACTCCATCCTCTCTTCTCCCCACCTCCCTCCTAGGATGCTTCAGTGCTCTCCATGATCCCAGCGCTGGGCCCAAGCCTCAGGGTGCTAGACTTGTCCTCCTGTGTGGCCTGCACCGACCCGACTGTGCAGGCCATCTGTACCACCTCACCCACCTCTCAGTCCTGAGCCTGGCTTGGTGCAAGGAACTCCGTGACTGGGGGCTTCTCGGGCTGGGTGAACCAAGCGAGGAACCTGTTCAGGGGTCCCAGGTGCAGGACCCTCGAGGTCATGGAGGGTGAGGTGGCCCCTGGGCTCAGCTGCCTTCCTGCCTTCCAGAGTCTCTCTAGGAGCATTTAAGGGCAGACTCAGGAGGAACCTGAGAAGCAGGAGCTTCTTCCCACAGCCACGCCCAGAGCTGGAGAATCAGGCCTCAGGCCCCAAGGACACCTCTCCCAAGCCACAGGGCCCCTCCCTGCTCATGCTGCAGGCCCTGCAGGAGTTGGACCTTACAGCCTGCAGCAAGTTGACTGATGCCAGTTTGGCCAAGGTGTGATGCTGGGGGCGTGGATAGGCTGAGGGTCCTAGGGCGAGAGCCAGGAGCCTGGGTGGACCAGCCCATTGTTTGCTTGGAAAAATTCCTTGGATTTCCTTTTTCATTGGTTTCTGCTACCTATGGTCACTCTCCTTCCCGGCTGGGGTGGGGGAACCTGGAAGGGCCCAGGCTCTGGGCTCCAGTACCATACTATAGCCACCCCACCCCACCCCCATCCTTGCAGGTGCTCCAGTTCCCCCAGCTGAGGCAATTGTCTCTGAGCCTGTTGCTGGCACTCACAGACAGGGGCTTGGTGGCCGTGGCCAGGGGCTGCCCCAGCCTGGAGCGCTTGGCACTGAGTCACTGCAGCCATCTCAGCAATGAGGGCTGGACCCAGGCAGCCAGGTCCTGGCCGAGGCTGCAGCACTTCAACCTGTCCAGCTGCAGTCAGCTCACAGAGCAGTGAGTGTGTCCTATGACACTGAGCAGGTGGATCCACAGTGCAGGGGCCAGGCTGGGGCCCTTTGCTGGGTCAGGCACTCATCCAGTGGTGTCCTGCAGAACCCTGGATACCATCGGGCAGGCGTGCAAGCAGCTCCAGGTGTTGGATGTGGCCATGTATCCTGGCATCAACATGGCCGCTGTTAGGTGCTTCCAAGCCCAACTGCCCCAGGTGACCTGTGTCCAATCCCGCTTTGTGGGAGGGGCTGACCTGAATATAATGCTCTAAAGCCAGGTCAGTAACCAGCCCTGTGGCTCAGCCTCCATTACCCCCACAGACCCCTGGAGCTTGACTCAGTGCCTCTTGTCTCCCTCTGCCATAGACCCCTTATCTAGGACTGGGGATGGGACCAATCCAGGACAGCCCAGGGGACTTCCACCCCAGTCTGCCCCACAGCCCAGCAGCAGCCTCTTTCCAGCTACATGTCGCTGCCACAGGTCCCTGCTCTCTTGGCCAGGCTCACAAGTGGGCTGGGTCTGGTGCTGGTGGGGAGCAGACCTTGTCCTCTTGCCTGCCCACTTCTCAGACCTAAGGCCCATGTCCCACTTATTCCCTATGTGAGCTCTCCCAGCCCCCTATAAGCACTGAGCTTTAGCAGCCAAGCCACATCTTTATTGTAAACCCAAACAAGATTAAAAATTTTAGATCTTTCCTCCTTGTCTGAAGTTCTCAGACTAAAGGGCCCCTCCCTCCCACCTCAGCTGAAGCAGCTCTGGGGCAGGTGGGACCAAGTGGAGAAAATACCAGAGGTATTCACATAGATAACTTCTTCTTGCCTGGCCCAAAGCCCCACAGGCACCCCCACACTGGCCCAACTCCCAACCAGGTCCTAGCTCCTTCCCCACGTGGTAGGAGACTCCTGAGGTCTGGAGGCCCTCTCCCAGCACAAACCTCCGGGAGTGCCCTGCGGCAAAGCCATATCCTGTCCACTTGTGCTAGCCAGACCCCAGGAGTAACTAATTAATGATGCCTTAGTCAATGAAGCTGTCTTGGGGGGGTGGGTGGAGAACAGCATCTCTAGGTAGGAGGGGTCATTGGAGGTCATCTAGTCCAACTCCCTGAACTGTTGGTGACTTCTCAACGGCAGCTCTGAGTCTGTCCAGCTGGCCCTCTGTGTCCCCACACTTTATCCCTGTCTATACTTTATATGGGGATTCCAGGTGCCAAAGCTCTCCCAGCATCCCAAGCCAGGGAGGTAAATAAGGCAACAGACAGGTACAGCCCAGTGAGCAGGGTGCATGTGAACAGAAACAAGCACCTGTGACCAGGAGCCCGAGGGAGCAATGAACTTGGCCTCAGGGTGGTTCAAGGAGAGAATCAGAGCAGCAAAAAACAGATAGAAGGGACTGTGAGGGTGTACATGGGCAGGCCAGAGCTGGCACTGGGGTGGGGGTCTAGGCCCTGCCGGGGTGCAGGGAGGGTGCCAGCTTGAACCAAGCACTGAGAACGCTGCAAGCCCAGGCACTCAGTTGGAAGGGCTAAACTACATGTCTGCAACCTATCCGTTAAACTCAGTGCTCAACCAGGGTAACTGCAACCATTAACCCATGGACAATAGGGAGACATCAAGGAATATAATATGTGTTTGAGTTGTAATAGATCCGATTTCTGTCTGAGAAAGCAGTTAGAGTAGCTGATATTGAGATGGGAGGGGCAAGACTAGGGACTGTAAGTCTGGTGGTTGTTGCCAACATAATAGTGACATGGACAAGGGATTGAAGACACTGAGAAGGAGGAATGGATGGTATTGGGAGACTAACTGCATGGGGGATCCCTGCCCCCCACTTCTACCTTGAACTCAATAGCAGACTGTTCCGAGTGTGGTGGGGAGTCTCTGAACCCAGGCTTGTGGGGCATGTTGGGCCCTGGATGCCCAAAGGTCAGAAGCATAGCTGGGGAAGGGGGTGCAAGTGCTCCTCCAGCGCATTCTCCAAAGGAGGCACCATTTCATCAGTTTTCATGGTAACATGCTGATGGTTAATGCTGTTAAAAACGATATTTGAGGAGGCATTGGGAAGAGAAGTAGTGAGGGGTGTGGAGAAGGAAGTCAGACGTGCTTCTGCCCCCAGAGGCCCTGGCATGTCTGTGGCCCCCACCCCACCCATGCTCCTGAGTTGGGTTTTAATCAGCGTGCAAGACCTCCTGCACAGAATCCCCTCTTGTCAGAATCAGCCCATATCCTCCTGCCAGCCTGGGGATGCCCTTTGGAATCTTGAGCTTGCCCTTCAGCCGAAAGCAGACCCAGTTTCACATCTCTCCCTTCACACCCCTCACCAGAGGCCTTCCAGTCTCACAAAGGAGATGGGGCAGGGCTAAACAAGGACGAGGACTGAGGTCAGGCTATCAGGAGCCTTCTGGAAGCATGGCTCCCAGACTAGGCCCCTGTTAATGCTGCCAGAAAGGCATCCACTTAGGGCAATGCTTCCTGCCCTGCCATTTCTCCCTCAGCTGGTTGGCAGCACCAGCCTCTCCCTTGGCTGGTGCCCCCAGACCACAGGCCATCCCTCTCTGCAGGCCCAACGCTAAGGTAGGCTGAGGACTCATCTTGGAGAAGGGCAAGAGCCCCAGCCTGTCTCCACACCCCACAGAACACCAGCCCCTCAGCTGTAGCTGCCCAAGTTTGTGGTCCTGGCCTGATGAACCATCCCTCCACCAGCTAAGCTTGAAGGCAGAAGGGGAAGACTGTCACTGTCTGCCACAGGCTTGGGCCACAAGGTTCAGAGCTGGCTCAACACACACCAAAGAGCCAAGCAGACTTTATTTCTGCTGCAGTGTCTGTTGGCCAGCGTGCCCACACTTCTCTAACTTCCACTGTCTGTGGCTGCTAAGTGGCCCTTGGCCACCCTCATTATCAAGGTTCAGCAATGCTGCAGTCATAGCAGAAGTTGAAGTTGGTTGGAGGTGGGGGAATAGGGGGTGGCCGCTCGGGAATGGGCACGTTCTCCAGCTCCAACAACCGCAGCTTAGTCTCCATGGTCACCAGCTGCTCCAGGTCCAGCCGTGTCTGCTCACTGCCCATGGGACTTCCCAGCAGGGCGCTCAGCCCATCAGTCCACAGGTGGAACTGGGGATGGGGCCAGCTCTGTGAGGGCCTGCCCTTCTGTGTCCTCTGCCCACCTGCCCAACTTAGCCTGGTCCAGACACTTACCTCCCGTTTGGAGGGGGCAATGAAGTTGAGGTATGACACCTCCTCCTGCCCGCAGTCATAGCTGACTGAGAAAGCCAGCTCGTAGAGGTCCTGGGAAGTAGGGGAGCAGGAGGCACTAAGCAAGGACCATGGCAGGCGGGGCAGGCAAGAAGGAGCCCCTGGCCCACAATGCACTCACCTTGTTCTGCTTCCCAGAGCCCTTCTCCCGCACATGGGGGCAGTCCTTGCCTGTCAGGAGAGCCTTGATGTCAGCCACAGGAACTGCAGGAAGAAGGGTGGGCTGACCACTGTGGCCTCAGGAGGCCCTAGGGCATGGGGCGGTCTGGGGGGAGCAGGTATCTGGCTCCTGCCCTCCTTACGCTGCTCAGGCAGGCTCTCTGGGGCTGGCAGGCCGGTGCCCTCCTCCATATCCCCATACTGCAGCACCTTGTGGTTGGGAGACAGGCAGCAGAACCACAGCTTGTCTGTGCGGAGAAAGGGGAAGAGAGCGGGAGTGATGAGAGGGGCCCTGACCCCAACCCAGCCACCCTCAGTCCCTCTTCTGCCCGCTCAGAGACCTTGGCGCCGCCGGCTGCTGATCTTACGGAAGAGTGTCCCCTCACAGAGGCGAAGCAAACGCTGCTGGCGGATCAGGCCCATGAGCTCGGGCTTCAGCTTCTCGCGTAGCTCCCTGGAGTGGGGGGGTTGGGGGGCGGTGTCACTGACCAGGACTGACCTGGGGCACAGCCCATGGGGCACCAGGGGAGGGGGGGGTGAGGATTGGGGATGCATCACCGCCAACTCACAGTATAGGAGGAGCCAGCGTGCCCTCCTGATGCAGCCGCTCAGTCTGCCGCAGCCGCAGCACTTCCCCATAGGTGAGCGCATTCACCTTGGTTCGGAAGAGCTCCAGGGAGGTGGGCTTCAGGGCCAGCGTGCGAGCCAGCTGCTCCCGCACCACCTGTATGACCTGGGGCCACCCCAAGCTCAGCTCAGTGTCTGAGCTCTGTGCCCCTCCCCAGCACATCCCTGGGCCCTGGCCCGGGTCTCCAAGTTCCCACCACACCCACCTTGTCGAAGTCCTCCTGTGTAGCCCGCATCTCCTTCCAGGTCTTATTCAGCAGCTGGATGCCTACGCAGAAGAGCTCATGGAAGCTCTTGTCTTGGCCAAAGAACATGGGTGAGAAGTCCTGGGCTGTTTCGGAGCCTGGAGCGGGGGGGCAGGAGGGGCTCAGGGAGGAAGTATGTGCAGCCCCTGGCCCTCTCTGCCCTTCCGTCCCCTGTTCCCGGATTGCTGTGCCCAGTCATACTCACAGGGCTCCCCGACATGGAGCAGCTCACACAGCAGCACTGTCAGCTGGATGCAGCTCCGGGCAAAGGGGCACTCATGCTTGTCCTCACGGCTGCTGTTCTCCAACACAAACTGGGGCAGTTGGAGCAGAAAAAGGGGGTGGAGAGTCACAGTGCAGCCCATGGGGACCATGCACAGTTAGGGATGCTGCCACCCCCACCCTGCCCTGCCACCGACCCGGCTGTAGGCACTGGGTGCATGTCTGGCAAAGTAGAGCATGTTGTCCAGGGCAAGCAGGCCGGGGGGCACGCGTTCGAGGTCCTGTGCTGGGTTGCTGTTCTGGGGGGGGGCGGGCAGGCATAAGCAGATCAGGAAGGGCCCAGCCCTCTGGAACAATAGCAGCCCTGGCCTGAGGTGGGGTGGGGACTTGGGTAGGGGTCACTCACGGAGAAGCCCAGTTTGCGGAACTCTCGGGCACAGAGGGAACGGCGGCGGTCAGTACTCAGCCCAGCACCTGGGGACTCCCCCTCCGACTCAAAGGCGGCCTGGCGCAGGGCTTGCAGCTGCTCCCGCTGCTCCTGGTATCATTGTTGGAGGGAGGTCAAGATCATATATTCAAGGCCAAGCTCCAAGCTGCCCTAGTCTTGCACACCGCCCACCCCCAAAGACAGGCACCTGGCTGTATGGGTCCAGTGGTGTGCGCATTCGTGGCTCCAGCAGCCCCAGTGTGAGGGCTTGAAGTACATACAAGTGATGAGCCATCTCGTCACCCAGTGGTGCTGCACTGTGGATGATGTTCTGCAGGACAGCCAGTCCGTGGGGGTGAGTGTGGGCTCACTGTAAGAGCAGGAGTAGGGAGGGGTCTCCCTAGCCTGGTCCTTCCTACCTTGTAGATGAACTGGCGAAGGTTTCTCTGCCATAGGTAGTCAAGCATGTGCTGAGGTGGGTGGGAAGGGGGCTTAGATGACTTAGTCCCAGGGTGGACCACAGTGCCCACCAGCTGTTGCCCCCCACCCAGCCACCAGATGGACACTCACCTTACGTTCAGCAGGGCTGGCCCCCTGCAGCAAGGCTGTCAGTAGTGCCATGGCTTTGGTTTGCAACTGCTGGTTCATCCTGTGGCAAGAAGAGGGCTCAGCCGAACATCCATGGTCTGGCCCTGCTCCCCCATCTGTACCCCACCCCCAGAGGCTTACACCTGTAGGTGCACCAGCAGCCTATCCAGTGGCACCTCACTCTTGACCAGCTGGCCCAGGGCAGGGCTGCTCAAGGTCACACTCTCCAGCAGCCGAAGGGCCAGGGGCTGCACAGAGGCATCCATCAGGTTCATGTTCACATAGCTCACCACCTGTAAGAGGGGTAGGGGGTTGTCACCTCCTCACTACCATGGAAGACCAGATCCTGGCTCTTCCCTGCCGACCTCACCTGATGTCCCTAGAAAAGCCCACCCACCTTCCTGACAAAGGGGATGCTGAGTGTCTCCCAGGATACCACGCCGTGCTCCATGAGCTCCAAGAAGGCCTTCAGCCCGAGGGCCAGCACCTCCCCGAGGCTGGGGGGACATTTGGGGCTGAGCAGAACCAAACCAGGACCCCAAGCCCCACCATGTCCCCAGCCCACCACAGCCCTGTGCTCACTCGTCCCCATCCTCAATGATGGTGCCTAGTTTCTGAAGCCCATTACGGCTGATGACCTCCCGGGCAAAGGTCATGTCTGAGGCCAGCAAGACGAGGCGCCTCAGGGCTTCCCGGCGCCCTTCACGACTCCCACTCTGCAGCCCACCCAACAGCTGCTCAGCCTCAAGGTCCTGGCAGGGGCGAGAGCAAGAGCAGAGGTGAGGGGGCTGTATGCAGGTAAGGATGAGCACTTCAAGTGTGGGGAACAGGTGTCCACTAGTTGGGGTACTGCTGAGCTGGGGCAGAGGCGTCCCAAGAAGAAAAGACACGCAGCAGTGGGGCAGGGAATGAGCTGACAGGCAGGCGGGGCATTACTGGGGCAGTGCTGAGGCACAGGATGCTGCCGTTCTTGATCTCTGTGCGGTTCTGGAGAAGACAGCAAAAAGGGGAGCGAAGTCAAGGAGGGCTCTGGGGACTGGTCAATTGGGCTGTCAGTGAGGAAGGATCTGCGGGTCAGTGAAAGAAAGATGGCATTGCAGCTAGTGGATGATTACTCTGAGGGCCAGGTGGGTTCGAGGGGTCATAGGGTGGGATGTGGGGCTGGTGGAGATAGAACTCACACTCTCTGTGATGTATCTTCTGTGCCCATCAGCAAACTGCAGGGCGTACTGCTCGGAGTGAGTCAGGCTCCACCTGCGGGAGCAGAAGCTCAGCGAGGCAGGTTGGGGCTCCTCCCGCCTGCCCTCCTCCACCCTGGCCTAGCCGGCCCACACTCACGCGTCGCACACCTCCTTCAGCACGGTGGCCAGAGGCTTTGCCTGCAAGTGAAGCGGTCACTCATGGGGCGGCAGTGGGGAGGAGTTGGGGAGGGATGGGCTGGGCTCCTCCAAGGGAAAGGGGGCGACCCAGAGGTGAGCGGTGGGGCAGACGGAGGCCAGACAGGCCGGGTGACCTGGTCCAGCTGGATGAGCTGAGGGATGGCGTCACGCATCTGGACGGCGATCTTCACCACGTTCCGCTGGGGCGCCATGGTCCGGCCAGGGCGTGGGCGACAGCACTTTTCACAGACCGTGCAACCTCCGGCCGAGGGCGAATCTGGTCTGAGGCTCCTGGTGACGACGAGGGCGGTCCTCCGTCCGCGACCTGGCCCCGGTGGTTAGCAAGGACGGCCCGGGCTCCCACTCCCGGCCAGGCGCCGCGGTCTTCCCTAGGGAGCTAGGCTAGTTCCGGGTTGGAGTCCGGACGGCAGGAGGGTAGGACCGCGCCTGCCCTGCCCCTCCCCCGAAGCAGCCCCGCCCCGCCCCAAGGTGCGGCAGGTGGGGGCGGGGAGGGCAGGCTGTCTGCGCCGCCCCACCTCCACCTCCCTTTCCAGTAAGGTGACCCACCCAGTCCCACCACAAATCCAGCAGTCCCAGGGAGCGCCCCCCAACAAAGAATCAGATCAGAGATAGCCTTAGGCATGGTCTTTATTCACTTGGACACTGTACAAATATTACAATTTCCTTTTGCTCAAAAAGTATAAAAATAATCTTTATATAGGAATCCATTCGTTACTGTAAATCTTTCTAAATCTCTGCAAATGGCTCTAAATGAGGGTAAATGAATAAATGGAAATGAAGGGGGGGGCATAGGGTAGGTGGAGGTTGGGCCAATCCTCAAGTACAGACCCACCCAAATTCCTAGCTAGAGACCTCTGTTCCTTCTTGTCAGCACCCCACCACCACCACCTACAGGTTCTCAGGGCCAAGGGCCCAGTAGAAGGGGGCACATGAGAGGTCCAGGAGGAGCTGTTGGGTCAGGGGATGGGGAGCAGCGAAGGAAGCTGGGGGTGGGAGGGTGCTGGCAAGTGCCCAGCTCCACCCCACCCTTCCCTCCTAGGGGGAGAGGGGCTGGTTAGCTGGCAGGTGCAGGGCAGTGGGGCTGGACCTATGGGAGTGATGGCGGGTCCTCAATACTGTGCCACTGGGTGGCAGCCATGCATGGGCTATGGAAAGCCCCAGAAAAGAAGAAGTAAACACTTTGGCTCCAAGGTGGAGGGGGCTGAGCCCCATTCCCCTGCTTTGCTAGCACAGGACAAGTGCCAGTGCAGGAGCAGGATTTGTGGCCAGAACTGTGCAGTGAAGGAAGGCTGGGGAAGCCAGGAACTTGTGGCTCTTAAGCTGTGTAGGAGTGGGATGGGGGGAGATCCCCAGGCAGCGCCCAGGTCAGACAGTCTGGGTCCCAGCCACACAGGACATGTCCCTGTCAGTCAGAGGTTGAGAACAGGCACATCAAAGAGGTCACAAACACCTTCACTCTCGTCCAGGTTGTAGATGTAATCGTGGTCTCCAGGGGGTGGAGAAAGACGGAGGAGGGGGGCAAACACTGCAGAGAGCACTAGGCTGAGGCCCTGTGCCAAGGCCCCACCCAGCAGCCGCCCCACCCTCTGCCCACCCTCGCCCCCGACCTGCCCAGACTACCCACCTTCTGAGGACATCAACTCCTCCAGCAGCTCTGAGCTCATGCACTCTGGGGATGGAGAGAGCTGTCATATTCTAGCTCCTGCCTCTCCACCCACCAAAGCCCACGAAGGGGACCTGCCACCCACCTATCAAGAGCTTTACACTTTTTCCCAGGTACCAAGCACAACCATAAAGTCCTCAGAAAGGCAAGAAAACAGCTGTGGGACTCAATGAGCTGTGTCCTTTACCTCCAGCCCCAGGGAGGAACACAGCCTACCTCGTGTGGGGTCGAAGATTTCTGACAGCTCTTTGGGGAGTTCCAGAACTGAAAGAGAAGAAAGCCATGCTCCATTATAACACCAAGGTCAAGGGTTTTGATCCCCATACCAGCCAGCTGCCAAGAAAACCCAAAAAACAAAAACAAGAAAGAAAAACAAGCTGCACCTGGTCCCACTCCAGCCCCTACCTTCCTCGGATCCTATAGCACCCATCCTGGGGCTCCTCACAGCTGAGACACAGGCCCTGCCCCAGGCTAAGCTGGCACTGTCTGTTGGTCTCTCCTGCTAGACCTGAACTCCTCAGTGCTGAGCCAGGGTACGAAAGGCCCACTGCGGGTGACTGGTACAGTCTTTCTAACCTAGAGGCACTGCAAAAGGGCAAGACTCTCCTCCTTTTCTGGGCTCAGAATGCACACCCTATCTGAGGGAGGATGCCCCATCTATCCCCACCCTTGTTGAGCACCTGCTCTGTGCCAGGCTCACAGACCACTCCCTGGGTCGGGTCACCTGGCAGAGGTGGAGGCCCTTCAACAGGGCCAAGTGCTACAGGGTGATGACTAAACTACAAAACTCTGACCAGGAGAACACATATGGGAAGCAGAAGAAAATGAAACTGGAGAGGACCACGAGGTATTTCATATGCCAGACTCAGGAGATCGATTTTATCCAATGGGCCTTAGAGAGCCTTTAAAGGTACTTTTGTCAACACAGAAATGGCATGATCAGGCTGTATTTTAGAAATACTGTTCTGCCAGTCAGTGTAAAGAGAAAGATGCCAAAGAATCTAGAACAGAGGTGGTCAGGAGTCACTGGTGCTGAGGGTGCAAGAAGGATGGAGGAGATGTCTGGGACATCCCCGCTTAGCTGAGGTGGGGTGGGCAGCAGAGGGAGGAGGATGGAGAGGGAGATGGAACTGGAGTGATAGCAAGGGTCAGGCGTGGGTGACCAGAGCCAAAGGGAGGGTGTGCACAGAGATGGAAAAGCCAGTTTTGGGAGGAAAATGAGTTCAGCTGAAAACAGGTGGGAATGAAGTGTCCACTGGATGTGCAGAGGATGGCAGGTAGACACGGAAGTGTGGAGATCAGGCAAAAGATCTAGGGATTCATCTACCCAGAGCTGGGGCCCTCCCCAGGTGTGAAATGGGACAAAGCCCTGGGAAGCACCAGGGAGAGATCAAGGAGAAGCCATTGAGGTCAAAGAGCGAACAGCTGGCACCATGGAAACCAAAGGAAGAAAGAGCATCAACACGGAGCAAGAGGGTACCAAAGCAAAACACCCTAGTAATCCGCTGGTTTTGGCAGTCACATCTTCTACAACTTATCGAAGAGCAGCCCTGATGTAGCGTTGGGGGGAGGGGAGAGTGGTCTTGAATTGCTGTGACCTAAAGGATGACTAAGAAACTAAGAAGTGGAATGGAGTAGATTAATACTTTTTCAAGGAGTCCATACAGAGAGGGGACAGGGAAGGCGAGAGTAGGACACATGGGAGGAAGTGTCAAATAGTGAGGCGAGACACTTAGTGGTAGGTACTCCAAGGGGTGGCAGGCATAACTTGAGAGACTTGTTAGCCGGAGAATTGTTAGCCCAGGAAGAAGGGAAAAGGGTGCCAGCACCAGAGGCCAAGCACCTCACCCTGAGTGGCAGAGACCTCTGGTGTTATGCAGGTGTTGATAGGAGAGCTGGGTTCCATTCCCCTTTCTGTTTCTGACCTCATTACTGGGCTGAGGCTAGATTCATCCTGCCCCCCGGTGGGTACTCACCGCCTGTGGGGTCCACCTTGATGGGCTCAAAGGAGGTAGAAGGGTTGGGTCCAGATGAACTGCTATTACTGCTGCTACTGCTGCCGCTGTCCAGCAGGGCAGAAGACTGCAGTGGCCGAGTATCCAGTGCTGTCGGGCCCAGCAGGAGTGAACTGAGCTCACCACTGTCCTTGCTATCAGTTCTAGGGCCTCCACTCACTGCAAGCATATCCCCCGAACCCAGTCACATGAGGGAAGGAAGTGGGTCATTGAACCTGGCTGTGCTAAAACCCATGGCCAGGATGACCAAAGGCCAGGTTCCCAGACCCAAGGAGAATTAGGCACTGCCAGTCACCCTGGAAGAGGTAACCTAAGAATGAGTCGCTGAAAGAGGGACACAAGGCCTGTAGGAGGGAGACTCAGGGACAACATGGCTGATGTGGCCCTACTTCAAGAGGAGCTGCCAGGGCAAGTGAGACACTGGTAAATCTGGGGGAAAATGGCCACCCCTAAAACTCCTTCACACAGTGGGAGCTTCCTCTTAAAGAGGGCTCATTAACTGCCATAGAAAGGGGAAGCTAAGTGGGTGCCAAGAAAAGGACCCTCATAGAGTCTCTTCCAACTCTGAGTATGGCATTCCATAATACAGAGATACTGCCTCTGGGGCCCCAGAAGATACCCCATCACCAGTTCCTACCATGCCTCACCTGTGATCTCAGCTGCTGGGCTAGCCACCCCCTGGACTTCACTGCTGCCAGGGACAGGGGTGGGGGTGGTCAATTGGGGACTACTTGGACGTGAGGCTTCCTGGCGCTGGGCTAGGGCAGGCTTGGGCAGAGGTGGAGGGGTAGAAACAGCAGGTGGACTCTGGAGCAGATCCTCAGGTGGTGGCACAGGCACAGCCACAGGTGGTGAGCTCCATGCCTCCTTGTTCACCAGCAGCACCTCGATGGGGCCACTCACACTCTTCAGGTGAATCTGGTACTTTTTTTGCCCATTGAGACCCTGGAGATGTGTGGGAAGGGATGGGAGACAGGTAAAATTGGAAGCGGGCTTGGCTCCTGCCTGACCCCAGGTCAGGGCCACAGTGTCCTCTCCCATCCAGGCTGCCCATCCTCCTAGATAACCCCAAACCCCGGGGCTCCCCCTACCTGCCCCACCCCTGACTTATCAGGCTCCACAGCCAGCACCCGCCCTCAATCGACCCCGCCTGCCTGGGCTGAGCACCCACCTCTGGGATGGGCACCTCCAGGCTGGTGCCTGAAGGGGCTCGGATGGCCAGAAGAGTGTCTCCTAGAATGAAAAGGAGAATGGGTCAGGGCCTATGGGCTCAATTTGAGCTGGGAATGGAAGTGCCTGCCCCTTGGAAAATAGCAGGCGATCATGGTCTCTGAGGGACTAGACAGTAGGCTTCACCTATCCCCCACAGTGGCTGGGGCAGAGCTAAAACTTTTCTCTTCTGGAGAGCTCAGGGTCAGTAACTAGGAAATTTGGGTTCAAACATGTGGAGCTGGCCATGGGCACCTCACTCCTCCATTGATGGTGCTGATCCGTTAGTACAGGTGTTCTGGCCAAGGCCAATGTCCCTTTCCCAGGACCAAGATGGAGAAAGAACAGCTCCTGAATCCACAATGCAACTAAAGTAACTACCAGTTAGAAGAGGGCACCACTGCCCCCTGCATACAAGCATGGGAGAGCATGCACACAAACACACAAATGCATATACTCTCTCCCCCTTCCCCCTTGTGCCTCTATCATGCCCAAGAAGCCAAACTCAAGGGACAGTGCAGATGGGGGCAAACCCAGGGACCCACCCCACAATTCTTGTACCCTGTCAGTATAGTTGGCCTCCACAGGGTCCCAGTGACCCTCAAACCAAGGACTTACCCTGCCTTTTTCCTCTTTGGAGGAACCCATTACATATTGGCAGACCCCAGAACCCTCTTAAGTGATGGAACTCTCCTTGGCACTCAGTCCAATGCTCAGGACTGTAGCTCAGCCCAGCCCACCACATCTCCCCCTACCCAGGCTCTGCTCACCAGCAAAGCATCTGCAGATGTCCTCATGAGTCACGTAGGCCAAGGTGTGGGGGTTAAGGAGAATGGCTGATGCCCCGCCTATGGTGACAGATGGCAGACCACAGAGAAGACCCGACTCCTTAGCAGAGTTCTGACACACAAGCCCTCTGAGAAAGTTCTGGGGCCTGAGGTCCACACGGGAAGTGATCACAGGCCAAGAATGGAGAGGGAGGGGCTCTGAGGAGGAAACCTGAGGCTGGGACCTGGCCAGGGGCTGCAGGACCATCCTCCCAAGAGGGACAGGGCCCAGGGTACCAAAGAGCAAACCCAGCTAGACCAGAGGGCCCCCTGCCCACTCCCTTGGAGCAGGGACCGCTAGGAGGATATCAGCTGTTCTGCACGTCCTCTGTGACGTTCCGGATGCTCTGCTGCACCCACACCTTGTGCTGGTCCAGTTCTTGCTCCCGCTTCTGCAGCTCCTCGATCTCTGCCTTGAGCTCAATCAGCTTGTCGGCAATCTCCCGGGTATTGCAGCCAGGCCCCACGCCCCTGAGTCCAGGGAGTGAAGCTGAGAGGGACTGCAGGGAACTCTGGATCCCATGGTCCCTGCTGTCTCCTGTATCCTCCACCCCACACCCCTGACACTTCAGGGAGGAAACCCTATTGCTCTCCCAGATATCCCCACTCACTTCCACTGGATGCTGTTCTTGGATTTTTTCTCTATCAGTCCAATACCTTCCAACACGTTGGTAATGTCGTAAATCCGCCGCTTCTGGCGCACAGCGAGGGTGTCGGCTGCCTGGCAGACAGAACAGAGTGGAGAATGCTCAGCGCCACTCTTAGGTGTACCCCTGGCTATCTTGAGACTTGGCCTGGGGCGGTCTGGGAAGTGGGTAGCCTGGATCCCAACCCTGTTGTGACTCCCAGGCACGACAGTAGCTCAGGACTGCGGGGTGGGAAGAGATCTGGCACAGCCCTGAACTGCTGTTGATGCTTTTCTTCCCACGCCAGCCATGGACGGCCACGAGGACCAGCACCTGCAGCCCTAAGCCTGGCACACAGCTTACACTCAGTGGCCTCGGCCGAATGAATGAAATAGCCCCGACCTCTTCTGTGAGAAAGCTCATGGATGGCGGCCTGCTCTCGGGAACCCAGCGGGGCTGCCCCGGGGGTACTCAGCGGGGCCGCCCCGGGGGTTCCCGCTACCGGCCCAGGCCTGGTCTACCATCCCCACTGTCGCTATTTAGCCCAGGCCGCACCAGCTTGAGGTCAAGCACACCATCCTTGGCCTCCTGCAGAAGCGACACGAACTTAGTGGTAAGAAGTCCCAGGCTTTTCTCGTGCCGGCTTGGGGTGCCCGGGGGCGGCGGCGCCTGTGGCCCGGCCTCCGCCATCGCGCCCGCCCGCCACCTCCCCTCAGCCAGGCCAGGCCAGGCCGGCGCCGCCGCCACTTCCGCTTCCGTTCCTGGCCACCCGGCCGCCGGAGCGAGCGTCGATGCTTCCGCTTCCGCCCCGCGCCCTCCCAGGGAACCTGGCAAAATTCCTGTCTGCGGGCATGGACGCAAAACTTGGGGGACCATCAGCAAATGTCCAACCGCTGAAGAAGACGAAAATAACCCGGGGATCCTGGGAGACCTGACAAGTTGGGGAGGGAAGTGCCCAGTGGGCAGCCCCGGCAGTAGAGAAGGGGAGCTACTGGAACCTTCCTTGCCAACCTGCCCCAATCCCACTAACTCTACACCAGCCCCCATCTCAAGAGAGGAGACGAGACTACCTGATAAACTCAACCTGTTCCCTCAACCCTGTTCCTAAAGGCTGCCCCACTGTCTTGGGGTTACTCGCCCCATTCCTGTCCCTGACTTCCTGCCAAACAGCAAGTACTAACTACATCTAACTTATCCTCTTCTCTCCATTCCTAGTCCCTTTCCCTGGTCCCAGCCTCATCTTTCTCTCTTCTCCAAAGCACAGTACTCAGAGGCCATGGGCCAATGCAAACGTGGTTACCTATATGTAAATATAAGTAAAGCACTTAGAGCAGTCCTGGCATGTAGGAAGGATTATGTGTTTGCTATCGTCTTTTTTTTTTTTTTTTTTTTTTTGCAGCTGTCTGGTGCAGGGATGGAACCCTGGACCTTGGTGTTACCATGTTTTTTGTTTTTTTAACATTACTATTTATTATTGTTTATTTTAGGTTACTGTTTATTTAAGACTGTTCTCTGGGAAACAGTCTTTGAGACACAGAGTTCCCTGCACCAAGTTTTTTGGGGACCCACACTTATGAGTAAAACAAGCAGAACTGGGCAGAAGCCTCAGTCTGTCCCGCTAGGAGCTCCGAAATCGGGGTAGCCCTTCTGAAGTGTTCATGTCCAGGCAAAGGTACTGGGCCTTTGTACCCCAATATTGACTGAGAGACTCAGCTATGACACCTCAGTAGCTTGCACTCCCGGCAGTTGGGGGAATGAGTACCTCTGTCCTGAAGGGTGGATTTCTAGGGTGCACCAAGCATCCACTACATTTACTACCCTTTAGTCCCTTCCATACCTCCCTCAGACTCAAGACAGACCCAGCTTTGATGACCCCTCTCCCACCATCGCAAACCACACCCCCTCTTCACAACATCCTGTGGTCTCTCACTCCTCTGCAGCGGTACGCACCCTCCTCCAAGGGGTCCAGCCACACGGTTTTCATACTGTTACGTTGTCTACATACATATCAGCACACTCAGCCCTCCACTCCTGGTTGAGGCCTAGTCTAGTTCACATCTGTGTCTGGCATTAAGAAGTCCTGGGTGGGCTGGTCAGTACTTGATGATCACAGGGAGTACCCCCCCTCCCCTCACCCCTCAGGAAAGTGGCACCACCCCTCCCCACCCTCAGTGCAGATGCTCTTTCCTGTTGGGAATAAAGTGCCAGAGACTCAGCTTCCTTCCTTTCCTCTGTGGCCTTGGGGAGGGAGGGGCCTTGGTGGGAGAAAAGAGCTTCTGGTCCAGGAAGTGGGAGAGCGTAGCTGGAGTCACCCAGGTCCTGTGAGCCAGTGGAGGACGTGCCCAGCTCTGCCCAGGGAGAGGGCCATTCTCAAGGCCAAGGACATTTGCGGAGGAGGGAGAACTGGACGCCTGGTCAATTCTGGTAAGTTCTATACCAAACTATCCTGTGCATCTCAGAGCGGGAATAGGGTACAGTGGAGGCTTATGCCCACCCTGCCTTGCTTGGCATCTGCAGGGGCACAAACAAGAAACCTAGCAAGCCAAGGCCTCCCGATTGCCTCCCCCATCACACCTGCCTCCTTCTCATTTCCTGAGGGGACTGGGCAAGAACCTCACTCCTCCTCAGAGGGGCCTAGACAAAGGCAGCAGCTCAGATGATCATCCACACTGCCTACTCCAACCCAGACCCTTGTCCCCACTCCCATCTCAGCTCTGGCTCCTCCTGGTCTGCCATGGATTCAGCAACCAAAGACAACAAAATGCAGCCACTGCTTCCCGCAGGTATGAGCCCTTCTGTGTGGGCCAGGGGAGGGATGCTGGCTATAAAGATGGGAATGGTGGGGTTGGGTCCTCCCTGTCAGGTCTGGCTGGAGCTCTGTAGGGCAGTAAGAGGCGTGGGCTGCCCTGGGGCTGAGGAGTAGGAAAGGGAGCAGGTTCCACAGCCACTTCCTGCAGGCCCTCCCTGACTGACACGGCTGCCCAGGCTCTTCCTGCCCAGGGCCTGAGTGGCCAGAGCAGGAGAGGGCAGAGCAGCTGGCCCGGGGGGCAGCACTCAAGTGGGCCTCGGGCATCTTCTACCGACCAGAGCAGCTGGCCAGGCTGGGCCAGTACCGCAGCCGTGAGGTGCAGCGTACCTGCTCCCTGGAAGCACGCATCAAGGTGGGCATAGCCCGGGGGGCAGCGGTGCAAGCGGTGGGTGCAGGGCTGGCCAGACCTCACTGGCTAACTCTCTCCATAGTCAGTGGTGCAGTCATACCTGGAAGGTGTGCAGACTGGTTTGTGGCAGCTGACCTGGGCCCTTGAGGCCATGCAGGGAATCCGTGAAGCCCTGAGCCAGGCACATGGATTGCTCCAAGGCATGGCTCAGTCCTCACAGACTCTAGAGCCCCTGAGGGAGCGCGTTGCCCAGCACAAGCAACTGCAGGCCCTGTCTCAGTTGCTGCCCCGGCTGCAAGCAGGTGAGTATGCAGGGACCCAGGACCTCAGCTTCCAACAGTCAGTCCACAAACACCCATTATTAATCAAGGAGCTGGGGCACTTGATGGGGGATTGCATGCAGGGACACACCAGGGACCAAATGGCATATGAAGCAGGGTGCAAATCAGCTCATCCTGGAGTTCCTAAACATGGGATGTTTGAGTCAGAATGGACATCCAGTCAAGTGGCTCTGGCCACCGTGGTTGCTAATATATTGAAATATTTCCGTAACTAGGTGGGTGAATAGCCACTAGCGTGGTGCCCCAGCTCTTTCTGCCTTCCCTCGAGGATCCTTGATTTGGTCATGTTCCCCTAGCTCAAAGGCTGACACCTGGCCCAACAGACCTCTAGGACTTTGCCTGGATTCTTTCAGATTGTTCAATACTCTACTGTACTGGTTATTAAATATTTTATGCAATACCCCAGCCCCAGGACCTCAGTATCCCCTGCTGTGGCGATTATACAGGTGGAAAGGCTGAGACCCAGGGCTCTCTCCTCTCCTCCCTCATTAGTGCCAGATGCCGTGGCCCACACACAGTCCCTGATTGATGCCCAACGGCTCTTGGAGGCATATGTGAGCCTGCGGGAGCTGGAGCAGCTGCGAGAGGAGACATGGGCACCCCTGGGGGGCCTGGAATTGTCAGTCTTCCAGGGGCTGGACCTTCTGGCTGAGGCACTGGGCCAAGCTGTGGAGGCAGCTGCAGGGGCTGCAGGGCAATTGGCACGGGAGGACCCAGCCCTGCTGGTGGCTGCTGTGCGTGTGGCAGAGGTGGAAGCTGGGCGCACAACTCCCCTGGGGCAGACATCTCGGGACTGGCGGCAGCGTTGTCTGCGGGCACTACAGGAGGGCCTGGAGCAGGTCCACTTTGGGACATCTGTGCTGCCTGGGCCAGGAGCCCTAGCAGGGTGGTTGGAGGCTCTGCGGGTGGCCCTGCCAGCTGAGTTGGCCACAGCTGAGGCACTAGTAGCACCCTGCTGCCCGCCACACTACAAAGTGGTCCAGCTATGGGCTCACACCCTGCATAGCGGCCTGCGTCACAGCCTGCAGCAACTCCTCACAGGGCCTGAGCTGGGAGCTGCTGATGCTTTTGCTTTGCTGCACTGGGCACTGCACGTGTACTTGGGGTCAGTGCCCTTGGGACAGTGGGAGGTGGGTGGGTCTGAGGCTGGAGGCTCAGTGTGACACTGGGCCACCATCTCTAGGCAGGAAATGATGGGGAGCCTGGAGTTGGGGCCTGAGGCTGATGTGTCCCAGCTGGAGCCCCTTCTGACCTCGGAGAATATCGAGCAGCTGGAGGCAACATATGTGGCCAAAGTCCAGGTGAGTTGTTGGGGCAGAGGTCCAGAGAAGCTCTGCCATCGGCTGTGGGCATTTATCTGAAGAGTCAAGTGTCTGCCTGTGTCTGGCAGGGTCAGTGCCATGCTACATCCTGCTGCCCCTTGTCCCTTTCCCCAGGCAAATGTGGCCCAGTGGCTGCAGAAGGCGCTGGATAGGGAGGTAGCTGAGTGGTGCCAGGAGCAGGAGCCCAACACAGACCCATCTGGCTTTTACCATTCACCAATGCCGGCCATTGTGCTGCAGGTGGGTGGGAAGTGGCCAGGCCGGCAGGCAGGCCCCATAGGGAAAGGGGAGGAGGGCAGGGCTAGAGGCTTTGCTGATGGCTACCCATCCCTGCCTGTAGATCCTGGACGAGAACATTCGTCTGACCAGCCTCATCAGTGAGTCACTGCAGCGGCGGGTACATGGCATGGCATTGTCAGAGCTGGGCGCATTCCTGAGGAGGTCCGCCAAGGCACTGACCTACTCCCAACCACAGCTCTGCTCCTGGGGCAACCCAAAGGGGCTCTGAGTGAATAAGACACACTAGTGGGAAGGGGATCCTTCAAACAAGAACTTGGGTGTCTTGGAGGTGGGGCAGCAGTACCAGGGACTGGGGTTGTGGGGTGCCAGCGTAGCAACAAGTCCAGAAGCCACCTGTGCCCACTGCAGCTTCAGTGATGCTCTGATCCGATTCTCCCGAGACCACCTCAGAGGGGAAGCAACGGCCCCTCATTATGTGCCCTACCTATTGGCTGCCCTCAACCACCAATCTGCACTCAGGTACCAGAAACCCCACCTTAATTAACCCCCTATAGAGTATCTATTACGTGTGGACCCAGCCCACAGTAGGCCCCTAGGGACTTTGGACTCACACAGCTCTGGGGTTCCAATTCTAGTTCTGCTAATTACTATCTGTGTGACCTTGGACAAGTTATCTAATCTCCCTGAACCTGTCTTTTCTCATTAGTATTATGTGGGTAAAAATGGAATGTTCTAAGAATCACAGGAGATACGGCTGTGGAGTTCTACCACAGTGCCTGGCACATACTGTCAATTATCCATTCGTTCAACAAATATTTATCAAGGCTCTACTCTATGCCAGGTAATGTCTAGGGTTATAGCTGTGAACAAAACAGAAAAATGTCCCTTCCTGTTGGGTGTAATGTTCTTCGTGGTGGGACAAAGGAAGACAAACAAGTTAATGATTTTTACCCCTTCAAGACTGGGATTAGCTCCCTTCCATTACGAAAGGAAACAGAAATCTAAAGAATGACTAACTCAAGGTCACACCGCGAATTAGAGGCAGATAGCGCTGGTCTGTGTCCCTTCTAGTTCTCCCAGAAGTGCTGGGAGCCGCCCTTGTGCGCCCCATCTAACCACGCACTTGCGCCACAAGGTGGCGCTCAAGTGGCTGGACCACGCAGGGCCGTGCGGGCCTTGGCCTTGGTCCTGAATCCGTATTTGGTCGGTCCAGCTCTTCAGTGTCAGTCCTGCAGCCCGACGGGATGGTTTCAATGGCCTTGGCTCCGGTGGAAGTCACACTGGACGAGTTGCAGAGGAGAATCTGCCGCCTGGTGTTGGAGGCGCTGCTGGTGGAGCTCCAGGTGAGACTTCCCTAGGGTCGGGATGGGAGTGGGAGGCGGAGATAGAGCGTATGTGTGAGGGTCTCCGAGGGGAATGCCGGGTCTGGATCGTTTCTCCAGCCCCTTCGCCTTCCCGCCCTTCCTCAGCCCCTGTTCGAGACTCTACCCTCGCGCCAGTGGCTGTCGAGCCCTGAGCTGCTAGACGGTGTCTGCGAACGGACGGCGCGTTTCTGCCGGGACTTCTGGCGCGTGAGGGACCCTGCCGTCCATGTGCGTTGGAGGAAAGGCTGGGGAGGGAACAGCAAGGATGGGAAAGGCCACCTGGACCCAACCTACCGCCTTCCCCCCAGCTGCTACTGGCCGAGGCAGAGCGCACCGTGGTGCTGCAGTACCTACGCGCGCTGATGCAGGGACGCCTAGTGTGCCGCGGTGCCGATGAGCGCACCCAGGCGGCCGAGCGCTTGCGTCATGATGCCGCCCAGCTTCGGGAGCTTTTCCTCGGTTTGGTGAGACCTCGTTTGGCGGGCAGACGGGGGAAAGTCTCAGAGGCTGGGTGGGGGCCGAGGGCCGGCACGAGACTATCCCGACGTGCTCAGGGCCTGGAGGAAAGCGCGCACTGCGCGCCGGTGCTACTCGCCCTGCGGGAACTGCTGAACCTCCGCGACCCCACGCTGCTTGGCCTCGAGGTGGCAAGCCTGCAGAAACAATTTCCCGACGTGAGGTGAGAGGACGGTGGGCGGGGAGGGAAGAGGAGCCAGGGAGGGGCAGGGCGGGGCTGACGTGCCTCCCTGATGCCTCTGCAGCGAAGACCATGTCTCCGCCCTCTTGGACCTGCGCGGGGATGTGTCCCGAGAGCAGCGTCTGGTGGCACTCAGCTCCTTGCAGGTTGGCCCGCCGCCCTCGCCCCCAACGGACCGCCGCGCTCTCTTCAGCCTGGTGCCCACACCGACGCCCGCGCTGTCCTCCTGCCTCACCTCGGGGCCCTGTGCCTGATGCCCGGCTGCCTGCAGAATAAAGCCACGGCCCCCGTACGCTCTCATCTGTGTGTGCTGGGGAAGACAGGGGAAGAAACATAACCCACGTAGGTTAGGGGTCCACGCACGATGACCCGCCTACGGTACGATGGCTACCGTCCTTGTGGACGGGCTGCGCCCCACCTGTCCGAACATCGGCCCTCCACGTGGACTGCGTTCCCGAGTACCCGGCCTCCTGCTCCAGTATCCGAACTAAGCCCCCGCGTGTCCGCGTCAGGGCAATGAACTAGCGTCTCGGTCACGCTGACTCCGACAGCCGGGTCGCACCTGAAACCGGGAAACCCTCTTGGGTCTTATGAAGGGGGCGGCCCGAAACGACGTCCCGCCCGGAGGCGTGGGGTGGTGGCGGTCACCACCCTTTTAGCCCTGCCAGGCCCGCCCCCAGTGTTGCGGCGCGCGCCGCCGCGAGGTGACGCGAATCCGCGCACCTCCGTTTCAGCGTGCGCGCTCCCGAGCACGTGCGTCATCGGCGTCGGCTCCCGCGGGCTGGGCGGTCGGCGACCCGGGTTGCACAGCAGGAACGGTGGGCTGAGAGAAGAGGAGAGAGTAGGTGGGGGTGCGGCACGCAGACGGAACCCCCGCGAAAGGCCGAGAGAAGACGCGCGACACGACCTCTCCTAATCTACCCGAGAACCCCGACTCCATTGTCTGCTGGCCCCGCCCTCCATTGGGCACGCCCTTCGCCCTAGCCCCCGACGCTTATTGGCTGTAGGTCACGCCCCTCCTTGATCTCTTGGTCCTCATTGGCTCTTATTCCACGTTATCCTCTCCTGCGGTTTCTTATTGGTAAAGGCCACACCCTCTCATTTGTCACCAAACCCCGCCTTCAGTAGTCGAGGGTTCCTCCCCCATCCATCCTTCATTCATTCTGCATCTACTGCTGGATGGATGTTCGGGACATGGGGGTGAATCAGACCCGTCCCTGCCCTCGGGGAGTTCAGGAGGTGGTGAAGGGACACGGACCTAGGCTCCAACAGTGACAGCCTAGGGCGGTAAAGAAGCCGCTGAGACACGGAGACCCTCTAGACGCCGGGAAGGATTCCCACAGGAGGTGAGGCCTAAACTGAGTCCTGAAGGATTAAGAGTTTGCTCCCGGGAGAAATTGAGAGGGCGATCTCGGCGGAAGGATCAGAGACGTGAAAGAAACAGGCGAATTCTGGTAATTGCGAGGAGGTGGGTTGAATGAAAGAAGGAAGACTGGACAGGACTGGCCCAGGTAGAGGCCCGGAGGCCACTGTGGAGTCCAGGAAAGTATACAGTTAGTTGAGGGGAGTGAATCCTGAGTCCTGAAATCTTTCCAAGCAGCTGGTCTCTAAGCGTGAGAGGAGGGGGGAGTGGCAAGGAAGAAGATCAGGTCTAGATGAGGAAACAAAGAGCAGGGAATGAATGATTCCAGTTCTGAGAAGGAGAATGGCTCTTGGGTTCATTTATTTATTAAGCAACTGCTCTGGGTCAGACACTGTTCTGGGTTCTCGAGACACAGCTGTGAACACTGGAAAGGAGAAAACATAGCTAAACATCAAATATACCATACCTTATGGAGGAAGTCTGAGCTACTGTGTTTACAGCCATGAGGATGGATGAGATAACCTAGGGAGTGAGAATAAATGGAGAAGAGGAGAGAAGTTCCCATAGACAAGTCCTGAGGCATTACAGTGTTAAGAAGTCAAGGACATAGGGATGACTAGCAAGGAAGACCAAGAAGGAACAGCCAGTGAGGTAGGAGGAGAACCTAGTTCAAGTATGTTTGGAAAGCCAAGCAGAAGAGTGGTTAACTGTGTCAAGTGCTGCCGATCAATATGTAGATCATCCGTGACCTTAATCAGATCAATTTTGAGGGAGAGTGAGGGACAAAGGCCTAATTGAAGTGAACTCAAGAGAGAACAGGAGGAAAAGGAATTGGAGACTGGGTATAGCTGACTCTTGAGGTATTGCGCTGCAACAAGGAGCAGCTGGAGGGAGATGTAGTGGGGCTGTAGCTGGAGGAGTGTGGGTTCAAGTGAGGGTTTTGTTTTGTTTTTTAAGTTGGAGAAATAACAGCATGTGTTTATACTGATGGAAAGAATCCAGTAGAGAGGAAGAGACTGATGATGTAGGAGAGAGGAGAAATGCTGGAATTGAGTCCCTGGAGGCTGGAGCCTCCAGTCAATCTCTGGGGAGAGGCTGGATAAGACTGAGTTCTGGCACAGTCAGGGGTGAGTGCCCCAACACTGGCCTTGTTTGACCACTGGGAAGATGCCTCAGAAAGGGGACAGACTAGGGATTGGTTTGGATTTGCTGAAGTTTCCCTCTATTCCCCAAAAGCAGATTCTAATTTGGATTTGAACAGATGGCTCAGAGGAGAGAGGGCATTCCAGGTGGGGACTAGCATAAGGGGCACTTGGGCATTCAAATTGGCTGAGACCAAATGGGCAGGAGGATGTGGGTGGAGCCAGGTGTGGGGGGTGGGACTGAGAACATACCATACATAGAAAGCAGCCCCTGAGGCCCCTTCACCTGTCATCCATCCAGGCAGCTGAGGCTGCACTGTACCAGCTTAGACTGGTTGAGTGCTCAGCACAGAGATTAGAATCATGAGGAGGGGCTCAGTCATTGCTCTTGGGAGCTCACAGGCTGAGGGGATTCCAGTAAATACCATCTAGGTGGGTGTATAGAACCTTTCCTCTTGCTTTCTCCCAACCCAACCTACTTGGGTGAGCCTGCTGGAGGGAAGGGACTAGGGTGGGGGTGGGATTGAGAGGATGGCCACCCAGACCCCTGGCAGCAGACCCTGGGCCCACAAAGGGCCCAGCAAGGGTGGTGTGGAGCATAGAGCATGCTGATCTTCTGGCCAAACCCACTCATGGTGGTCTCCACATGTCCTTCTGTGTCCTCAGAGGTCGACAGTGTGGGGAGTTGGAGTAACCCAGGTGGATGTAACCTGCAGGACAGAATGGTGCTGGACTCAGGAGCTCAGGTGTATGAGCAGGCACCCCTCAGCCCACATGCCAGTTCCCCATCACTGCACCATAGGCTGAAGCCCTCAGACAGAGATGGGTCACCGCTGTACCCCTGGCCTCCATCCCTGGCCTTGCCCCTGGGTATGGCAGTCCCCTCAGCACTGCGGCCCCAGCCTGAGCAGCAGCCCTTCTCAGAGCTATGCTTGGGCCACCGTGGCCACATGCGTCGTAGTGAGAGCACCTACACTGTAAATAGTACTGGCCAGCGGGGGCATGCTACCCAGGGACAGGTCCCACCTGGACGGGGACGGAACCTAGGTGCTGGCACCCTGCGGTCTGCAGCCTCCCTGCCTCACATTGCTAAGACTCGAAGGGATACAAGCCATGGTGCCAGCAAAAGCCCCTGCATGTTGGTGGCCCTGCGGCCAACCAACATGGACCGCGAGCGGGACAAGTTCTTCCAGTCCCATTACACCTACAATCCACAGTTTGAGTACCAGGAGCCCATGCCTACAACTGTGCTGGAGAAGTACCGTGAGGCCTCTGGACAATTCATCCATCAGGTCAGTCCAGCCTGCCCACCTCACCTTGGTCCTGACTACACAAGGGGCCTGATCTGACCAGCCACTGTGGCCCTGTGTGCAGGCAGTTGGAATCATTGAGGCTGTCCTGGAGAAGTTTGGCACCTATGAACACTTTGAGGCTGCCACTGGAGGCCAGCTGCTGACCAAGTGCCAGATTTGGTCCATTGTGCGCAAATACATGCAGAAGGAGGGCTGCGTTGGGGAGGTGAGCTTGCCCTGCCTCCAAAGCCCCTCTTCTACCTGCCCCAAATCAGACTGCCTAGTGGGCGACCCCAATCCCAGCTCCACACCTTGCCAGCTGGTGACCCCAGACAAACCTCTGCTCTGTCCCAGTGAGGTGTGAACTGGCTCTGAGCAGAGGTGAAGGATGGGTGTCCTGGCCAAGTGTCTGGCCTGGCTGCCCTGTGGCTGGTGGCCATGGCTCAGAGCATTCCATCCACAGGTTGTGGTGCAGCTGAGTGAGGACCTGCTGTCCCAGGCAGTGATGATGGTGGAGAACAGCCGACCCACATTGGCCATCAACCTGACTGGAGCGCGCCAGTATTGGCTGGAGGGCATGCTGCGGCACGAGATAGGTCAGGGTGTGGGGTAGGCATGTGGGTGGGTAGGGATGAGAGGGGGCTGGGAGCTGAGAGGACAGTGAGGGGCCCCAGCAGTCCCACTTTTGCTTTTCCCCCATCCCTCCAGGGGACCAGCCCTTTCCCTTCTTGAGCAGCTACTTCCTCCCTCTCACTGACAGAGGTAGGCTAGAACATGCGCGCCTGCTCTCTGAGCTCTCCCTCATTTCTTGCTCCTTTTGGGTATCTTTTTCTCTCTCTACTTCCTCTCTGATTTCCCTTGAAAGTGGGGTCAAGGCTCCTGAGGCCCTGACAGGCCAGAGGCAGAACCCTGAGGGTCCCACCAGCCCAGCCAACACGTGGGTCCTCCAGAGTGGGTGGAAGGCCAGATGTTGAATGGAATTGGCTCCCCCTCCCCTCCGGTTGAGTGGGGGACAAACCAGGCTGAGACAAACCAGAACATTAATCCCTATTTCTGTCTGTCCCTCTCATCAAGAATCCTGTTGCTCTGGGCAAGAGGTGGTTTTTGCTGGGGGCGTTAGTGTGGTTGTCAAAATGATATGGGCATGTGGGATGTTGGGGCGGGGTGGTGTGTGTCTCCAGGAGGGCTGGGGGCAATGTGAGTTTAGGAGTGTGTGTGTGCGCGCGTGCGCAGCCCTGGACGCGTGGGGGGGGATTCATGCATGTGAGCTTCTATGGGTCCTTGGTTGTGCGTTTACCCAAAGAGGGTCTTCACCCTGCCTGTGGTTGGTCTGGAGCGGGGGAAGAACTTGTGTGAGAGCCTGGATTTGGAGGTGTGAGGATACGAGAGTCACGGCTACACGTCCCTAGAGGTCTGCCTGGGCCAGGCAGGTGGGTCTCCCGATGCCCCGCCCAGTGCCGCTTCGCCCTTCCGCAGGCACCCACTACCTGCGGGGCGTGAACAACGCACGACAGCCATGGCGCAGCGCCGAGGGCCGGCTGCAGTATGGGCTGCGGCCGGCCAACCCCACCGAGGAGGGCCTGGCCAGCCTGCACAGTGTGCTGTTCCGCAAGCAGCCCTTCCTGTGGCGCGCCGCCCTGCTCTACTACACAATCCACCGTGCCGCGCGCATGTCCTTCCGCCAGCTCTTCCAGGACCTGGCGCGCTACGTGCAGGATGCCGACGTGCGCTGGGAATACTGCGTGCGCGCCAAGCGCGGCCAGACCGACACCTCGCTGCCCGGTGGGTGCCCGCGCGCGTGGGGCGAGTGCCCTGAGCTGGGGCGGGGGGCGAGGGCTAGGGCTTCCCGGCGGGGCTCACTGCCCTCCTGCGCCCGCAGGCTGCTTCAGCAAGGACCAGGTGTACCTGGATGGCATCGTGCACATTCTGCGGCACCGCCAGACCATCGATTTCCCGCTGTTGACCTCTCTGGGCAAGGTGAGGGGCTGCGGACCTTCAGAGGTCCCTCCCTGCTCTCCCCTTCAGTGCACTATTCCCTGAGTCTCTGATTCGTGCTGGACTGAGGGCTGGGTGCCAGGCATCTCTGGTGGGAGGGTCATAGGAGGAGGGAGGTGAGCACAGGAGATGAAAGGACAGCCTGACAGCCAAAATCAGGTGCTTGACCCAGCCGGCAGAGGTGCGTAGATACTGATCTCAAAGCAGGTGAGCAGTCCGGGCTAAGAGAGGCCTGGACAAAGAGGATCAAGAAATGGCGGAGGACCAAGTCCCCGGCGCTGGGCATTTGTGCTAGGCTGAGGAACGTGGACCTCATCCGAAGCAATGGGGAGTCTAGGAGGAACTTTAAAAAGAGGAGTGGTACAGATGTTTGGAAGGCTCCCTCAGAATGTCAGATGGGAGGCGGATTGGAGAGAGGGGCCTGAGGAAGGGAGTGCAGGTGCAGGAGGAGGAGGCCTTGCCAATCACTCTTGCAGAATTGATGGTGGTCTGGCTGAAACGGGCAGTGACCATGCGGTTGGAGAGGAAGAGACAAGCTGGAGAGCTCTTCAGAGAGTGAAATCCCTTCAACTCAGTGGCCACCCAGAGTGGGAGGATGGGAATTACGGGCCCCCTCCCTGAAATCTTATCTGGGTGACTGTGAAGTGGCTGAGCTGGCATAATAAGCTGGCACCCAAGGCTTTAGTGTTGGATATGGGGGGGGGGGTGCCTGAGAGATATCCAGGCGGAAAGTGTTCAGAAGGGTGTTCACTTGTTTACCCATGTTTGGAGGTGAGAGGAGAGTCTGTGCTGGGGAGAGTAGGGTTGTAGGTCATAAATGACAAAAGGTGTTGAGAAACAGAGCAAAGACCCTGGACTGGGTCTAGAGGTACATAACATCGGGAGTGGATCAGGAGGAAGAGGAAGGGGGTAGGGAGGAGCCCCAGGAGCAAAGGGCAATGAGCCATCAGTAGGGAGCTGGGACCAGCTACCTGAAAGCCAAGGGGCTCTGCCCACCCCTAAGGCCCAGTTTTCTCCCTGCAGGTGTCCTATGAGGATGTGGACCACCTGCGGCCCTATGGGGTGCTGGATAATACCCGGGTGCCCCACTTCATGCAGGACTTGTCACGCTACCAACAGCAGCTGGAGCACATCATGGCCACCAACCGGCTGGATGAGGCGGAGCTTGGCCGCCTACTGCCCGACTGATGTTGGTTGAGGGCTACAGGCAGAGGCCCTGGACATATGGCTCCAGGTCGGCCCCCAGAACATGAAGCTGTCTGCTCTGTGCTTCCACAGTCTGGGTGTTTCTTAGGAGCATTGGGAAGGCAGGAGCATCCTGGGAGGAGGAGCCACAACATCAGAGGGTTTGTGTCCCTTGCTAGCCTCCTTGGGGCCTAGGGACCAGCATCAGCATGTCAAGCAAAGTGATTTGTCCTCCTGCCTCCAGCTCTCTTTTGAGCAGAAGGAAGGCCTGAGGGTGAGAGGAGGGGAGGGGAGCGAGCATCGATGGAGCTGGGGGTGGTTTGGGAGCAGAAACTTGTTCTTGCATGAGATGGCTTTGAGTGTCTGGTTACTCCAGTTTCTCCCTTCCCCTACCTGGCCCCTTGGTGCTCCTTCAGCATTCATGCTGTCTACCTCTCACTGGGTCCAGGTGGGGGTTGGGATCCCTTCTCCTGGGGTGATTGCCTGAGCCTGGGTTCCTGGCTTTCACACAGGCTCAAGGGGCAGGGGTCCTGGCAGTAGAGACCCAGCTGGGCTGGGGTGTGCTTTCCATCATTTTGCCTCTCTCACTGGTCATGTATTTATTCCACATTTATGTACTCTACTTCCTGGGGCTGGGAGGCAGCAGCTCCTGAAGGTTTAGTGAAGGGAACAGGACACTCTTTTCCTTGCCTTACCCTCATACCTATTTCTCTCTCTCTCTCTCTCTCTCTCACACACACACACACACACACACACACACACACATGCTTCAGGCCTTGTGATTCGAGCCCAAGAGCTCACCTGGCCCTGCTCCCATCCCCTTCACTGGCCTCTGCTGTTTCTGTCTTTGCCTACACCCTCACAGCTGGTCTCTGGCGGAGGTTGGCATAGGCTGGGAGCAACCACACGAGCCTGAAGGGCAGGCCCCTAGGGTTTGTTGTCTTGAGCACCTCCAGGACCAGAAGAGGTGCAGAGGTGGTTGTTGGTTCCAGTTTCACTTCCGACTCAGCTGCATGAGGTTGACCCAGTCCCACTCCTACCCTTGTTTTCCCATCTGTAAGACTCGAAAACTCAGCTAGAAAGTCCTTACTCATTTAGTCAAAGAATACATACAGAGCACCTTCTATGTGCCAGTTACTGGTCGGAACCCTCACTGAGCTCCCAGTGCAGAGGGAAGCCAGACAATTAAAACAGGAATTACAATAATGTGTGTGGTCTCTGTCTACTCACGGTCCCTTTCTGTTCTCACTTCCCAAGGCAGGGAGCTCTAAGCCCTCCCTAAGTGAAGAAAAGCCCCCCTTCCCTCACTCTATACATCAAGCCCAGGGCTTTCCATGGAATGGGGCTGCTGCCTGCACAGGCTTCCAACTGGCTCATGAGGGGGAAAGGGGTCCTGTGGAGCAGGGCCCAGGGGTCAGGCCCTGGGTCTGGGGTCTCCAGGTGTGCAGCTTGGGCTACTGAGGGTGTGATGGGGCTGAGAACTGGGAGGTGGGGTACGGGTCTGCCCAGGTTAACTCAGAGGCACGCACCCACTTTCAGTTCCTGGGCAAATAGCCAGAATTGTGGAGAGAGCCAAGGCCCAGGCCGACCCTCTGGAGTTTATTGACTTCCAGGTGTACTGAGCCCGATGGAGCCTTGGTGGTATCTCATACAGTTCCGGCAGGATCCCAGTTCCTATCCTGCTTGGGTGGGAAACAGCCCGTCAGCGCCTTCAGGAATCTAGAGATGATGGGAGACAGTGGCCAGTAAGGTGGGGCCGGCCCTCCGCTTCCCAGGCCACTCCCTTCCGCCAAGCCCACCAAGGTTTGCTGTGCCTCACACCTTCAGACTCCTGTGCCTCCTCGAAGTCGGGCTTGGGCTCCGGCTCTGGCTCTGGCTCTGGCTCTCGTTCTGCCTCCGGCTCTGGTTCTGAATCCAGCTCTGGCTCAGCACTTTCAGAGGCCTCAGCTTCCAGCTCTGGCTCCTCTGGGGTCCCCGATTGCACTGCCTCAGAGCCCTCAGGACCCCCGGCCTCGTCGCGGTCTGAAGTTCTGGGCAGCCCGGGACATGTCCCCGAGCCGGGTGCCTCAGGCGTCCAGTGGCCTGGACATGGAGGGTCGTAGCTGCGGTCCCGGTAGCCTGGGGCAAAAGTGGGAGTATCGCAGGCTCATTTAATCCTGTGCGGTTTCCTATGTACACACTCGCCTACCTCCTGGGGAGGCGACAGCTTCGTCCTCCTCTCGGCCTTTGCTTCGCCCCAAGCCACGCCCCTGCTCTGACCTAGGCCCCGCCCCCCGTGCTCACCGGGGCCCACGTGCTGCCAGTCCCAAGCAGGGTCTGGCGCGCGCGTGGTGTGCTGGGCGCAGCGCAGCAGCTCCTGGCAGGCGGCCTCGCCCTTGCCCTGCACCAGCAGCAGCAGGCGGCGCACCCTGCGCTCAGCATCAGGCAGTGCATCCAGCGCCTCGTACTCGTGTGCGGTGAGCACGCCCCGCGCCAGCAGCGCGTCCAGCAGCAGCCCCGAGTCCGCCTGTAGCGTCTCTACCAGGCGTTTCCGCTCGCGGTCGATCGTCTCGGACGGCCGCTCTTGCGTGTTGCCCATGGTCGGGGCTGCTTGGGGGAGGAGAGAAGTAGTCGGGGCCCGGGCTCCCCCGCCCCCGACCTCTCTCCCAGGGCCCCAGTGAACATCCGTGGCTGGGGTCTAAAGTCACCTCGACTCCAACTGCCAGACGGCTCTGCAGCACAGGACCTGGAGGCCACCGCACGGAACTCGTTGCCCTCCTGCCTCTCCGGCAGCTTTTGTCCTGTCTCCTCCTCAGGCTCCTCCTTCTGTCACTAAACGTCAGCTGAGGCTCTCCTCTCCCCGCCTACGCCTTCCCAGGACTCTCATCTTCTCTGACTGCTCCCCCCAGCTAGGACCTCCCTCCTGAGCTCCAGCCGCCTGCAGATCCCGAGACCGGTTCAGACACAGTTTACCCAAACTAACCTTTCTCTTTCTCAAACCTGCTTCCTTCCCCACCTCAACAAGCAGAAAAACCTAGGATTGACCCGGATACCCCACACCATCTTGCAGTCAAGACCTGTCTGCTGAATATTTCTCCTGCTATCCTCACTACTAGTCGAGCCTTTTACCTCCTGCCTGTATCCTGCAAACCCCGGATCAGGGCTCCCTGCCTCCATACTCTCCCCTCCAGTCCCCTCTGCCCCCAGAGAACAAAGTGCTAAGAGCCTCCCTAGCTCCTCTCTTCTTGCCCTGACCCTGAAGACCACCTTTGCAGGACAGGCCCTGCCCCTGCACCCTTTCACCGACACCACTACCATGATGCAACTCCAATGTGGTCTCATGGCCTTCCTGGTTTCCTGATACCTAAGCAGGAATATCTGAATCCCCTTGAGTCCTAGCCCTGACCAAACTCTCTTGACATCACCTGAGACCCAACTATCTCCCTGCTGGCTTGAGAATGACTTACAGCCATCTCTTGCTTGATCTTGAAGTATCCAGGGGTCAGCTCATAAAAGCTCATAAATGCTTGCCGAACTTTTAGTTTTTCCTCTATGGATCTCCCCATTTTGAGAGACTGTCTCTTCCAAACAGCAGCTATCAGGTAGAAATTAATCTGTTTTATTACCAACCAAGAACTACAGCCCATCCCTTTGGGTGGCCTGACCCAGCCAGCAAAGCCCCTAGTACTAAGATGCAAAGAGATCAGGCCCTGGACCACTCCCTTCCTCAGCGGATTCCCCCTGCCTGGCTTGTTTCACAAAGTTCTTCCGTTTGTCGTCTTCCCTTTGGTGTCCCTCCTCTACCTCCTTCCTGGCTTTAGGAAGCTCGGCCTTTCCTGGGAGAGAGGATTTGGTCCTGCCCCACCCCCCTCCCAGGTCTCTCTCAGTACCCCCTGGTGTCACGCTATACCTCCCCGTGTCACTTCACACACACACACACAGACACACACACACACACACAGCCTTCCCCTCCCCCCCCCCCCCCCCCCCGCTGCTGTGTGGAAGTGTCAGCCCTTCCCCCAGGGCTGGTGGTGGGGCGCTGATTCTGCCAATCTCTGTTTCCCTTCCCTCCCCCAACCGGGTGTAGTGGAGCTCCCGGTCCGGCCCATTTCGGGCGGCCCCACTCACGGGTCGAGCCTCTGCGTGGCAGGAGATGACGGTGCAGAAAGGGCCGGCGGGGTAGGGGTGGGTGCAGCAGCTGCGATGGGGGCGGGGCGGCCAGGGCTGCCGGGAATGGGGGGGGGGAGGCGTTCTTCCCGGGGCACTGGGAGCGGGGCATCAGAGGCCGCGCGCTGGCTAGGGACGTACACGTAGTCCGCTTTCCCTCCCCACGCCGGGAGCACCCGCAGATGAGTCAGGGAGGGGGCAGTTCGGCCCGCCACCCCATGTGTCAGCGCCTGCCTATTCCCTCCCAGGCGCTTTCCATCTCTCTTCTCGTCGACCCCTCTCCTGCCTGTCACAGACGAGGCTCAGAGAAGGGGACTGACTTCCCAGGGTCACAGAGCGCATTCATTGTGGAGTTGGGTGGGACCCAGAAGTCCCCTCTTCCCAGAGGTTGCCGTGGCCACGAGCCAGCCCTGGATCCGGGACTGAGCAGGAGAGCTGGGCGCCAGCTCCCCAAGCACTGCCAGTCTCCAGGGGCTCTTCCATTAAAGCCATAGGATCTGGACGCCTCTACGAATGCAAAATCGCCCCCCACCCATGACTCCTGTGTTCCTGGTCGATAGAGAAAAGAGACCAGAAACACAGAAAAAAATGCTGTTTATATGCGGGGCTCGTCGGGATAGTGGAGAGAGGCCGCCGAGTAGTGGGGCTTCACTCAACCCCCCGCCAGGGGGCGCCAGGAAGCCAAGAAAGGTGTACTGCCGCGGACCGGTTCCTCTGCCAGACTGGCTTCAGAGGCGCACGTGTGGGTCTCAGGGGGAGGGACTGGTCCCCGGGCCCAAGTAAGCTCGGCTCTCAGGGGTGCTGTAAATGGTTAAGGCCCCAGGCAGACCGAGGGCTGGGCCTCCCAAAGCCGTCTGGACATCCAGCAGGAGTGGGGCCCCGAGCGTGGGGTCTTTCCCTAGGAGGAGTGGGGCCTGTGCTCAGCAGAGAGAATCGGTTCACCCTCCTTTCTTACAAGGAGACCCCGGTAAGCCCTGCCTTCTTCTTAGGATGAAACATCCATTCTTGACCTCCCCATTCTCACCCAGTGGTCCCCTGTGGGTGGTTCAAGTAGGGCTCTGCAGGGCAGGCTGAAATCAGAGATTCCCTATAAAACATGAACTGCCCAGCCCACCCAATCATGGTAGCTCAGCCTAGTCACCACAACCATTACCTGGGCCTGGAGAATTTAATCCCTTGGCTGCCAGCTCAGTGTCACCCCTCTCTGGAACTAAGGGCTGCATCTGCAAGGCAGAACCCCAGGAAGCAGCTGGGAGGGAGCTGAGTAGCAGAGAAGAGCTGGGGAATCACTGGGGCAATCCTCCTCAGACATGGCCTTGGCTCACAGAGAACCGCTCTGGACCCAAGGGTTTGATTTGGCAACCCCTAGCTTCCTGCTCTTTCCCACCTCCATCTTACCAGGGACAGCTCCATGTCCAAGTCCATCAGGGTCCATTCTCGCCCTTGGAAGCTGGGGCCCAGCACCTGAGGACAGCTCTGGATCAGTGGTACCCTCCCCAGGCTACACAGAGAGCTGGACCCCACTGATCTCATGCCCCTGCCCCAGCAGAAGGAATACTCACATCCAGGGGCCCTACAGGCTCCACACCTTCAGGGGAGTGCCGAAGCATCATTGGAGGCAGCAGATTCTCTGGACTCCGGTCCCCCCTCTCCAGGCCCAGAGGCCCCCTGTGCATAAAGAACTGTTGTTGGCCTGCAGTGCCCACCTCCATTTAGGTTCCCAAGGAACTCAGAAGCATCAAGATTTTATTCCTCCAACATCTAGAAAATGCTAGGAGAGGACTCCCTCCCCTCCCCTCCCCCCCCCACCCCCCACCCCCACCCCCCGCAAAGCGCAGGAGAGAGTGCCTCTGCTGCATACCTGCGACCTGAGGTTTACACTGTGGAGCTGGGGTCCTGGGATGTGTTCCCTCCCTATGCAAGTGTCACTATCAGTGGTTCTTAAACTATGCCAGTAAACTCATTTAAAATGCAGATTTTGGGCCGGCAGGCCCGTGGCTCACTCGCGATCCCATACAGGGATGGCCGGTTAGCTCACTGGGTTAGTGTGGTGCTGACAACACCAAGTCAAGGATTAAGATCCCCTTACCGGTCATTTTTTAAAAAAATAAATAAAAAAAATAAAATGCAGATTCCTGAGCCCTCCCATAGAGATGCTAAGTGACCTGACTGGGAGTTTCCACTTTCCAGGGAGTTCTGATGCTGATGCTCCTCAGAGCACAGTAATCACGTCAGCATCACTGATCCAAGTGCCCAACCCTCCCCTTCAGCCACCAAGGGAGAGACAAGGCTGGGAAGTTTTGTCGGCTGGGAAGTGCTGGCCTATCTGCAAAAGTGGCTCAGAGGCAAGAACAGGCTCTACTCACCTGTCAGGTACCTCCCTGGGGCCCCTTGGTTCAGGCTGTTGGGCATTCCTGGGCCCTTCGGGGCTGAAGCTCCCTTTCCCTTCCAGGATGGCCTGCACCACAGCCACAGGCAGCTGTGGGGGGGCTGTCACGCAGAAGTCACACTCGTTTGGGGCCAGGGCCAGCCCGGCCTCGCCATCCCCCCCTGGACTGGCCGGCTCTTCTTTGAGCAGTGCCAGGCCCTTCTCCCTGCACCGGAGAAAAGCTTCAACCAGACCCGGACACTGACCTCTCCTCCTAACCCCACAGCCAAGTGGGCTGCCAGGCCCTCCCCCATAGGCTCCCCAAAAGGCAGCCCCTGTCCCCTTACCTCCTGCCACCATTGGAGGGAGAAAGCCTGGTCCCTTCAGGGGATGGAGAGTCTTCTGGGATGTCAGAGATGATGGGGCCCCTGGCCTTGTGAGTACTGAGGCCCAAGGCAGTCTCTGGGAGGGGCTGTAAGTAGAAGGCTAGGCCAACCTTTGACCTCTAGCCACAGGGAGAGCTAGAAACCAACCAGCAGCCACCTGGACTAGGTCTAACAGGGAAAGTGTGAGGGCAGAGGCTCTGTCCGTGCTGGGGAGCCTGGGTCTGGTTGGATGGAAGTCTGGCCTCCATCTTCTCTTCTTTTTGGGGAATGGGGAGATGGAATAGCCTCTCCATAAGAACAGACTCTCCCTAGGAAAGGCGGGAGAAGGAAAAACCTACCGATTGGATAAAATAGGGGTCTTGCAGGAGGGCACCAGGTAGAGGGCAGGTGTTGAATTTGGCAGGTGTTGGGCATGAGCTCCCCTCATCCAGCATCAGGGATCTGTTCAGGGTGACCAGGGCATAGGCAGGGGTGAGGCAGGTTCACCCCCATGCCCCTCAGCCCGCACCTCCCTCCCTCCCTCAGGCCCCAGCAGCCAACTCAGCAGAGCTGAGGCCTGTTGCCAGGGCATCAGTCACATGCTGGAGGTGGAAGGGGCTCCCCCTAGAGATGGGGGCCCTTTGGGGGGTAGAGAGGGGAGGGAGGGGCATGGCTTGAGCCCCCAGGCGCTCTCCTGTTGGGATGCTTTGGGGGGAGGAGGAAGGGGCTGGTGGGGTGGGAATTTGGGGAAAAGGTCCTGGTACAGGGGGATCTGGGAATAGGGGGTATTTGATGGTGGAAATGGGGGGAGATGGGGAAGTTCTGGATGGCATGAGGAAGCCAGTAGTGCAGGGAGAGGAATGAGCATTCCTGGTGAAAGCATTTCTGGAGGAGAAGGGATCCCTGCAATGGGGCTCCTGGGGGGAGGGTCCTGGAAGTGGGAAAGTGAACGTGAGCATCCCTGGCTGTCTCACTCACAGCTTTCTCTTGGCTCCTGTGCTGCTGGGCCCCGCCTGAAGTGGCCCAAAGAGGCACTGGATCAGCTGAAAAGACAGCAAAGGGTTAAGTCATATTTCGACCCCGCCCCCACCCTACCACGAAGCTTCCAGGTGGGTTTGAGGAGGGTGCTTAACCCAGGCGCTGGGGGACTGGGCAGAGGGTAGGGTGTCCAGAAGTGGAAGGGAAAAGCCAGCGAGGTATGGGGAGAGGAACACCTTGCCGATGACCCGGTGCTGTTGACCATGGCTCTGCCGCAGAGTCACCACCTCCCGCCACAAGATCTCGTTCTGCCTGGGAGAAGGGGTGGGAGGGTGCTGAGGCATCTGAGAGTCCGCCTAGTCACTCCCCTCCCCCCAAAAATGGCGAGGCCGGGGACCCGCGCGACCACCCTTGTGCCCTCCATCCTACAGAGACCAGAGTTCCACAGCTCGGCCCTCGTCTGGATGACGGCGTCAAGGCCCCAGAGAGAAAGGGGCTGCCAGACCCGCCCCCCGCCCCGTCACCCCGCCCCCCCGCACTGCCTGAGCTCCCGCAGCCGCGCCTCGGTGCTCTCCTGCACTCCTCGCAAAGCCTGCACCTCGCCCAGCAGTCGGCCCAGGTCCTCGGGGCGCCAGCGGCCGTCGTCACCGCGCAGCGCTGGCACCTGTGGACGGGAGGCACCGTCAGGACAGGGTCACCTAGAACCGGCCGTCCCAACCCCGCCCCTCGGTTTGCTAGTTCCTGCAGGCCGCCGCACCTTGCGCCGCACGCGCTCCAGGAGCTGCTCCCGGCCGCGCACGAAGCTCGGGTGCTGGAACTCGACGTGGTCGCGCTCTGGTCTCAACAGGCCGCCCTGCTCTATGCTCACCACCTTCCGAAAACCGTCTGGGGAGAAGGGCGCAGAGGCGTGAGTCGCGGCATCGCCAACACCAAGTCACCCACACCCACTCCCGCCAGGCCGTAGAGACTCACACATGTTGAGTTGGCGCACAAAGCTCGCCATATTGCTGTGCTTGAAATACTGGGGCAGTACTTCCTTGGCGAAGCGGCTCTGGTCGCTTACCAGGAAACTGGTCCCGCTCTACCGAGAACGCCGCCAGCCCACCGTGCGGACGCAGACCACACACCGTGAGCGGAGTCCGCCCATGGCCAGGCCCGCGCTCCGGCGCGCACACGCACTCGCTCTGGGGTCCGGGCCTGCCGCTCATGGGGATATGGGACGAGGCCAGGCAAGGACCAGCTTTGAGGCCCAGCCTGGGCGACCATAGTGAGCCCCTACCCTCAGGCCGACCCAGATTCCGTACTCGGTTCTCAGAAAGGACAAGCAGAGGCAGCCTCGGGTTCCAGCACCGGAGGAGCTCCGGACCCAAGATGTGACCCTGACCCTGAGCCAGAGCCAGAGCCAGCCTTTCCCTTCTCCTGGACCTTGTTTTCCGATCTATCGCATGGGGTGGGGTGGGAACTAAATAACCTCGAAGATGCTCTAGGTCTCCAGGAGGCTCCTAACCCTTCATTGGTCCCAGAGAAAGTGACCTCAACACCATCTCGCACACCCACTCCAAGGCGAACTACCTTGAACGGCTGAATGGATGGACCCACAAGCCAGTCCCAGGAGGGAGTTGGGTGGGGGTGGGCGTTCATTGACTTGGAGAAACCCCGGGGACCACTGGGGAGTTCAGGGGCCCCAGCCCTCACCGGGCTCCAGCGGATCAGGTGGTCGGTGCCTGGGTCGCCCACCAGCGCCCATAGCTTGCCGAGGAAGGCAGGCACGGGGCTGGGGCCTGGCTCCGTGGGCAGCGTGGCTGGCGTTTCCTGCATGGCGCAGTCTCGGCCCGGTTCAACGCTCTGGCCCAGCCGCTGCGGGCTTGTCAAAGCCGCGGAAAGTGCTGCGTTTGCCGCCCGCCCCGCCCTACTCCGCCTCCGGGCGCTGGGTCAGGCGGGGGCCACGTGCGAACCCTCGGGGCGGGGCTCGGACAACGGCCGAGGCACCAGCAGACCGAAAGGGCTAGCTGGATCGATGTGTGTGGAGGGGAGGGGTGGGAGACCTGGGTTCGAGTCCCACCCTTCCCAGTTCCTCTATTTCCTCCTTTACGGAAGAAATCGCCGGTGTGTGGGCTGGGAAAGTTCTAGGAGGCGATGGCTGTGGGCACGATGAGAACCCAGGTAGGGCGGGCAGATACGACGGGGGTGGGGGGAAGGGGGCGGGGAAGCTGGCGCCCCTCCTGCCGAACCCTGGGGCGTTGTCATTGCAAGAGTGTGGAGTGCCGCGCACTTGATACCCGCAGCCGCATCAGTGCAATGGACTTTCAGGTCTCCATCCCTCCCACCTCTGCCCAGACGGCTCCTCCAGCTTCTGCGCGTTCCCCGCCCTGCCCTTTCAGAGCCGATCCCCGCGTTTCACAGGACACAGAGACACTGCAGGATTTATTTATTTCACATTCACCCGAGGCCCTGCCCGCGCCTGTACCCTTCCCACCTACGCTGGAGCCCCCGAGCTGGTCCACAGTCCGCAGGGGGTAGGAGGGGAGAGGGTGAGCCCCGTATGGCCGAGACAGAGCCGGCATCTGCGGAGGCTGAGAGTACCGAGTGGCCTCAATGCGCCCGGGACTCGTCCTGTAGCCATCCCACAGGCCCCAATCCCGGAGAGGCACAGGAGGAAACAGAATCCCGAAGGAAGGGGCTAGCCGTTGGGATGTGCCTTGACAACCCATCCCGCGTCTCAGCGGCCTCAAGTCTGCTGGGGGAGGGGTTGCCCAATCACGCCACGAGTGTGGGCCGCCAGGGGTGCGGCTCGCGCGTTAGCTTGAGCGTATAGCTGCGCAGGCGCGGGCAGTGCGCGCGGAAGGCTTCCAGCACGGAGGGTCGCACCACGCAGAAGCAATGCACTTCGCGCAGGCCCGCGCAGCGCGCCGCCAGCTCCTCCAGCGCGGCGTCCAGCTCGGCGGAGGCGGCGGCGCGCACCTCCAGCGCTTGCAGAGATGAGGCGTAGTGGCGCGCAGCGAAGCACAGCGGGCCTACGGTGTCGCCAGAGAGGTTAAGGCGCAGCACAGCCACAGGCACTGCTGGCTGCAGGACGCGCGTTACGCTCTCGGCAGGCAGCGCGGGCTCCAGCTCCAGCTCCACTGCCAGCCCTGGGTGGCGGCGGCGCAACGCGGCCCAGGCTTCGTCGGGCAGGGGGGACGCGCGTGCATCATCGGGGCACGCGCATCTCAGGGCCAAGAGCGCGAAAGGCGCACGGTCTGGCATGGTCAGTGCCTCGAGGGCGGCGCACGACAAACTGGCCAGGTGCAGGCCTAGAGCTCTCAGGCGCGGGCAGGCCTCCAGTAGTTGCAGCACGGAGTCGGGCCCCACGCTGTCCACCAGTGTACGATTGTCCAGGAAAAGGCTGTGGAGCTCGGGGCAGCCGCGTGCCACCTGCAGTACCAGAGAGTCGTCCAGCGTGAAGGGCAAGCGCCGCAGGTCGAGGTGGCGCAGCTCGCGGGCGGCCCCGCAGACGGCGTGCACAGCGTCCAGGACGTCGCGGCCCGCGTCGAAGAGCGGCTTCTCTCCGCGGCACTCCAGGCGCAGGCCTCGCAGCCCCGGGGCACAGCCCGCCAGCGCCATCAGCAGCTCGGTGGCCGCCCGGCGGCTCGGCTCCCTAGATGGCTCAAATTCCAGCCGTAGGTTGTGAACATGGTCCAGGCAGGAGGACAGATAGGGTGGCAGCATGCCTTCCCGCTCACAGTCGCAACTTGGGTTAGAGCGGCGCAGAAAAGGCATTGGCAGCGTCCCCGCGACTAGGGGAGAAGCCTCTACCTACCCCTTCAGCTTGGGTTCTAGCTGCCTTCCCCACTTCCTACACCCCCACCCCCGGCCAAGCCTGTTGCCCTACGGCAGCCGCTGGCCTTAGAAGGGAACTCCCATCCTATCCGTTTAGAAGTCTTCAGTGACGTTTGCCCCAGGTTGAAACGATATTTTAGGAACTGGGCTTTCTCAGCTGTCTCTAAGGAGGCGGGGCGTGGCCTCTGGACTGCCAGGCTCAAATTAGTCTCCTGCCACTCTCTTGCTGAGTAACCTGCGGAAGTGATTGTCTCTGTGCCTCAGTTTCTTCTCTGTCCAATGGAGCTAATAATACTGTCTACCACATAAGGTTTCTGTGAGGATTAAATGAGTTAATATATGTGAGGCACTTAGGTAGTCTGTCAATAAATGTTAATAGGTCTTTTAATATGGGGGAATCACTAAGTCTCCCCAACCCCTGAATCCACAGAGAGAGCGAGTGGGCAGCGGGAGGGGGAGAGCCAGCTCACCTGATGCTTGTGTCGTGCCACACGGAGCTGCAGGTGGCAGCGGCGGCCCAGGCCCTGCAGACCCTGGCTGCAGCGGCACGGTCCTTCAGGGGCAGGTGGCGGAAGATGAGCGCCAGCACCTCCTCCGGTAGCTGCTCTCTGGGATCGGCCATGGCCTGGCCCTGGCTGCGTGGCTCCACTGCTCCCAGTAGCCCCGTCTTGGAGAGAGAGGGCCGTCCGTGGGCTTAGGAAAGCCAAAGTGTTGAGGAAACTCAGGAGAATAGGTGTAGAAATGCTGTAGCCCGGGAGTTGCTACGTAATTTGCGGAGCCCAGTGCAAAATTAAAGTGAGGGGACCCCTGTTTACAACATTAAAAATTTCAAGACAAGGACAACAGAGCTTTTAATCAAGTATCAAACCAAGTGTGGGGCCCTGCCCGGCTGCATAGGTCTCAGGCGCATGAAGTCGGCCCCGGATGGCGAAGGGTTTGATTCACTTTTAAACTACTTTCTCACTTGTTGAACATATTCACATTTTATACTCTATTAAAAGGAACGGCAGGGCTGGCCGGTTATCTCAGTTGGTTAGAGAATGGTGCTGATAACACCAAGGTCCAGGGTTAGATCCCTGTACCGGCCACTTGCCACAAAATAAATAAACAAATAAATAAACAAATATAAATAAAAGGAACGGCAACCACGACCTAAATGGGAAGTTGCAAGTCTTCTCTGAGGAAGTTGGAGGGCCGCTGCAGAGGCCCTGGGTTGGGACATCCGCCTACCCCCCAGTTCAAAGAGCCTGCCTTCCCCTGGCTCTCTACCACACTTCAGAGCTACCCCAGTGGCCCAGACTCATCTTCTAGGGATCACTGGACTAGGCAGGAACTGAGCCTAAGGCCGGAATTTAGGGCTCGCAACCAGCGCGGGGCATCAGAATAACCCGGACGCTTGTTCACGACGCAGGTTGCACGGCTCCACCTACTAAATCAGGCTCTACGGAAAGGGTGGGGCCTAGGAGTCTGCATTCCAACAAGCTCTGGGTGACTCCACTGGTTCCAAGTTGAGAAACCTCGTCCTATCCTTATTAAACCTTACAGGGTTAATAAGGCGGGAGCATCAGTGAATACTTTTAATTGTCAGGGACCAAGAGCCAATGAGGAAGCGAGACGCGGGCGGGGCACAGTTTTGATCCGCCCAGAGAGGGGAGGTTCCTTCACTGCTTTAGAGGACAGGCCCGCGGGATAGAGAAAAGCTTGGGGTTCTTGGGCCTGCAGGCTCTGGAGCCTGATGGGCTCCGGGTTCAAGTTCGAGCCCTGACTCTTGAGCAATCCTGGCTCCCGCTAGGAAATTTAGGTTCCGCTATAACTCCGCAGACCCATCCTGGAGCGCATCTTTTATAGGGGGCAATGGGGTTGTTGGAAAGTGTGCTAATTTTGTTTTAAGGTTTGCGTACATAACGTTTCACGCCATCTGCCAGTTAATTTTCCCATATCTTCCAGCCTAAAGATCTCTCCTGGAATTTGTGCCATGTGTTCTGGGGCTTCAGAGACCCTCGACCAGGCTTGTACCTGGGACACATCGGTGCCCTGTTTTGAGTGCCAGGCAGTAGCAGAGATTAGAGCTCATCAAACCAGAAAATTCTGGCCCCTAGGGGGCGACCCCTTGTTGATCCGTCCGTTCCCAGCCAGGGGAAGTCTGGCAGCTCTCACTCTGGGGCCTCTAGGCCTTGTAAGAACAGCAAGCCCCCAAAGTCCCGTCCCGCGGGCAGTTTTTCTTGCCTTCTAACTCCGGCGCTGGTGCCTTACCTGCTCAGCGGACCAGGTGGGCTTTGCCCGGAGGCAGGAGGCTGGCCGCGGAGGATAGCTGGGCGGGAAGGGGCCGCCGGGGGTTCAGGGGGCGGGACATGCAGGCGGACCCGGTGGCTCGGGCTGGGCACCGCCCCAGCGCCTCCGCGCACACCCGGAAGCAACACGAGTGGAGCGGAGCCCGGCTAGCGTGGGAACCCAGGCTCGGCCAAGGCAGCCAGGTTAGTGCGGAGAGAGGGTGGGCTCCTCGGTGCAGGGGGAGCGGAGGTGGGTCCTGGCTCCAGAGCGTGGGCGCGGCGCCTTTGTCACCCGCGGCTGCCGCGGGCAGCTGGTGGCGGCGGCCTATTGGGCTGTTTAGGTGGACGGCCGGGTGGGGGTACGGAACCTGACCCCCACAGGTTCCTTGTCCCAGCTAAGGGCCTTCGAGGGACGGCAGGGCCGTGCATTTGAGGGGCGTGGGCGGGGCTGGTTTTGAATAGTTCTATGAGCGGAGACCCCCTGCCCGCCCCAGCTGGTCGCACGTGCGGAAGCCCAGCATGAGGCTAGTGGGAGCCTGGGAAGCTCCCCTCGAGAGCTCGGGAGCGCCGCAGCTGATGAAGGAGCAAGCCCGGCTTGTCACACGGAGTCGCAGGCTGTCAGTCCTTGGGCCACGCCCGCAGGCGGTCCCCGCCCACACAGCCAGAGGTGGGGCTGCCGCGGGGACTGTTGTGTGTTAATGGGGTGCCGTCGGGTGGTAGGGGCAGACGTTTTAGATTTGTACCCACTTGCCCCACATAGTCTCCGCCCACTAAGCGTTCTCAGGACCCAACCGGGAAGCCTTAGCCCTTCCCAAAGAGGGGTGGGGCGCGGGGCTTCCCGGAGGAGGGGCTTCTGTGGAAGGACATCTAGGAAGGAGTTCCCAAGGAGATGATGACAGACAAGGGCCGCCGGTGCGGGGATCCTAACCCTCGACCTTGGGGTTACAAGGTGGCTTCAACTAAACTAACTGGGCTGCTCCCCGCCTCTTCTACATCCTGCTAACTGACTTCTCGACCTCCAGCCCGGCAGGCTTCCCCCACTTTGTCCAGTATTAGTGGGTGTGATGGAACATGTCCAGGTTTCTAGTACTCACCTGGCAGGACTAATGGGTAGCCTCTGGCCATGTTCTGTCCCCGTATCCACTCCCTGGGGTGAGACCACAGCTATCGATTCAGCACTCCCAAGACATGAAAGAGGTGAAAGAAGAAACGTCTGGAAGGGAGGTTCCCACTCTCCCCTATTCCCCTAGGCCACTTTCCCAGGGCTCCCCACTTGTCTCACCTCCTTGGCTGGCTCCCTACCGCTCTTGGCTCCACTCATCACCTGCAGTTTCACCCCATTTTTGTTGTTGTTTTGCTTTTTAAGAAAGACAAATTTATTTTGCTTTTTTAATACAAAAGAGATGTGTCTATTTTACATAAAGTAGAAAATATTGCTAAATAGGAAGAAAATTGAAATCACACAAATTCCTCCCACCCTTTACCTTCCCCCACCTGCCCAGAGATAAACACAATGCTAGTTTCCTGATAATATCCAGACTGTTGTTTGAGTAAATACACAAGTATTAGTATGTTTTCTATGAAAAGATTGGGGGAACTCCAAAAGGTGTGTCTCCTATGCTCAGATCCACGGTAGGGCTATCACCAGATATCATGTCTCTTGCCAAGGTCTGGGTGGTGCTGGAGGGCCCCGGCCCAGTTACTGTCTCAGCTTTGGCACTCAGGATAGGGTCTGGGGACAGATCTGAAATGCAGCCTCTCCTCTGAGCTCAGGATCCCTTCTCCCTCCCCAGAAATGTCCTAGGCTGTGGTCCTGGCCCTTCTCCTCTGAGGCTTCCTGCCCCTCATGTAAATAGATGATGGCTGAGGCCACCCCATCCATCCTGCCCAGAGCTGGGACTTACCCCTCCTAGCCTACCACATGTAAATGTGAGGGAAGATCAGAGAGTAAAGATGGACAGGAGGCAGGGTTTTGAGCCCACATTTGTAGGAAAAGGGTGGGATGTTGCCTTGGGTGAGGCGGAGAAGAAGAGGCAGGGCAGTTCCCCACCTGCTGCCTCATGGGGCAGTAACTGGGAGGCTGCTGAACTGTGGGTCAGTACAGTGGTTCCCTGGCTGGGAATTTTGCCCCCCCCCCCCCACAGTTCTAGGGCTAAGTTTTTATCAGAAGACAGATGGGAGAGATACTGGTACCAAGGGGCCCTGGTTCTGTCTGGAAAGGGAAGGAATCTAATAGAACAATGTGAATTGGATAAGACATGAGCCCAACTCTGTAAAGGTCTTTATACAAAAAGGAATAATTATGCTCACATAACGGAAATGTGCAGGGTGCAGTGGTTTCAGGGACAGCTGGATCTAGGGGCATTAGTGTGGTGAGGAATGCACCTCTCCATCCCTTGTCTCTGTTTCCTTCTGTGTTGGTTTCATTCTCATTGAGGTCCCAAGCAATGGCAAAGGAGATTTATCCCTTCCCTCCAGTTCAGCCCCAAGGTATGGGAAATTAGTTCTTTCCTTTTGGTCCAGCTTAGAGTTGCAGGGTTGATTCTGATTGGGCCAATTTGAGCCTTATACCCAGCTCTGAACTAACCATTGCAGAAAGGTGAATGGAATAGGCAGATTGGCCAGGCCTGGTTCACATGCCCAGACCTGGAGCTAGGGAGTGGAATTAGCCCTCCCAACAGGCACATGGATTGAAGAGGGAGGAGGAAATCTGGGTAGATGCAAACTGTAGGTGTCTTTTGAAGTGAAGCCAAGAGGTTTAGTGGGAATGCAGGTGAGAGAACCTAAGAGTGGGGCTGTAGTCCCACAGGGATCCTGGGGGATCAAGTTTAAACTGAAGGCAAGGCCGGGACATAGATCTGGTTGGCTTTGAGGATGGGCACCATCCAGAATGAAGATGCCTCCTGTCACCTTTAGTAAGACACACTGGCCTGAGGAGTGCACAGAACTTCTCTGCCTTCACTGAGGAATCTACCTTTGCTCTCTCACCACTGGGACCCTGGGCTCTTTCTCTGAGAAGGCAGGCTGGGCTGGGCTGGGCTGAGCAGAGCAGGGTTCTGCACAGAGCCAGAGGTACAAGGGACTGCCTGTGAGATAGTGAACTCCGTCCCAAGTGTGCCAGCTAATTGAGGCTGCTGAGGAAGGGACACCTGGGCCACGTGGGACTGGATAGTCATCTCTATGACTGGGGGTGATTGGGACACCTGTGTGCATCTCCAGGAGGTGAGATGGCAGCTGGGCCAAATAGGCATGAAGAGTGGGTGGGCAGCGCATACCTGTTTGTGGAGTCCTCGCTGGAGGAGGTGGTCCTGTCAGATGCGTATGCACACCCCCAGCAGAAGGTGGCCGTGTACAGGGCTCTGCGGGCTGCATTGGCAGGTGCGTGGGATGGGGGGCATATGGAGAGGGAGAGCTGGCCCGGGGCCTTCTGTGGGCGAGGCCGAGGCCCCAGGTCCTTCATTCGGTGGGCCTGGCTTTAGCCACCCTTAGGAAAAAGATTTGGTGGGGGTGGAGGGGTTGGGAAGGGAGACCTTTGGCTGTGTAGGTTCTGTCTTCTCTGCTGACAGCATGTGTGACCTTGAGTGTGGACATGTGTCCGCATGTCTGTGTAGGATCTACCTGTTTGTGCACTAACTTCCCCCTGCTCGTCCCTACCCCCACGCCCAGAAAAGCCGGCTCACTCCTTTCTACTAATTGCGCATCTCTCTCTCCTCTTTTCCTCTCTCACTGCAGCACTTCTTGTCCAAGACCCCTCCCCAGTACCTTCCCTTCCGGGTCACTCTTTCCCATCTCAGGGCAGAGGCCACAGGAGTCTGAAGCCAGTTGGGTGATCCATCCCCGGCCCCAGAGCGGCGAGAGTCCCTCTCCTTCTCCTGGGAAGGGAGCCGCACTTGGAGGCTGAAGACCTGAGACCTCTCTCCCCTCCTCTGCCCCGCCAGCCAGCCGCCTACCCAGATAGCTTGGGGCTGCCCAGGGCACACGCCCTTTCCCTGCGCTGCAGAGTCCCTCCCTTTTGCCCATCCTCATTGGGGCTTCAGGAATGGAGCGCTCCCTGTGATAGGTCCTAGCTTTTCTGGGTTGTTGCTGTTTGCATTCCAGTTTTGTTTCCCAACTGGATACTCTGGGGTAACCCTGCACCCCAGGTCAGGGGATGGGGACGGGGTGTGACCACGGGCTTCGCCCCTGCTCTGGCCGCTTGGAAAACGGCTCCGCTTGGGGACTGGCAGGCCCCTGATTGCCCGCCTCCACAGAGAGCAGCAGAAGCCCGGAGGAGCTGCAGATGCTCAAGATCCACCGTGGCGACCCGCAGCTGATTGTGCAGTTGCGTTTCTGCGGGCGCCAGCTCTGCTGCCGCTTCCTCCGCGCCTACCGCGAGGGGGCGCTACGCGGCGCGCTGCAGAGGTGCTTGGCTGCAGCACTTGCCCAGCCCTCGCTTGAGCTGCAACTGGAGCTGCGCGCCGGCGCGGAGCGGCTGGACTCTTTGCTGACGGACGAAGAGCGCTGTTTGAGTTGCATCTTAGCCCAGAAGGTGCGGCTGGCCAGGGTCAGGATGGGCTAGGGTGGGAACTCGCGGCTAAGACCCCTTCTGAAGGCGCACTCCCTTCCCTAGCCGGACAGACTGCGGGATGAGGAACTCGCTGAGCTGGAGGATGCGCTCCAGAATCTGACTTGCGGCTCCGGGGGCCAGGGTGGCGACGTGGAGGTCGCTCCAGCCCCCTTGCAGTCCCTGGTCTCCTCTCCGTCCGAGAAGCCGCAGCCACCGTCTGGCCATACTTTTCTATTCCAGGGTCAGCCCGTAGGTGAGGCGCGCGGAGAATCAGGGTAACCAGGAGGATGTAGTTTGGGGGTGGAGCGAAGTCTGGGCCGGAGGGAGAGCGGGGAGGAATGGGAGAACATCGGCTCTGGGGTTCCCCGCGCTCACCGCTCTTTAATACTCCCCCTGCAGTGAACCGGCCGCTGAGCCTGCAGGACCAACAGACGTTCGCGCGCTCCGTGGGCCTCAAATGGCGCAAGGTGGGGCGCTCACTGCAGCGCGGCTGTCGGGCGCTGCGGGACCCAGCGCTCGACTCGCTGGCCTATGAATACGAGCGCGAAGGGCTGTACGAGCAGGCCTTCCAGCTGCTGCGGCGCTTTGTGCAGGCCGAGGGCCGCCGCGCCACGCTGCAGCGCCTGGTGGAGGCGCTCGAGGAGAACGAGCTCACTAGTTTGGCAGAGGACTTGCTAGGCCTGGCCGATCCCGATGGAGGCCTGGCTTAGACCTGGTCCCAGAGAAAGGGGCGGTCGGCCAGGTGCCCAGCGTGAGTCTGGAGCACCTGGATGACCCTAGGACCCCTTCTGGTGCTACTGCCTATCCCTTATCCATCCATGGGACTCTGAGACCACACTTACAACCACACTTAGTCTGTCTGCTGGAGCTGCTGGGGTAGAGTTGACTGCCTTCCCCAGGAGCCAGACAAGCACCCACCAAGTTCGCTGGGAGTGTACTACTGCGGATTCTGCCCCAGATACTTACAGTGTGTGTGTGACCTGCTGCAGAGGTTAGCCTCACCCTCTGCCACCCCAGAAGAAGGGCTTCTGGCTAGCCCTCACCTCTTCACTCATCCAACAATTACTCATTAAGCACCTGGACGTTTGGTATTCTAGGCATTATCCTGGGTGCTGCAAATACTGTGGTGAACAAGATCCTGCCTGCCCCCACCTCAGACTCAGTGTGGAACCCTGGATATTAAGCAACGGTAATAAAGTGTAACCCTTTTTTCTGATGTGAAAAAAAAAACAAGGAGTTGTGGGAACATCGAGGAGGGACCTAACCCAAGCTGTGGGGGTTAGGCTTCCTGGAAGAGGTGAGAGTGAGTAGGGGTGGGGGTTAGAAGGTGAGAGAAGGGCAATGTTTTGGGCACAGGCAGCCTCAGGTGAGGTCCTGAGGAAGGTGAGAGGGAAAGATATCAGAAGAACACAGTTTAGGGCCGACCCCGTGGCGCACTCGGGAGTGTGTGGCGCTGGGAGCGCAGCGACACTCCCGCCGCGGGTTCGGATCCTGTATAGGAATGGCCGGTGTGCTCACTGGCTGAGTACCGGTCACGAAAAAGACAAAAAAAAAAAAAAAAAAGAAGAAGAAGAAGAACACAGTTTAGAGTGCTGGATCTGGAGGTGGGCGGATTTGCTGAGGCCACTTGGTGAGTTGGCGAGGCAGATAGATGGGGTCTGGCAAGCCATTTTACGGAGTTTGGATTTTATAATGAGGCCAGTGAGGGGCCTTTGAAGGGTTTCAGGAGTTTAAAACTGGGACGCTAATGAGGATGGGGGGTGGGGTGGGTATGGTGGCCCAGGCTGGGGCAGTGGTAGCAGAGATGGAGGAAAGGGGATGAACGGGCAAGAGATGTTTAGGAGGAAGAATAACAGGCCTGGTGACACTGGATGAGGAGGAGGTGAGAGAGGACCCTGGAATTTTTGCCTTTGTTAGTTGGGTCGAGGGTGAGGCTGCCTGCTGGGATGGGGCCCTGGGGGGATGTTAAATGCTTGCATTGTCGGGACAAGATGGGTATGATGTTTGTGCAGGACATCCAGGGAGAGAGAGTGGGGGCAGCTGGGTGTACAGTTCTGAGTTTAGGAGAAGGGTCAAGGCTACAGATTCATGAATGGACAGGTGGGAATGGGTGAGATTGCCCAGGGGGAGATCCTGAAGGACACCAACTAGAAAAGGAGCTACCCAAAGAGGAAGGAAGAAAAGCAGGGGATTTGGAAGCCAGGGGAATACCCACTTGCTGTGATATAGGCACCTGATCAGTCAATACTGAGCAGTGTCCATTGGACTCAGTAAAAAAGGTTACTGGGTGTGGGTGGCCCAAGGCCATAACACAGGAGTGAGTGGGAGGTGAGGAAGTGGAGAAAGGCAAAGAGGACTCCTGATGAGTCTGAGAACTGGAAAGAATGAGGCTCAGGCTGGAGGGTTTGCTTTTTTTTTTTTTTTTTTTTCCCTAAAAGGATCTGAACCCATGGTCTTGGTGTTATCAGCACCGCACTCTCCCGAGTGAGCCATGGGCCAGCCCTGGAGGGTTTACTTTTTAAGTGAGAACGGTGGTGGGAAGAAGTCTTCAGTAGGAGGAGTTGCCAGAAGCAGCAGAAAGAACCCTTACCCATAGCCCCTGGGGAGAGGATGGTGCTAGGTAGCACTGCTGGTTCCAGCAGCCTAGGTTCTCAGAGACCTTATGTGCGTTGGGGGGGATGGGGGAGGGGAGGTTGTCTTCTCCAGGCTCTACCACATGGGTGGGGATCTGGAGACCCTGAGTTCCAGAAAAGAGAGCTGGCAGCAGAGCTGGGCAAGGACTGGACCCTCAATCTCCAGAGCATCTCTCTGCCCCCCTGGGTCCCAGATCAAACCCGTACCAAAGGCCTCTAGGAGCACCCCCAAGCTGTACCAATCCCTGCCAGCCCAATCTGGCCTGCAGCAGTGCAGACATGGTCATTTCTACCTATGGGAGGCTACGCTGGGGACCTTGGGGCTCAGAATTGGACCTGAGCCTGGACTCAGACCCATTAGCCTCAGATGTGTTTGTCTTTGTTTAAAGCAGACAGGGATGGTATGGATGAGAGGGCAAGGAAGGACAGAAAATAATTCTGGGCTGAATTCCAGAAGACCTGGGGGCAGTACTTTTTGCCTGTGTGATCCTGGGCAAGTCGTTTAACTTGGGCCTGAACAATGAGAACTGCTGGCAGGGTTGTTGTGAGAATTGGATGCGCTGGCTTGTTTGCACGTGCGCACGTGTACTTGTGTGTGTGTGTGTGTGTATACTGCGGGGAATAGCAGAACCAGGAGTAAGGAGGCAGCCGTGTGTTCCGGGGGTGGTTTAGGGCGTTGCCTGGTGGAACCAAGGGCTGCTGAGGAGAGGCGCTCCAAAGCATAGGACGGGATAGTGGCCAGGTCGATGCCTAAGACGTTTGGCTCCAGGGATTTGGACCCGTAGGCTTAGGGGCTACTGGTAGCCTAGGCCCCGCCCTATTCCGGAGAGGTGGGGGTGGGGGTCAACCAGAGAAGTTGATACTTCTTACCAACCCCGGGAAAGGCGGATTTTGGAAGCCTGAGACAGCATCGAGACCCACTCTTGCCAGCGAATCTCCCGTGAGGAGGATCCCACTCAGGGATTAGTTCCCACTCAGAGACAGCGCTCTCGGCTCCGGGGCGGAGCTGAGCTCCAGATGTCCGGGCGCGCACAGCTGGAGGGTCACGTGGCACGGCCCCAGCCCCCCCCTTCCTGCCAACGCTGCATTTGGCCCAGGCCCCGTCCATGGCCGCCCTTGGGACTCTGCACTGAGCCCCGGAGGCCCCCGGCGTCCGCGCCGCTCCCGAGGGCCGAGTGTGAGTGTCAAGATCCCAGGGACCGACGTTGGGGGGCGGGGGCCAGGAGGGGGAAAGGTAGAAGGGATTCGGCATCAGCGTGGGGGGGTGGGCGGGGATGGGGTCGAGGCTACGCGTCTCCCTGCTGGTCTTTGGGGCACTGTCCTGGGCCGGAGCTGGGGGCGAGGAGGAGTGTTTGGCTACAAGGGGGAACTTCTTGTCCCTTCAGGCTGCCCGTTCCGGCGGGTGCGTCCCCGAGTAGGACGACAAGAGGGGGATGAAGAGCCCGTAGCTGGAGACCCCCGGGGCGTGGCCTCCCGCCCCTCCTCTCGGAGAGGGCGGGCCTGGGAGCCCCTGCCCTCTGCCTGCTACTGCCTCGGGGCCCCCCCGATTGCGACCCTTAGAAGGGAGGGCGGGCAGGCCACGCGGACATGAGGCGGCGGATGCGCCTACGCCGGGACGCGTCGCTCACGCTGCTCCTCGGCACCGCCCTCGGCTTCCTACTGTATGCACAGCGCGACGGCTCGGCCCCGACGACGAGCGCGCCGCCAGCGCGCGGGAGGGCGGCACCAAGGCCCACCTCCGGACCCCGCGCGTTCCAGGTACCGGACGCGGGTGCAGCCCTACCAGCCTACGAAGAAGACATACCAGCGCCGCCAACGCCCACAGGACCCTTTGACTTCGGCCGCTACCTGCGCGCCAAGGACCAGCGGCGCTTCCCGCTACTCATTAACCAGCCGCACAAGTGCCGCGGTGACGGTGCACCCGGCGGCCGACCCGATCTGCTCATCGCTGTCAAGTCAGTGGCGGCCGACTTCGAGAGACGCCAAGCGGTGCGCCAGACGTGGGGCGCTGAGGGTCGCGTGCAGGGGGCGCTCGTGCGCCGTGTGTTCTTGCTGGGCGTGCCGAGGGGCGCAGGCACAGACGCTGCAGACGGGGAGGGGGCGGGCACGCGAACGCACTGGCGCGCCCTACTTGGTGCTGAGAGCCGTGCATTCGCGGACATCCTGCTCTGGGCCTTCGACGACACTTTTTTCAATCTAACCCTCAAGGAGATCCATTTTCTGTCCTGGGCCTCCGCCTTCTGCCCCGACGTGCGGTTTGTTTTTAAGGGCGACGCCGATGTGTTCGTGCACGTGGGAAACTTGCTGGAGTTCCTAGCGCCTCGGGATCCGGGGCAGGACCTCCTTGCGGGTGACGTGATTATACATGCGCGGCCAATCCGCACACGGGCCAGCAAATACTATATCCCCGAGGCTGTGTACGGCCTGCCCTCGTATCCGGCCTATGCGGGAGGTGGAGGCTTTGTGCTTTCCGGGGCCACCCTGCGCCATCTGACCCGCGCCTGCGCGCAGGTTGAGCTGTTCCCCATCGACGATGTCTTTCTGGGCATGTGCCTGCAGCGCCTGCGACTCACACCTGAGCCTCACCCCGCTTTCCGCACCTTTGGCATCTCCCAGCCTTCAGCGGCGCCACATCTGCGCACCTTCGACCCCTGCTTTTATCGCGAGCTGGTTGTAGTGCATGGGCTCTCGGCTGCTGACATCTGGCTTATGTGGCGTCTGCTGCACGGGCCACATGGGCCAGCCTGTGCACATTCACAGCCTGTAGCCGCAGGACCCTTCCAGTGGGACTCCTAGCTACCCATCACAGCCCCCAGCTTGTCTCCCAGCTCCTCACTTGGTCCCAGGATGGGGACAGAGTAAGGGATTTCCTAGGCAAATTATTGTGGTGTTGTATGTGGTTCTTCCCCAGATCACTGGGTGTCTGCCACCACAGAGTCCCAGGGAAAGAAGATTGCATTTGACTCCTGCTGGCCCACCCAACCTGGAGACACTCTGGAACCCGTGTAATGGGGACCCTTATAGCCAGAGTTAAGGTGGTGGACCATCTCTTGCTCAACAGGCCCAGAGCGGTGGGCATGTATTTGCTCCTAGTACCAGGAACAAGTACATGTGTTTGGGTAGGGGTGACAGAGACCGATGGAATCCCTCCACACTCCTTGGTTTGGACCCGGTAGGATGATGCAGACACATGCAGGAAGTCTCCTTCTCAAGGCCAGGCCCCAGAGGGAGGCATGGTGGGGTCTGGCCTCAGCCTTTATGGATCTGGCAGGCATTGTGTCACAACTGAACCTGAAAGTAGACATTTTGCTTCCCACGTGCCCTTTCAAATTGGAGTCCCAGCCTTGTCCAGATCTTAAGATATTGCCCTTCTACAGTCTGCTTTCCTGGAGCCAACCCCTCCTCGGCCCTGGTATGGCTGGAACACATACAGGGACAACTGAATGTATGGCCCTACCTAGTCTTATTTTTCTTCAATTTTTTTTTGACAGCTGGATGGTTAGGGGAATGAAACCCTAAACCATGGTGTTACAAGGCTGTGCTCTAACCAACTGAGCTAACCAGCCAGTACCCCATACCTAGTCTTTCCCAACATCCTACACCCACACAGTGATGCCAATCTCCTACTGGAGGCTGTACCATCCCCTTCAGAGGAGCCAAGGAACATCTTCCACTAAAAATTTCCCCATATTCTTCACCCCCTTCCTCAAAAAACCAACATCCCCACACTTTAGTACAAACATCCCAGCAACAGCATATGGGCGGGCTGTTGCTGAGGACACAGATGCTTTATTAGAGAGGGGATTTGGGCAGGGGATGAGGAAGGTTCCCTCATTCCACGAGGATGGGAACAGTCCTGGCTGCCCCTGACAGTGAGATGTGCAGGGGTCTGTGGCCAGGCCACAGTCCAAATGGGAAGACACCAGTCAATCACAAAGTTATGGATGTGCCACACAAGCCTGGCTGAAGACCCAGGAACCACATAAGAGCCTGGGACAGGTCTCCTGCACATTCATCATTAAACTATACAGGATGAGGCTGTACATGAGTTAATTACAAAAGAGTCATATTTACAAAAATCTGTACACACATTTGAAAAACTCACAAAATTGTCATCTATGTATCACAAGTTGCTAGACCAAAATATTAAAAATGGGATAAAATTATACATTTCTCTTCTCAATTCTTTTCAAAAGGATTAATATTTTTAAAGCACATATATGCTACTTTCCATTAGCAAAACCCATGAAGAGACCAAGCAGCCCAGCCTTCCTTGAGCCCCCAGAGGCCTTTGAGCCATGAATAGGCCTGGCCAGGGGACAGTGCTCAGGGTTGGGGCAGGGAGCCAGCCCACAGTGCAGAACAGAATGCTGAAACACAACAAAAGGAGTAAGATGTCTTTGGCTAAAACTTTGGCATTAAATAAAAGAGGCAAACAGGATGGAAACATGCAGCACAGCCCTGTCAGTCAGGTTGGGGCAGAGAGGGGGCACAGGCAACCTTGAAAGCTGTCTCCAGGGGTGTAGGAACCAGGCCTGGGCACGTATCTTGTCAGTAGAAAGCTGTGTTTCAACCAGTTGGGTGTGCCTACTGGGCCTGGCAGAGAGCACGTGCAAGAAAGAACAAGGAAAGGCAGGTGGCCACCTTGGCCACAGCCAGCTCATCAAGTAATTAAAGTTGATGTAGTGCAAATGTTGCAACCAAGTACTATAGACATGCTACCTGCTTGCCCTAAGGGTCACATGGCAATGTGGGGCCAAAGGCAGGACTTTATCTTCATCTTGGGTGCCTGTGTCTTCAGCCACAGAAAGAGCCCCAAGTTTTCCCAAAGTGTGTGGGATAGCAGTTGATGTGTCCTGCCTCCTTCCGTGTTAGTCGAGAGCTCCTGGGTCCAGATATCAAGGCTCAAAGTTTGTGCTTCTCTTTGTAGTCTGTGTTCCCTGCTGGCACCAGCAGGCTGAGGACGGACAGGGGAGTATCTGGGCCCCTCACTCCACAGCAGAGCACTCAGCCTGAGCCCCACGTCAAAACATCACAATAGCCCTTGAACACTGGCAAGGTGTCCAAGACAACCCACAGGGTGGCACACAAGGGCCCGCTTAGGAGGTGATGCACAGTTCCATGGGGTAGAGGGGGATGGGTGGTGGTGTCCCTAGGGAAGCTCCACTGTTCTCAGGTGGGCACCAGGTCTGGGGGGGCCATACAGGGTCACCGAGGCAATGTGGTTGTTCTGCATGACCTGGTGTGAGAAGAGGATGGTGGGTCAAGGGGGAGGGGTAGAAGGGATGTAGACAGATCCTGTGCACGGGGCTTGGAGGCTGTGTGTGTGACACACCTGCAAACAGGATTGGGCTTCTTGACCCCTCGACCTCCCCAACTCATGCTAGGGGCCTCTGGCTGCTCAAGGATCTACTTGTCCTCATGGTATACACAGCCTTTCTCACACCCATTTGTTCAGTCCTTCTGGAACTGCTGAAGGTATGGCATCCAGAGGGAAAACAGGGGCCTCCCATCCTTCTCCCAGGTCAGCAGGGCCTCAAGAGCCACTCAACCACAGTACATTCATTCACATGGCACTCAAGGATTCCTAAAACACCTGGGCCAGGCCTCACCTTCCCTGTCCTTCCCTTCCCCACTATGGCCATGTTTTCAGATATAAACATGGGATCCCTTTTACCTCTCATTTTCGTCCGTTTATACACCACTGCTTTGGCCTCCGTAACCCCAGATTTCACCAACACCATTTCTGAGCCCTTACCTGCTATGTGTGGGCAGGCCAGGTACTCAGCAGATAGGGTTGCTGGGGAAGGATTAATCTGCCCAGCATGACAGTTAGGCTCTCCCCAAATTCCCTCAACCACTTGCCTATCCCTACCATGACTAACAATCTGCAGCTTATTTCTAGGCTCTCCAGGACTTACCTCAAAGATCATCCGCTGAAGACCAAAGCAGAATGTGGAGCCAAATGGGTTGGTGTTGTTTGGGGAAGAGGACCTGAGGCCAGAGAAGCCAAAATTAGAGGGGCAGACAGAAGCCAAGGCCAAGCAGGGCATCCAGTCTGTTTTGGGATATGAGCTATTGGCAAGCTATCTCTCATGGGTGTGAATATACGGCCCTAGGTGTAGGAATGGCTTCGCTTAACTCAGAATCCTACATAGCCCAACAGAGCACAGAAAGATACTGGGGTGGTGAGAGGTCAGGAGGCCCCTTTCAAGTGAGAAGTGAGAGGGAGCCTCAGGTAGTATGGCAACCAGTAATGGAGCTGTGAACTATAATAAGTAGCAGCTTTGGTGAGAAAAAAAGAGCCTAGGACAGCCAGTCAAGACTTCCTCCCTTTCTTATAACTAGGGGTGAGAGGGACACCATACCTGGAGGAAGGGTGGGGAAAGGGGAGCTATCCCCACAAGCAACTTCTCTGTCACAGGTACACATGAAAAACAGTGGACCCAGTCCTAATGTGCAGGGTGGAGTAAGAAGTATGTTTGTGGCAACACCAGAAACTTCTGTAATTTTTAAGCAATACCCACTGCCAGGTTCCCCTGGGCCTTCTGGGCTGTGAGGAGCAGGATGGGGTGGTCAGAGACAGTAACCTCCCACTCACCTGTGTAGGACAACGGGCTTCTCCACAGGATGGCCCAGGAGCTCTTGGATGTTATCCCACTGCAAGAGGGACAGGGGGCAACAGGGCTTAGCACGGACCTGAAAATGCCTTTGAACAATGTTCTAGACTGCTGGCAGGCTCATACCCACCTCATTGTCAGATAGGAAAATAGCAGCTCACCTTGCTGTAGGTTGTGCATGTTTCTGTCTGACCATCTGCATTTTCTGAAAAAGAGAACATGGGGTGGGTTGGTAGCTGGTCCAGCCCACTATGGCCCTAGCCCTAAACAGAACTGAGACCTGGCCACCTTTTGTACTGGGGATGAAGTATGTAGGGAGGACAGACAGTTTGTTTTGGAATTCCAGGGTGGAAGAGGATGGAGGGGTGAAAGGAGGTCAGTCAGGTGCAAGCTCCAGTGGGCAGTGGGTGGTAGGCACCAAGACTGTGCTGAGGGCACCTGAATGATCATCTGTAAATAAGAAACTCTCCCCTCCCAAGGCCAGCAATCCCAATCATAGGAAAAGGTCTTGAAGGCCTCCAGGAGACTCCATACCAAGAACAAGGCAGCCTCCAGAACAAGGAGCACATCCCAGAGGAGCTGAGGATATGGCTCAGGTGGGCAGAGGCTCCACAAACCTGACCACTACCACCTCTCTGCTTGGATCATTCTCCCTTTTCACAGTGGGAAACTAACTCCACAACCTCCTCCTTACCCTGAGGGCACACACTACTCACCTTTCTTTGTAGTTAGTGGGATCTTGAACTCACAGCGGTGATAACTAGAGAGAAGGCAGATGTGTAAAGGTTAGGTATCTTGGGAGGCTTGACAACTCCCACATCCCAACCCTGTACCCAGGAAAAACAATCAAACACACCTGCCCAAAGCCCTGGCTCTGGGCCCCTGACACAGCATTCACTGGGGGAGGCCAGATTTAGGCACTGAAGTTAAACAGAAAACAGCATCGCCCTGGGGTCTGAAAAGCCCATCACCTTGCTTTCTGAACCTGTTTCTCTACTTGTAAAATAGGTACAAAGTGGAGAGATGTAAGGCACTGGACACTGTGCCAAGAACACAGCAACACTCAGTAAATGTTCACTTCCCATGCAACTGTAGGAATTCAGGTGTAGATAAATTAGTGAACACCCAAAGCCACATGCTCTCTTTCCTGGGGTTTTTCAGCCCAAAGTTCACTTCTCAGAGGGGCAGGTACAGGTGTACTCACATGTTAAAATTATAATGCCCAGGGTAATTGGTGTGTAGGACAAACTTCTTCACTTTGTGTGTATTTGCATCAAAGAGGATGTCCTGGGATAGAAAACAAAGGTGCTCAAGTGGGAAATGTTATTGAGGCAGGGAAGGGCCTTTACAAGGGCATGTGCAACTTGGAGACTCTTACTCCACAATGGGATGCCTGCAGGCAACAGCCTTCTCCCAAACAACAGTCAAGGGGACAGTTAGGGCCAAGCAGCCTTAACTGGACATTTTTGGTGTGGGGGGACCCAACCATCCACAGACCTGGAAGGCACAGGGGCTGCAACTGCCACTGCTTGGGAACTAAAACATGTAAGGAAGATCTTTCCTGCAAATGACACCTGATAAAAAATCTAACAGTACAGATTTTGGCTCAATAGCTATCAAGAAGATTTAAGGGCCACCTAACCCTTGAGGGGCTCAAGGTACCTGGTCATTCTGAATGCCATGACCTACCAGACCCTCCTGGCTTCCATTAAACCCTCTATGGGAGTTGGCAACCACTGGAATTGGAATTCCAGCCTGCCCTCTCACCAGAACTTGGACCTCCTATCCCCCACTCCCTTCTCAGCTTCATATCCTGCCAGCTGCTCGGGCCTGTGACCCAAGGGTTAGCTCTGACTCTACCCCTGTACCAAAGGCCAACTAAGTCTTATTAAGGCTGGGCCATTTTCTCTGCCTTCCTTGCCACCTATCATCACTGGCCCTTGAACTCAGCAGTCCAACTGCAACATCACCATTCCCTTCTGCCACCATGCTACCCTCAGAAGTTACCCACTGATCTCACAGTGGCTCCCCTACTACTCCTGGCTCATGTTTGGTCTTTTCCATGTAAGCAGATTCAGTCTCTCCTTTCTCTCTCTCTGTAATCTACCCTTTGCTGCCTCAGGACCTCAGACCCTGGAAGTCTCAAAGGTTAGATGACCAATGGTCCAGGCCCATCCTGCCCTCTGAGATGTTCCCTGCTGGTGCATTGTTTACATACTCCTTTCTCATACATGCATCCTACCCACCAGCTGAACATGCAAAGCCACATGCTCTCTTTCCTGGGGTTTTTCAGCCCCAAGACTGCACTGATGGTGCCACTAGCTTCATCCAGCACCCTAGGTCCAGAGCACAGGGCTGCAGCAATGCCTCTAGTGTGGTCCTCTAAACATACACATGCACACTCCCACTGTCTCTAAGCCTTTTCAATCTCCTTATTTTGTGACTCCAAAATAAGGTCCTCTGCTCTACAAAGTGCAGTTCCCCAAACAGCTTAACACGAATGATTTCTACAGCTTCCATTTGTGGAGCATGTTTCCCTCAGAAAAGAAGTCAAGATGTACCAGGGAACCTGGCGTTTCTCAGCAATCCTGGTGACAGGAAAAGTCTACTTTGGGGTACCAGAGCCTATGTAAATCAATAGTGGGCAAAGCTAACTGGGCTAGGTTCCCCAATGCCCAGGCACGGTCACAGCTGCATGTGTACAAACAAGTGTACAAACAAGTGTGCAAAGGTGCCCACTCCCCACTCCTCTTAGAAAAATGAAATGTTTCTCTAAGGAATCACAACTTACCACCCCAAGAGTGAAGTAGTTAAAAAAGTAGTCATTGCACTTAGATGGAACTTGCTTATGAGGGGAAGGAGAATGAATTTTCATCTGTTGGGAAAAAATAGCAATAAATTATAATCCAACCCCTTAATACAGTTTTTGATTAAGTGAAAGTCTACAAATTGTCTTGTACAACATTAAGCTGTTGGTTAGGCAAGAGTATGGGAATCCCAGCTTCTGGTGCCGAGCAGTCCAGGAGGAGAGGGGGCCAGCTGTGGTTGACTATGGACTGGGCTCTGGTCTCCAAGGAAAAGCAAGCACTATGGACAGGGACAGAGGCAGGGCAATTTGACAAACAGGGGTCAGAAAAAAGTTTTCAATTTACTTTGCTATCACCATTAAGTAGCACAGGTTCTATGGGAAAACAGGAAACAGTTTATGTTTACTCAATGTTAAAATAGTCTTGATTTAAAAGAGAGAGAGAGAGAGAGAGAGAGACTGCCTATTTACTCAATAAACACATTTCCCTACCTTATCTTCTGACTTATAGAAGACCTTGTGTGGAGAGCCAAGCATGCTAAGAACATCTTGGCAGGAATCACCAAAATACACTGAACGTTCAAATACCCGCATCTTGGCATCTGCTAATAAGCCAGGTCCGCAACCTGCAGAGAACAAGGTAGAGGCTGTCAGATTCTGGTCAGGACCAGAGATCTTGACCTTTTGGGGGCACCAGAGAGGCTACTGGTTGCATGATGTATTATCAGGTCTGGCCCAGGGGCAAGACTGCATGCAAGAATAAATACCAGGTTAGGGCCGAGCCCGTGGCGCACTCGGTAGAGTGCTGCGCTGGGAGCGCGGCGACGCTCCCGCCGCGGGTTCGGATCCTATATAGGAATGACCGGTGCACTCACTGGCTGAGTGCCGGTCACGAAAAAACGACAAAAAAAAAAAAAAAAAAAAAAAAAAAAAAAGAATAAATACCAGGTCATCAGGGCTTAAAACTATGAGAGATAACTATTTACTAAAAACAATACTGGAGACTCATTCAGTCCCCCGAAAGTGACATAGAACTCTGAGAATTTCATTTGCTTACTCACTATTTCCTTATTGCTGCCTACCATGGGCTAGGACACTCGCTAAATGTTGAGGAAACAACAGTGAGCAAAACAGTGCAGTTTCTGCCCATAAGCTCCACCACTGGAGGTTACGGTGTGGTACAGACCATCGTAATCAGATCATCACACAACCATGGTAAGAACATTAGCAGCAGGTGTTAAGGAAGGGTTTAATGACAAGATACAAAGATTTATGTTAAGAGGGACTTCTCAGTGGTAGCCCCCACTGGAGTCTGAACCTGTAAGGTCATACTATAGAAGAGACAAGAGTGGGTGCTGTCCATTTGGCTCAGTTGGTTAGAGCACAGCCTTGTAACAGTAAGGTCACAGGTTCGAATCCTCTCACCAGGCAGAATAAAAAAGAAAAAGACAAGAGTGAAGCACCCATTAACTCACTCTCTAATTCTACACCAAGATCTGACAAAGCCTTCCAACCCAGATAAAAGCCACTATCACTCAAAAAAGACAAACTAGGAAGGTGGAGTAATGAAAAAACCTTCTGATTCGCCAAATGTAATCTTTGGAAAGAATCTGACTTTTCTCTAACGCATTTCAGAAATGATTCCAATTAACAACACTCACAAATACAGAAGTAGCTGTGGAACAGTTGTGGGATATACTAAAAAGCATATGTACTTCACAGGGCCTAGTTTTCCAAAGTCTTGCAGTTTCCAATATTGACCTTGCAAGGACAGGAAATTTTCCTCAGGCTATAAGTCTCTGGTGTAAGATAAAGAATTGTGGCACAGCAGGTTGCTGGCTCAAAGACAGACTAGTTACTGATTGTTATGTAAAGATACTGAGGGGCTGAGGCCGTGGCGCACTTGGGAAAGTGTCGCTCCGGCTTCGGTTTCGGATCCTATATAAGAATGGCCGGTGCACTCACTGGCTGAGTGCTGGTCACGAAAAAGACAAACAAACAAACAAACAAAAATAAATAAATAAATAAAAATAAAGATACTGAGAAACTGCTAGAGGGAGAAGGAATGTTTGTTAAAATCAAAACTTTTGTTGATAGCTTTACTGGAATGTCATCTGGCTTGTTTCGCTGAAAGTTACCAGCCTATATTGTTAAAGTCTAACCCCACCTTTGTTCTCTTACCGTAACTTCCTGGTCTGGAAAATAAATGCAGGAAGAGAACCCCAATTCGGTGTTAATTTTCCCAAGGAAGGGAATCCCTCTTGCTGGAGGGCCCTGGGAAAGTTAACTACTTTGGGGCTTCTCACTGCTCAGTAGAGATGGGCTTTGAGTAATCCTTTGCGTCTCCATCACCCAGGGGAAGTGGGGTGACAAATCCGTAGGGGACGAAGCAACACAAAGCAACAAACAGTGATAGACATACCAGCAGTGTAATTTCCCTATTCTGTGGATGCGGAGAGAAGATGTTTTGCCCAAAATAAAAAAGGAAGCCAAGAATCAGCGGAGGACTGCAATTCCTGGTGCCATGAAAACCACTGACATCACCTTTTTCTGCACAAGGCTTTACAGTTGTCAAAACTCTTTCATGTGTAACAAGCCATTTTCTATACATGCAGAAGACTTCAGAGAACCAAAATCTGAAATAACTAGGTACTGAGTTCTCCAACTAAAGAGTTTCTATTCTCAGCACATATACACTGAGTGGCAAATATACGTTATGTTTAAATTAACTATGTCCTGGGAAAAGCATGATCCTCATTAACTTCTGTCCCTAAATTCTGCAGCTTAGGCAAGCTTGAGTGACCTATAGAACCCACCAAAACAAAAGTCCTTCAAGCTGGACTGCGGGCCCAAAGTCTCTAGTGGACTAACACATTTCTTCTAGTACCAGATACTTGTAAATGTCCAGATGGGGCTGCAAGGAAGGAACCCTGCACAGGTGAGTCTTTTCTTTCATCTCATTCTGCTTGAAGCCTACCCAGGTAAAATTACCCTCAGTTTTAGACTGTTTTAGTCTGTGATTCCTGGAGTATATCTTCTCATAAATTACTGTGGGCACCAAGATAGGTGAACTGACTTCCTGTGTTAAATGCATCACTGTAGCCACACTCCATAAGGAAACAGATGTGAGAAATGGGTTGGTTGAGACTCTTGTGCTTGCCAAAAGAAACTGTCCATGAAGACTGGATTGCATTATAATTCTGTGAGACCTGACTTAAAGTGTTTTCCCTGCTGACAGAGTAAGCTTGAGAGGAGTGACTGCTGGGAGCATGCAGTGTAAGTTGACAGCCTGAATCAGCTGAGACTCCCACCCTTAACAGGCTCCTTCTGCTCTTACCTGTGATAATAAATGGCCCCAATCCTTGACTACCCTGCTATTTCAAGCAGCAATCCTCCTAAGAAGACACACTAAGTCATCTGACCTTGCTGTCACATCTCAATTCTCCCAAAAACTATAGCTCAAGTGCAACACTCCTTTAAGTAGTTGTTGTTCGGCCTTGGCTAGTAAACCACATTTTAAGAAATTTCTAGGGCCAGCCCGTGGCTCACTCGGGAGAGTGCGGTGCTGATAACACCAAGGCCACAGGTTTGGATCCTATATAGGGATGGCTGGTTAGCTCACTGGCTGAGTGTGGTGCTGACAACACCAAGCTAAGGGTTAAGATCCCCTTACCAGTCATCTTTAAAAAAAAAAAAAAGAAAAGAAAAGAAATTTCTAACCTGGAGGTTGTGAACTAATTGTTCAGGGAGTAAGCTCACAGTTTATATACCAGATTCTTAACAGGTAAGAACCAATGCCACAGAGATGAAAGACCCTAATTTACAAACAAATGCTGGTTAGACTGTGAGCTCCATGGAGGCACTGCCCCTCTGTTGGTTGTCAGGCTGTCTTTCTGGGGACAAATACCACATTGGAGATCCCAGTCCTATTAAGCATGTCCCAAGGCCCAAAGCAGTTGATACTAGCCAGGCATGAGAAAGTCACAAAATGAGGCATGGATCCTGAGGAGAAGAGGTGGTGACTTTTTCTTTTCTTGTTCATGGTCAGCAAAACTCTTGGCAGGGTGTGGCCAAACCACAATTCAACAAGTCCCTCCTGCCTGCCTACTCCAAGAACCTGGCAGTAAGGGTGGAAAGGGGGAAAGCAGACAACACTGCAGCCCACAAGATATACCTCCAAGAAACCTCAGAACAGAGGCAAAGCTACATAAGTACACAGCAGGTTTATGTGCGTGCAGAGGAAAGCAGTGCTATTTGTTGCTTTTAAGATTTGCTAATGATAGGACTATGTCCTGTCCCTTGATAAAATTAAACAAAAGCTTTAGCCATAAACATCTACATCATTTGTTTTCTACCAACCATCTGGCAATGGACTGAATGCTTATGTTTCCCTAAAATTCATATGCTGAAATCCTAAATAAAAAAAAAAAAAAGAGAGAAGAAAAATTCTTACCCCCCAAGGTGATAGAATTTGGAGGTGAGGTCTTTGGAAGGTGATTAGATATGAGAGTGGATACCTCATGATTAGGATTAGTGCCCTTAGAAAAGAGACCCCAGAGCTAGCTAGCCCTTGTACCACATGAGCACACAGTGAGAAGTCTCTGTCTGTGAACCAGAAAGTAGGCCCTCATCAGATAGTGAAATCTGCCAGTCCCTTGATCTTGGACTTCCCAGCCTCCAGAACTATGAGAAATAAATTTGTTGTATTTTGTGGTATTTTGTCATAGCAGCCCCACTGGACTAAGTCATATTTCTAAGCAGATGGGATTTTAGAATGTCTTAACATGGATATGATGGGAATCCACCCACTTCAAAACCAGTAACTGACCTGCAGCAAGTAGGCGAAGTCGTAAACCTGAAGGTCCAGTTCCATCTCGAAGAACATCTACACTCTCAGCATACACATTGCCCAGGAAACAGCTCAAAGGCATCACGGGAGCCCTGGGGATAGGTACAGAATAAGCAGAGGCTTGGTTCTCTCCCTCAGCAAGCCCACAGCCTTAGCATGAAGCTTACGCTGCTCACACTTACTTGGTATCCTGTAGGCTATTTCCGCTGTAGATGTACATTCGTTTTACAGTTGCTCCATGGGGTATTTGGAGAGAAGCTAGGCCATGGGCAAAATTGGGCTGCAAATACAGGACAAGAGGTTTACTAAGGGCACACTGCAAGTCATGTGATTCCGTCTCTGGTCCTCCTTGGCACTCATGGTCCTCAAGAACTGGTTAGGTCAAAGTACAGACTCAAACCTGACTCTGGGTCAATAAATTCATCCCCACCATGCAAGTTCATCTCTAATTCTACTTAGGTTTTTTTTTTTTCTTCATTAGAGGAAAATGCAAGAATGCCTCTTTAATAAAATGTAAGCTTTACAAAAATATATCATTTTCACAACCCCAAGGAATCTGTTACCTAAGGATGAATAAAATGTATGCTAAAAGCAACAGGATGAAATCTAGAAATCCAGGATGAAACATCCAAATTCTAGGCCACTGAGAAAACTGCAGCGAATAGAAGCAGCAGAAGCTTTAAGGTAAGGCATGACTGGATTTATCTCTGATAAATAAGCCTCGCCTCAAACCGTGGTGGGAAGTACCCTCCCTCCTGGGCCTTGTTCTTCCTCTGTCAACCCCAGCCACCCTACTTCCCTTGGCTCCTAAAGAGCTCAAAGACAAAGAAACCAAAGAAAGGCTGCCTACCCAGTCCCCCTGTCCCATGGCACTGTCTGCTGACCCATACCACATGGGCACTGGGCAACAAATACCAGGCTAACCTCATACTTGGGAGCCTCAGTCCACGAGTCTAACTGAAAAGAGAAAGACAGTCCTCTGAAGTTGAGGTGGAAGAGCTGCTCAGCAGAGTTGTACACTGTGGAGGTGGGGAAGAAGAAAATTACATGGTTGATTGGCATTTGAAGTTGCTAACATAAACTAGCCTGGCAGGGAATAACGACTGGCAACACCTTCCTTGTGTCTCATTTCTGAACTGACCTACTAGGTTGAAAACAAGGGGAGGAGCTTTCCTTCATACCCAAGTACTAATCCTACGAGAGCCTGACTTCAGGGAACTGGGAGGGATGGTGCCATCAGCCAGGTTTATCACTTTGGGCAGCCACTGATGACCACAGGAATCAGATGGACTTGGCTTACCTCCAGGATGGGTTGCTCCAAAAGACTGGTCAATCTGCTCAATCGTAGGAGCTATGGCTTGAGAGTTAAAGTGCACTCCACTGAAAAACAAAAATAGTTTTTAATACTAGGCTTTGCAAGATGGGCACATAGATCATGCAAAATGGTGGCTGTATTAATCTTAAGATACTGGCAAGTTGAGTCTACAATTACATCAAAATAAAAAGTTTAATGAAAGAACTTTTAAATAAGAGCAAATGAATGAGGTCAGAAGGTCAATTCTCATGAGGCTGATACAGAGTTGATCCTCTGGGTCTTCCCAAGATACTACTGATTCTTTTTTATTTTTAAAGATGACCGGTAAGGGGATCTTAACCCTTGGCTTGGTGTTGTCAGCACCATGCTCAGCCAGTGAGCTAACCAGCCATTCATACATAGGATCTGAACCCATGGCCTTGGTGTTATTAGCACCGCACTCTCCCGAGTGAGCCACGGGCCGGCCCAAGATACTACTGATTCTTAAAAGCAGTAGAGAAGAGAAGCTAGACCTTGACATATGAGGCCCTAGCAAGAACTAAAAGACAACTAGAACCTGCAGGTGCCAGTACTATTACACATTTGCTTTATCAGAAGAGCTGCCTGAGCCTGCACCAGGAATGCAGTCCTCTTCACACCATCACAAAGGGAAAGCAAAGCCTGTTAAGGAGGTTCACTGCATTCTAGATGCTAGCATAACACCTTGCCATAATGGGGGCTCAAGTATTAATGGACTGTACAAGTCATCCTTATTTTTGTTCTAAAAAGTAGATCTTGGCTCTAAAATGTTGGTCTCTTTGGCATTCTCTTTAGCACAGGCTTTGGAGTCAGACCTATCTAGTTTGTCCCACCTGTTCCTCATGAAACCATGAAAAGAGGTGCCAAAAGATGCTGTGCAGGGGAGGACAGCTATGACCCCGAAGACTGTCACATCACCTCTAAACTGAGGTCCTGCTTTGTTGAGAGGATTAAATCACATGCCATATATGTGAAGTGTTTAACACAGACCATGTTCTTAATGAGATTTACTTTTTTTCCCCAGGAAACTAAGCAGGCTTGGAGGTTGCGTCAAGAAATCATGGCACCAGGCTGTAATCTCTGGACTGCTGCAACTGGGAATCCTTTACTAACTTAATGAAGGTAGTAGATAAAAGCCTTATGCCAAGTGTGACATATACCAGCAGGGGAGAAAACTTACCAATATTTTAACTTTACTTTAGTCAAGTCATATACTTCAATCACCTAAAAAATAAAAATGTTTAAGAGTTGTTAATGATCTGAAGTTGATGACAGACTGAAAAAGAGTAAAAAGACACATATAATAGTAAAGAAAAAAATCTACCACTAGCCCTAATTACCCTGAAGCTCCACACATTATCTTTTGTTCTCATGTTAAAATTGGGGGGAAGGGCCGGCCCGTGGCTCACTCGGGAGAGTGTGGTGCTGATAACACCAAGGCCGCGGGTTCGGATCCCATATAGGGATGGCCGGTTTGCTCACTGGCTGAGCGTGGTGCTGACACCACCAAGTCAAGGGTTAAGATCCCCTGACCGGTCATCTTTTAAAAAAAAAAAAAAAAAAAAATTGGGGGGAAAACACACACACCATAACCTCCCCTCTTCCCCTGGACTGCTTGACTGATGTCCATGGATGCTGTGGGTCAAGATCCATATCTGGGTCATACTGGGGCACATACTACCCCATAGGACGAAGACAACTTCCCCAGAAACTAATTCATGCAGTTGTTAAGAATATGCCTTGGATAAGGAGCCCCTTTCCTTGCATTCCATACTTTGCCACATTATAAGAACCCAAATCAAGTCACTTTCCAAAACAGCTTATTTTAAAAGCTTACTTTGTTTACAAAACAAATAGACAGAGGGGGAAATCTATCCTGCTAGAAAACAAGGCACAATACATTAGCTCAGGACAAGTGTGACAGTATTCAGTCATGCCCCTAATAAGAGGGTTCTAGAGAACCTGAGGACCCTTGTGAAGTACGCTCTTGAATGAGTAGAGCCTTAGATGAAATGCCAAGAACTCAGGGTAGAAACAAAGGAAAAGGCATCAAACACTCAGCCGTAAGTGGTGTCAAGTAATAAGCACTATGAAATCCTCCACACAATGGTGTCAAGGGCTTGGCAGCCAGCGCTATGGCTAGCTGGGGTCTGGAGCACCATCTACTATCCTCCCGCTAGGAGGTCTGGCCCTCACTGTGAGGCATGAGCAGAGCTGGCTCAATGTCTGTCCTGCCAATCTGGACCTCACTGGAAGGGACTGTGGAGCACTGTGTGGAAGAGCATCTGGCACTGCTATAGAAACTGAGACAGAAAGGTACTTCACTTTTGACAGAGATCCTGTCTAAACTTTAAGAGATCAAAACATTGAATCAAGTAAGAAACCTACTGACCATTAAGCAGCTATTTTGTTCCTACTACCTGATAGAAAGAACTGCTCCCTCTGCTGGGTAGTCATAGCACTTGAATGAACCCTTTCCTCCATACTCGCGTATGCTGTTCACTGGTCCCACCAAGTCAAGCCTCTTGAGGTCTGACTCATTCAGTATACATAGGGAAGGTGCTCAGTGCACATGAAGCAAGTCTGCCTGGTATGAAGCTAGTTAAGGGCAATATGAAACTTAAAAGCATAAAAAGAGATGCTGGGAGGGGCCGTGGAAGGAAGGGTGGGAAAATTAGTTGTGATTTAGAAGACAGCCAGTGTTCCCTTCAGAATGCGCGAGCATGGCAGTATAACATGCCAACCTGGTATGCCATTTCATTGAGGCCAGGGCCTCATGCTGGCAGAGGGCCTCCATCTTCAGCAGTCCGCCAGAAGCTCTGCTTGTAGCAGGCATAAGCATTCCACCTCCCTGAATGCTATCCCTATAGTTGGCCAATGATCCCCCAAATGCTTCCCACCATCCACTCTGTGGGAGTGGGCCTCACCTACCTGCCAATAGCTGTATAGGTCCAACACAAATAGGTACTTCAACCCTGCCTGCCCAATGAGAACAGTGGGTCAGAACTAATCATAGGGCACAGAACTTGTAGCAAGGGACCAGAGTGCTGGACTTTTTGGAGTCCTTCATATCAGTAGGAGAATCAATAGCAGATTTTGGCCCATGGAGCTCAGTGGACCACAGGGAAAGCAGCCCGTGATTTTTTACTTCTGGGCTGGAGAAGCCCCTGATTTCCCCAGAGGGGAGGAGACATGGCAGCAGCCAATATAAAAATGGAAAAGACAGGTGGCTGTAAAGGTTTGTGACTTGTAAAGCCTCATTCCACAAGACTATCTCTCTTGGGCTTGAGGCAGGGAGTGGGGAACAACTATAGGAGACATCATCATAAGATTCTGAAGCCTTTGTATGAAAGGGCAGGCATAGGTCAGGTTGGGGCTGGTGCCAACCCAGGAAACCTGGGTGATCACATCCTCACAGTTTTCAAAGGTTCAGGCAGGGCCTCATCCCTCCTTCATAGGGATCCCACAAAAAGCAGAAGAGAACTGTCAGGTTCTATTTTACCTCCCTTTTCATCCAAAGATACTTCACATTCCTCACATTTCTGAACACTATTTTCTTCAGCTTTTCTCATTTATTTACCATACCCCTTGACAGAATCTAAACCATTCGCAATCCCAGGGCCAATTACCACATGCTGGTAATATAGGGTTACAAGCCAGGTATCAAGTAGACTTATTCTCTCTGTCTCTCAGTTGTCTAGCTGGTAAATAGTACCCACTCACAGGCCTGTTAAGATTAAATTAGGAAATGCAAGTAAACACTCAGCCGTGTGCCTAGCATATACTAAGTGCTCACTAAACATATGCTAGTGTTTATCCTCACCATGCTGTGGTTCTATGGGCTGCCTAGTCATCCCTTTTTTTTGCGCATTTAGGTTACTTCCAGCTTCTCATTACTATGTGAGAGTTTGGATGTGTTGTCCCCCAAAAGCTCATGTGGAAATCTGATCCCCAATGTGGCAGTGTTGGGAGCTGTTTGGGTAATGGGGGCAGATCCCTCATAAATGGATTAATGCTCTCCCTGGTAGATGGGGATAGTGAGTTCTTGCTTTATTAGTTCCAGCGACAGCTGGTTGTTTAAAGGACCCTGGCACACACCCCCACCCCCCGCTCCCTTGCTTCCTCTCTCCATGTGATCTGCTTTTACCCGCAGACTGGCTTGCCATTTTCCACCATGAGTAGAAGCAGCCTGAGGCCCATGTGACATGCAGCTGTCCCAGAATCATAGGCCAAATAAACCTCTGTTCTTTATAAATTACCCAGTCTCAGGTATTCTGTTATAGCAACACAAAAACAGACTAATACATTATGAAATGTCCTGCTATAAACATCTGTCAACATTACCCTCCCCTCAACCTTTTTGGGTTATGTTTCCTAAAGAGAACTTTCACCAAGTCAAAGGCAAATGACTATTTGTAAAGGTGTTTCCACATTACCAGATTAATTTTCCTCCAATTTGTGATTATGCCATATTGAAAGTCATTCTCTGCCTTTCCTAGTGTGGAACTTTTGGCCATCGGAGATAGGAATGAGGAATTCTCATTCCCTGCACTGATTCTCTTTCCATGTTCTGTTTTCTCCCCTCAGCAGCTCACTTGTGATGGGATGATGAGAACTGGGAAGTACCTAAGTCTTTTGGGAAGGCTACTCCATAACCTGACCAGGACAATGGCTCTGGCATGTTGCTGCCCAGAGCTCACATTCAACCTTGTAATTCAGTGTGGCATGAGTCTGATACCACATGACTAACCTATGAGGCCCAGGCATTTGTAAATAGTGTGTATTAAAAACACCCTGGACTGAAACATGTGTTAGCAAATTGCACTTGTATGCCAATTAAGACAACCCTACATACCAGCAAGTTGTTTGTTAACGTTTCCTCAATGGTGTTAAAGAATCAACTCATTGCTGGTAATGTTAACCCCAAGCCCCAGCATTCCAGGAAGATCAGTTTCCATTTTCTATCTTCCAAGTCACACTGACACAAGAATGAAGTAAAACAAGACAAGATACATAAACGTGACTAAAGTCATTTGGGATTATTTGGTAGTTAGGCCCTATTTCTTAATGCCTTTTAAAATACGGACTCAGGATAAGCTACATCAAATACTTAGCTCCTCTTGTTTTCCTATTCGACATAAAAGCCCCTTTCCCACAGCATGTTGCCCAAATCTTCAACACTCTTTCTACTTCCCCTCTGAAGGCTGGCACAGTGACCCTTCCCAGCCTCTTTCCAACCACCCCAACCCACTCCCATCTTCTCTCTTTTTAGAGGAACGGGCACAGCTTTAGTCCCCCCCCCCCCCCCCCAAATCATGGTGGTCTCTGAACCAAAGAAGTCCACACTCACTTAAAAGTTTCTGAAACATCTCACAATAACACATATTAATCAGCTCCAGAAAGACTGGCTCTGCCGGATATGAAACATTAGTTGTCATTTATAGTTACCTTAAGTCTCTGGTTGAAAGCATCAAACAGTAGTTTGATCCCATCCTGAGTCAGGTTAAGGATGAGGTCATGGCTTAGAGGAGACTACAAAAACAAAAATAAAATACACTTTGAACAACTGATTTATTCACCAGCACCTACTCAAAGCGTTACAATATACATGCAACATACAGGGAATACCTAAGTGCAGGCAGTCCCTCTCTCTTCCAGCTAATGAGGTTTGGAAGCCAGAAAAGAACTGATGCATGAATGCATAGTATCTTCTACTTCCAGCCTGCAGCTGCTGCTTCATAACATTGAAAAGAGCCTCTCCCTTCCAGGCTTGAGTAAAAATACTTGGGGGTAAGAAAGAAAATTATGTGAGTAGATAGGTCATTTTCTTTTGAGGCTCCAGGGTCCACATCTGCAATATGAGTTTACTGCCATCAAACCTACAGAGCAGTGAGTGAGAAATACAGGTCATGTGAAAAGGCCTAGCCCAGGATTCAAACTCAGCAGATATTGCTTATGCATGTCAGCTGAACCTACATCCATTCACACCCAGACTCTTTGTACCATCCACAGCAAACACATTTGATTCTTGAAATGTTTTCGGCCAAATTCTAGGACAAAGAAATACCTTGTGATCTGATTATATATCAGATGATACTCTCACTCCTTTCTTCCCTCCCTCACCTAACTACCCCCATCCCATATCACATGTGCTTCTTTCTGAAAAGCCTAAGGATAAGATGTAAGGAGTCACATTTCTACATTTGCCCCTTCTGAGTCCTGGGGAGGGGAGTAGAAGCACAAACCAGCAAACAAAGCCCTGATGACCTTGGGTGACTCTCAAAACTTCTCTGAGCTCTGGTTTCTTCCTGGGAATACTTTCATCCCTTCCCTCCAGGTTGTTCTGAGGACAGAGATAGTAGGTCAGAAAGCACCAAGTATAGCGCCCAGCACACAATACTCTTTCCTCTTGTGTCTGCCCCATCTGCATGCTTCTGGTCCAATGCAATCAATTCAAAGACTCAATGTCTGAAGACTCCACAGCCCTGACCCAGGATGCCCAAAAGCAGAAGAAAAAAATACCAATACCCAAAACCCCACACTTCTTGAAACTGGCACATAGCTGCTCAAAAGGTTTAGAGAAGTTTCCTTACAGAACTTCTCAAGGTAGACAAAGTGAAGGACAGTGGTGTGACTGTCAGAGAAATGGGCTGGAAGGCCAGGTTTCACTGCTGGTGTGGGCTTCATTAGGGAAATTTTCTCCAAAGAGCCTTCTGGGATTAGCTCAAACTGTGTGTTCCCCTCCACCCCATTAAGCTTCACAAGGTAGCAGGCCCAGGTAGCACTATCATGCTTGGCAAACACTAGAACAAAGAATCTTGCCTGGAGAAGGAACGCTGGGAGGATCTGGATTTTCCTACACTTGGTCTCAAGATCTGAAAATTTTTCCCCAGGCATTGTTACAATTTCAGGATATAACTGAGCAATTTCCAAAAGCAAGCATATCAACTCTCACAATCAATGTTTTATTAATATTTTATATCTCTAGAACCAAAATACACATGTACTATGAAGTGTTTAAGCAAGCCCTTCCTATAACCCAGCTGTTCTCCACATGAAACAGTTCAGTAAAGCTGTCCGCTACTAGTTAATGTATTTCCCCCCCTAAGAAAGATGGGATCTACTTGATATGCATATTTAATCTCCAAGGTGTGATTTTGAGAGACAAAAAGATATTTCTAAAATTTTTAATAGGGCAAAATGCTTTCTGTGCTTGGTGCGAAGCAAAGAGACAAATGGGAAAGGAAGGGAAGAAAGCAGGCAGAAGAGAACAGGACCCACATTTAAGAAGCACCACATCAAAGCTTGGAGATCATCTCCTTTTGATCCTTGTTAAAAGATTATTCTATTATTAGGAAACTATACTTATTTTACAGAAGGAGAATCAGACCATAACGTACCACAAGTCACACAACCAAGAAATGGGGAGAGCAAAGATCTGAATTAAGATCTGCACTCAAAAACCCATGTTTTCTAACTGGTCATAGGTTGCTTAGAAGATACTGGAGAAAACCGGCTTAATACTCACACTAATGTTCGTACCCAAATACTGGAATGAGAGACAACAAAAGTAGTGATAAAGAAATATATTTCATTTTTAAAAATTGGTTAAGAAAGTTTAAAGCCTATTTTCAAACGCATCCAAATTTGGGGTGCCTAAGCCTGATTTTGCTGAATGTGTACATGAGTATAAGCTCAAGAAGCAAACCCATTTTTCCCTGTTTGATGGCTGCTACTTGATATTCAAACAGCAATCCAGCTGTGCCAGTCAGCTTCTCCCAGAGTGTCACCTCTGGAGGTGACTCAGTGACTACAGATGCTGTTTCAGTAAACAAATCAGTCACCACTCACCTGCTCGCTGTAGAGAACCTGGACATTTTTGATGATGCGACAGTGCTTCTGAAGAATGGCTACTGCCTGAGCCAGAGGCATTCCTGAAATAAAGCAAGGACACCTGTGTAGTCACTTGGGTTATCCTTTTGCTGACATCTACCACTGTGCTAGTCATTGGTCCCCACAGTAAAGCCTGGAGAATGGTTGGGGCTACTAAGACCTACATATGTATGAATAGATAAAAGTTCAACAAGCAAAGCTAGAATAAAGTTAAGCAGCAAGCACTAAGGGAATAGTCAGACTGTTTTAGGGGAGGCAGTGAATATACAAAATGGATTCCTGGAAATAGGGACTTCCACATGGTTCTCACACAGGCAAAGGGCTTGGAGAAAGCAACGTCAGCATGAACCAAAGAACAGAGTGAGAAAAGCACTGATTGCATGACTCCGGAGACCAAGGTTCTAGTCCTCACTCTGCCATGGATTAGGTATGAACTGGCATCTGTCTCTGCATCTCTCATATAAGGGTCTGTTAGAGCATGTGACTTGTAAAGACGCATTTAAAAAGTTTAGAATCACACATCCACTAGAATCAACTTATTTTACCAAGGATTTTACTGAATTCTTACTTAAAAACCCACCAACATCTAACTCTTAACATCTGGATTTTGAACTCATGGCCCATTATAAGCAGATTTATATATGAGGGTATTTCAAAAAGTTCATGGAAAGACTCAAATTATCTTTTAATTCAAATTTTCCATGAACATTCTGAAGTACCCTTGTATGCCTTCAGTTTAAGTTATCCAAATTCCAATGACATCTCAAACATTCCAGGGACTCACTGAGATTACCAAAAAGTTTGTTTTCAGAGTCCATTATATTTTAAACAAGAAGAAACATACATACAGGCAGCTCCTGGACCATCAAAAAACAAAGACTCATAGTTTTATGAGTACAATGACAGTGTGTCTGTTATTCATCACTCTCTGGATTCCCAGCACCCTGCTCAGAGCTGACCACCTAGTGGCTACTGAATAAATAAATATTCTGTGGGACTGTAGGATTGTGGGGTAGGTGACAAGAGAAAGGGAGGAAGAGAGACCATCATATCACCCCAGGATAGCATGGTGGTTCACATTCAAGACTAGTTGACTTCCGGATCAAGAGGATGAGATGTGCAGTAAAGAGCTTTCAAATGAAGAATTCGAATGTTAAAAGCTTGTGGCCCATCTACAGTTAAACAACAATCTGAGGGCTGGCTGGTTAGCTCAGTTGGTTAGAGCATAGTGTTGCAACACCAATGTCAAGGGTTTGGATATCCAGAACGGCCAGCCACCAAATAAAAAATCAAACAAAGCAATCTGATCCTGCCCTCATTTGAGGGGTCATTCTTCAGCCTGAAGAAAGTTGAAGGGAATCAGAAGGCTGACTTATGATCTTAAACAAAGTACTTTTCAGCCTTCTATAACATACGGCCTGGTACTCAGTAGAAGCTTAATAAATGTCTGTTGAGAATATGAACAGGTTGGATGCATCACTCAGCCCTGCCATTCCTGAAATGGAGGGATATTTATGCCATTCCCTTCCACAGGGAATGGGCAAACATCCATGTGGAGAAGATAGATAAGCTGTTAGTTTAGGTGGCAAGAAAGAGAAGGCCATATGGCTTTTCTAATCCACACGGCACACACTAGTTTCTCGAGGGCGGGTTCTTTTCCACTTAACCACATGAAAGTCCTGGTCTCAGCAGCTTCAAATCCTGAGTCACCCAGGGATAAACCCACCCCGAGGAGACAAAGCAGCCACAGTGACCAATTACCACACAGATACAGGTAACTACAAAAGGTCTCTAAAGGGAACCAACTATATGAACGGCAAAGAAATGGGAGTACTGTCCCAGCTCTAACAGAATCAGCCTTATAAACTGTACAAATCTATGTTTTACAGATCTCATCACCTGCCTGCTTATCACCTTCCAATGGCTTCCCACGATGGAGACAAAACCCAAACACCATGTCACCACCAGCCTTGAATATTCTGGACCTTGTCCATCTCCCCCTTTCCTTCCACTGCTCATCATGTCTCCTGTTACTAGCACACAAGTTCTTTCCCACCTCAGGCCTTCGAACTAGCTCTTGTTACTGCTGGAATGTTCTTCCCATAGCTGACTCCTTCTCATAATTCAGATCTTGGCTCACAACTCACTTCCCTGACTGCCTTATTTAATGAAGCCTCCCCATCCCATTTATTTATCTGTTAAGTCTCCCCTATATCCTCTTAGGATATAGTCTTAAAGGCTAAGGACCTTGTCTGTCTTGTTCACCACTGTACTCCCATTACCCAATCACCATGCCTGGCATAATTGTAGGTGGTCATAAACATTTGTGATAACAAGCAATTAAGTAGAGCACATAGGTCCTATTACCATGGATCCTGGTGACCAGCATTCCCTCTCCAAGAACTCTCATCATCTTGTCACCAATACCACTCTCTCCTGCTGTTCCTCTAACTTTCCCAGGTTCTCGATATTTCTTCTGCCCATCCTTCATTCAACCAACCATGCAGTTTCTGACTCAAATCTCAATTTGTTTTTTGTTTTTGTTTTAAAAAGATGACCAGTAAGGGGATCTTAACCCTTGACTTGGTATTGTTAGCACCACGCTCTTCCAAGTGAGCTAACTGTCCATCCCTATATAGGGATCTGAACCCGTGGCCTTGGTGTTATCAGCACCACACTATCCCAAGTGAGCCATAGGCCAGCCCTCAATTTGGTTATTTTGTATACATCTAAAGGCAAATTAAAAGCCAACAAATTAAAAATGAACTTTTCATCTCTGTATTCTGCTTCTCACTCCAGCATCGACCCAGTCTCTCAAGTCAAAAACTTCTAGATTTCTCCTTCTTCCCCACCTCTCCAAATCCAATCTCCAAACTGTTCTTCCTAAACCAATGCCCACCAACAGACTTTACTTTTCCACTGAACCCAGAAGCTCCTTGATAGTGTCTCAGGCAGCTACAACCAAACAGAATTGGGATTCTGGGAAACCTACTTTCTTCTCCCACCAGTACATCATGCTCTAATTATATTACCAAATTGCTTATAGTTCCTGCACACACCATCTAACTTTCCCACTATTTTTTTTTCCCCACTTGACTGGAAGATTTATGGCTCCCATAGGTCAGGTCAAATCCCCTTTCCCCCTCCACAGCACTCTATATGTACATCAGTGTTTGTAGGCGAGTCCACATAGTACATGCTGCCTTCAACAGAGTGAGCCTTCAGTCTCTGTGGAACAAGGTAACTTGGAGAAGAGGGCTATTTTCTCCAGTGATCCTTTAAATCTACCTTCTTTGGGCATTTTCAGGGCTGACTGCAACAATAAACTCAAAGTCATGCCTCCATATCAATACATCCTGCAAGTTTCATTGAAAACATTACTTCAGATTTGCACTGCCTTTTCTCCACCAACTGGTCAAACCATCAGTGGCATTCACAGAGATTCCACTTGGCCTATGTTTTCTTGTCCTGTGTTGTAGGCATTTCTCTCATCTCCCAGCACTATACAAAGGCCAGGAAGTCAGCCAAGAAGCTGGGTGCAGCTCCCCATTGTGATGCCAGGCAGATGATTGCAAGGGTCAGATACATCTGCATTTGCACAGATTCCAATAAGAAATCTGTTGACAAAGCTGGGCCCACCCGCAGAAGGGCAGAGCATTGGGAAGCAAGAAATCCCTATTCAGCTACCTGTTTATTATCTCTGCCTCTGAGCCTGTTCCTTACCTGGCAAATGGAGATAACACCTACTTTACAAGAGTTGTGGTGACAAGAGGTAAGCACTGGTTCTCTAGCCTAGGAATGTAATTCTAAAACACAGATTCCCTTCCCAGATCTATCCCTACTTAACAGCCCCAACCACAGTTTGAATGTATTGAGTATGGGGAAAAGAGATTGAGAGGGGGAAAATAAGTTTAAAAAAAAAAAGTCTGGGGAAGTTAAATAACCACCACCCCTCAGGGAGACACCATTTAAAAATGCAGATTTTAAGACCCATAAGGAATCATCAAGGTTTCCCCCAAAGTTCAATCAATGTACAGAAATGCCCTTCTCACTGTTTTTGGGTGCTATTTAGACAATTCCTTTGATTCTTAGAAACTGGCATGGCGAGGAGTCAGATTAGGGTGTCAAAACAACAGTTGACAAAAGAATCCTTGCTCTCCCACTCAGTTTTCTGGAAATCCTCATCTCAACTGATATCATAGTCACTACTTTTGACCAGAGGACTCAATGTTTGTACCACAAATAATTCCACAATCTAGTCACACAATCAAGCACAGTCTGAAGCTATGGCCAGGGTTCTTACCCAGCCCTGGTGAAGACAGAAGCTGTCAATGGGAGGAGAGGAAAGACGTTAACTAGAAGCCAAACAGCATTAACATGCTATCGCTTGCCTCTCACCCAAGCTCTTGGTGCTTCACAAGGGGCTGGAACATTTCATACCAGGGGAAGAACTCTGCAGCAGTGATGTAGGTTATGAGAGAAGGTGGCCAAGACCCCTGAATAAACCAGGCTCCTACAACCCACAGGAGGCATGTAGCCACTGAGCACTAGCAGGGCTCTACCAGCAATCTGTACTGCCAGGTTTCTCCAATATGCTGTTTCCATTGATATGAGTCTTCCACATTCAAGGTTAAGCTATAATCCAGTGGAGCAGCTGACTCAGTCCAGTAGCCCATACCAGAGTGACAAAAGTTCAGGCCTGCACAAACAAGCAGCACAACATCTGCTCCACCCCTTTTTCTTAGTGCTGGAACATCAAAGTAAACACACTGGGGTTACTAAATGCAAACAACCTTGTACACATAAAGGTAGTAATGTTGGGGATGGAGAGGGTGAAGAGAGAAAGCCCAACAAAATCAAAAAACAACCAAACTGCATTTTCTACTAACTAAATGTTACTTTCCCCTAACTCCAATTTCACTCAACCTTTAATTCTCACAGTTTAGGTCTGGGTTTAGAATTACACCATCACACAACACATAGACTACATTTCAAAAGGGAAGGAAACAGATTTCTTTAATACACACAAACTCCCTAACTGCCTTGACCGGATCCCCACCATCTGATTATGGGATCCAAGCCCAGGTTTCCCCTCCGAAAAGATGCAACCCCACAGCCTAGAAAAGCAGAGGGAGACAGACCAGAGACCACAGTGATTAGGGTGTCAGCCACTTCTTGGCCACTATGTCTGTGAAATGTTATGGAAATAACAATAGTACCGATCTTCAGGCCCCAGTGAGGGTTACTAGAGATAATTGCATTCAAAAGAGCAGGGCCAGGCATTAAGCGTTTAGGGCGTGCCAGCTATTATTACTATTGTCCCACCGCCCCAGGAGGGACTCTGCTGAGGCCCGAGGCGAGGGCGTCAGTACTCGGCTGAACGACTGACAAGCAGATCAGGCCGGTCGGAGCGGGCATCTAGTGCCTGAAGCTCAAAGAGTCAAGGGGACGAAAAAGGCGGGGGGGGTGCAGGGGTATAAGGAACAGACACCAGAAGCAGGGAGGACCTGGAGGGAACTAAGAATCAGCAAATTGGGTCCTGACGAAGGACCCCACACTCACCCAGCGTGAATTCCCATTGCTCATTCCCCAGAGAGCGTTCAGGCACCACCTCCAGGTCCAGCATTGGTTCGACTCGCCGTGCCCGGGCGGCCTCCCTGCGGCAGCGCAGACGGGACCGGAGCTGAGGAGACAAAGCAGCGGCTAATCCGCCGCCTCCGCCTGCAGGCCCGCTGCGGCTCTGCTCTCCACCTCCTTTCCAGGCGGCAGCGGCCGCACCGGCCCAACACCACACCTCACCTCAGCTCACCTCACCGGCAGCAGAAGCGGCGAGGAGAGGAGCGACGGCGTCGGGAGTGACTGCAGCAAAAGTGGCGTGCCGGGTCGTAAAGCGTGGCAGGGGCGGGGAGAAGGCGGGATTTCAAGAGCGGGGGAGGAGCCTAAGGTGGAGTCGCGAACTGGCAAACCCGGGATCGGGTGGCTGGGGCTTTGGCGGCGAAGGCTGAGTAAGGCAGGATTGTACCGTTGGGAAGGGCGGGCTCTCTAGGAGAGAGGAGCCCCAATAGTATGTGAGCCCCCACGTTTGCACACCACAGCACACACGTTTCACACGTCTACACAAGGAAGGGTACACGACGCAACACGTCACACAACTATACAACACCCTTCTGACGTCCACACACACATCCCACTCGCATTAACTGGGCTCAAAAAGGCGCGTACTGAGGCCACATCATCTGAGGTCCAGCGGGCAGGGAGGGTGCATAGTCTCAGAGCCCCACAGCCCGCGGACAGCCCGCGGGCACCCCGCCCCCCATCACCACCGTTGGGGCCGGGACTGATGCCGGCTGCAGTTGCTTTTAGTTGTCCAGGAATGACCCCTTCCCCACCCAGTCGCCCCTGGAGAGGTCGAACTGAAAACAAATGAGGAGTGGGCTAGAGTGCGTGTGGGGGTTGTGGTGGGGTCGAGGTTGGTTGGGAGAGAGAACTGGGTAGAAGGGGGAGGGGCCGGGCCAGGCCTCCCTTCTGGCTGCATCCAGATGTGCGTAGCCCCCCTGGGGCCGGGATCTGAAGGAGGCCAATCTCAGTAGCTTGGGAATTGAGCTAGCTTTGCTGCCATCTGTGTGTGATCTTGACCAAACCCCTGGCGCTCTCTGTGCCTCAGTTTCCTCATCTACAAGTGGGGAAGGGGCTCCTCTTGCATGTTCATCCTGAGCTTTAGCTCGTATCCTGGGGTACACTGAAACTAAAAGGCACCCAAGGCATCTTTTGATGCCAAGCCTTCACGGAAGAAGTCTCTGGATTCTTACAACCACCCTGAGACATGAGATTATACCCAAATTTACACGCGAATAAATGAGGCCCAGCGAGGTTAAAGACCTTGCCCGAGGTTCGTTGGTCCTAGGTGGCAGAACCCAAGTTCTTTCCATTGCATCACCGCCCCAGAAAGGTTTTTAGCAGGGGAGAGGTGACATGCTAAATTCTCAAACTGGCTTGATAGGAGTGTAACTCGGGAGGCTCTATTAAACTTTGAAGGGCCGGCCCGTGGTTCACTTGGAAGAGTGTGATGTTGATAACACCAAGGCCACGGGTTCAGATACCTATATAGGGATGGCCGGTTAGCTCACTTGGGAGAGCGTGGTGCTGACAACACCAAGTCAAGGGTTAAGACCCCCTTACCAGTCATCTTTAAAAAAAAAAAAAAAAAAAGATCCCCTTATTGGTCATAGAAAAAAGAAAAGAAAGAAAGAAAAAATAAATAAATAAATTGAAAGAAAGTGAGCCGAGATGGCAGGTACCGTTCAAGCTTTATTAAAGAAAGAAAATCTGCTGGGCTGTGCTCAAAGTAGCAGACAGCCCAGGGCTGCCCTGGAAAGGGGACTGCACCAGGTGTGGAGGTGGTAGAGCTTATATTGGTATGTTGGCGCCAAGAGCTGGATGATACCATCAAGGTGGGTCATTATGCTAATGTGGATGGGGTGGAGAACTGCGTTCTTGTGGAAGCAAAAGGGGTTTCTGTTTAAGTCAGGAGGCTTCTTGTAAAGGGAAGGGGGAGGGGAGGGGAGGGGAGAAGATGGGCGGTGCCATTTTGTACTTGGGCTTGTCTAAAGTGGTGCTGGTTACGTTGCAGATCTATTATAAATAAATAAAATTTGAAGTCGCATGGAGAAGGATGTGCATTGCAGCATCATATGTCAAAACAACAGAACTGGGTCATTGACGTGTCCAGTAGGCAAGTGGCTAAATAAACTGATGTTTGAGAAGATACGTTTAAAAAATGAAGTATGTCTCTATAGCTGATGTAGAAGGAGCTCCGAGAAAAAAGCCAAGTGCAGAAGTGTGCATAGCATGACCTCTTTCTTTCTCTGTAAAAACAAAAAAGAAACATTGGCCATACCAAAAAAGGAGAACATCTCTGGAAAGATAAAAAATTGTCAAAAATACCTAACACGGGGGCAGGGATCAGGGAGACAATTACCCTACTAAATAAGAATAATGAGTCCATTGTTTTGGAATAAGTTCCTGTACTAGGTCGCAAAAGACCAGACTAATAATCAAAATGGAGTCACCCTTAAGTTCCAGGTCTGACCTTCCAAGAAGTCAGGAGAAAGCCAATTTCCCAAAGAGGCCAGTTTAAATTTTCAATAGGTATGATAACGAAGTTTGGTCTGCTTTAATCCTTCCACAAGAGCTATAGCTTGACATAACCTGATGTTATTTTTCTATTCGGTCTTCCTGTGCCCACCTTACAAGGAAAAAAACTTTGAAATGACCAATCCACTTTTTGTTCTTTGTATCTGCTTTCTTCAGTCTTTTTCTGTTTATGAAACCAATCTCCTCTGCTTGGCTCACGGGAACACTTATTCTAGTTTATGGAGTAACATATTGCCCAATTCTAGAATTGCAATAAAGCCAATTGAGATCTCTAAATTTGTTGTAATTTTGTTCTTTGAAAACCCTTACTTACCATGTCAGGCATTAAAGATGTGTCTAAAAAATGTTAGTTGGGCAGCTGGGCTAGATAGTTTGGGAAGGGAACCTGGGAAAAAGTCCTAAGGTTGGTGAGGAGTAAACTTGGTAAATTCAAAGTGTCTGAATTAAACTAAAATCCAACCAGACTAGGGAATGGTCCTTCTGTTTAAAAAACAGTTGTAGAGGCTTATTTCTGGTGGAGAAAGTGGGGTGGGGCCTGAATTGGGGTGTGGTATGCCTGGTGGGGTTGTGGGAGAGGCAAGATGGAAAGCCACATCACTCTGGATAACAAACATGAAAAGGATTTTTAGTTGAAATCTCCCAAAAAACTGGAATAACAAGATTGGGGAGGCCTCTAAGAAACTCCCTGTTGGGATAATAGGCAGATAGGTTTCTGTGAACAATGTCAGTCAACAACGAAAGTTTATCTTTGCTCATTTAAATGTGATCCACCTCGCTGTTACAGGTGGGAGTGACAACTTTGGGATGGTGGTACTAGAAAGAGGCCAGAGCGCAGAGCCTAGTACACTGAGCAGAAGCAGAAAGTACCTCAAGGGAGTAGGCCAACTAGGGAGAAAGTCAGCAACAGCCATTTCCCCAAACTGAGGATGGGATGTTCAGAGATATTAAGTAGCTAATCATGAGTGTATTCAGGGAGGACAGGTAGCCATGGCAGCAGTACAAGCCAGACCTACAGGGCCAGCCTCAGATCACAGCATAGTGGTTAAGCTCATGGACTGAGAATTTGAATCCCAGTTTTGTCACAATAGCTTCATGCCTTGGGCAAGTACTTAACTTCTTCAGGCCTTAGTTTCCTGATCTGTAAAATGATCACACCTACCTCACAGATTTTTTTTTTAAGAGGTTTGCTCTTAGAAGAAGAGTGTCTGGCTTTGGGTGTAACTAAAAACTTAAAAAAAAAAAAAGAATCTAATAGTGACAGAGAATTTACAGAATCCACTGGCAGGATTTACAGAATGGATGTGGGAGATGAGAATGGAAGCCAAGAATAAGGACAAAGTTTTCCCACTTTGGTAGCTGGATGGATGGTGGTGTCACTCAGGAAAGTGGCTGGATGACAATCCTTCTGGTAAAACTGTGACATGTGACAACTTGGAAGGCAGGAAATGCAACAAGCTTGAAGTCCTAGGTTAAGAACTTGGAAAACAGAATTTTAGTACCATGGTGACTACTGGTTGTATTTGCGAAAGATCAAAAAAAAGAAAAGAAAAAGAAAAAAAGAAAAGCCAGTTTGAAAGCAGGAATGAAAGGTAAGTGTGTCCAGTAAATCAGGGATGGGGCCAACGGTATTGGAAAATAGTGGACTGGGGAACCTCTTCGGAAAGGCTTTACAAAGAACACTAGGAAAATTGTCAATTATGCCTCCCCAATTTTTTTCTCAGCTCTGAAATGTCTCTATGCCCACCAGGCCACCCTTAACCTCCCTATCAGGTTACCATATAATCAGTGGGAACAAGTTTCTTCCAGTCTTGTTCTCTCCAATCAACCAAAATGAGTTTCTCAAGCACCCACTCCATCAAGCTCAGTGGCTTTCTGTTCACCTTTAGGAATGGTCCAAATGTTTTAACATGGCTGGAAAAGCCAGTCCAACACTGCTTGTGACTCTCACCCTGGCCTCTCTGAACCCTTTCAGTTTGATCTCACTGCTGCAACTCCCTCCATTCTGTATTCCAGTCATAGTCAGCTGCTCAGTTTCTCAAACTTGCCAAGCTCTTGCGTGGCTGTATGCAATACTTGCAATACCTCCTCTGGCTGTTATAACGTCTGCCATCCTTCAGATCTCAGTGCAAGTCTCCTCGGCTGTGAGAAATGTCCTTACCCGTCCAATGCCAAAGGATGGAAATGGAGACACAAGGTACGGTGAAGCAAGACTTTAATGGCAGTCTTGCAAGATTGGGTGAATAAGGCACACCCGAAACAGTTACACCAAGCAATTTATTCCCTAGTGTGCCAAGCCCCTCCCCCAGTTCCTCATTGGCTGAGTGCTATGGGGTGCACAATCTTCCAGAACCTTGCCTAAGTTTTATTACTTCCTTATAAGGCATTTATTGTTCCCTTCCCTCTGGTGGGAAGAAGTGGGCTCAGGACAAGCCCGCAAAAAAGGCCTACCAGAAGTCCTGAGGAGGAAGAATCAGGAAGTAAAAAAGAACAAGGTACTAGCCAATAACTACCATGAGAAGTCACCCTAGGAAAAGTGTACTTTCAGGGGTTATCACACTACAAGTTAGTCAAGCAACCCTTGTTAAGCTATTCTTGAAAATGAATCATTTAGGCTATTTTCCCACATCAGGGAAGCCTTTTTTAACCATCCAGACCGAGAGAGATGCACTGTAATAGCCAGTACTTCCAATATAACTTAAACATTGTTACTGCTTTTGGCAGGTTCTGGGGCTACTGTAGGGTCCGGTCCCTGAGGGCAGATAACAGGTCTATTTTGGGCAATGGATACACATTTTTCTCATAAATGACCCTAAGCGGTAAATAATAATTTATTTTAATCTTTTTTTTCCTTTTAAAAAAACATATCCAACTTGGATGTTTTCACCTTAAAAAGGAAAACTAAACAAAAACAGTAATAAAGTCTAAACATTTTTCATTAAAAAAAAATTATTTTGGGCCAGCCCGTGGCTCACTTGAGAAGAGTGTGGTGCTGATAACACCAAGGCCACGGGTTCGGATCCCTATATAGGGAGGGCTGGTCAGCTCCCTTGGGAGAGCGTGGTGCTGACAACACCAAGTCAAGGGTTAAGATACCCTTACTGGTCACCTTTAAAAAAAAAATTATTTTTCCTTCTGGTTGTATGATCTATATCCTTTACCCACTTACAATCTTAATATTGATGTAAGCCAATATATACGATCTGAATTTTTCCTGTAGAAATTTTTCCTGCCATTTCCACCCATGATCTCACCCTACAACTCTAACTTCTTTAGCCTTGAAATATTTTTGAAATGCCATATATGTATATATCATGGTGATGCAACAAAAGGAACTGATGCTATCTAGGGAGAATCATGCCTTGAAATCTGCCTGTAAAAGACTGAATCCTTACCTTTAAAGAATGTTTGAAAGATTAAAACAAGAAAGTTGTCTTATAAGTACTTAGTTTTATATATATGGTAATATAGCTACGGTGGTTTTAAAAATACGTCCACAAATTGAGATCCCTCCCTTCAAGAGATGAAGCTTAATACTCCTCCCTTTGAGTATGAACCAGACTCAGTGACTCCAAAGCATATGGCAACCAAAGATTAGTTTATTAAAATAAAGACTGCAGCTTTCATCTTGGGCATGTAACTCTCTTACATCACTTGCTTTGGGGGAAGCCACCTGGCATGCTGTGAGCTGCCCTATGGAGAGACCGATGTGACAAGGAACAGAAGGAGGTCTTTGTCCATCATGTACCAAGGAATCAAGGCCTTTCATCTAACAGGCTACAAACAACTCAGGCAAGTAAACCACTATGTTAGTGGGCTTGGAAGGGGACCTTCATACAAAGTCAGGCTTTGAGATGACTGTAGTCCAGGCTGACTCTAACCTGAGAAGAGACTCTGTTCCAGAACCACCGAGCTTAGCTACTTTGAGATTTCTGACCCACAGAAAACTGTGAGATTAATAAGTGTTTATTGTGTTATGCTGCTAAGTTTTGGGGTAATGTGTTATACAGCAATGGATAATAATACAATGGCTTATAAAGCTTGAAAAGTTCCTCATTGTCAAAGGAGGCATAGATCAAGTAAGATTTTTTTTTTTTAAGATGACCAGTAAGGGGATCCCAACCCTTACTTTATGTGCCAGCACCACGCTCTCCCAAGTGAGCCAACCGGCCATCCCTACATAGGATCCGAACCCGTGGCCCTGCTGCCACCAGCACCACACTCTCCCAAGTGAGCCATGGGCTGGGCCCTCAAGTAAGATATTTTTCACTAAGCCACCCAGAACTTGCATACCCAAATATCTATTTCTAGAAGTGAGATACTTACTAAAACCATTCTGTTACTGCTCAATTTTAAAAATTAACCTTTAGTGTATGAATCCTAGTCTTTGAAATTTTCCTAAATGGTGTCAATTCAGCATTTAAAGGCATTTTTGTCATCTGCAGTTAAGTCTGGGGGTGAATACATAAAATAGTTCATTATGAATCAAGCTTAAGGCATACTTCTAAAGGAAAGGGCTTGGTGTTCTGGTGTGGGAAAATGCAAGAAGTCCTAAAAATGTCTGATATTATAATCAAGGTTAAGTACATATTCCTAAAACAACTTACTTGAAAGATGGTACTAATTTGGATATGTAATTTTAGTAATTTAAAAATCAGACCGGGTTTTTAAAAAACCATAATATACATTGGGAAATTGGTACACCTTGTGATATATACATTTAAAGTAAATAGGCTTATTGTCTTCTCTGGAATTAGCAGAAATGACCACTAGATGCCACTGTTGTTGCTTTCTTTTTTTTTAATACAGTAAAAAGCAAGATCAAAGTACAGTTCAGAAACAAGGAAATCAATTTTCATGTCATAACTAATACTAGAACAAAAATTGTTGGATTATATCAATAAATAGCCAAGACCCTGTTTTCACTACACAGAAGTTTATTGTGAAAGTAAATGAAACATACAAACACACAGTATGGCTAATGGTGGCAAAAACAATCTGGTAGCTTAAGGCAAGTTTTCATGGAGACGAATTTAGAAAAGATGATGCAATGATGTAATTTTGTTTAAATACAGATTATGGTAAAATATCAAATTGCATCAATAACTTAATAAAAGTAGTTTTCAAAGCCTGCACTATTGGTGAAAAAGGGCTCATGATCTTAATGCCAGCATTAAGACAGACAGAAGCAACACAGTGCTAAAAGACAGGAAAAATTCAGTATTTACAGAAGGATGGCAAACAGGGACATTTAATAACATCTGATCTTATTTACTGGTGAACTAAAAGCCCTTAGCTAGAAGCAATAGAGAAAAATGTACCATCATCATGTTATTTAAAAAAAAAAAAATTAAGTGCAGAAGTCAAAAACCAAGGAGTTCTGTGATAAAGTAACCTTAAAACACCACTGTAAGGATCACTTAAAAGGCGATTCCCTCAGAGGAAATTAGGGCACCAAGTGTGTAAACATGTGAGCTGCACAACACCAAATACCAACCAAATTCATTCATAGTACTTACTTACACAAGATCAGCATGGTCTTTTATGATGCATTATTGTTTATAACAATTTAAACACACTCCTTACCATGCATGACTTCAAACATATAACAAACATTTTTATTCTGAGATACAGGATATCTGTTTATGAATTATAAGACCTATATACAATGAAAGCCACACATCCCTCATTAATCAAGTATAGTTATATGCTTTTTAAATGCAATGACCTTATTCAGACTTCAGTTCATTTTCTGAATTGACTGTGTCAGTTTTTCAAACTCTTTAAAATAATGCCATTCTATTATGATAAAATACATTTTTGCAAAAATTCAGAAATGTACTAACATTTAATGAATATGACCATGAAAAATATTTCTAAAGAGGTGCCAAATGACTTAGCACTTTTTTCCAGTTTTGTATTAAAAAAAAAAAAAAAACTTGCACTCAATTTGACAGTAAGCCTATTTAAAAAATATTCTTACACTAATTCATCCCAAAAGGTTCTAGTAACAGTCCTTTTGCAAAATACTATATTTAACTGAGAATGCTTTTTCCAGAATAATTAATGGAAGAAAATGTATCCTCTGCACAGATGAACATTTTCTCTAAGACTAATCTTTCATCACCTAGCATTGTTTTTACAAAAGCATGCAATATAAAATACACATAAAAGCAGCTATCTTAAACATGATTTTAATACAATATTACCTTTGTAGCTGATTCATCACTGTCTCCAGTTTAATATGCTGTTACATACATGAAGAAGCTCCAGTATCCCTTTTCTGATTGACTTTTTAAAAAAATCCCTGAATAAAACAGAAGCCAGCTTGTGACTTCTTTAGGCATTTCAGTAGAAGATTATCATCTATGGTGAATATCTTCACCCAAACTCATGATTACAGAACAGAATCTAAAACTGATCTGGGGCAGGTTACAGTTAATACCAATTAAAAATTTTTATGTTTAAAAAGAAAAGAGTGCTGACTATTAACATTTAAAAGGATACTGCAACTTTAACAACTGTAAACTTTGTTAGAAGGCTGTGGTAGACAGCTCTATGCTACTAGGTTTTTAGTCTGTAAATAATGCAAACATCAGCAGCAGTTTTAAAATGCTGCAGACTATTAAAACACAAAAGGAAACAGGAAAACAAAACAAGAATGCTTATCTAAAATGAAGTGTATAACCAACACATCTAAAAGTACAAAAATAAATCAGAGCAACTGATTAGAGAAAACCCTCTGATATAAATTTCAATTTCTTGATGGGTTTCTAAAAGACATGAACTTTTAAATTAAAATGGAGGAAAAAAGAGCTTTACAAGTGGATAGTTTCAACTCACTAAAGTAATGCCAACAAGGTAAGCTTGCATAGAAAAAAATTTCAAATTATTACTGGCTACATGCTTAAAAAATTAGAAATGCAGGTATTATAGTGCAAAACCATGGCAGTTTGTGATGTCTGTTACTGCCTAAGGTTGAAAAATAGACCGTACGTAGTACCTCCAGTTATCACAGTTTCTGGTCTTTTAATCAATTATTTCTGGCAATTAGAAACAATATGTAGGTAAAGATGGGCGGCACATCTGCTGTGCTACTAATTAACGAAGTTTGAGGTCATCGCCACCACCTAAATTGGAACCAGGACTAGGGTCTTGTCTTCTTGCCTGCAATGACAAAATCATAATTTGGAGTCAAAAAGTGTTTTGAAAATCAAAATGTTAGGTATAGATAAAATATAAGACACAGTAGCACATGAGAAAAGTTCAACCAAAAAACTTTTCAACCAATACCTTCACATAACAGGCAAAAAAATTATGTATGACATAATTTACTTAAGTTTCCTTAAAAATCATTTTATATTCAAAAGAACATTATCATAAATATGTACTACGTATAAAAGAACAATAAATCTATGTTTACAGTTTTGGAACCAGATGGTTTAACACATTAGCCAGTCACCTTAGAAGCAAACTTTTCTTCTCACTAATAGCTGTCATTTATTGAGCATTTATTGACATTTAAATGCTAGGCAATGTTCTAACCACTCTCAATGAATAAACTAATTTAATTCCTTCTGACAGCCTATGACATAGATGCTATTATTCATCTCCATTTTATAGATAAAGAAACTGAGTTGCTGAGAAGTAGTGTATGGTCTACTAATTATAACTGGAAAATGTAGTAATAAATTCCATCTCTGTCAACTGAGCTTTAACTAAAAATCTCTACACCTCAAGAAATAAAATCCAGGATTACTATGGATAAAATATTGTTTCATGAATAAAAACAGAAATATAAAATTGGGGTAGTTGGTGCACCTATATACCCAGAAGTAACTTCATAACACTATTTACCAGTTAAGAGGCTTGACAATTATAAACACTGAGGATTTCAAGATTCAAGTTAGAAAAAACATTCCTACTTTATCTATGGCAAGTTACTTAATAGAGAGCCATCTACCAACTAACATATTGTATATGACACTCTCTAATATAAAGTTTTTATATAATATAGTGCCCTGCCCCTTTAGTTCACATGCAACATTTTATTTCAGTCTCTCACAAATTCTAATCAGCTTTCTTTAGTGTCTCCAAATGTTAGCCAAGTACAAACATCTGTTTGTACCCAAAACTGTTCCTACACTAACAGTTTTCCTATGTTAGATCCTGGCAACTTCCTTTTACCTGTGGTTGGGCAAAAACTCTTGAGGTCACTCTTAACATATTTCTCTCACACTCAACAGCGAATTCTGACAGCTCTACCTTAAAGTATGTCCTGAATCTGACCACTTTTGACTACCTCTACCACTCTCTCTCTAGTGCAAGCCACCATCATGTTTTACTGGATGTTCTTGTTTTTAGCCACATCTGTTATATGCCAGCTGTTGGGACTAACTTCAATTACCTGTACAATATTTTTAGCTAAATGAGATTGTGTATTAATAGCACCAACTGATTCTCCATTGTCTATGTCAGTTTTTGGAAACATACCTAACCAAAACTCACATTCTGATTTCAATTCTTAAGATCTAAAACAGTTGTTAGGGCTAGCTGGTTAGCTCAGTTGCTTAGAGCACGGTGTTATAATACCAAGGTCAAGGGTTTGGATCCCTGGACTGGCCAGTGCAAAAATAAATAAATAAAAATAAAATAAAACACTTGTTAGAGAGAACATCCTTGACCTTCAAGAAAACAAGTCATGCTTTACTGTAAGACCAAGTTTAGTCAAAAGCTCCAGCTATGTCATCATTTCTGAAAAGGGTTATGTTATTTAGGCAAAAATGACAGCTGCCTTGTTCACTTTTGAACAAATCAAATAAAACCCAACTCTAACTTCTTTAATCTTTCTTATAAATTTTGATATATTTCTCCAGCAGATTTTAACTATTTTTGTTAGCAGACTGCACAATGACTAAATTTTAACACATTCATCTTAGTTAAATAGGTTAAAGTTATGCTGCATGGTCACAGATTGCAAGTGCTATGGGATGCAAATGCATCAGAAAAACAATTTATGTTCCACACAATCAATGCTAAGTGTAGTATAAAGACAGATCAATTCTGCAAAATCAGAGATGGTGATATAAGCATCTGGTTTCAGTCAATGAAGGTTAGAAAGGGGCTGAGCAATGAAGAAACACTGAGAAAAATCAATCCTAATTATATATTTATAAATCACTACTAACCTACCAATAATACTTTGTGAAAAGAATATTTCAGCTTGTGTCTTGGGATAAGAGTAAGTTTCAAATTATTTTAATAATTATTTTAATTTAATAATTAAATTATTTAAATTAAATAAAATAATTATTTAATAATGGGAATGACTCCAAATGGATGACAAAGAACATTCACAAGCACTTGGGGGGTTTCCCCTTCTGGTCATGGCTGTGTAGAAATAGCCATAAATTTATTTGTTTAAAATAAATTTTTGGTTAAAGCATGGAGAATAGGAGTAAAAAAGTCATTTTGCTATGTATTTGTGGTTTTAATCTCTATTTACATTGTGAAGGAACTGAGGAAGATGTAAGGGAAGACAATGTGAAGGGGAGTCAAAAGTAGAAACAAAAAAAAGAGGAAGGGAAGTCTGACAATATGAATGAGAGGAGACAAGGGAAGAATGAGAGAGCTGGGAGACTGGGAGGAAATTTAATGCTAGAAGGGAAAATGTATGGGCTGTTGTGAAGAAAACAAATATAGAAACAGATTTAGGTTCAGTGAAATAGCTTCCATGGAACTGGAATTCAACAACTGGATGAGCTGCTTTGGGAAGCAGTGCTTCCTACTGTGGCAGTTTTCTAATGGAGGCTAGATGTTTTAGAAGGAATTCCTCTATGGGTAACAAGCTAGACTAGACGATGGCAAAGAAACTCTCTGAATGCCATCATCCTAAAAGCATAATGTCCATAATTTCTAGTTTCTTTCACTTCAGTCAATCCACATGGGCCCTTGATTATAACCTTTAATTATTTCAGAATAGGGTTTTAATATAAAGGAGACATCCACTGAAAGAGCCTGACTTCAGAACATGAATCTGTTTTTAATATTTATAAATAATTAATCTAGACATTTTACTACAGACGTCTTACCACCACAGTTGCTCCTGTTTTCTTCTTTCAGTATATTATCACCCCAAAACATGGCAAATCCTGTTTCTAGAAGGCAGTCATGAGATGACTCCAAACGAGAGACAAAGCACAATCACTAGCACCTGGAGTATTCTCTACTGGTCAGAAATGTGCAGAAATAGCCAAGAGCAAGGGTATCCAAATAAATAAAACTTCTTGGTCGACCTCCATTCTTTAAGATCATCAAAATAATTGCTAAAAACTCTTCATGAGAAGAAATGGCCTAATAATTAAAAATAGGTACAATTTATTGACTGTATACTATGTCCAGATACTGTGCTATACACTTTATGTTTGCTACTTGGCTAAAAGTCAGAACATAGTATTATAGAATTTTAGAATGGCAAACTACTTCAGAGATCTGGTTCAACTTTCATTGTACAGAAGATAAGCCTGAGACGGAGAAGGTCTAAAGTGATTTCCAAGAGGAGGCAGAGTCAGAACACAAACCCAGATCTCTGGAAAAGATGAACCTTTAACTTACAATCAGCACTAATGTCAGCCTCCTTGTTTATTGCTATTTCCCCCTATTGCTAAGCCTTGAGGAGACACAAGGCAGAAATTTTAAGTCCTAACATGAGAGAAAGGAATGAATTTTCTAACTTTCTAACTCATTAAAAGGTTAAAAAAACCGTGTGTGGGGGTGTCAGCACACAATTATAAACACTTGCGAGATAAGTAGACTAAAGGAGCTGGTCCAACAGGCATGTCAAAAAATATAGTTCTTATAAAGCTGCCTACTTTAAATATAAAGTAACATTTTGAAATAAAAGAAATAGTGGAAATAATCTACACTATTGGACTTGGATCAGGTTGGCTCTACCACTTTGGCTACGTAAACTTAGGCAAGTTTCTTATCCTCTTTTCAGCCTCAAACTAAAGATACACTTCATAACAGCACTTAACAGTCATATATGTAGGGCTGACTGTTAGCTCAGATGGTTAGAGCACGTGCTGATAACTGAAGTCCAGGGTTTGATCCATGTACCGGCCAGCCAACAACAACAACAAAAAAAAATCCTATGTAAAGCAAAAATTATAATGTATACTGCCTGGCATATAGTAAGCACTTATTTTATTGTTATTACAGCAAAGCTGTTCATTATTTCCTGCTGTAAGTTTATTGAATTGTGTCCCCCAAAGTCTGTATATTAGAAGCTTAATTCCCACTGTAATTGTTGAGGGTGGGAAATTCTATTATGGTAATTGAAAGGTGGGGCCTTGAAGAGGTGATGCTGTAACGAATGGATTAAAAGTGTATGACAGGGGCGTGGTTCTGAGGTCTTTAAAAGAAGAGAGAGAAGTCTGTTTTTTCTCTCTGCTCCACCACTTTTGCAATGTGATATTCTGCCATCACTGTCACTACCACCAAGTCTCTCGTCAGATGTGTTCCTTGAACTTTGGACTTCCCAGCCTCAGAAACTGTAAGAAATATATTTGGTTTTCTTTATAAATCATCCAGTTCCGTCTATTTTGTTATAAGCAACAGAAATGGACTAAGACACTTCCCAATTTACCTTTATGAACTACTTTTCAAATGTTAAAAAAAAATGCATCCTACAAATATAGTAATTTTTACAAAATAACCAAGATTTTTTTAAAAATCTTTTTTTTTTTTGGTTGGTGGCCAATACAGGAACCAGAACCCTTGTTCTTGGTGTTATCAGCACCACACTCTACCCAATGAGCTAACCAGCCAGCTCTCCTGTCCCCGCAAATAAATCTTAATAGTCTCTAGATCCTATGACAGAGGGCAAACCAAAACTTTCTTCTTCTCTTAGTATTGAAGAAGTCAGATCTAGGGCCAGCCCGTGGCTCACTCAGGAGAGTGCGGTGCTGATAACACCAAGACTGCGGGTTCGGATCCTATATAGGGATGGCCGGTTAGCTCACTGGTTGAACATGGTGCTGACAACACCAAGCCAAGGGTTAAGATCCCCTTACCGGTCATCTTAAAAAAAAAAAAAAAAAAAAAGTCAGATCTACTATCCTCTTCCTCCCTCATTGCTCCTCTTCCAATTCTCATTCTCAGTCTGTTTGTATTCCCAGTTTACTCTCATCTACTGCACTTACCCAAAACCCATCCCAAGAAGGCACAGTATAGACATATTCAAATGTTGATTTGTCGTTACACAAGAATGAATATTAGTAGAGTTAAATGATTTGAAAACTGAAGTCATTGAAAATTTAAAATAAACAGAGAAAGAGATTTTTTTCTTGGACCACACAGAATCGAAAGATCCAAAACCATGCAAAACACAAATATAATAAAGCCTTTTGCCTGTTTTTATTTCCAAATAGTTTCCACATAAAATTCTATGATTTCCTCGGGCCGGCCCGTGGCTCACTCGGGAGAGTGTGGTGCTGATAACACCAAGGCCACGGGTTCGGATCCCATATAGGGATGGCCGGTTGCTCACTGGGTGAGCATGGTGCTGACAACACCAGGTCAAGGGTTAAGATCCCCTTACCAGTCATCTTTAAAGAAAAAAAAAAATCTATGATTTCCTGAATTGTATTAAAACTGCCTATAGTAGAATAAGCAATAATTATTTGTTCATTCTCTGACATTAAGACAACCATTTATTTGCTGATATTTTATAATCTAACCAAATTAAAGCATTTTCTCGATAATGATGGAGAAATCTCTTTTAGCACCCTGTCACCTTGCAGCTGAACTAAGAGCCAAGAGTGAAGTGCTATATTACAGTTTTAGGTTAAGAGGCCAATCAAGTTGAATGTAATCTCTAGAAACAGAGATAGTATATACAAGCTGCTATCAAACAGATGACAATGGTATCTCTCCAATTCATCTATGATTTGAGCACTCACTAAGTCTGTCCCTTATTAACCTCAACCTTCCTTTACAAAAGTAAGACATTTGAATTACAATTATAGAGATGTGTATCCTGAAGAGAACTGCCATGGGAAACACATCAAACTTTTCAAATTGAGAAAGGACTCTGAGAAAAGGCACCAAGTTACTTCTATGTGGCAATAGATACAATGGGGAGCATTTCACATAGGTAATGTCTGTGATTATTTTTCTTCTTTAAAGTCTTCTTTTTAGGGCCGGCCCCGTGGCTCACTTGGGAGAGTGTGGGCTGATAACACCAAGGCTATGGGTTCGGATCCCTACATAGGGATGGCCAGTTAGAATTCACTTGGGGGAGCGTGGTGCTGACAACACCAAGTCAAGGGTTAAGATCTCCTTACCGGTCATCTTTTTAAAAATAAACAAACAAATAAAGAAAGAAAGTCTTCTTTTTATTAAAGTACAGAAGAGGGCCCAAATTGTAAAGCATATAGCTCAGTGAATTTTCATAAAGCGAACACACCAACATAAGTAGCACCCAGATCAAGAATTATAACATTATCAGAATACAGGAAGTTCTACTTGTGCTCTTCCCAGTCACTACTCAACTCCCAGGGTAAGTGCTAGCTCTGCCTCCAACAAAGCCAAGAAAAGTCCAAAATCCTTTACTGGTTTTTTCAAAAAACCAAACTAAACCAACAAACTAACCAACCAACCAAACAAAAAATACCAGAATCTAAAATGGCTTGGAAAAACAGTCTTTGACTTTCACAGTCTAAAGTTAGGATATGCTTCCTTTTACTGTTTTACTGTCACTCCAAATATGTTGTGAGCCAAGTGCATAGAAGGGGTGGGGGGTGGGGGGTAAAGAAGCTAGCTTCCACTGAGGCAGCAGCCTGTGAGGTAAGTTTTACAGATGAGGCTCAAAGAAGATAAGCAATTTTCCCAATGTCTCCTGCCAACAAGTAGTGGATTTAGATGCAAAACCAGAGCAGGTGGGGGGAAAAAAAAAGGTCAGAAAGGTGGTGGGAAACGGGGTGGAGAGAACCCAGGGCAAACTTTGTGTTCATTCTACTACATCAAAGGTCTTCAAGATATGTTCTGCCACCTACCGTGTTCCCTGAAAATACCTCAGGGACCCCAGAGTGAGATGAGAATAATTCCTACCCCTGCTTTGCCCAGAGTAGTGCCCCTTTTACCTATTTCATACATTGGGGGTGCTGTATAAAATTTCAAATGAAGGAAGGATTTAACATTTTTAAAAAGGTCCTATATGCCAGAGATTACAGATGTCAAGTTCTAGAATCTTCTGTTTTCATTATTCTGTGTTAATACTAAAAGCAAATTTTCTTTATTTCCTAAATAGGTAATAGATGCATGTGATACAAAATCTGTGAGATACAAATGACACACAGTGAAAACTAATACCCCCCCTTTTGCCTCTCGAGATACCTGGTTCCCCCTCCACAGGCTCCAGTTTCTTACATACACTACTAGAGAGCAAATGTACACACTTAAGCAAATACATCCCTTTAAAAAAAAACCCCACAGGGTAACATATGCAGCATTCCACATCATTTGCAACTCATTTTATTGTATACCAATGATTTAACAGTATTTGGTCAAGGTTAATAAAATAAAAAATGTTTCTTCATTTCACTATACCTTTTCATTTGCCAAACTAATGATAATCTGACATTGCCTCTGAAAAGTAAAGAAAATATCGCACTACTGAAACAGGCTTTTCCAGAAAAATCAGAAAAAAAAAAAATGCTACCATGAATGATGAATTAAAGACTTTCTAAATTTTACAGATGGTGAAATAGAAATATGCCCAAGTAGTTTTATAACTGATTTCAACTTAAAAGACACTGGTGAAAATCAAAACCCCTTGGGCCACCACTTGGAGTTCTGCTTCCCACTGTTAGGAAACTTAACCTTACACATTCGTTAAATGCTCACGAGCACCACCTTTACAAGTTTGGCATGGCAGGGCTAGAGGCCTCATAGGTTATCCAAACAGCAGCGGACATCCCTAAGCCTCTGTGCTGCCAAGGTCTCAAGCTTCCAAGGACCATTTGCTGGGTTACTGCCACCCACAAGTTACCACTGTTCCCTGGCCCTCTTCTCTAGTCAGTCAGGCATCAAGACCACCCACTGGAACCATTATTATTCTTTTCTGCCTCAGCCTTTTCTTTCCCAGGCAAAACAGTTTCTACCTCTCCTGGCAGATTTTCTTTTCTAACCTAATCATCTTTACGGGTGGTGTAGAAATTAGCTTCCCAGTGCTAGGTTGTATTTGTTGAGACTTCCTGGTTAGGAAACTATGGCTTAAGTCCTCACTTTTTCTCCATTAACCAACTATTTGAAAGACAGTAAGTCAATTTTTCTGAGAATCTGTTTCATCACCTGTGGTAAGAACGTTAGATTATGATGTTTGAATTCCTAAAGATGTTTGAATTGAAGAAAAACAACATGTTTCTCCAACGTTCTCCTTTCAGGAAAAAAAAGGTAAATTGCAAGAAAATAAGCTAACATTAGAAACTTTTTATGGATTAAAAAAGTGAGAAATAATATATATACACGCAAAGTGCCAAAAACAACACAAACCCCAGATTCTCCTATGTGACTGTTGCATGCTCCAGAGTCAGATTCCAGACCAATTTTCTACATGACAGTTTTCTACAAGAACTGACGTTTTAAATTACTGCCATAAGGGATGACAGGATCTTAAATCATTTATGAAAATTTAACCGTTTTCTCTATGTTCTAGGTCATAATGCAGGGAAAGCACCCTGATACACTTTACAGAACTAAAAGGATGTTCTTGTAAGCCAGATAATTCAATTAACTGGAACCAGTACTGCTGTAGAGCTTTTAATGCTAAAGAAGTACTTTGGAGTTATTACTTACTGTAGGTATTCTCATACCAAGCACCAACCATACTAAGCACTTTACAAGCATTTTCCCATTAACTCTCAACAATTTCTAGGAAAAAACAGGGGCTTAACAGAGATGGCAAGGGATGGAGCAGGAATCGTAACTAGGGCTGACAACAAAGCCCATGCTTTTTTTGGTCAATCGCTGACAAAAAACCAACTGGAAACAATCTGAGCAATAAATTATTTGATGCCTCTATCAGACTATATTTCTGTTCATATACACATATAAACACACACCAAAATGTTGCTCTTCAAGTAACATTATAAGTTAAAAAGATCAAACTAACAATTTAGAACAGGCAATTCTTGGTCAATCTAGAATTACATTTAAAGCAAAATACACACAAAAACTTCCTAAATAATTGTTCCATTAATTGCCAAACAGTTACGCAAATATAATGTAGCTGAAGAGCACATTTCAGAGAACTATTCTTACATTTGTTGAAGGCCATATTAGCTTGCTCCTAAAAGACTGACCAACCATGTTCTCTAACATGGAGAGTAAGCTCTCTTTGCGTATTGTCCCTTCTGCCCAGAATACTTTCTCCAGCTTGTCCAGCTGGCAAACTCACTCCTCCTTCAAATCCCTACAAATGTATTCTCCTGTGAATCTCCCAAGCTAGGGCAAACTTATGTACTCCTTTCTCTACACTGCCACTGATCTCCTTCTGAGCCTCCATTATGTTCAGTGGCTGTTAAAAGTACACTGCAATTATGTTTACACAACCTTTTTCCCTCAAGACTGATAGTTGCTCAAGGACAGAAGGCATGAATTTTCATCTATATATTTCCCAATCCCCAATGCAGAATCCAGCACAACACAGTTGGGGTTCATTACTTACTTACTTACTTTAACTAATTAACATAAACTAACAAATTATAAACATTTTAAAACTTTCCAGAGACCATTAATATGTATTATCTACTTTTACTATCCTATAAGCTATCCTGTATTCCTAGTTTTCAGACAGGCAGGATTGAAGCTGTTTTTTTGAAAATATCCATCCACTTAACTGGACACAGTATACAAAATATTGCGGTGGGTAATGTGGGGGATACAAAAATCAGGGGCCCCATCTCATGGGATCAAATAAAGTGGAGAACAGACGTGTTTATAATTGTTTCAATTACTGTTCAATAATATTAGAAATAAGAAGTGCTATGGAAACTAGGGCTAATTATGATTAAGAAGACTACGGAAGGGCCTGAGAACATTTAAGCTGTGCCTTGATGAATGGATAGAAAAGTACATTCTACATCAGGGAACAAATAGCATGAGCAAAAAGGTCCAGAAGTGTAAGACAGGGCTGGCCCGTGGCTCACTCGGGAGAGTGCGGTGCTGATAACACTAAGGCCTTGGGTTCGGATCCCAAATGGGGATGGTCGGTTAGCTCAATGGCTGAGCGTGGTGCTGACAACACCAAGTCAAGGGTTAAGATCCCCTTACCAGTCATCTTTAAAAAAAAAAAAAGAAGTGTAAGATAATATATGCATATTATACATTTTAAAACTTCTAAATTTACAGATACAGAATGAAAGAAAGTAGTGTGGAAGTCTGATCACGAGAATTATAAAAGCTTCAAAGAAAACAAATATATCGTATATACGAGGGTTCTTCAAAAAATTCACGGAAAGATTTGTATTATCTTTCAATTCCATTTTTCCATGAACTTTCTGAAGTACCCTCGAATCTCTCCTGTATTCTCCTCCTAGCTAAAAAGTATTCTTGAGGGCATCCTCAGTTGCTATCAGCCCATTAGATAAATTAATTTATTAAAAGATACTGAATTTTACTTTATACACTAACAACTGAATGGGCTTGGTTTTTTATTTATTTTCAATAAATACATAGTAACAGGAAATTTTAAATATATATACAAAGCATACATCAAAAAGTTCATGTAAAAATAAAATTAAAAAATTATACAAATCTGTCCATGAACTTTTTTTAAAAGTTTTTTTTTTTTTGCAGCTGGCTAGTACAGGGATAGAACGCTGGACCTTGGTGTTATCAGCACCACGCTCTAACCAGCTGAGCTAACCAGCCAGCCCTCCATGAACTTCTTGAAGTATCTTTATTTCTGTCTGTCTGTCTGTCTGTCTGTCTGTCTGTCTGTCTATCTAGATGTATATAGACATATGGGAAATAATATCAACAATAATAGCAGCTGGCACCTAGTCAGTGCCCACATACTCTAAAAGTGCTTTTGCATGTATTTACTGACTTAATCCTCATAATAAACCCTATGAGATACACATGAATTTTGCCCCCATTTCATAGAAAGCAATAAGTTTTCCAAGGTGACAAAGCAAGTGGCAGAGTCAGATTCAGACTCGTAAGTCTGGCTCTAGAGCCTGGGCTCTTAACCATTCTTTGTATACACATACACACACTTTTATGTCAATTTCTAAAAAGTGTACATATAATTTTCTGCTTGGAAAAAACCACAGATATTCTATAACACAGACTTTAAAAAACTTTCAAAAATTTTAAATTGTGATAAAATATGCATGAGATAAAATTTACCAACTTAACCATTTTTAAATGCACAGTTCAGTAATGCTAAGAACACACACGCTGTTGTGCAACTAAACTCTAAAGCTCTTTTCATCTTGAAAAACTGAAACCCTATACCAATTATACAACCAGTCACCATTTCCCTGGCAACCACTATCCTACTTTCTGTCTCTATGAATTTGACTATCTTAGGTACATAACGTTAATTTTTAATGTCTGGAAATTATTCTATTTGGTTGATACACTATAATTATATTTTAATGCCTTTTGATTATCAAAATGAACATGTGCTAACTTTCTATTTCTTTTTTTTTTTTTTTAAAGATGACTGGTAAGGGGATCTTAACCCTTTACTTGGTGTTGTCAGCACCATGCTCACCCAGTGAGCTAACCAGCCATCCCTATACAGGATCCGAACATGTGGCCTTGGTGTTATCAGCACCGTACTCTCCCGAGTGAGCCACGGGCTGGCCCCTATTTCTTCTGTGAAATGTTCCTGTTGATATTAAGTTTATAAACTTGAAGTACTCAACAGATGTTAACATTTGACAACATTCGTTTTATAACACATTAGTTCTTATCTTAATTATTTTTGTTTTGTTAGAGTATACTTTTACAGAATTTGTATTCCTGAACAATTTATATATACTTTAAATATTAATTACTAACTTTATTTTTTTTTTTTTTTTACAGCTGGCCAATGTAAGGGATCAGAACCCTTGACCTTTATGTTATCAGCACCACACTCTAACCAAGTGAGCCAACTGGCCAGCTGATATGATACTTTAAATACTAATTTTTATAACTGAGGTCTACTTAAAGCAGGGTGCAATTTTATGTAGAAAACAATTAAACGTCATGTTAATTAAAAGATATATCAAATTTAAAAACTGGGAAAGACTGAAAACTTCAGTGCCTAAGACTGAACTCATATATAAAGAAACACAAGGAAGCAATCACTATAAAATCAGGATAATGATTACTTTTGAGCAGAGTAAGAAGGTCATGATTAGATGTACACATGCAGGGGGCTGTTGGTGTGGCTGTCAGAAGTTTTATTTTTTGGGCCGAGCCCGTGGCGCACTCGGTAGAGTGCTGCGCTGGGAGCGCGGTGACGCTCCCGCCGCGGGTTCGGATCCTATATAGGAATGACCAGTGCACTCACTGGCTGAGTGCCCGTCACGAAAAAATGACAAAAAAAAAAAAAAAGAAGTTTTATTTTTTGACATGGATAGTAGTTATAAGGGTGTTAGCTTCACAATAATTTATTAATCAACATATTTCTTTTGTGCAGATTTACATACCTGTATTTTACTTTACAATAAAAGTATTAATTCTATTCTTTGAGTAGTTTGAAAATATTAAATTTTTCTCTAGCAAAGATATACAAATGACTGAAAATTATACTGTTACAAAATCAAGACAAATATTCATAGGAAAAAGGAAATATTACTCTCAAAAAGTTTTAATAATCTTCTAGAAATATTTCTGTTAACATAAGGTAATTTTTACAAATAATCTGAAAAATAATTAAGAAAAAAGATATTTGGATAAATGAATTAAGAGAAAATATACCTTGTAATAACAAATTACTTTGATGAAGACCAATAGATGAGGAATTCATATACAACTTTAAAACTAGAATAAGTTTCTTTACAGCAATTACATTTAATAAACACAAAGTCAGATAGTATAATTTTTAAAAATGAAAGACAAAATTAAATTATTAAAAAACATTATGCACAAACATCACAAACACAGCCTGAGAGTTTGGGGGAAAGTACTAACCAGTTACTGCCAGCAGCTGTGAAACTCTCACCTCCATTTCCTCCCGATGAGACCTGTCTCTATCTTCAAATTCACGTGTCCTTCTCCGAGCCTCTTCAAAAGCCTGTTGTGCTAATGCATCCTCCTGCTGTCAGAATACATGAAATACCTTTTAATTTTGACTTATAATAAAAATTTAAAATTTGGAGATGTTTTATTTTTTGGAAGAAACAAATAGCAGAGTATTTTTCAAAATATCAACACCATAAAAAAAAAAAAAAAAAAATAACGTGAGGGGTACTTTAAAAGAAAACTTCAGTATTTTCAAGTTTTATATTACACCTTGAAAATAGTAATGATCCCATACTGGCCAGCTGCCCCCCCAAAAAAGAAAAATAGTAATGATGTTCACTCATAGTCTAACTATTAAAAAAGTTCTTCCCTTTTCTTTCTTTACCTCATCAAAATAATAATCGTGATCAACTCAATATTTAAACCATAGAAGGACAAGGAACATAATTTAGTAAACACTTCTGTCATTTGGGGATAAAAAAAAAAAAAAGGCCCTCTCTAACTATGACACTAAAACCAGAAATAGAAGATTAAGAGAATTGACTATACTAATGTTACAAATTTCTAGAAAACAAAAAATAAATGAAATTCCAAGGGAAATAATCAACAAAAAAATATGTGTAATATATAACAAATCTATCCTAAACCTTTCCCAGTTAGTGGCTAAAGATCTGCACATGAAGGAAACCCATATACCTCAAACTCACTGTGTCTAAAAAGGCAACCAATTAAACTTTCTCCTCTATTCTTTCTTTAATCTTGGTTGGTGGCACCACTCATTCATTTCTACTAGAAACTTGAGCCATCTTTGACTCTGTACTCTCTTATCTCGACAGAGTCAATCAACCACCATGTCCTACTCATTTGACTTCCTACATATCTTTGGGACCTTTGGTCTCCTCTTCATTCCTATAAACATTTTCCTTGTTCAGGCCCCTAAGAGCTCTTATCTAGATGACTGCAAAAGTCTCCGAAAACAGTCTCTTCCTGTTTCCATTCTGCCACCCCCCAATCTACAACACAGTCATGAGAGCATGCCTTCTAAAACACAATCTGCCCACAATGTCCCCCAACTTAGCACAGGATGCTCAACTTTGTAGTCACACACTCCGAATACTAGGACTTTTCAATGGTACACTTGAAGAAACTAAAAGATCCAAAACAGCATCCAAAAATTCATCAATATTCACTTTCCGGGCCAGCCCGTGGCTCACTCGGGAGAGTGTGGTGCTAATAACACCAAGGCCCCGGGTTCGGATCCCATATACGGATGGCCGGTTCGCTCACTGGGTGAGCGTGGTGCTGACCACACCAAGTCAAGGGTTAAGATCCCCTTAAAAAAAAAAAAAAAAAAAAAAAATTCACTTTCCTAGATTCACTGCAGCAAGGAGTGGCCATGTAACTCAATTGTAGCCAATAAGGTAGAAGCACAAGTCACCTAACGGGGCTTCCAAGAAAGTCATTTAATAGACATTTCACCATTCCTCCTTCCTGGGAACCGACGCAATACCCAGAGATGCAGCAGCTATCTTGCAAACATGGTAATGAGGATGTAGTCACACAATGAGCATGGCACAGCAGGAAGATGAAAAGACCCAGGGACTCTGATAATATAATTAAGTGCCATACCAGGCCTGGATTGTGTACTGTTCGATATCTTGCTCTGTGTAATAAATCCTTTGTCACTGTTAGTAGGATTTTTTAAAAATTATAATTTTCACAATGTCTATAACAAATGGAATTTAAAGGTGTGATGAAATCCCCATTCTTATGAAGCACTTATTAGCTTTATGACCCAGGACAAAGTATTTCATTTCTCCAAGCCTCAATAAACTCACATGTAAAATGGGCACAGTAATACTTCACAACAAGATCACTGTAAAGATTAAATGAGATACATAAAAAGTGCTTTAGCACCCTGCCTGACAGCATTCAACAGGTGCTAGATATTATTTCACAAGCATTTATGGATATATGAAATTAATACTTTGACTAAACATCACACATACCTACTGTATTCTCAGAACGTACTATCCAAGCCAGAAGTCCCTGCAAAAGAATGCTATTCCCAATTCCCAAGGACTTTCTATTATTTAGTTACCAACTGGGACACATCTGTTGATGACAGGATACCCCTTCTGTCCTATACATTCATTCATTCACTTTTTTATTTATTCCACAAATATTTATTTAGCCTTGATTATGTCCAAGTCAGTGTGCTATGTGCCATGGATACAATATGATAGAGGGAACAAATGGTGCTTTTCCTCATGGACCTTCTGGTCTAGTGAGGCAGGTGGGCAATGAACATAAAACTAGCAAATCAATATAAAATTATCAACTGTGATTAAGTGCAGTAGAGAAAAATCAGAAGATGAAATGAGAGAACATAAAATGAAATGTGATCTAATTCCATACTACTAGCCACTAACATGCATTCTAGCAATGGTCATGAATTTTTCTTTTATTAAAAGAATAAACAGTATTATTACTAACAGTTTCAGTAAAATAAGTCAGGAAGAGATTTGGTAGCCCTGTACTTTCTTTCTTTTTTTTTTTTTTAAAAAGATGACCGGTAAGGGGATCTTAACCCTTGACTTGGTGTTGTCAGCACCACGCTCACCCAGTGAGCAAACCAGCCATCCCTATATGGGATCCGAACCCATGGCCTTGGTGTTATCAGCACTCTCCTGAGTGAGCCACAGGCCGGCCCAGCCTTGTACTTTCAAGTTCCAATTTCTGTACTGGTCTTTTCTAGTGATGTGTGAGATGTATATGCAGTGAACAGAGTTCATACTTACTGGAAAGAGGATTGGCGATTACTAGTGTTACCCTGATTCTTTCCTGTTGCAACCTAAGTAACACCTCCCTTTCAAGGACAGTATAAAGGGCACTGCTCACCCATAAAGTAGGCTCAAATGGCTAGGGATAACTACCTTTATCCAGTCTCGGGTGATGGTGGGAGAGGTTTTCAACATTCAGTCCCCACCAGCTACTTGTTATACTAGTTTGTCTATACTACAACCTGCACGAAATAGCCAGGTAGGGTCATTATAAAACATGGTTGGGTGTATATGAAATCCACATTGGTTTAAATAAAGGCTTAGTAGTCCTGTCAAGAGCATATACAGAATATTCTGACTACCCTTGCTGCGGTGATTTTGTACAGTTTGAACATCACTAATCTAAAAATCCAAAATCCGAAATGCTCCAAATTGGAAACTTCTTAATCACTGACATGATGCTCAAAGAAAATGTTACTTGGAGCATTCTGGATTTTCAGATTAGATATGCCCAACCAGTATGTATTCTGCAAATATTCCAAACTCCAAAAAACTTCTGGTCCCAAGCATTTCAGGTAAGAGATACTTAACCTATACAAGAGTATTTCAAAAAGTTCATAGAAAGATTTGTATTATCTTTTAACTTTACTCCTCCACAAATTTTTTGAAGTACCCTTGTGTTATCTAAATCTACAACTATATTTATTTTAAAGTTTGGTAACTCTTACCTTTCTGCAGCAAAGAATTTAAAAAATGAAAGTTCATGTTCAATGAAAAATTAAGAATCAAATTCATTTTCAAGAAAGTTGAGGATGAACATGTAATTTGCAAAAAATATTGACATTTACTATTCTCTGTGAGGACCAGAATGATATCACTGATCACATGAAAAGAAATAAATCTGCTGAAGAAGCATAAACATCTATTTCAAGGACAAAAATTTTAAATGTGCAGCTGCAAATGGTACATTTGACACATCACTCTGCAGAACGTAACTTTTCATTTAAATCAATGACTCTTCCAAATTAATTTCATCCACATTATTGTGCACATACAAAAAGCAAAGCTGTCTATATCATGGCTTCATTAATAGAAATACCTTGCAAACAAAAAGATAACAGTTTTACATCAGTGTCATCAGGTACTTTAAAAGAGAAAATCTGTTAGTTTCCAATAATGGTTCAATTTTTCTAAACCAATCATGGAATCAAATAAAACTTCTGAAGGGTCATTACACTAAATGTGAAACATCTTCTTGTGATTGTCAAAATAAAGTCATTTAAGAAGTATACCAATGAAGATAAAATTATTACACACTTGAAATATGGCTAGTCTGAGTTGAGATGTGCTGTAAATAGAAAATGTACAATGGATTTCAAATACTTATTACAAATAAAGCAAATATCTCAATAAATTTTTGTTGATTACATATTCAAATAATATTTTGGATACACTGGGTTAAAATAAAATATAATATAAAAAATCATACTTGTTTCTTTTCCCTTTTTTAAATATATGGCTTCTAGAAAATTTTAAATTATAGCATATGGCTTGTATTTTAATCCTATAGGAGTGCATTGTCCTAAAATACAGCTTGATGAATTTCCACAAATTAAACTTCCTACGTAACTATCAAGAAATCCATATGAAGAATCCATATGAAAAACAAGACATCCTGGAAACCCCCATGGGTACAACCGTAATCCTTAAACAATATGTATTAATTTTGCCCACTTTTGTACTTTTATATAAATGGATTCATATAGCATGTGCTCTTTTGAACCCTCAATATATTTTTAAAATTCATCCATATTAGTGTGTTATAGTTTTTCATTCTCATTGTATTTCTTTGTGTGAACATGTACTTTAAAAATTCTACTGTTAATGGACATTTGGGCAGTTTACAATTTCTGGCTATTACTAATAATGCTGCTACAAATGTACTATTACATATTTTGTGATGAATATGAATATTCATTCTTGTTGTATACATGCCTTGGAGTAGAACTGCTATATCACATGTATACATATGGGCAACTTTAGTATTTACTGGCAGTTTTCCAAATGTCATGCCAATTTTACATAACCAACACACCAACTGGTGCCCCACATTCTTGCCAATGTTTGGTATTGTTTTTTTCATTTTAACCATTCTGATGAGTGTGTGGTAGTATTTTGTTACAGTTTTAATAATCATTTCCCTGATGACTAAATTAAGTTGAATACCTTTCATTTGGATAGCCTCATGTGTGAAGTGCCTGTTAAAGTCTTTTGCCCGCTCTTCTATTGGGCTGTCTTCTCACTGAAACATACAAGTTCTTTATATACTCCGTGTAAGTCCTTTACCAGAAAATTTTTTCCCACACTGTTCAGGTTACCTTTACATTCTCTTAGTATTATCTTTTGATAAACAGTTCTTGGTTTTGCTATAATTCAATTTATTATTTATTTATTTACATTTTAGCTTCTTTTATGACCTGTTCAAGAAATTTTTGCCTACTCCAAGGTTGTGAAGATGATCTACACATTTTCCCTTAAAAGCTTTACTGTTTTAAATTTTATAAACTGTTGGGCCGGCCCGTGGCTCACTCGGGAGAGTGCGGTGCTGACAACACCAAGGCTCCGGGTTTGGATCCCATATATGGATGGCCGGTTCGCTCACTGGCTGAGCGTGGTGCTGACAACACCAAGTCAAGGGTTAAGATCCCCTTACCGGTCATCTTTTAAAAAAAAAAAAAAAAAAAAAAAAATTTATAAACTGTTATCTATCTTAAATTGATATTTGTGAATGGTGTAAGGGGTTCTGATACATCCCCCCCTCCCACAGGGATGTTTTATTGGCCCAGCGACCATTTACTGAAGAAGAGACCTTTCCCCCTGCCTGCACTGTAGTGTCACTTTTGTCTCTACTTATTGCTGGTATATAGAAATACAACTGATTGTGTACTGACCTTATACTATATCCAACATCCTGTTAAATCCACGTGTTAATTTTTATAAGTTTTTAGATTGCTTTGGATTTTCTAAGTACATGTGTCTTCTGCAAATAAAGATAGTTTCATGACTTCCTCTGCATTTTCATGTCTTATATATTTTTTTTGGAAGAATCTTTTGATAGAGCTCCTATTTTAAATCACAATTGATTGATATTTAGAAGTTGTAATTCTGAAGCAACTGAATTTGGCAAAATATTCAGAAGAACCATAAACAGAAACAACTTATTTGGTATGTTTTGTCTTATAGAAAATTTGTCAGGGCTGGCCTGTGGCTCACTTGGGAGAGTGTGGTGCTGATAACACCAAGGCCACGGGTTTGGATCCTATATAGGGATGGCTGGTTAGCTCACTAGCTGAGCATGGTGCTGAAAACACCAAGCCAAGGGTTAAGATCCCCTTACGGGTCATCTTTAAAAAGAAAAAAAAGAAAATTTGTCAAAGAAAGGTACTCTGGACAAAAGCAAAAAGATGATACTTTTTTTTTTTTTTCCCCCAGCTAAAATATTTACACAATTTAATTTTTTTTAAATGGAATTGTGACTATCCTCCATTTAGCTCTTAGCTTACCAGGTATTTCAGCATCTGTTAGAGAGAATATTTTATTAATTTTTTATACAGTTTACAGAGAACAGTCAACTGAAGATATCAACAGTTCCAAATATATTAACTATAACATGCAACTCTGAAGAACACTTTTATAAAAAAAATAAAAATAAGACCACATTAAAAAATATATATATATTCTTCCGAGAAATACCAGAAAAATATTAGATATAGATATGAATAAGAAACTAATCAAGTACATGAACAGATATCAAGACTAAATATTCGGCTTATTATATCTTAATGCTCAGATGATTAACATAAAAATGCATATTTTATTTTGCTTTAATGTACACAGATATGTTATTTTAATTTTTAAAGAAAACCTTATTTTTGAAAATGGTTTTAGAATGTAACTATTTTTCTGGGGCTAGCAATATAGTAAAACCAATTAGTGCATCAATAAATTTGTGGGTCAAAATGTTATACAAGTTTAGTTATTTTTACACTACCTTTTTACTTTTAGGAATGTTTCAGAGACAATAAAGCAATATGGTGACTCTAATTCTACAGCAAATTACATCACTACTGACATTACATTAACCGTGAATTTAGGTGAATTTTCAAAAACTGTTTTTGGATAATTCAGAAGAGCTACTTCTGCCTGTCTGATCAGCATATAGAAACAAAGCTGTGTTGGGACACAGAAGTGGGGCTGAGTCCCTAGAGATGCGGCTCACTCGAGGACAAACATCTCCAATGAGAGAAGGCTGAAATTTATGCATTGCAAAATTACACATCACTACATGAGACAAACATCAGAGCACTAGAGAATGAATAGTGGAAACCATAAACGGAAAATGCTCAAGTACAAGCAGTAACAAAAACAAGAGTATTCATTTACAAATTGTACTGCATTCCAGGTACTGTGCTAGGTTCGGCCCTTTATATATACTATTTCATTCGGCTGTCCACAATTTTGTAGGTAGCATTACCCTTGTTTTATCAAGGAGAAATCTGAGGCCCAGAGAAATGTAATAACTTACCAGCATCACACAGCTGGTGTCTTAACCAGGGCAGGCTGCCATACAAAATACCATAACCTGGATGGCTTAAACATCAGAAATTTATTTTTTCACAGTTCTGGAGGCTAAAAGACCCAGATCAAGGTGCTGGCCCATTTGGTTCCTGGTGAGGGCCTTATTCTTGTCTCGTAGACATCCACCTTCTTGCTGTGTCCTCAATGTCAGAGAGAGAGAGGGTGAGCTCTCTCTTGTCTCTTCTTATAAGGACACTAATCCTATCTGATCAGGGTGCCAGCCTTTTGACCTCATCTAACCTTAATTACCTCTATAAAGGCCTTATCTCCAAATACAGTCACATAGAGGGTTGGGGCTTCAACATATGAGTTTGGGGGTGGGGGGCACAAACATTCAGTCAATTATAGCTGGTAAGTGGTGGGGCCAGGATCCACAATTACATGACTATAAACTCCCCAAACTTCTACACTTCATTGCCTTTCTACTTTTATTATCTTGCAGATGATTTGGGGACAAGGAGAGCTACAGACAAGTGCTAACTGCTGACTGATGATTAGGATCACCTACTTTGAAATTTTTACATTATATAGGGCCAGCCCGTGGCTCACTCGGGAGAGTGTGGTGCTGATAACACCAAGGCCATGGGTTCGAATCCTATATAGGAATGGCTGGTTTGCTCACTGGCTGAGCATGCTGCTGACAACACCAAGCCAAGGGTTAAGATCCCCTTGCCAGTCATCTTTAAAAAAAAAAAAAAAAGAAAAGAAATTTTTACATTATATAATACCTCTTACCATTCTAGTTTACTATCACAACAGATGGCATTTACTTTGTAGGGGCATAGCTCAAAAAATAAGGTTTGGAAAACTCTACATGTAGAAAATTGTGTATTAAAATTTTTACCTATTGTTTTAATAAAATACTTCAGTTTTAAGTCAATCCAACCTGAATAAATCCAATCTGCCTTATCACTTCTTACAGAAATAGCATTCTAGATTGCCAACTATTTATTTTTCTGAAAGAGTTGGGGACTCCTTACCATTGTAGAAATCAAGGTAGCAGAGATTCTTAAGAATTTTAACTTTGAACCTTAATTTTTACAAGAAAGGTCTTATATTCTGATCCTTTGATAAGAAAATTCTCAAATTTCCACATATGGGAAAAGACAATAGAGAAACAACAAAGAGAGCTGCTTTTTGTTCTTTTCATTATTAACCTTATTAAGATTGATATCAAACAAAAAAACAAGAACACTTGCTAATAATCAGGTGCTTTTGCGTTGTCTTTCAGCATTATAAATGTTGTTCCACTATCTTCTGGCCTCCATGATTTCAAAAGAGAAGTCGGATGTTAATCTTATTGTGGCTCCTTTGCATGGGATGAGTTCTCTTTCTTTCTGCTTTTGTGATTCTCTGTCTTTCAACAGTTTGACCATGACTAGGTCAAAAGAGATTTCTTGTTGTTTATCCTACTTGGAGTCCATTGAGCTTCTTGGATAATGTAGATTAATATTTTTCATCTGATTTTAAGGTTTTTGGCCATTATTTCTTAAAATATGTTTTCTGACTCACTCTCTCCTCTCCTGGTACTTTCATTACACATACATTAGTATGCGTGCTGGTGTTCCACAGGTCTCTGAGACTCTGCTCCTTTTTCTTGTTCTTTTTTCTTTCTCTTCTTCAGCTGGATAATCTCTATTAATCTATCTTCGAGTTTACTAATACTTTTGCCAGCTCATATCTGCTACTGAATGTGAATCTCATTTCAGTTACTGTACTTTTTAACTCCAGAATTTCTATTTGATTCTTTTTTATAATTTAGATCTCTTTATTAATATTCTCTTTGTGAGTCATTGTCATAATTCCTTGTAATCTTTAAAGGAAAGAATTTTCCTTTAGTTCTTGGAACGTATTTATAAATGCTTTGAAGTCCTTGCCACTAAGAACCAACATTTGGGTCCTCTCAAAAATAGTTTCTATCGTCTCCTTTTTTTCTTGTGTATGAGTCACATGTTCGTGTTTATTTGCATATCTCATAATTTTTTGTTAAAAACTAGAAATTTTAGATAATATATTCTGATCCTTGCTTCCAGCTTGTTGTTGCTGCTTTTTATTTATTTAGTGACTTGCCTGGACTGATTCTGTAGAGTCTGCTTTCCTCAGCAGTATGTAGCCTCTGATGTCACTGCCCAGTTTTCTTTTTTCTTTTTAATTTTTGCTTTCTGGGAGGCTGCCCTGGGTTGGCATAGCTTAGTTGTCAGCCAAGGACTGGTCAGAGGTTTTGCTTAACATCTTGAGCCAGTCAGCTTCCGTCCTTTGCCACTGGGTCTGTGTGTGGCTTGGGAGAATGCTTTCAAAGTTCAGGGAGTTTACCAGTCTACCCTGTGTTCAGCCAGGGACTTGCAGCTTGCCAAGGGCCCTCTGTACTCTCTTCAGAGCAGGTGTAGCTTTGCACATGCACACAGTTTCCTGGACCACATGAGTGTAATTTTAGTAGGGCCCACTTTAGCTATCTCTTTCCCTGATTTCCCTCAAAGACTTCTGGCTGGTCTGCCATTTTGTTGCTTCCTACAACATTAGCTTTACCAGATTGTTTGCCAATGAGATCCCTATTATTTCTGACAACATCCCTGGGCATGGATTTTTTCTGAAGCTCTGCTTTAAATAAAGTCAGCTCTCTGACAGGACAGCAAAGCTACCAGTCCTTATGGTTTGCTCTGCCTGCCCAGGGTAGAACTTGAGGGACTACAGAGCTAGGGAAAGGATGGGAGTAGATCTGACTAAAATGCCACAGACTGTCACTGATCTTACTAAAATTCAGTAGCTTTGCTTCAATAAATGCTTTTCAATTTATGTTCTTTGGTTAATTTCCGGAGACCTTAAGTAGATTTTATTTTTTTTTTATACTTTTTGTCTAGTTTTATCATTCCTTTCTGGGGAATGGATTTGCTGGACTCTTCACATATTCCAAGAGTGCTGCTCCTACATTTTATTTTGAACTGTGTTTTTGTTTTTGTTTTTTAACCTCATAATGTTCTAAAGATCAAGAGCAAATATTGAAAAGAACCATCTACTGGACTTTGAAGCCCCCACTGAGCAGACAGGGGTAATCCAATAAATTTAGAACCACGAAAGGAAAAACCTTCCTAAAATCAGGACCAGAATTTGGGTCTCAACACCTTAAGGATTCCTCAACATTCCATACTTACTCTTAAAGACTAGGTAAAATAGGTCTCCAGGCAAAGGCAAGATTAGAGGCTAAATAAAGGGATCACACTCAGTAAACCCTGAAGTCACCCTACCTGGGCTCGCTCCTCATCAAACTCCAGGCAGCCCATACCATCCAGTCTCTGAAGATCAATCCAACCTTTCCAGATAACACAGACTCCATTCAGAATCATAGGAGCCTTCAAATATACCTAAGATACAGAAAAGAAAGATGAAAACCATTGAAAAAACAGACACATGAAAATCAAAGGATTAAGCTTACTTATGTAAACCCTGTAGTTTTTTTTTTAAATAAAAAGATGAACACAATTATAAAATTAAGAATTATAGGAAAGTATATATATAAACCACAGCCTTTGACAATATCCTATAAATTAAGCTAATCTGGTTTACTAGAATTTTATTTCAAGTCATAATTCTTCCAGATTATTTTTAGAAGGAAGTTTAACAGGATTTGGAAAAACCATTTTTAGTAAGGTGATGCTTGAAGTAGACATCTTTGTCCGCTCTTCCAGATAAAGCTAGGACAATCAGATATTTTGTCCGATTTCTGAATCTTGGGTAGAAAGATATAAAGAAGGAAAACAACTGGAATTAACTGTTCTCTGAAGAACTTAAACTGCTTCCCTCAACTTGGATCTCTGCAGCCACCCAGGGTCAGGCACGCACACTTCCCTTCAGTTTTATAAGCTACTATAATTTCCTGATAACTAATCCTTTTTTCTTTTTCTTTTCTTTTTTCTTTTAAACTTAAATTAGCCAGCGTTGATTTCTACTGCTTTTAACCAAAAAAAAAATTAACTGATATACCATTTACAGCTATATCACATTAGATAATGTTGTTTATCCTTAGGTGTCCATAAATAATCCAAGGCAAAGCACTGCTATCTTTTATGTGGAATTTAATTCAAACTATTTCATGGTCTTTTAAATATAATAGAAAAGTTTTAAGGTCACAATTGACTATATACAAGAGCAATCATTTGTCTAGAAACTGATAAGCTAACCCGAATCTGGTTATTTTAACTCACTCTTAAAATTCTTAAATACTATAAATTAACAAAATCAATTAAAATTTAATAAAATCTTTTTTAAAAATCAAGCATCTTGAATTCTTGGTAAATAAGAATGTTTATTCCTCACACAATATTCTTAGATGATAAAATTAGCCAGACTTCCTACATCACATTCAACAATTGTACCTTCTTATATGTTAGAGAAATATCTATAATGAGTGTCCTGGGATGCTATAACATTTCAAGTCAGTGACAAATTAAATATGTTCACTATTCTTTATGCAATGAGGTTAAAAAAATGAATAAATTTTAGAAAGATCTTCAAAACTGCTGAAACCAAAAGTACCTCTCATCTGGTAAATCTTTAGTTTTATTAGTGAAACTACATTCTTCAACAAAGAGTCTTGGAAACTTCCTGTTTTCGAAGATGTTTAATAAAAATAGTTGATTGCCAATAATTAGATTTCATAAAATCTAAGCTTTACAGTTTTATTAACTTTTCTTCTGCAAAAAATAATTAATTTCTTCATCATTTGTTTTCATGTAAATAAGTAACCCTAGAGCAAAAGCCACTTTAGATAATGATTTCCAAATTCAGATCATTTTTGATCACCAAATTAATTCTCATATTGGCTTAAAATATAATTGTTCTCAATAGTTATAAAGGATCCATCTAGAAAGGATGGCACTAATGCTATCATCTTGACGGGAATATTTTACTGTGATACAGGTAAGAAATATAAAGAGAAATTTATTAGTTCCTACAATCTCCCCCACCTTAACACCAGAACATACTAATAGTTACTTTTTAGAAACATTTTAGGTCTTCAGTACTTCATTCGGGATTCTGAATAAAAATAGACATAAGGGCCGGCCTGTGGCTCACTTGGGAGAGAGTGGTGCTGACAACACCAAGTCAAGGTTTAAGATCTCCTTACCAGTCGGTCATCTTTTAAAAAAAAAAAAATGGCGTAGATTTTTATCATTTATTGCCTTGAGCAAGATTTTTTAAATGGAGAGGAAGCAGGACTTCAATGCGTTTTCAGGCAATCAAATACATCTATATAAATGAGGTTTTTCATTTATCTATTCCAAATACACTTTCTTTGTATAATCCCAGTGCTTTTTGAGCTAAAAACTGGCATTATTTATTCCTGTATAATTATATGAAATTGGTAAGGCAGTTTTTCATTTTAAGGAAAAAGCTGGAAGCACCATTTTTTAAAATTACTCAATTTAGCAGTTTCTTCAACAAAGAGTTTTGGAAACTTCCTGTTTTTAAAGATGTTTAATAAAAATAAGTGATTACCAATAATTGTAAATATGTTAGAAAAATTACTCCTGAGATACCTGTAAAATAAAACCTATAGGATTTAAGCCTTCCTAGTTTGTATTTGTTGTTCCCCCCTTCACTACTAAACACAACCATTTTTGCTAAGAGTTTCAATAAACCACGTTGAAATAACTTCTACTTACATTGGGAAAAAAACCCCAAAACATTAATCTCCATTTCTCCTCCCATTTGGACAAAGGGAAATAGTCTACAGTTATAGCTGAAACCGTTTAACCACACATTTCCTTCTGTTCTGATAAGTGCTCATTCCCTTCCACACTGTGAATTTTAAACTCCACCAATGAGCACCTACTCAAACAAGTGACTGACAACCTCATGCTCGACACTTCATAAAACCTAAAACCAATATCCCTCTATACTTCATATCAATATAACTCGACTTACCACACCTCTAATGAAGATTTCCACCTACCTTTCTAACAGGTGGAGGAGCAGCATGCAGTGGGGAGTATAACATTTCACCTACCAATGCACCTCATTATTTTAAATTCTCATACTAATCATGAATAGAACTCTTCTCATCTAATAGCAGAAAAAGGTTAACTTCATACCACTCTAATCAGATTTTATATTCTTCATCAATGGTTTATATCTTTTAGAACTGAAGATTCTATAATCTCTTAGCTTATACACATTAATGTCCATAGTAAAAAATATTTTCCATATGAAATTACTGAATTTTTAAAAATCCAGGCCGGCCCATGGCTCACTCAGGAGAGTGCAGTGCTGATAACACCAAGGCCGCGGGTTCGGATCTCATATAGGGATGGCCGGTTAGCTCACTGGGTGAGTGTGGTGCTGACAACACCAAGTCAAGGGTTAAGATCCCCTTACCGGTCATCTCTTTTTTTTTTTTTTTTTAAAGATGGCCGGTAAGGGGATCTTAACCCTTGACTTGGTGTTGTCAGCACCACACTCACCCAGTGAGCTAACCGGCCATCCCTATATAGGATCTGAACCCGCGGCCTTGGTGTTATCAGCACCGCACTCTCCCGAGTGAGCCAGGGGCTGGCCCTTGGTCATCTTTAAAAAAATAATAATAATAAAAATAAAAAATAAAAATCCCATTTATTATTTCCTTATAAATGTTTCTCTCAGGACAAAGAAAACCACTTTTTTTTTTTTCTTTTTTTGGCGGCTGGCCGGTATGGGGATTTGAGAAATTCCTAAAAGGCTTCAGAAAATGGCCACAGTCTTAATCAAGACTAGTGTCTGAAATCATAATTCAAATTAATATTTAGATGATTTTTTCCTAGTGATTTATTAGATGTTCATATTCAAGTAAATACAATTTTATGTGTAGACTTTCAAAGTAAATGTTTGGTGCTTTCATGCGTTAATGAATACCAAACCTCAAAGTATGAAGAAAATAAAATTCTGTGTCTTAACAGTTTAGCATTTTGTAATGTAATTCAATAATGTCATTTAAACACAGACAATTTTCACTAAAAATGATGCCTTATTTCAAGCTTTGAAAAAAAACTTATTAAAAAATGCCTAGGGATTAAATCCATTGTCCTAGAGTAATGAAATATTTTACACAAAATGGATTATATAAAGCCTTTAAAATGGGTATGCAGCTAATCACATATGAAAACAACAAAACAGCTTCTCTTTCCAAAAGTAAAGTATCGCAGAATGTGTTTGACCCTACAAAGAAGGTTAAAAGTAACTACAGTCTTACATTTTGTGTTCTTGTGGGAAATTAAGGTAAAAGTCATTTTAACACAATTTTTACTCAATTCATGCTCTAAATATCAGCATTTGGGATGTTACTTACATTCAATCCAAATTACACATGATATATCACTTTACTTTCACATTCTGTAGCTTTAAACTCCCTGTCACTCAAGCAGTGGAATTTCAGCAAAAAACATGTTTATACCATCAACTGTAGTACTATCCATGCAATGATATATTTGGTCATAAAAAGGAATAAAGCATCGATACATAACATGGATCCTTTAAAACATAATACTAAGTGAAAGCAGCAAGAAAAATGCCACAGAGTAGATGAAATGTCCAGAATAGCCAAATCTAGAGAGAGAAAGGAGATTAGTGGTTGCCAGGGACTGAGAGGAGGAGAGAATGGGGAGTGATTGTTAATAGGTATGAGATTTCTTTTTGGGATAATGAAAATGTTTTGGAATTAGATAATGATGATGATTTCACAATTCTTCATATACTACAAATCACTAAATTTCACACTCCAAAAGAGTGAATTTTATGGTATGTGAATTATATCTCAATAAAGCTGTCATAAAAAAGTTTGCAAACACTATTATCTGTTTCGTAAGTAACATCTGTGAGATATCCAAAAGGAGATTTTGAGTTGGCAGTTACATACGGGATTCTAGCATTCTGAGAAGAGACTTAGGCTGATGTTGTAAATCTGGCAGCCATTAACAATCCTCTAGCATTCAAATCTGAAGAAAAGGAAGAGACTCCCCAGGGAGTAAGTAGGAGAAAAGAGGGGGACCCAGAAAGAACCTGGAGGAAGTCCAACTTTTAGATGTATAGAAGAACCCAGCAGAGTGGGCTATGTACAGCCAAGGATGTAAGAGGAAAACATAAGGAGCTAAAGGTTAAATTATAAGCCCCCAAGTAAAAATTTCCCATTGTTGGCTACATTAGATATCTAAGTACTATGGAATCTTACATCACTCAGTTTTTAGCACTGCTATTTAAGGCAAGAGTTGTTAATCTGGAGTTCAGAGAACCTACAGGGATTTGGGTTAATGTGTAAGTTTCTAGAATACCAGAAACCTCCTGAAACTCTATGTAAAGATGTATGTGTTTGGGCCCACAAACGTTTTTCTAAGGAAGTTCTTTGCCTTCATTAGATTCTCAAAGGGGTATAAAAGGCAAAAAGGATTCAATTATGATAGTAAGAACTCCATTCTTCCCCTTTTCTTATAGACACCAAGGTCTTTCTAGCACAGGGCTTGAATGATGATAAATATCCTTCATTTAGTAAATGGACCAAACTTCTTAAGTAGCTTAAAATTAATAACTTTGTTTTAAAACATAAGTGTAACAGGAAGGGTATGAGAGAACCTAGTCAACTTCTCATTTATTAACCTGTACAAATAGTTCCTTTTTTGAAGGTCTGGAGGCTACTTATTCTAAAAATATCTAAATTTGGAATAAGGAGTGGCCTCCTCAACTGCCTTTTCCTCTATAATACTCTATACTTACAGAAAAGATATGGGTTTCTAGCTCCTAGGTAGCTGAGCTGAAAGAAGTTGAAGGTACAAAGGGATAGCAGAAAAAGTTCTCTTTTTGAGTGATTCTAAAGAAGATAATTTCAAGGTAACTGAAATAGAACAACTAGATTTGCAAACAAGACCCCCATGCATATCAGTACCAAGTCATAAAATCAATATGCACAGAAACCAAATGTCAACGCTATTGACAAAAGCAGAAACAGAGACACAAAAAAATCTCTTTTGATTGGAAAGGATATTTCACTTCCCTGTAATAAACTGTTAAGAGTTTAAACACTTGTGACTCTAGTCTACAACTTGAGGTACACGGGAAAACAGTAAGAGGGAATGATCATCATCCCTCAGGCTCTCAATAAATACATATAAATACTGATTAATAAAGAGCAGAAGACAGAATTTGGGATTTTTTTTTTTCCTATAATAATTTCCATTTGAAAAAAATCCACCTATTCAACCCCTATTACCTGTCAACTATGTCCAGTGTATAATCATAAGAGCACTGGGGATATAAGATGAATTTATCACCCACCCAAAAAAGAAATTCCAGCACCACAATAGCACTACTCATTAACTTAAAAGTTTTCAATTAGGAAGAGCTGTATATGAAAGAACTGTAAAAATTAAATTGAATTCAGCAATTAAATTTAAATAGGACTCACATAATTCTTAAGATTATGGGAAGTACTGTTGATAGTAAAATAGTAAGCAGTTGGATTTGGCAGCTTTGCAACCTCCTTTTAAAGACCACAGGTCTAACAAAGTTGCCACAAATATGGCTAGGAAATATTACATGAAGATTATTGACATAAAATATCCAAAAGATTTCAACTGAAAAACCAAGTGAATGATTCAATAAAATGGCTGGCCATAAATAAATACACAAAAACCAACAGCTTTTCTACATTACAATAGTAACTATTCAGAAAATAACATGGAGGAAAAAAACTTATTTTAAAATAGCAATGAACCAAAGTCAAGGGTACCAATTCCCTTACCAGCTAGACAGACAGACAGATACACACACACACACACACGCACATACACGCACGCACACGCACATTAGCAATGAAAGTATCAACTACTAAGAATGAGATTAATAAGAAACATGTAGACTCTATAAGAAGAAAATACCAAATTTCTGAAAGACAAAAACTATTTGAATAACCAGTGAGATGTCATGTTCTTAAATGAGAAGACTACGAATGCTAATTTATCTCAAAGTAATATTTATTTTAATGAAATTTCAATGAAATCTCAAAAAAAATGTTTTCTGGAATTTGAGAAATATTATAGTTCATATAAAAAGAATCAGATCATCCAAGAAAATATTAGAAAACAGAATATTGTTTTGGCCTTTCAGATAGTAAAATATACGACAATGTAATCAGTAAACGTGTAGTAGTGCTGTGGCAGTCGGAGACAATATAACAGAACAAAGAAATCCAAAAATGAAACCAAGTATACAAATACTTAATATATGAAAAAGGCTATACTTAAAATCAATGGTAAAGGTTATTTTATTTAACCAGTGGAGTTGGGAAAACCAGCTAACCATTTGGAAAAAATAGTTCAGAACAAGATAAATATAAATGTAAATGGCCAAAAATTGTGAAACCATGTTCACTAACAATCAAATACATTAGACAAAATAACTATTTTAAAACAAATATAAAGGTAAATTGAAAAAAATTTTAATAGTGTCTGTTAGGAGGGAAACCAGGTTCTATGATATTGTCAGAGGGAGTGAAAATTGGCTATAACAGTTCTGGGTTTTTTTTGGCAGCTGGCTGGTACAGGGATTCAAACCTGTGACCCTGGTGTTATAAGGCTATGCTCTAACTAACCAGCTGACTGGCCAGGCTGGCTAATAATTCTGCAAAGGCATTTTTGGGGAGTAAGTACGCACTTCCTTTGACCCAGCAATGCTATGTCTATGAATATATGCTAAAACTAAATCAAAGATGTATGCAAAATATTTTATTACAAAAATTCTCACTCTTAAGGGTTTTTTTTTTAAATAATGGCAAAATATTAGAAATAACCTTGATGCCCAACAAGGAGCTGAATAAATAAATATCCTAAGTGAACACTATTTAATCTTGAAAAAGCATACTACTTAACATATGATGTTTCCAATATGCTGTTAATTGAAAAAGATAGACAATAAAATACTAGGTAAAGTAAACCATTAAACTCACACACACACACACGCACGGTCAATTCTCATTATTTGCCATGGTTATGTTCCACAAAGTCTCTGTGAACACTGAATTAGTAAATACTAAACCACTGTCCCTAGGGGAAATTACAATTAAAATTAGGTTACTTTCAGCCTAACATCTTCCTTAGCTGATTAATACATAACCTTGTTTTATTTGTGTTTCTGTTCAGACACCTTCTTCAATATATACTGTTGATTCATTAACACTGAATTCATGGCAAACAGCACTATAACTCATGCTTGAAGGGAACTTATCTAACATCTGTATTTTCTTTATAAGGCATATCACGGCCTTCTCGCACTTAGGAACACTAGACAACACTTTAACGCTATGCTTGGGGCCATTTTAAACAGAGAAATTACCAAGAAAAAGCACAAAAATGTTGTATGTTCTCAAATGGCTAAAACAGAGGACAGCAAATACTCTCATCACAAAGAAACTATAATTTTTTGTCATGATGAATATGACCTGATTTAATCATCACACACTGTACACATGTATTGAAATATAACTGTATCCCAATACATGTCAACTAAAAAATTTTGAAAAAAATTTTTAAAGGACAAAAACGTGAAAAATCTGGCACTAAATATAAATAGGCTTCAGAAAGGACACTTGCTTACAGTATGAGAGCTGAAACAAGAAGACAGAATACTGCTTTTGTTCAACCTCAACTAGGGAACATGCTCAGAATGCAACTCATTTTTTGCCACTCTGCACATGTCCACAAATACATAAATGATCCTCATTATTTGTGGGTTCCATATCTGCAAATTCATTCACTCACTAAAATTTATTTGTAACCCCCAAATCAATACTCATGGTGTTTTCACAGTGATTCAAACATTCCCACGCATATGAAATTATCTTTAAAAGAAAGATAATATTATCACTATGCTTAACCAGAAGACAACATGAGGAAGAGTGAAAACAAAATGTGCTCTGGAATCAGATAAAAGCTGTATTTAAATGCTAGCTCTATGAAGTGTGTCCTAGGCTAATCAGTTACGTTTCTTTATAAGCCTTAGATTCCTTACATATAAAATCAGTGCTAAATAATACCTCCTTCATAGGTGATAGTAAAAACTGCAGAAGTCAATGTACATAAAATTAATGAAACATATAGAGCACCACAGAAACACTAATTGCTTACACACACATTTCTGTCAATGTTTGACATAGTAATTTCTTTTCAAGGCAAAGAAGCCATTTCTTTCCAAGATAATAAGCAGTTGTTACTACCCACAGACCAATGAATCAGCAGACAAGCAGTAATAATGGGATGGCCATAGGCACCCAGAAAAACAAGATATTCCACTGAAGAAGTATGTACCCTGCCGTTTGGCTGTAATCATTTCTGTAGTCTATTTAACAGATTACTTTAGAAGATACTTGGTTCTGACTCATCCTCCTTTAGCCACATGCTCACCCCGCTCATAAATGCACAGTCAGCTGCTCTACTGCCAGATAATCACTACGGACAGTCATTCAATCTCGTTTGCCTCTGAATAATAACCGGGTTGCATGTAAGTGTAAAAATAGTTTCTTCTATAGTGATTTAATGTAATTTACCAATCTACTTCTTACAATTCAAGAGAAATCATAAAAAGGAAAACTACAGAATGTATATGGAAATAGACTCTGTGTGTATGTACACATATAAACACATATTCAATAAATGAATGTGTTAACCAAATTCAGACTTTTGTCAAGAATGAGACCTTTTCTGCAAATTCATAAAAATGTATTACCATGTTGCTAATGTGCTCTCCATATAATTACCTTAATTTAGTTCCACTGTATTTTTCTTTTCTTAAATGGAAAGCTAAGCCAAGATAAATTCTGACTTTTATGCTTCAGTTACAGTGTCCTTGTTTCCTCTTAAGCTATGTAATAAGGAGGTAAAAACCTACCAGTTATATCCTCAGATAAAAATGCTGCATCCAGGGAGGCCGGCCCGTGGCTCACTCGGTAGAGTGCGGTGCTGATAACACCAAGGCCACAGGTTCGTATCCTATATAGGGATGGCCAGTTAGCTTACTGGCTGAGCGTGGTGCTGACAACACCAAGCCAAGGGTTGAGATCCCCTTACCGGTCATCTTAAAAAAAAAAAAAAAAAATGCTGCAGCCAATAAACAAGAACAAGATGCTATCAAAAAAAGAACATTTGTAGAACAAAAAGAGCTCTAAGAAATTAAACATATGATAGTAGAAATTAAGACTCAATAAAAGGCTTTGAAGACAAAGTAGAGGAAACATTCAGGAAGGTAAACCAACCCAAAAGACACAGAGATAGAAAATACCAATTAACAGGATTGTTCCTAAAGGTCCAACATCCAACATCTTTCTGGTGGGTATTCCAGAAAGAGAACAGAGAAAACATAAGAAAGTAAGTCATCAATTAAAACAAGAAAATTTCCACATGACGCACATAAGCTGCTATATTGAAAAGGGCCACCAAGTACCCTGCACACAAATGAATGTGGACCTACATTAACTTATATCACAGATAAATACCAAAATGTGTAGACAAAGATGATTTTACAAACTTCCAGAGAGGAAGAAATTGGCCACAAACAACAGATCAAGAAACAGAATGACTTCAGATTCTCAACAACACTGAAAGCAAGACAATGATACAAGGCCTTCTTAATGAAAATAATCTCCAATCCCAAACTCTAGAACAAGTCAAACTTAAAGTATGAAGGTAGAATAAAAATATTTTCAAACATGCAAGGACTCAAAAAACGTAGCTGCCATGCAGCCTTTTCCCAAAAGCAACTGTTATCCACAAAATGAGACCATAAACCAAGAAACAGAAAGATGAAATTAAAAAAGAAAAAAAAAACAAAACACAGGAGAGGCCCATCACAGCAGACGATAAATGGAGAACCCAGTAACACACAGCAGTACACTTTATGTAGAGAACTATCGGTCTAGACTCAAGAGAAAGACATTTTGGGGATGGTCACCACCAAGATCCTTCTTTTTAATCTGAGGGTAGAATGCCAGCTTAAGCTTGCCCTGCTGCTGGAACCAGCTAAGGACACTCTTTTCAGCTCACAGAGGTGATCTGCTTTGACCCACTCCTGTGAAAAGGAGGTATAGGTCATGGTGAGCTTAGAAGCAGAAAACACAGAGCAGCTTATTCCCTCTGACCAGATTTCCTTCAGATCTCCAGCACACTGTGAACACTGGTTCACACCATGCCAGATGCCCCAACTTCAGTGTGAATCCTAGGTTTTCCACAACCCACTCATGACTCTGCTCACAAACTTCCCCAGCGTGTCTCCTAAAAATTCCCAGGGAAGCTGAATCCATACCTGACCCTGAGATTCTCTGTTCAGTTTCTCTCTCCTAGGAGCTTCATCTTAAAATGACATTACAGTCCTTTATTTACACATTCATAAAGTTTGTCCTTACTATTTTCAGTTTTTCAAAACTAAACAATGCATGAGAGGTTTATGCACAGAAAAAAAAAAAAACAAGAAATGTAAGGGAATAAATATATCAACCGGGGGCTGGCTGGTTAGCTCAGTTGGTTAGAGTGCAGTGTTAAAACACCACGGTCAAGGGTTTGGATCCCTATGCTGACCAGCTGCCAAAATATATATATACATATGTATGTATGTGTTTGTGTGTGTGTATATATATATCCATAGATGTGTGTGTATATATATACATATATGTATATACACACATATATGTGTACACACACACACACACACACACACACACACACACACACACACACACACCCCACCACCACCACCACCACCACCACCACCACCCCCACCCCCACCCCCCCGCAGGATAGAGGTTATTCTGGGGAGAAGAAAGTTGAGGAACAGGACCGTAGAGTTTTCTATGGCATCACTATCCAATAAAAATATAATGTGAACCACATATGTAAGTGTAAATTTTCTAGTAGCCATTTTTAAAAGAGTAAAAAGAAATAGGTGAAGTTAATTTTAATAATATTACTTAACACCCAATATATCTAAAACATTATTTCAACATGTAATGTTTTTCCTTTTCTTTTTAGATACCATATTTCAAAATCTGGTTTGTATTTTTTCATATGCATCACATGTCAATCCAGACTAGCCACATTTCAAGTGCTCAACAGCCACATGTGGCTAGTGGCAACCATACTGGACATCACAGTTCTAATGTACTAGAAAAACTATTTCTTAAGTACCAGGCACACGAATGTTCCTTTTATTATCATTCCTTAAATTACTCTTCTACTTGTAAGACACATTTAACAAATGAAAACTAAAAACTTTTAAGAGGAAAAATGCATCAAATAATGAACATATTTAAAAAAAAGTAAAAAATGGGCAGGACCATGGCTCACTCAGGAGAGCATGGTGCTGACAACACCAAGTCAAGGCTTAAGATACGCTTACCGATCATCTTTAAAAAAAACAAAAAAAAGTAAAAAATGTAGAACTAGCTCATCTAATTTAGGACACCTAATACTGTGACTTAACATAAATCACACTGTAATAAATTTTAAAATACAAAAAAGCATGCCAAAGTATTATGTTGTTTTTAATGTACTGTTTTACATAAGGCCCACACAAAGTAAATATCATGTGTGGTAAACTGAACCATTTATACTAAACATCATTTTCGAAAAACTGCTCCACCTAGAAATACTTCTGGTCCAGTGTCTGGAAAAGCCGTTCCTTCTGTGGGCCATCTAAGAAGATGCTTATGCACCAATTACACCTATCCTCTGAGATATACATGGCTTCGTTAGGTAGAAAACATTTTTAGACTAACCTAAAGTTTGGTAATTTGCAATATGATTTATAATCTTACATAAAATTTTTCTTCATGAAAATATATTTAAAATACCTGCTGGTTTTCTCACGTAATGTTACATTAGTCTAAGCATCACAAATCACCATAAGCTTGAACACTGTTGAAGACCTCGAATACTATTTTTGGTCTCTCTCCAACTTCATGCCTCTACTCTAAACTCACTTTGCTTAAAGATGCCCCTACCCCACCCTAAAAAAGCTCCCTTCATTTCATAACTCTCTCTTCCTAATACTTTTCCACTCAGGTTTAACCAGCATTACCACTTTAAGTTTATATAAGTTCTTTACAGCTTTAAAAACTTTTCCAAATCCTATTTAACCTTTACAACAATCCAGTAAGAAACATTTAAAACAAAGAAATTAGAACTGAGAGAGATTAAATAATTTACTTGCAGAAGGTCACACAGCTAATAAGTGGTAAAAGTCACATCCAAAACTCATAACTCTATACATTCACCTCAACCACAGTTGCATTATGAATTGCATTTTTAATATTTTCTAAGTATTTCAGGGTATGTGAAAATAGAGCAAAGAATAAATAGAGACTGAATAATTAATTTCATGGTTAAATTCATAGCATACAGAACAGTAAATATAGTAAGCTCTTTACATGATTTTAGAATACGTCATATGGAATACTCCTCTCCTCCCAGCAAAACAGCTTACTAGTTCTGCAGTCTTCATTCTATGATTCAAAGTAAACAATGTCTGTTGAAGAGAGTCCTGAGTGTACTGCCTTAAGAGGTACAATTTCAAGTGAAAAGCAAATGAAATTAAATAATGAAATTCTGTTTTTTAATTAAAATTAAAGTGATGAAATAAAAGTCAGAAGCTATTTACTGTAGTACATTCCTGAACCAACTTTAAAATCTTAAATTTTTAAAAAATATATTTTAAGGGCCAGTCCGTGGCTCACTTGGGAGAGTGAGGTGCTGATAACACCAAGGCCACGGTTTCGGATCCTGTAATAGGGATGGCTGGTTCACTCACTGGCTGAGTGTGGTGCTGACAACACCAAGCCAAGGGTTAAGATCCCTTTACTGGTCATCTTTCAAAAAAAAAAAAAATTTTTTTTTTTGAAAACATTTTTTATAATATTACAGCTGACTTTACCAAATTATTCACAGAAAATTAACACAGAAGAATTGGTCATGTGTAAGTTTTCTAGTGGCTTGATTATAATCACAAACATTATTCACACTACAAGTTAAAAAAAACAAGTAAAAGTTTAAAAAGTTGTTTTGAAGTCATCAAAATGAAGTCTAAGAAGACCACATTAAAATATTAATGGTTATTTGCTCTAATGGGAAGACTAACTTGGGTGGGACAAAATAACTTCATGTAAGGATCTGGAAGGTAATATATGGAGTCTGAGGAAACTTACCTAATGATTACTTATTAGCAGCAGTGTGGTGTACTGTAAAGAACACTGACTTCGGGGTAAAAAAAGGACCTGGGTCTGGATCTTGGCTCTATCTAAGAAGCAGATTACATGACTTTTGAAGTTTTACTTAGTCTCTCTGGCCTCAATTTCTATAGCTGTAAAATCGAGCTATCATCACATGCATTCTAAAATCAAAGACTTCACCATATAGTGCAGGGGTAAGAAAACTAATGATAATGTAAACCATCTAGCACAGTGCCTGATGGTGATTAAATTTTTAACTTAAGAATCACCATAAAAACTGATTTGCATTTGTCAAACTGTATTTAAAATGGCCCAGAGTTCTGAAAATGTTCTATAACTAGGTAATGGTGATGGTTGCATACTGTGAATATAGTAAAAACCACTCAGTTGTGTTAACTGGTGAATTAAAATTGCAAATTTTATTTCAGTTTTTAAAAATGGCCCAGAAATGTTCTGGATAGCAAAGAGACGCAACCCAGGGCTGAAAACCTGGCATGAATAAGCAATACCCTAAAAAAATTTAGAGGGTTCTCCCAAAGCACTCATTACTTAAAACAATGTTCTGCAAGAGAGGCCACATACTTATGAGAAATTATCATTTTTGAATCAACTTCCAAGATTAATAATAATTTCTTTTTTTTTTTTTTGCGGCTGGCCTGTAAGGGGATCCAAACTCTTTAATCTGGTGTTATCAACACTGTGCTCTACCCAACTGAGCAAACCGGCCAGCTAGAAATGATAATTTTGCTACCCAGAACAAACCTTGAACATCTATAATATGGACAGAATATCTGTTTGAAAACATCAACATTTCCATTAGGAGAATTTAGAAGTTACATATTTCTAGACTATTCTTTTGTTTTAATCTGAAGATTAACCTGCCTTTGCAGCGTAAGTTTTAAAACATGAAAGGGCTCAGTACATGGAAGTTGCATACATGGAAAAAGGGTTTTCACCCACAAAAACCTGCCAACTACTCCCATACTCAGCCCTTTCCTTCTTCAAACATACAATATAGTACCACATCACAGTCCTGAAAGCAAAGCAATACTGCCAAGGGGCACATTTTAAATGTTATTTAAAATTCTTGGTTCCTAAATACACATTGATTTGAGGCCTAGCTTAAACTGAAAAGCTCACGATAGATAATCATTTCCAACCATTTGCACTGTAAAAGAAGGTAACAATAATTAAACTCCCTATACCATATCACTGTCTATCACATGTTAACTTGTCTGTGACCTCCAATCCTCTGTAGAGAGTTAAGTATCAAAGAAGTGATATCAAAGAATGATATTAAAGAAACAAAATCTTAGAGCCTGCTCAAGCTAAGTAGTATTAAAATTAACAAATATTTTCTTAGCTATAAAATGGGGATCATAAAAGTATCAGATTATGTATGGATGGATGGAGGGATAAGGACAGTACATGCAAAGACGTAAGAGGGAACTTTTTGAGGTTATGGAAATGTTCTATATCTTGACTGTGGTGGTGGTTACATGACTGACTGTACCCATTTATCACTGAATTGTACAATTAAATTTGTTACATGTAAGCTATACCTTAATGCTTATTGAAAAATTGTAAGAGAAAATAGGAAGCAGCAAAACTAGAATACAGCAGCCCTATTCAAGAATTAATTTCTTCATGTGATAACGTTTCAAAAGTCTTTATCCTTGCAGGCCTTGAATTAATCATTAATAAAAATTAGGGTAGGAAATAGAAGCAAGGAGGGAAAGAGTTAAGAATTCTCTGGTTGTACATATCTCTGCCTTCTCTAACTTGGAAAATATAATTCAGATAAGGCCAAGACTGAAATTTTTACCTTTACACTAAAATGTAAATAATGCAATTTAAAAGAAGGGGAAAAGAGACTATACAATCTTCAAGTACGTCAAAGGTACATTTGCCATATACGCAAACACATGTAGCTCTAATTGGAAGGTACTATGACATACTAATTTTAAAACTTTTTTTTTCAGAAAGCCAGTCAACTCTAATAGATTTTTTAAAAAATTAATTGAAACAAAACCTTCCCTTTAAAAATATAAGCCCACAGCTTCCAGTTCTAAATTTTATGATTCAGTTACTAAAGTATTACAGCATATTTAAGACGTTTTTTAAAACCAGATTACATATTTCAATACACTAAACTGTTAATAACTAAGTGATAGAAAATATACTTCACACTTTAGTTGAACTGAAATACTTAAAATCTAAATGTGACAAGCTAGTTGTAAAGTTGCCTCAATTTCTCTTGGGAAAAATCACATTCCAAAGCTCTACCACAGATATCTTTTATTTGGAATGACTGGGCTATCTAAAAAGGAGAAGGAACTTGTCGAGCTTGAATAGTATTTCTCAAAGCTAACATCAAGGAGTCCTGTAAACCCTGCCAAATTGTGGATGGTATACAAACAGACACAATATTTATTTTGGGACAAAGATCCTGCAGGCAAGTAAGCAAAAGACTCCAGAAAAAGCAGTCACAGATCTCTGGAGAAGCTCATTCAAAATAAGATTCTGTCCTCGTTAATTAAATTAAATGCTGTTAGATTTTTGCTTTGCTATTTTATGCTCATGAAAACAAATGGTAAAAAGATTTGCGTTTTAAGTATAAAAAGTCCAGAAAGGAAAAAAATAAACACAACTTATCAACATTTTAAAAAGTATCTACTCTAATAACATACACTTTATAACTGCTTCTCAATGTGCAATTTTAATGTTAACTACCTACCAATTAAGATCATAAGTTGTAAACAGGAATGTAGCAAACATAAAAAAAGTTCAACTTCTCTCTCTCTCAGATAGTATATAAAATTAGATAGTATATAAAATTAGATAGTATATAAAATTTCCATAGAAAAAAGTGATCAAACAGTAGCACTATTAAGTTCATTTTTTCAGTTTATAAAATATTTTCACACCCTTTTTTATCCTCACACATTAGAATCACAAAGTAAGCATATACAAAATATCATTAATTCAAAATCCCAATGAAGCTTTATAAACACAGAATGCATGCAAAAACCATTAATATGACTACTCAGTCTACTAATTTATGGTCAACCATAATCATCTGCATTCATTTGAAATAAAAAGTAATTGGAAATAGGTCCTAAGAGGAAAGATCAAAGGAATTAGAGTTGGTCTACAACTCTACAAAAATTTGTAGAGTTGGTCTACAAATTTTTAACTTAAGAATGATTTAAATTCTTATCAGTTGCTTTTTCATTGTCTTCTGATAGCTAAATCAGAGGAAAGCAGTTTAAAGAATGCAGAACATTTTGGGGAACACTTATTCTATTTCATGGAATAATGCATTGCCTGATTGTAGAATCCCAAAAAAGCCAATTGAGATCTTTAAAAAAACAAACAAAAAACATTTTCGCTACCAGGGTTTGTAACACACCAGGATGGACCACTTGGGAAAGATGGGGTGTTCCAACACTGTACAGCTACCTGAAATGAAGCTTATCTAAGACACACTATAGCATTAAAACTCCATGATTCGGTTAGCTATAATCTCACCCTACAAAAATATCAAAGAGCCTACCTTTGGACAGGGGTCTACAATTTAAAAGGCATTTTCACATATTCTGGCACCTCATTTAATCCTCATATGAGGTTTATGAATAGGGCAGATATTCTGATTCCCATTTGCAGGTAAGGAAAATAGTTAGGATTGTCTTTTGACTGAAATCCAGAGCTCTTCCTACTACGCTATTATTTATTTTATTTTGTACCTTATTTTATTTTATATCTTATTTTATTTTATATATTTTATTTTATTTTTTTAAAAGATGACCGGTTAGGGGATCTTAACCCCTGGCTTGGTGTTGTCAGCACCACTCTCTCCCAACTGAGATAAGTGGCCATCACTATATAGGATCCGAACCCATGGCCTTGGTGTTATCAGCACCACACTCTCCCTAATGAGCCATGGGCCAACCCTTAGGCTATTATTTTAAATCTTTTCTGACAAACATCCTTATTAAGAACCAATGTAGACAGTTCACTAGACATTTAGGTGCAAAAGTTTCAAATATATTTGAAAGACAGACTATAAAATTCTGTGCTCTGACTTGATCTTAAATAAAGTACCTAGTTATGGTCAGTCATCCATTAATAGACCTTCCTTATGAAGACCCTTGGTTTGAAAATATTCCTACAACCACATAAGCAAAAGAATGAATGAAAGTACTGATTTCTATGAATCCATTTTCTTAAATCATAAAACCATATTTTAAATAAGAGAACATGAAGCATTTTGTTTCCTCTCCATTAGCGTTCTGATTTTTTTCAGAATTCACTAAATTGAAATGAATGTTATTGTAGCCTGCCTCCAAGATGGCCCCAATGAACCCAGCCTCTTGGTATTCACACCCATATGTAATCCCCTCCTCCCTGTAGAGTGTAGGCTAGGCTTAGTGACTAGCTTCTAATGAATACAATGAGGCACAAATGACACAGAAAACAGGACATGAAAAGCGTGGTGACTTCATTCTATTTCTCTCTGTGCGGAGGCACACATGACTAGGAACTAAAGCCGCCTACACCAACAGTCGTGTGAGCATGGAAGTAGATCTTTCAGCTCTACTGAAGTATTCAGAGACTGCACAGCCCCAGCCAACAGCTTAACTACAACCTCATGAGAGACCCTAAGCCAGAAACCACCCAGCCAAACCATTCCTGTATTCCTGTAGAGGCATGAGGAAAATTTGGGGGATGACTGAAACATTATCTTGACTGTGGTAGCTTTTACATGGGTGCATACATTTATTAACATTCAAATTACACAATGAAATCAGATGCATTTTATTGTATGTAAATTATACTTCAACAAAGTTGATTTTTTAAAAGGCCACTGAACTCTTGAGATAAACAGATGAACGGTCACTTATGAAAAAGCAGTGCCATAACTTAGGGAGTTAAGGGTGGGCAGTGAGGAAAGAGAAAATGCAACAATTTACCACTACAAACTCACACGCCCTAAACCTACCTAACCTGCTCCTTAAAATTGCTCTCTCCACAGTCTTTTCCATCTCAGATGATGACAATCCATATTCCCAGTTGCTTTAGTCACTCTTAACTCCCCTTTCTCACATGCCACATCCAATCCATAAGCAAAATCCTGCTGGCTCTATCTCAAAATATATCCAGACTATGACCACTTCTCACAACCTCCACTGCTACCACCCACATCTCTCACCAAGATTACTCCAACAGCCAAACTGGTCTCCCTGCTTCACTCTTGCCCCCTACAGTCTATTACTGAGTCAGTAGCTAGAATGATCCTGTCAAAATCTACAGACCATGTCATTCATCTGCTCAAAAACCTGAAACCACTCCCCATTTCACTCAGAATAAAAGTTCATGTTGTTACAATGGCCTACCATGATCACATGAACTGGCTTCTTTTCATCTCTCTGATCTTGTCCACTACTCTCCTCCTTTCTGAGTCTCCTCCAACCACATCAGCCTGCTAGTTGTTTACCATACACACTGTGCAGCTCCCACCCTGAGGACTTTAAGATGGCTGTTTCCTCTGTCTGGAACATCTTTCCTCCAAGATACCTGCCTGACTCATCATTCCTTAACTCTTTCAGGTCTCTGCATAGATATGACCTTCTTTACCCAAGTCATCCTATTAGGGAACCATCTTTTTTTTTTTTGGCAGCTGGCCAGTATGGGGAGCTGAACCCTTAACCTTGGTGTTATCACCACTACACTCTTCCAAGTGAACAACCAGCCAGGGTCCCCAGATCATCCTATTTAAAACTGCAAACATTACTGCTCATTGATCATGCTTATTGATCACCCTTATTCTACTCTACTTTTCTTTCTCTTTTTCCCTAGAACTATTATCACTTAGTAACATATTACGTAACTATCTTCTTTATTATGCATATTATCTACTCTTCCACTCCCCTCATAAAACAATCTCCAGGGCAGGATCTTTGTTTTGTTTACTGATGTGTCTCAAGTGCCCAGGACAATGCTCAGTACACACAACACATGTTCAACAAAGACCTTCTGAATGAATGAATTTTTCAATAACTGTGTCAGGTACTGGGCTGAGCACTTTACATTCGCTATTTTATTTTATCACTAGGGCAACCCTGGAAAGTGTATATTAACCTTATTTTACAACTGAGGACCATAATGGTTAAATAATTTGCCCAAAGTTACAACACAGCAGTAAATGAAGTAGTAACTGAAGAAGCCGGGACTTAACTCAATTATGTCTAACTCCAAAGCATTAACCACTACAGTTTTCTCAAAGCTGGGTATGAATGGGAAGAAAACGAAGCTGCTTCAGGAGGTAATGAGTTGACAGAATTTGAAGACAACACTGATTCAGGATCATATGGAGCAGAGGCAAATACAGGTAATTAACATTTGAGGAAGTTCCTTCAATTTTCTTTACTTCTAGTCCTATTCCTGTGGGGACAGAAACAAAATCTAATGGTTATAAGAAAGAGACCATACAAAGGTAGGAAGAGAAATAAGAGATCTCATAGTTTGAGCTCCGTGGATGGGAAAACATAGGCAGTATCTTTTCTCTAAATTCATTGGACTACATTATCCCAGTAGTATGGAGCAATATACTAGCAGTTTTTTGCCTTAAAATGCTTTTATTATTCTAGGTCCTGTTGGCGTAGTACAAATGTTGGCAAAATTATATTTGAGAAATATATGATCAATACATAAACATTTACAGATTTATATCTGAGGGAAAGGTACTGATTTCTGATGTTATTACCATTTTTGGAACACAGCCACCCATTTATTTACGTGTGTCTATGGCTCCTTTCTTACTATGATGGCCTACAAAACTGAAAATATTTACTATTTGTCCTTTTACAGAAAAAACCTTCTAAAACCAATACTAATAAAATGTAAATTTCCTGATAGTTTACATCAGTTTTATCACTCTTCCTGACAGATTAGAAAACATATCTTCTGGGGCTGGCCCGTGGCTCATTCGGGAGAGGGCGGTGCTGGTAACAACAAGGCCACGGGTTCGGATCCCATATAGGGATGGCCGGTTAGCTCACTGGGTGAGCGTGGTGCTGACAACACCAAGTCAAGGGTTAAGATCCCCTTACTGGTCATCTTTAAAAAAAAAAAAGAAAGAAAACATATCTTCTTTTTTTTTTTTTTTTTTTTTTTAAAAGATGACCGGTAAGGGGATCTTAACCCTTGACTTGGTGTTGTCAGCACCACGCTCAGCCAGTGAGCGAACCGGCCATCCGTATATGGGATCCGAACCCGAGGCCTTGGTGTTCTCAGCACCGCACTCTCCCGAGTGAGCCACGGGCCGGCCCAGAAAACATATCTTCTAAATACAAGAATAAGCCATCTAACATATTTGTTATGTTGGTCATAACCAAAACATCTCAACAGCTTAAGTCCATGGATAATGTGGTCTTCAAACTGGTGAATAGATATCATTAAATTAATTCAAGCAAACATACCTTCTAGTAGTGTTAACAACATATTTCTTAAATATTAAATTCTGGAAGACTTCAGTAATATTGAGATGTCAATCTTGAAGTCTTTTAAAACAGTTCAGCATTAGGGCCGGCCAGTGGCTCACTTGGGAGAGTGTGGTGCTAATGGCACCAAGGCCACGGGTTCAGATCCCTATAGAGGGATGGCCGGTTGGCTCATTTGGGATAGCATGGTGCTGACAACACCAAGTCAAGGGTTAGGACTCCCTTACTGGTCATCTTTAAAAAAAAAAAATTAGTTCAGTATTAAAACTGAGGGGAAAGCAATTTTTTTTTTTTTTGGTTTATGCCTTTAGTATCTGAGTTCCTATGTTAACTTTAAAGAAGTGTTCTGAACAAGGAAAAAATAGTTTCTTCATTTAGTCACACATACATGTGCCAAACAGACAAAAATAAATAAGTCTACAGTGACTTCCCAAGTTTTCCCTTATATATAAGGATTACCAAATAGTAAAATCTGGAACATTTGCTTTTAATTTTCTAAGCAAACAGCTAATATACAGGAAATAAAATTATTTGCTTATTACTACTCATTTTTAAAATCCTGTAGTCTATTTTCCCTCTCCCAACTCAAAGATTAGTTGGTTTCTCACCCAGAAAAAAATCAAACTTAACTTCATAAAATTAAAGAAAACAAGAAATTCTTCATTGTATACACACAAGACTAGAAATCTTTTTCCTACAGCCTAATACAAAAATCTTGTGGGCCAGCTCATGGCTCACTAGGGAGAGTGCGGTGCTGATAACACTAAGGCTGCAGGTTCGGGTCCCTATATAGGGATGGCCAGTTAGTTCACTTGGGAGTGGTGCTGACAACACCAAGTCAAGGGTTAAAATCCCATTACCGGTCATCTTAAAAAAAAAAAAAAATCTTGTAATTTTCCCAAAGAAATATTTAGACACTTATGTTTTACAAATAAGGTGATACATTATGCTATTCATGATAACTCTTAGAAAAGTTAATTAGCTAGCTGATATAAACATACTGCAAAGGAAACAAAAGAAATATTGAATATAAAATTGGATCTAAAATTATTTTTCTTTAAAAACCAACCAATTTTTTTTCTTTAAAAATCAACCAATCTCTTAGATTTTAATAGGGATCTCAGGTTAAACACTTCCACCTACATTTTTTGTATGTTTCACCTAAACTTCCAACATAAAAACTGTAAGGCATCCATTTGTTTTCCCAGAAACTTTTCCTCAAAACAAAAAAACTATTTCCAAGTTAAAGTTTTCACAGTTTTTCTCAAAATTAAATTTGCTATATTAAAATAATTATAAAGTTACCCATGAGCTACTTGTAAATACTATTAATTCTTAAGCCTACGGATCCTTTTCCTATTTTCTCTTAATGTTTTTACAGCACTGTAGTCACTTATATTTTGGTAAACACAAAAAATTTCTTGTCAGCACTTTTAAAGGAATTAAGTTTTGAACGTTAAATGTAGGAAAACACATTACTTTCTTTAAGGGCTAGAACTTCCTATGACAAACATCATATACATGAAATTAGTAATGGAGTAACATTTACAGTTTAACAGTGATTTTTAAAAATTATATTACATTCTTACAACATGGAATGAAAACAAATCTATCATATGCCTATATAATAAGACCTAAGATCTCTTTATTAAAATTTAAATCATCAGATAATCTCTAAGAAAACATTCCACAGTATTTTAAATTGCAAAGAAATGTTTCCTACCTTGCCTGCTTCTCTTTCTAAGTCGACATACTCCCGGCTAGGTGTTTGTCGCTGTTCTCCCTGCCAGCTGGCCGGAAAAAACTGGAGAGACAGATTGGTTCCTGTGGCCACAAAAGCCTTTTAGAAAAATCAATACAAACAGGATCAGGAGCAGGACATTACATAAATTATGCAGGCAGTCATTTATTTTTACATCAGTTTATGTCTTAAGCCAGGCAGTACTGAGAATACTTAAAAGTAAAAAACATGCACTCATCATTTTTCTTAAGTATTAAGTTACAAACATCTGATTCCATTTTGAGGACATTTGCCATTGGCTGCTTAAACATAAAATCAGACATGGAATCAATACTTTCTTTCAGGTCATTTTTTGCTGACGTTAGAATCTCACATTGCTAATGTCTAACCAGAAACCACCATCCCTGTGTTTAAAAACTTATATTTTTAAATGGGAAAATCACTGAAGATCTTAAGATTTTGGATTTCAAAGCACACCACAGCTTAAGGTTGTATAAATAAGACATTTTAATTTTTCTTGATTTCAAGGAAACACTGCATGGCACGTGGTGCATAAAAAATGCACTTGGGATTGTCTCTCCTGTGATAAACCCATATATTTGCATGTGAAAGGACAGTACTTCTCTCTAAAACCTTAGAAGATTAAAAAAATATGCATTTTCTAAAATATGACTTCAGTAGAACTGGATCTGACTATAACAAAGAGGAGCATATTCATCTAATATTTATTAAAGATTTAGATGGTATGGCTCAACAGACATAACAATCTAAAACCATTTCAATAAAGTGTCATTCTATGTAGCCCTTGAGCAATTTAATTCTGTATTTCCCCCATGAAAAAAAAAACCAGAAATAACATTACCCCTATTTCCAAGGGAAATTCAGAAAGAAATAAGTAAAAAGCATTTCCAAAAAAATACATTTTTTTATCATCTAAATGTAAACCCTTCTTTGCTAAAGCCAGAGAAAGTTTTGTTTGGTTTATTTCAATAATTAAGTTCTGAAGCATATAATTTGTTTCTAAGCAAAGTCTTTATCTGAAAGCAAGGGGTTCACATCATTTGGGCAATCTGTTTAAAACCATCAGCTGATTTTGCTATCTACCAGTTCCCCCGATGGTTACCAGCTTAGATTCTTTAGAGGTAAAAATTATACTCCCTATTTCTATTACTGGTACTGTAGATACATCTGTCAACCTAACTGCTAAATCTCTAGACTTCTTGGATGGCATTACCTTAATCAAGTAGGATACCCTTTTCTTGTACATATTTTTAATGAATAGAAACTGAACATCCACATTACAACATTAACTAAAAAAAATCTTTCCACACACTATTAGCATAAGTTTTATCAATAAAAGCCCCACCGCTAGTTCAAATGAAAAGCAGACTCTGGAAGGGAAACTATATGACCTGAGGTGTACCTCAGTTCCCTCACACATTATTTTTGGTGGCAGGCCAGTAGAGGGATCTGAACCCTTGACCTTGGTGTTATCAACACCATGCTCTAACCAACTGAGCTATAACCGGCCAGCCCACCTCACAAATTAATATTTGTAAAGTACTTAGAACAGCTTCCAGTAAATGCTATATGAGTGTTTGCTAAATAATATAGAAACAACTTAGAGCTTGATAAGGGAGCCAACTTTTTAAGCCTCAGATAATGAAATTGTCAGAGCAGAGTGGTGGCAGATAAGAGATACAGCCCATGAATGAATGCCCTGTGTCAAAATCCCTAAGGCATGTTTCTTCAGTATTCACCGAGTAGCAAATCTTTTCACCTCCAGTGTACCCCAAATAAGCTCTGTGCTAAGACACTGCAGATCTTTCTTACCTCACCCGTTATCTGAATGCCAACCTCAGAAGAGATTTCCTGCTTCATCACTTTATGCCCATTATCTCATCAAGATCCCTCTCTGAGACAGAAGTGGTGGTAAACATAGATCATTCTAGAACAGCATTTTCCACACTTATTTGACCACGGAACGCTTTTTTAGCAGAATACCTACACATACATAAGAGCTGGGAAAATTCTGTTCAAAACATTAAAATGCTACACTGTATATTGTCTGTATGTAAGATTTCCAGGTTGTTCTGACTACATTTTATAGGTTTCATAAATTATGGAATGGCATACCTTGCACCAATCCAACGTACGTTTTACCATTCAATCTTCGGGATTAAAAATATATATTAGTTTTTACTGTTCTCACAGTAGAGTCACCATACCTAAGTATTTTTTTCTTTTTATTAATTATTAGTGTTAGAGACATCTCTAACAATTTCACTACAGTAAGAATTCATAAGAGAAGTAAATCAGATTTTACCTCTCACCCATAATCATTTTTATTTTATGCTGTGATAAGGAGTCTGACTGAGTTTTATAGTTAAGGAGAGATAAGCATCACAGCCCTTAAATTCTTTCACATCTAAATGCAAAATAAAATCATTAACCTCACTGATATGTTATGGAGATGTTCAAAATAAAAAGAGGAAAAAGAGTGCAAAGGGGCAGAAGGGTTGGAAATAGTTTTGAGAACTACATATATTCTTAGCATACATGGCTACTGTCACAATAGAGACAAAATAATGCCTTTTCCAAAACCAAAAAGATAGAAACCACAGCCTTTCATAATTAAGATAAATTTCAAGCATTAAATTAAGTAATCTCTTTATTCAAATAAGCAAGTACCTACAATGCAAAATGTATTGTGTATCCAGAGGGGTATATACAGAATTAATGTCTCCACCCTTTAGGAGCTAAGGATCCTGTAATTTAAATGTGGGTAACATTTTATTAAAGAGTGAAAACTAGAAAGAGAGGAAAACGTGAAATTCCTTCCCAAATACAAATAGTTACATTACTCAACAAAATAAGACATGTTGTCTTAAGTACAAATCTTACACAGAATTCAATCCACCTTTTCTTTAACCTTCAATACTTGTCAGAAATTCAAACCTTATTAAAATTTGTACGATCAAATATTTGGAAGGCAGGAAGGCCTAGAATGTCTAATGTATCCTGGAAAAAAATTTATGAGAAATACAAGTCATCTATAAAAGTGCTATTAATATTACAGCAATATTATAATACAGCAGTTCAGCTATACATGGGTTGAATTATATCTCCAGTTCCTAACCACATGAAGCAAAGTCTGATATGACAGAAAACACTCTATTAGCTATGCTTCACAAGGTTTTAAAAAAACTCAACTTTAAAAAAGAGACAGTACTTTGTATCTCATCTTTTACACTTACATCAATTACCTTCAGGAAATCCTTTGGTCAAGTATATCACCCACCTTTTGCAAGAGGAAATCCAGGCAAAGGATGATATAGACACTGGATTAATGAATGATTTTAATGAATGATTTTTTCTTCTACCACTCAGTGCTAAAACCAAGAAGTATTTGCCTTATACATTTGAATCATATAAATATTACAACTACTCAAGAAACTTGGAAGGAAGACTTTCTTTCATAACACATACTAATGATCAAATGTGTATTCTAGAGCTCCTGATAAATTTAACCAGTATCTTCTCACCATCTGCAATATAATTCTAAAAAACTTTTACTTTAAATATCAAAATATACTTTAAAAATAAATTTGATTTCAGTGATGGAGAATTTTATGGTATGTGAGATATATCTCAATAAAAATAAATAAATCGATTATAAAGGGGGTGGGAGAAGTAAATTTTCCAATATGTCTTCCTATTACTGTTAATACAGATTCAAACTGCATCATAGCTTCAAGTCTCTGCCAATGCAATGGGCCCAAGTCAGGGGGAGGTAATAGGATTCCATTACATAGTGCTTCAACTTTTTTTTTTTTCTCTTAAATAATCAACCTCTTTAGTTTCTTCCTGCCATTCCCTCATCATGAGCATCTCCAACAGGACAAACCAAAAGGAGATGGGAGGAACTAGGACACTTGGATCTTTTCTCAACCCAAGGTTTGACGGAGGCGAGCCACCAAATCCACTAAAACTGAGGCCTACAGGAGATCGATTGTGGGTTTCCCATATCCATGCAGTTCTTTAAGAATTGCAGCATTTAAACAAGATAGGTTTAGGTTTGAAAAAAGACCATAAAGGCTTCTTTCTGATAGTCTCGGGCTTAACATTCTCCGAAAAGATGATGGCACGTCCTTTAAGGCTCCCCCTTCCCCGCACCCCATTAGGACAACAGATAACTGGAGTAACAAGAAATACTCAGCTTTACATACAGATTTGCCAACAAACCTAGCTTCTAAGAAACAACACTATCGCCGACCTTGAATGGGGCTCCAAATCTTTTTCCGAATGGGTGTTTTCTTCTTATAAATACCCTGAACTCCTAATCGGTGTCACAGCCTGTACAAATGACCTTTCCTTGTTTAGTTTGGCTCGGGGTTGAGCTCCACTCGCGGGTGAACCGTTCGCCGGGCCGGCTCTGGGAAACATAAGCCACCGCGGCGGGCCACAGGGAAACCGTCTCCCCGCCAGGACCCGCCTGCTAATGTCTGGTTTTGCATTTTGAATCCCGAGTAGGAAGTGAGACGGCGCCCGCTCAGTTCCGGGAGCCGCGGCGTCCGTGCGCCGTCCGAACCGGCCTGGGCCGCGGCGGCCCCCGCGCAACAAGTGACCGCGCGCGCCTCGGTCCCCGAGCGCCCCTGCCCCGGCGACTTACGATTTCCGAGCGGCCGTCGCGGCAGGCGTTCTGAAAGCGCGCCTGGCGCTCCTCGTGGGGCCGGTCCCTGAAGCCAGTGTACTTAATCTGCAAGGCAGAGACGGCCGAAATCAGGAGTCAAATCCGCGGCGCCGCCCGCCCGCCCCGCGCGGCGCCGATAAGGGCAAGCAGAGTCTGCGGGCAGGCGACTGACCCGGCGAGATTGCCCCTCCGCCGGCGCGCCAGCCCGGGCTTCCCGGGGACCGCGCCGCCCAAACTTTTCTCCGCCCGGGCCCACTCGGGGCGCGCCGCGGCCTCCGTGCCGCCTGCCCGCCTTCCTCACCTCACACTCGCGGCTCAGCTTCCTGAAGAACTCCTCGTTCTCGAACTTGCTTCTCTGGTCGGGCACGACGCGCGGCATCTTCCCGCCCTGAGGCCGCGCCGGCCGGCCGGGCTCGGAGCTTGCGCGGGGACCCGCTGGCCGGCTCCGCGCTGACCAACTGACCGCCCACCAGCGGCGCCTGGACTCCCGCTTCCCTTTGTTTAAGGCGCCCGCCCGCGTTGGGCTCCCGCTCCCGGGAGTCTGAGGTGCAGCCGCCCGCTCGAGCCCAGACCACGCCGCTGCCGCCTCAGCCGTTGCCTGCCGCCCGCTCAGACCCAGCTCTTGCCGCCCCCGGCCGCCGCCGCCGCCACTTCCTCTCGCCGCCTAACCCGCTTGCCCGCCGGCCCCGCCCCCGCCGGCCCCACCCCTCCTCCTCCTCCTCCTAGCGCGCCCGCCCGCCTCAAACTCCAGCAAACAAGACGCACCATTCACAACTCCGCGACCCGCGCCGCGCATGCGCCGCGTGTCTGCTTGTGGGGCGGCAGAGCGCTGAGGCGAACAGCAGTTACTCGGGCGACGTGCCTTCTTCCATTTGCTCGCCCGCGGGCCACTCAGTGTGGAACTGCCCTGTGTGGATTTGCCCGGCCTTTGGCAACCGAGAACGACCTGTTCGGGTCTTTTCCTCGGCCATCTGGAACTTCTGGACTTCCCAGCCGCGCGGAGTAACCCCAAATTGTCCCTTGAACGCGAGGAAACCTAAGTCCTTGGGAATTTTGCGTGCCCAAATCAATGGGGAGGAGTGCAGGCTGTGCACATTGAAGCCTAAAGGTGGAAGCAGACCAAGAATCCGCCCAAATCATGGTGGAAAGGTCGTGGCTGTTGGAGTCAGACGGGCCTTAGATGGGATCCTACTTAGCTCCCCTACCTGCCGGCTGGGATCCTAGACAAGTGCTGGACGGCTAAGCCTCAGTTTCCTTATTTCCAAAATGCAGACACTCATACGTTGGCCCGCCATGTTAGCATGAGAGCCTTTATGTAGGTCTGCGCATAATGGGCGCTCAATAAATTTGTTTCTAAAGAACAAACTGAGTTATATATAAACCATATCCAGTCCATATATTTACCCAAATGTGCAATCAAATCCAAAAAAACAAGATCCACAAGTTCTAGGGAAGTCTTTTAGTCAGAGCTGGAGAAAAGTCTGACAGTGAGTTTATGGCAGAGCTTGAGTCAAAGTTGGCCCCCCATAAATCCTGAAACTTAGCATTCCAACTTGTTAAAAACTCAGTCATGACCGGCTGGCTGGTTACTCGGTTGGTTAGAGCACAGTGTTATAACACCAACGTCAAGGATTCATATCCCCATACCGGCCAGCCACAAATAAACAAAAACAACTTGGTCTAAGGATGGCAAATAGATGCCAAGTCTTTGAAGGGGGGGTAAGGGGGGGAGCGGCTGGCCAGTAAGGGGATCCGAACCCTTGATGCCAAGTCTATTTGCCAGTAACTGTCCATATTGCAAAGAACTGTGAGGATACACGATCTCAGAGGAATCAGTGCTGAGGTCAGTTGGCAATATCTGAGTGCGGGGTTTGGCAGAATTTCCCATCCCTGTTCAGTCCAATCTTGTTTTTACAGATGCAGAACTGAGCAAGCATGACCAACTGTCCTGGTTTGCCAGGGACTATCCTGGTTTTAGCAACGGAAGTCTCATGTCCCAGGAAACCACTCAGTCCCTAGCAAATCAGTATAGTTAATCATCCTGAGGTCCAGAGAGTGATTGCTCAAGATCAGGGAGGTAATTCTCAGCAAAATCAAACCCGGTAGTCTGGAAGGCTGGTGGTTTTGACAGACATACTCCTAATGAATAGCAAATATAGAATCAGCCCCTTCTTAGGGTGTGTTCCCCTGCCCACACCAAGCCTGTGTAAATGTATATGTGTACACCAATAGGAAGGGTATAACACGGATGTCACCAACTACTATTGTTGGGTCTTCTGCTGTCTCAGAATCTTTCCCTCAAGGGCCAGCCCGTGGCTCACTTGGGAGAGTGTGGTACTGATAACACCAAAGCCACAGATTTGGATCCCTATATAGGGATGGCTGGTTAGCTCACTTGTGAGAGCGTGGTGATGACATCACCAAGTCAAGGGCTAAGATCCCCTTACCTGTCATCTTAAAAAAAAAAAAAAATGTTCTGTTCCCCTTAAGGCTCTTTCAATTGCAAATGACAGAAACCTAATTCCAACAAACTTAAAACTAAAAGGGGTCTGTTTGATTTCAAGTAAACAAACCAGAGAGAAGGACAGATGGACACCATTGGGATAGTACTCTCTTTTTCTTTTCTATTTTTCTGTTTCTTCTCACAGCTTAATTCCTTCATGTTCTCCTGGATGGCATTTATTTTCTGGAAAAGGATGGGAGCAGCCACTCTTCCATTTCCAAGTCATAAAATTACCAGCCTGGGTCACATACTCTCCCCTCTGCCAAATCATTATATCACTGGTGTGATATGATTGGTCAGCTTATGTCACATGCCCTTCCCTCAGGGGTTGGGAACCTGTGATTGGCAGCCTTAGAGAGAATCTGATGGTTGAAAGAGAAGAGCAGTGTCCTGAAAAGGTGAGAGTGAGTGGGAATGTATTGATGGCCCACTGAACAGTTTTTATCAGCTACATCTGGCAAAGGATGCCGTTTTTATTTTGCCACGTTAAAGTTCTGGTCAAACTAGTGGAGAAACTCCACATGAGCACAGGCAAAGTGCGGACAAAACTAGCCTTAAATATCTGCAACACATGTTGGAAGGTAAGTGAGGCATCCTCTACCCCAAGACACCAACAGAGCTAAGTCACTCACAAGGAGTAGAAGCTTTCATGTATCCGCTGCCTCTCCCTCAAGTCTTCCACTCCATCTAAGAAGACCTTTGGATACTAGGACAACATGGCCATTGCTTAAATGAGAAGATGATGATTTTGCTCCCTAAACAAGGACTGTCTGAAGACCTGCAGTCAGGGCTCACTGGTGGAGTTTCTGCTGCTCATCCTCATGGTAGGAAAGAAAGAGTAAAATATATCCCAGGGGTATCCTATGTGATGCCATCAAACCACCACATTTGCTTTAGGGAGACATTTATATGAAACCTTCCCTTTCTGTCTTTAAAAAGTGATCCACGGGGCCAGCCCGTGGCTCACTCGGGAGAGTGCGGTGCTGATAACACCAAAGCCACGGGTTCGGATCCCATATAGGGATGGCCAGTTAGCTCACTGGGTGAGCATGGTGCTGACAATAACAAGTCAAGGGATAAGATCCCCTTACCGACCATCTTAAAAAAAAAAAAAATGATACACCAGGAAGCACTGTTATTCCACAATGGGTCCAGGTGAGGCACATAGACTTGCTGCTGATCTTGGCTTTTAGACTCTAGCAATCCGTTTCTGCCATGGGAAATGTGGAATAAATAAAAGTTGGAAGATTTCTAGAATGGCCTAAATGGTCAGATAGACACCATGAACTTTGGGAAGGAAAGGTCAGGGATTTGAGATAAAGCTCTTATAAGTTCAAGGGAGGTAAACCAGGAGGGGTGGGAACAGGACAGGGCATTCTAATTGTCAGCTTTACGGGGGTAGGGAGCCATGTCCTAAAGGAAAGGGATGGCAAAGCCTGCCAAGCAGACCCAGAACAGCAGTACCACAGGCAGCCTTTGGCAACTCCAGGCCACAGGGTAACCCACACTCAGAGTTGTCTGGCATCCAACTGGCCAGGATGACCGGGAAACAAGCTGAAGACTGAAGGACGACATTTCCTCAGCTGACCTTTGTGCGCCTTTGTTGTTTAAAAAATTTTTTAAGGGCCGATCCTGTGGCGCACTCGGGAGAGTGCGGTGCTGATAACACCAAGGCCGTGGGTTCGGATCCCATATAGGGATGGCCGGCCTGCTCACTGGGTGAGCGTGGTGCTGACAACACGAAGTCAAGGGTTAAGATCCCCTTACCGGTCATCTTTTAAAAAAAGAAAAAAAAATTTTTTTTAACATTTTTAAAAAAAAGATTAAAGGAAATTTATAAAGGAAGTTTTCACCCATGTCAGGTTCTTTTAGGTCTGAGTCCCTACCACCAGCGGCAGCTGTCCAGTTGGGTATGGGTGGTCAAGACACCACCCTATGGAGGGGTTTGCTAAGATCCAGCTCTACTAAGGCACACAGACGGAGGCTTGGGTGTCTCTTTGCTGAGAAACACTCTCCCCCCACAACTCCAAAACCCAGCTGAATTCTCTGAAGCCTTGCTGCTGCCTGGACCCTTTCTTTCCTAAGGATATAGCCAGCCCAGGGCCTCTTCTGAGCACCTCCCTACCTTCCCGGGTGGGTGGCTGCTCTTGCAGAACCCCTAGACTGATCTTGAGAGGGTGGATAGATAATATACAATAAGGCTGAGCAGTGGATGGGGAACCCTCAATTGTCTAGCCCATCTGTGAAGCCCAGAGCTGGGTGCCTTATCTTAGTTAATTCACACAACCACCTTCTAAGTCAGGTCTTTCTGTACCTGTCTGAGAGATGAGAAAATAGAGACTCTGAAAAGGTGAAAAAGTGACCAAAGTATAGACAAGACCCCAACCATTAAAGATAACAAAATGGCTAAGCATTGGGTACATCATCTTCATTCATTCCTCACCACAATCCTGCAAGTTTGGTGTTATTGACCCCATTCTACAGATGAGGAAACTGAGGCTCCAAGGGGCTGAATGACCCCAGGGTTGTAGTTAACCATTGTACTCTAAGGCCTTTTCTGGTGGCAATGCCAAAAGTCCTGCCTGTCTCCCTCACTGAACTGTGAAGTGGCAGAGAGCTGTGGCTGGGGTCATTCCTCCTGGAGCACCCATCATGTTCCAGAAGGGTTCCCAACAGGTTAAATAAAAGGGTCCTATTGTTGGCCTTGTGGCAGGATGTGGCTCTTGCCCTTGAGGGTTGTACATTCCTGCCTCTGAGCCCAACTGTTTGTCCCTCCTTGGCTTGGAAAGTCAAGGCCTAGATGTCCTTCCTCCCTGGTCCAGCAGAAAGGTTGGCTTTATCCAGGTCTGGTGTCAGCAGCCACCCACATCTGCCTCTCCTCACAGAGGAGGTGGGGTCCTCCGAGGTCTCTGAGCCTCTAGTGCATTTTTTCTAAGGAAACAGTTTCTTTCATTTACTGAGGAAATATTGTACTATCCTGAAGCTGAAATAGTATCTGGAGCCACAAATGAGACTTGAAGGGGGGTGGGACAGAAATGAAATTAGGGGTTGGCATGGTGCCTAAAGCCCTGGTTGCACTCAACTTCTAGTTTTTGGAAGGAGATGGGCCTAAATCCAGGATAATGGTGTCATCTGCCTGATCACAGCAGTTTCCTGGGCCCTAAAGAATTTTTTTCTTTTTGAAATATAATTCACATACCATGAAATTCACCCCTGGGCCCTAAAGAATTTCCCCTCGCTCCCAGGAGGTTCTTCTTCTTAGCTCCCTTGCCATCCTCCCCCACCAGCTCAGCCATTCCATAGGGAAGGGAAAGTAAAGAGAAACAAGTTTCCCCAGAATAGCAGTTCTTCAGTGTTGGGATCAATAAACCCGTTTGCTTAAAAGGAACCAGATGATTTCATCCTTGTAATTACAAGTTTGATGTTTGCAAATCTTGCCCAGGCTCCAAATGAGCCTCTTTGTCATGGGGGATGGAAGGGTTTGTCTGGGTGCCTGGGGATAAGGACCAAGCCTGGTGTGGTGGGACAAGGGCCAGGCTGGGGTCAGGAGAATTGGCTGACCGTCTTACAGGGCTGCTTTGGACTGCTCCCCTTTCTCTCCCCTACTCTCCTAGTTTCTGACAAGCGATGGGAAACCGAGTAGACTAGGGGGCTAGGGAATGCCAGCCAAGGAGCTCTAACCACACCACCCTGCTGCTTAAGATCCCTCCACCAAGTCTCCCATGTTCCTGTGGCAGAAAGACAATGGCCCTTAGCATAGCATGTATGATCCCCTGACAGTCATTACCTTCCTTTCCAATCCTATCTCCCATCATTTCTCTCCATGGCACCCTGCAATCCAGCCCTATTGACCTGCTTGTGTTTCCCACATGCCTCTAGCATGATCTCATCCCCTTTCTCCAGTATGAAAACTCATACTTAAAAAAAAAAAAAATGAGTTCAGGAGCCTCTGGTTGTCCTCCACAGAATGATTGCCCTACAGCATCCACTCATTCTATCATTTAGCTCTATGCTGTGTGTCAGGGAGACGGTCAGTCCACCTGGGACACAGCAGCACCCTGAATTCAGGGAGGATTTGGTTCCCCACTAATTTGTGTTAATTTTGCTTCTGTTCATCCTTCATATGAGGATTTCTTTCCCCACCCTGAAGATTTTTTTTTTAATTATTTAAAACTTGCACATTCTTTTGTAGAAAATTTAGGAACTACAGGAAAAGGAAAAGAACAGAGGAGTCCCACCATCTGATAACAGTCATTGCTAACATTTTAGTATATTTCCTTTGTCCTCATTCCATCCCCATTTTTTTCACATATTTATGACATTCTATATGTGCATAGAATGTATAACACATTCTATGTGTGCTCCATTAGGGTTATCACCTATGGCATAAGTATTTACCCTTGTTATTTAAAATTTCTGGGCTGGCTGGTTAGCTCAGTTGGTTAGATGGTGCTTCTGATAACGCCAAGGTCAAGGGTTCATATGCCTGAACAGGCCAGCCACCAAAAAGCAATTAATATAATATAAAATTCCTAATGGTATCGTGTAGCTTCACTGTTCCTTGGCCAATCCCCTATTGTTGGGCATTTAGGTTGTTTCTTTTTATTCACTGTTACAAATAAGGTTGCTGTGAACATTGTGGTGTTTATAGCTCTTTCTTAAAGGTTCTGGATAGTGTTTTTAGAATCAATTTCCAGAAATAGAACTGTTAGGTCAAAAAGGTATGGGCATTTTAAGGTTTTAATACACGTTGCCAAATTTTTCTTTGGGATTGCCTCTTCTCTCTTCTTAAGTGTTAAAAATCTGCTCCTCCTCCTCCTGTTTCTCTTCTCAATGTCTCAGACACAGGAAATGCCAACCAAGAATAAACCAAGACCTGCAGATAGAGATCAATGGATCAATAAAGGAGGCTGAATAATTCAACACTCACTCTGGCTCGTTATTGACTCTTGAATCCAAATGCATTTTCTTCTACTTTCTCTCTTTTTGTGTCCCTACTGATGACACTTTGATATCCTGCCCTGTTCTTGGATTCTTTCCCAAGTTCCCAAGGTGTAAACCATCCAGGTAAGCAGGATTTATCAACATGCTGTAATATCACCTTGTAAATAACCAGAAAGAATTACTAGCCCACAGCGACCTCACCAGCCTGCCTCCCTCTAGGAGCACTAGAAGGACATTTAATAAAGCAGACAATAGTTCTCTTCCTCTAGGTGACACTTCTAAGTGAATGGGCAAGCTTTGGTCTATTCCAGTTCTGGCTAGCTTCCTCTGTCTAGCTTGCCTCTCTCCCCTTTCTCGGCCAGGCAATTCACACTCTTTCATTAGGTGTGGGTTCAGAGGCCTCTGGGAAGACTTTCTGAACTGTGCTGGGCAGAATGACTGCCCCAGAGCATCCTCTCACCAATGCTTGCCCTAGAGACTGGACTCAAACTTCCTCAAAGGCACCCCACATTCTTGGTAGCTTTATTAGCCCCACCTTATACTAACTTTATCTTCTCCCTGCTTCTCAGGAGGAGCTCCCAGCATGCCTTGCAGCTTAGGGACTCAGTTGGTGACTGAGATGGACACAGAGATGTGCCACCCAGATCCCCCTTCAGTGACGGACTTGTTATCCCAGCAACTAGGAATGCAAGAGCCCCTTCAGTGATTTCCTGAGCTGCAGAGAGCTATCGGCAAGTCACTCACTTCCTGCAGCAACTCACATCCAATGACTGATCAAGGTGGAAGTATAAAGGCCCAGCAGGGCAATGCCGATGGGCTGTATTAGCTACAGAGCTCCCTATGGGGTTAACTGAGACTGTGGTTGGGCCTGAAGTATAGTTTGACTTTTCCCTCTACCCAATCCTTCTTCCTTCTTCTCCCATTAACATGTTTTGATCCCAAGGGTGCTGCTATGGTTTAACTGTGTCCCCCCAGAGGTTCATGTATTGGAGCTTGATCCCCATTGTAGCAGTGTCAAGAGGGTGGGTAATCCGACTATGGTATTTGAAAGGTGGAACTTTTAAAAGGTGATTGGATTTGAGGACTATTCCCTCCTGAGTGGTTTAATCCATTCATGGATTAATGGGTTAATGGTTTAATGAGTTATCATGGGTGTGAACCGGTGGCTTTGTAAGGAAAGCACATGGAAATACTCTTGCCACTCTTGTTATGTGATATCCTGTGTCACCATGGGACTCTAGAGAGTTCTCACCAAGAAGGCCCTCACCAGATGTTCCCCCAAGATCTTGGACTTCTCAGCCTACAAAACTGTAAGAAATAAATTTCATTTTCTTATAAATGACCCAGTTTCAGGTATTCTGTTATCAGTAACAGAAAACAAACTAATATAGGTGCTCCTTAATAAACATCCTGCAATCAAAATTTCCTAGAGGGGCGGGCTGGTGGCTCATTCGGGAGAGTGTGGTGCTGATAACACCAAGGCCATGGGTTTGGATCCCATATAGGGATGGCCGGTTCGCTCACTTTGGAGAGTGTGATGCTGACAACACCAAGTCAAGGGTTAAGATCCCCTTACCGGTCATCTTTAAAAAAAAAAAAAAAAAAAAAATTTTCTAGAGAACTCAACCTGTGATAGCAGCAAGAAGTTATTCCCAGGGCTGGCCCGTGGCTCACTCGGGAGAGTGTGGTGCTGATAGCACCAAGGCCACGGGTTCGGATCCTATATACGGATGGCCGGTTGGCACACTGGCTGAGCAGTAGTGCTGACAACACCAAGCCAAGGGTTGAGATCCCCTTACTGGTCATCTTAAAAAAAAAAAAAAAAAAGAAGTTATTCCCAAGAAAGCTTCACCCAGTGTCATCTCCCTTACTTTACCTAGGTCTGGCCTTAGCCAGATCCTTTCCAATGAGATGCTGTGAGGAAGCCACCTTTTAACTGTGTTTTTGGATCTCATTAAGTTTTATCTTTATTTATTTTATTTTATTTTATTTTTGGTGGCTGGCCAGTACAGGGAAAGTTTTATTTTAAAAGCCTTTAAAATTTTGCTTTGGAAAAGATATGAGCCATTTTGGGGCAACAGTGGTTGTCTGGTATGAGCTGAGATTCCTCATTTGCAAAATATGGACACTAAATAACATTTGCTTTGGTACAAAGCAATTCCCCAAACACTCCCTCACTAGATTCTTCCCAATTCCTCCAAAGTAGAGATGGAAGAAATTATTGTCCTATTTTGTGACTCTTGAAATTTAGACTCGGAACAGGTGACTTACTCATTCAAGGGCATATGGCCAGTTAGGCTCAGCCAGAGAGAGAGATCCCAGGAGAGAAAAGAGTCCTGAAGTTGAAGAAATTCAGTCCCTTTATTCTTGACTAGAGTAACCTGATGTCAGAGGACTTTAGTGACTTGCCTAAGATCTCAGAGCTAGCTGGTTCCTCAGTTTTCTCATCTATAAATTGAGGACAAAGACATCTGCCTGTACGACTTTGGTTGCAAATGACAGAAACCCAATTAAAACTGGTTTATACAAAGAAAGGAATGTATTAACTCATTTTACTGAAAAATCTATGTGTACCTAACTTTAGGCATGGCTCAGTCCAGTTGTTCAAGCATTGACAACAGAAATATGTCTCTCTCTCTTGGTCTCTTGGTTCTGTTTTCCTGTTTTAGCTTTTTTCACATGCTAACTCACCCTCAAGTGATAGCCATTATACCAGTGAGTTGAGGTCTACCCTTTCCAGATATTCCTGCAAAAATCTTGGGATTGACTGTAGTAGTCCAAGTTTGGGTTACTTGCTCATCCTTGAACTGCAGACACTGTGAATCACTGTGGACAGGGTGATGTAACAGGAAAAGGAATGACTGTACTAGGCAGGCAAAAAACATTAGAAAGTACCTCGGTTAGTGTCTAGCACAAAGTTATAAGCTCTCGAAGAATGTTGTCTATGACACTCTTTAAGGTCCCTTCCAGCTCTGAAATTCTAGAATTTATACAATGCTATACATGATACCAAATCAGCTGTAAATCTTGACAGTCAAGGGAAGTACTGGATAATAATTTGAGTTCATACAAGGTCTAGCCAAAATACCAAAAAAGGAGCTGAGAAGGTGCCTGAAAAAGGAAACTGGCAGAGCAAAGCTGGGGAGGTTATTTATGCTTTCCCTACAGGAGAGGGTAACTGCATGTGACCTGCCTCCTGTTGTAGCTGAGCCAGGCACAGGAGCAGTGCTAGGACAAGGGAATGGCCCTTGGAGGGACACCATGAGGCTCTGGGGCCTGCTACACACATAGACCCTTCAAAGGATCCTGCTTCTTTCAGCATCAAATGATCTGGCTGGACCAGGGGGGCTGGACTAGCTCCGGGAGCTTATGGCAGCAAAGGATAGGCTGGAGCAGAAAAGTGGGCTACAAAGACTGACCAATGTGGATACTTTGGGTTGGGAGGTAGCCAAGCAATCACCCAATGAAAGCCTTCCCTGAGGCCTGTGTGTGGTGTGAGTATGCAAGTGGGTGGTAAGCCCAGAGGTGGCAGGGTAAGGAGCTCAGGTTACATCCAGGGCCTCATTCAGACAGCACACCATGTAAGTGCTACCCCCTGGTGGTGAATGTACAGCAGCTCTTATATGTTTGCTATACCTGGATGCTGCGGGTGGGGGGAATGGGGTGCTACCCAGAATAGTGGGTTCCAATCCAGACAGCCTCCTTGCTTCTCACATCAGACCTTCCATACCAATGGTTGTCTTGGTGTAGTTGCACCCTCACTCTTTTGAAAAGCATTCTTTTCCCAGATGTGCTGAATATTGTGGATGTAGAAGGGTACCTCAAAAAGTCTGTGAAAAATTTTTAAAAGAAAAAAATAAAGTTTGTGGAAAAAGAGAATTGAAAGATAATGTGAATCTTTCCATGGACTTTTTGAAGTACCCCTGTATTGGTCACCTAGATGCCAGGCTGGGTCAGGGTTTCTCCTGGCAGAGAGGATCAGAGAAGCCACTTTGTGTCTGAGATCACACAGCAGAGAGAACTGGTATATTAAAACCTAAGACCCCTGCCCATGAACAGCCAACCTTTCCTAGCATGGCAGAATCCCATGACTAGGGAGCAGCAAATCCATAGTGGTATCCCACCAGGTACTGAAAGGCCCACCAGCGGGAGTTTTGGAGTCTGGGGTCTGGGGTCTCTAGAAGGTTTGGGAGGCTACCAGCCCTTCCCCCAGGCCAGAAGAGCTGCTTCTTAGGCAAGAGACATGAATCAGCCACAGGCGCCTCTGCCAGCTTTTGATAAACGTTCTTGCCACTAGTGCTAATTTCCTGAAAGGCTTTTTCTTCCACCTTCAGGCTCCCCCTCAAAAGAGTTCTTGCTCCTTCACAATGGGAGATCCATAATGATCCACCCAGTAGCTGCTTCGTAAGGTCACCAAAGCACTCCTCCACCAGCCCCTGTGGCAGAACAAGCTGGGAGTGGGCAGGAGTCCTGGACGACGGCTGATGGGGGCTGAGGCCAGAGTCCTGTCCTACCACAGGGACTATTCCCAATATACAGATGAGAAGAAGCAGGCCCAGAGAGGCAAGTGGCCTGACAGGACGCACAGAGGGACAGACGCAGACAGGAATACACAGCTCTCAAATTCTACCTAAAAGTGGCATACTGAACTCTGCTCTGTGGGGCCTTCTGATCTCGGCCTCTGAGTTCTTTCAGAGCTCAAATGAGCCCTTCTCCCCTACCCAATGGCTCCCCAGACAAACAGACCCAAACCCAACCCCTCATGGACATGGGGTCATCATTGCAATTACAGAGGGCTGGTGGTGTGAGGTTAGCATGCAATCTTGACCAGCTTTCCATGAGGTAGGTTGGGGGTGAGGATGAAGGGGCTTCCCCAGCAGTACCTGGCTCTGTCTGTGCCTCCACACTGGACTGGATTCCCTTTGGGGGCTTTTCCTGGGTCCAGTGGGTAGGGGCTGAGGTCCCCTAAGCCTGGGGAGGGGTCCTGTGTGTTCCCAGGCTGGGCTGGGTTGCAAGAGCCCTGGGCCAGAGTGCCCCAGGGGCTGTCCTGTGATGGGGGAGAGGGGTGGTCAGAGCTGACTTCCTGCCTTGGCCCCAAGTCCTTAGAACAACAGGACACCTGAGAGTTTTCCTCAACTCCTGCCTCCCCTCCCTCATCTGTCACTAAATCCTGGCCATCTGCTTGCTCTACTCCATGAAGGACTCACTGTCCAATGATGCAACACCCTCCTCTGGTGTCCCCACTTCAACTCTCTTCTCCTCCAGTTCCTCTGTACTATGTAACCTCAAAGATTCTTCTGGAAGTTAAATCTGACCAGGACTTGCCTCTTCTCTGGTTCTCCAGTGCCTCAGGGTAGAGTCCATGCTCCCTCCCAGGCTTATAGGCCTGGTGCTCCAGCTCTGGGCCCTGTTTCCTCTCAGCCTTTCTGTGTGGGCCACACTGACAGAGCTGCTGAGACTGAACAGGCTAATTCTGCCTCCAGGCTTTTGCTCTTGCTGCGCCCTCTTGCTGACACAGCTTCCCCTCCTCTCACCTTCATTCCCTCCACTTTTCTCCATTGTCCTTTCAAATGCTCCTCCAAGAAGGCTTCCCAGATTCCCCACCCCAGCTCAAGTTAGGTCATCTCCTCTGTGGTTCCATAGCCTTTCCTGTGACACTTTCTATCATCTCCCCGGAGTGCCTCAGTGGTCAGCAACTGGGATGAAAAACAGATCCCTGCCCATTGCCACCTTCTGAGTGCCCTCCTGCAGCCTGGACTGTCCCAGCACTGCCCCGGCTCTCTGTCCATCTGCCTGTCTGGCCGTGTGTCCAGTGACTTCTGTTTCTTTCCTCCACCCTCTGACTTTCTTGGTCGATTATTCCATTGTCTCTTTCATCTGCCTCTGTCTCTTTCCTCATTCTTTAGTTCAGTGCATTTGCACCTCATTCCATGAAGGCCTCAAGGTAGTGTTATTGTCATTATGTCCCTTCATTGCTCAGTCTCCATCCCCCAATTTCTCACAGGTGCTTTCTCGCTCTCCACACAGCTAATGACCTTGGTACATGGAAAGGGGAGCTCTCACTCTTTTAGAGAAGTGACCCTCTCCCCCCAAAGAAAGCCTGGCCCAATAGGGCCTGAGTGAGGTTCCAGCACACACAGCAGGGCCCCAGCCCTTCCCAACTGAGGCCAGACCTAAGAGGGGTATGGGCAGACAGAGGATGCACAGAAAAGACCATTGCGTACAGGACTGATCAGGGACCTCAGCATCTTTAACCTAGCCTCTGTGACATTATAGGGGAAACGGAAGAAGCATTGTGCCACAGGATCTCTTTGGCCAACCCCATTTGTGGATGTTCCTATTGAACTCTCTCCCACTGCTTCTTCTAGAAACTTCAGCCTTCCCAAATCATGTCCTGTACATAGGCCCACCTTGTCTCTCACTACAGGGCCCCAGCGTGTCCGGTTTCAGCGGGAAAGGGGTTGGCTGGGGAAGAGGAAGCCTTGAAGTGGTGATGCCTGTCTCCCACTGCTCCCTCTTCCAGCTCCTCTTTCCTTCACCGATGCCTCCCTGGACCTCAGGCTTTTATTAGCTTGGAGTCCCAGCCAAGCCCCCGGAGCATCTGAGGGCAGGACTGATCCCTTGTGAGTCTCCCAAAGCCCATGAGGGGTGAGTCACGGTGTGCAGGACAGGGACCCAGGGAGGGAGTCCATGCATCCACTGATTACTGCTGAGTGCCTGCGGCCCTGTGCTGCCCATCCACCCTCCTGACCACCTCCCTGCCGCGGGGGCACCATCCAGCACCGGCTGAGGGTTTCCAAAGTTGGCCCCTGCCATGGCCACCAGCAGAGAACTGCTCTGGGCACAGCCAGCCCAGACCCTGGCCTTGGAGGTCCCGAAGAAGCGAGGAGGACCAAGTCTTGGGCAGAGCCGTCCCCTCCCTGGAGCGCCTCAGTCATCTGCCTCAGACGAGGGCTACATCACTCCACCGCTCCGGCGGCCGCCGGACCACTAATGGTGGGCGCCAAGGCGCAGGCTGTCGGGGCCGTAGGAGTCCTCGCAGGGGGTCCGGCCGGCTCGCCCCCACCACCCAGCGGCGGCGAGTTTCAGCTCCCGGCGCCCTCGCGTCCGCCCGGGCTCTGGCCGGGCGCCAGACGGCTGGATCCATCACTGCAGTTGGCGGGAGGCGGGACGGCGCGTCCCCCGGGGCTCCCAGGCAGCCGGCGCTGTCGGCAAGGCAGGGAGGGCCGCGGCGGGCGGGCGGGCGGGCGGCGGGAGCCCGGGGGCCCGAGGCTGCGGCGGCGGCGGGGCTGCGGGGATTGCAGTCAGCCGGGGCCCGCATCTCCTGCGCTAACTGGCCCTTCCCCAGCCACTTTGGCCGGTAATTGCTGCTGGGGCGTGCGGGTGGGGGGGGGAGTGGAAAGTGGAGGAGTGGTGGGGGAGAGGTGGGAGCGCACTTTCCGGAGCCGGGAGCCAGGCTCAGCCCGAGTCGGACTGAGTCTGCAGGAGGCGCGTGTGCATGGTGTGCCCACGAGAGCTTCGCACCGATGCGCGTTCGTCCTCGCCGCCGCCCTGACAAGCCGGAGTTATCCTGGGGGTGGGAAGAAGCCACACCCAGGGTCTTCACCAAGATCCAATCAGTTATGAGAACCGCTGCCAGCAGCTGAAGGAAAGACTCTGGGTGGCCGGGGGTGGGGGGAGGGGGGCAACCTAAGTCGGGGAAGGAAGACAAGGTGGAGACAGGGCAGTAGTAGGTAGCCTTCTCGTCCCTCTCATCCGTCAGTGCAACCCAGGGAAGAACTGACAGGAAGAGGGCACCTTCCTGGGTGGATGCGCTGGGATTGGAGTCCAGGCTGTGGGAGGCAGTGGTCAGCCCACCATCCAGCCTGCCCACAGGAGTTCTTCCAGGCTCGACTTCTAAGAGAGGTTCTAAAGTTTCCCCAAAGTCCTTCATGATTCTCACATCTGCCACAGCCCAGCTGGACTTGACTGAGCCCTGGCTCCTGCTCAGCCGCGCCTCCTCTAATTTGAGGGAGGGCCTCTGGGCAGATGTCTGTTTGGAGAAGTTCCCTTCCCCAGACCTGTGTGAGAGAGACTGAGGAGGGGTGTTAAAGAGAAATCGGTGTTGACAAGTGTTAAAGCACAACAAGGCAGACTTTATTCAGGAGCTGCAAAATAGGCATAGGGACCACTGCAATGGGGTTTTGCAGTGGGGGGAGGGATAGGGCTCAACTCCCAATACAGCATGGGCAAGTGGGAATTTATAGTCAAGGAGCAGGGTGGGGTCAATGGGTGGAAAATTACTAGGAAGAAAACATCGGGGGTGGGGGGGATTCTGGCTAAACCCACTGAACAGGATACTTGCTGAAGGCAGGCCAGGGTATCTGACATCACCTGGGGATGGTGGAGGATGAGGAAACCGATTAGATATGGAGGGTAATCAGGTATCAAGGGTGGGGGTTCAGGTTAAACTGATTTAGCAAGATTCTTGCTAAAATTGGACAATGCAGATTTGCATATGGAAGTCTAAAAGTCAAGCCTAGTTGCAAAAGAGTTTAGGGGAGGCTAAGTAGAGTTTGGTCAATGAGAGACTATTTGTCAGAGGAAAAATGAGAAACTCACAGAGGCAGGCCCGGACCAGCCAAGCAGCTGTGCCAGCAGACCATATGGTGAGTTCCCCAGGACCTCCAAGTCAGGACGTCCTCTGTAGGTGCTGGGGCAAATCAGACCCACCTGGACCTCAGCCCCTGCTGAGTTCTGCACTGGCTGCCCTAGACTCCCCTGCCTCCCTTAGGCTCCCACTGATGAGTGGCTATTTGTCGGCCTGTCCCCTGGATAGAGGTGGGCAGGGACATTCTGCTGGCTGTGCCTCCCCTGAGAGTGCAGCTGCCACACCTCCTATGGGGGTCACCCTCCCTCAGGGATTGCTCCAAGTCTGGATGGAAGTGGCAGGGTGAGTCAGACAGGTCTGGATCAAATTCCCACTCTGCCAACACTAGCTCATGACCATGGGCAAAGCCTTTTATGGCTCCATGCCTCCGTTTCCTCATCTGCAAAATGGGAATAATAATATCTATGTGACAGGGTTGTTGTGAGGATAAATGTTTACTTGAAAGGGCCTTTTACCCCTCCTCCAGCTATCCCTTTGCTTTTGGAGATTAGATGCTGGGGTACCAAGACTGGGTGTCCTTCATCCCACAGATCTATATAGCTTCCAGTTGCTGCAGAGTCTCAGAAACCCCCAAGAATAAAGGTCCTAGTCAACTTTGTAGTTTGAGACATAAAACCTGTGGGACACTACACCAAGGTTCATAGCAGTATTATTCACAATAGATAAAGGTGGAAACAACCCATGGGAAAAGCACAAAACGAGTAGAAAAAACCCCACCAAAACCATTTTTCCTCTGCTCTCACACCACAATCAGCACAGAAGTCTTCTGTGAGCATAAATGTGGGGATTTCTTTTCACCAGCAAGCAAGCAACCAATTCTGTAGTGGACACCAGCTGGGTGTCCTTTAATTCAAATCTATTCAGACACTATCTACCTGGAGATAGCGTCTGATCCCACAAGTTGAGGGCTTGGTCCCCAAGACTGCCCCACACTTCAGATGTCAGTCATAAGTCCAGGCCCCTAGAACTTCTGACCAATCAGCTATAAATCAGAGTTCCTATAATCCCCTCCCTGGGTTCAATTGATTTGCTAGATTGGCTCACAGAACTCAGGGAAACATACTTACATTTACCAGTTTATTACAAAGGATACAGATAAACAGCCAGATGAAAAGATACAGAGGGCAAGGTCTGAAAGGGTCCAGATTGCAGGAACTTTTGTCCCCTTGGAGTTGGGGTGTGCTACCCTCCCAGCAAATAGATGTGAAACCTCCCCATGTGTTTGCTAACCCGAAGCTCTCTGAATCCAGGCCTTTTGCATTTTTATGGAGGTTTCATTACATAGGCATGATTGACTAAATCAATGGCCATTTGTGATCAACTCAAACTTCAGTCCCGTGGGCTGGCCCGTGGCTCACTCGGGAGAGTGCGGTGCTGATAGTACCAGGGCCACGGGTTTGGATCCCATATAGGGATGGCCGGTTAGCTCACTGGGTGAGCGTGGTGCTGACAACACCAAGTCAAGGATTGAGATCCCCTTACCGGTCATCTTTTAAAAAAAATTTAAAAAAAAACAAACTTCAGTCCCTCCCCTTCCCCAGAGGTTGGGGGATGGGCTGAAAGTCCCAACTCTCTAATCACTAAATTGGTTCCCCTGGCTACCAGCCCCCATCCGAAGCTACCTAGGGGCTGCCAGCCATCAGCCAACTCATTAGCTCGCAAAAAGACACTCATAACTTTGGAGCATCTAAGAATTTTAAGACTTGTATGCCAGCAGATAGGGACAGGACCGAATATATACTTCACAATATCACACAACCTGTGTGTTCATCAATGGATAGATGGATAAACAAAATTGGCACATACATGCAATGGAATATTATTTAGCCTTAAAAAGGAATGAAATTCTGATACTTGTACATACTACAACATGAATGAACCTTGAAGACATTATGCTAAGTGAAATAAGCCAGACATAAAAGGACAAATATTGTATGATTCCACTTGTATGAGGTACCTAGAAGAGTCAAATTTACAGAGACAGAAAGTAAAAGGTGGTTACCAGGGGTTGGGGAGAGGGGGGAATGGAGAGTTATTGTCTAATCAGCACAGGGTTTCAGTTTGAGATGATGAAGAAGTTCTGGAGATGGATAGTGGTGATGGTTGTACAACACTGTGAATGTACTTAATGCCATTAAACTGTTTATTTAAAAATGGTTAAAATGGTAAATTTTATGTTACATATTAGCCTACAACTCCTCCCCGCAACAAAACAAAAACTGTGGGACAGGCTGGGATATGCCCAGGTTGGGTTGCAGTTGAGGCCAGAAAGTGAGGAATCGGGATGGAGCACTAAGACCTAAACTGATGGACAAGTCAAGTGAGCATGGGGTGCAGCTGTCTTGAGGGGTGCACTTGAGACAATGAAGAAAAAAGCTAAGCATTTTGCAGCCCAGGCGACTTTGCTGCAGCTCCCCTTGACTGAGTATAGTGTAGCAGGCACGGCCCAGTAAGGAGCAGGTAACAATGCTCCTTTCTTCCAAGGGCTTAAATTGAGACAGCATCCACTTCACTCAACCATTTTACAGATGGAGAAATTCAGGTCAACACATCTTTATTGAGGACCATCCCTGTGTGCAGGCTTTTTTTTTTTTTTTTTTTTTTTTAATTTTTATTTATTTATTTTCTTTTTTAATTTTATTTTGTCGATATACATTGTAGCTGATTAATGCTCCCCATCACCAAAACCTCCCTCCCTTCTCCCTCCCTGTGTGCAGGCTTTGACCAGGCCCTGGGGGAGATGAGTATGGGAGGGGGAGAAGATCCATAGCTATCAAAGCTTTGCTTCATGCCACAAATAACTTGGCCAGGGCCTCAAGGAAATGTGAACAAGCACAAGTTTGAGCAGGATGAATGGTAAGTGACAAGCTGGTGCAATGACAGGGGCAGTGGCAGTCTGGGTGGACTTCCCATAAGAAGGGGCTGCAAGTAGATCTTAAAGGGTGGGAAGACTTGAAGAAGGGACAGAAGGGGTTGTCCTGAGGCTGAGGACCTGGGCACAGTGTGGCCGTGAAAGGGCCTGGCCAACCCAATATAGACAGTGAAGTAGGAGGGCATTATGGGATGTCAGGCTGGAGAGGGTGGTGCAGGGCCCCAAACAACATTTGGTTCTGGCCTGCAGGGAGTAGGGAGCTCCTGCAAGTCCTAGATTGGGGTGGGCAGGACTCATCCCCAGATGTGTCCACGGTCAGTCAACCCTGGGTTGTGGGCCTGGGTTGTGGGACAAGCCCTCTGGCTCCCTCCTGCATGGCCACTCTCAGAACTGCCTGTGCTTCTCAGGTCTTTGAGGCTGGTGCAGACTCATCCAAAAAGCCATCTTCTTCTCCCTGAGCTTCACACCCACCCTGGTGGTAAAATCCAGCTGCAGGTACTTTTCATCTTTGTCATAGCGTGGCCAGCAGGGCAGCTTCCCACCATTGGGGTTTCTGCCCAGGAGGAAGAAGGAGAGAGGACTATTCATGCTCTTCTTTTGCCCTGCCTCCTTCTCTCACCCTTCCCTCACTTACCTTCCTCTTGGGATATGGGGTCCAAGAGGGCTTTACAGAGATGAGATTTAGACAAATCTTTAAAAAAGAGTAGGAAAGTGTGTTGGGACGGGCCTTTCAGGCAGAGGGAACAGTATGTGCAAGGTTTAGAGATATGAGAGACCAGGGCTTTGGAGGAAGCACAAGTATAGGGTTAGGTAAAAACAGGGTGTGTGTTAAGGGGATGGATGTGGAAAAGAGATGACACAGGAAAAATTTTGAAGGCCCTTTTCTGTCGGGCAAAGGGGCTGGAACTTTATCCTAGGGGCAGATGGAAGTCATGAAGAATTTTAAGCAGTTGAGTGACTTGATCAGATGATATATCAGGAAGCCCTTCGAGTGTCATAAGGGGGATGGATAGAAAGAATAGAATGTGGGGACAGGAGAATAGTCACAAGGTCAGCCAAAGCTCAGCTCAGATGTCTCCTCCACCAGGAAGCCTCCCCTGACAACCAGACTGTGTCAGACTGGTCAGATCTACTCTATGCTCTCACAGTGCAGCTCTCATCATGCCAGACTGTAATTTTATGCTTTCATGTGGTGAGCTGCTGGAGGATGGGGCTCATGTCTGTGTCTTGAATCCTAGCTCCAAGTACTGGTCTGGGCACAAAAGAAACCATCGGCAAATGACTGTTGAATGCTTGAGTGAATGAAGAGTGTGGGGCATGGGACACAGGGACACATTCTAGAGACATTTAGGATCTTGTGACTGTCTGGGAGAAGGTGAGAGAGAAGGGGTGCTCTGATCGGCCTGCCTGTACAGTTCCTGTGGGACATTCAGGGGCAAATATAGGAAGCAGCCAGCCATTGGGTCTAGTGCTGGGCAGGAGATTGCCCAGATGTGTCAGGGGGCCACACTCACCCTGTGCGGGCAAAGTTGGCCCAGTATTTCATCATCCGGAGGCTGAGTGCCTTCTCTTCACCCGTGGAAGGGCCTGGGGGGCAGAATAGGATGTGGTATTTGAGACAGAGCTGGGGTGCTGACATCCCACCCTGCTCCTTCTGCCGCTGCCTTGGTGGCAGAAGACTTTCATTTGGGAGAACATTCCAGATTAGGAACTGTCTACCTCCCTGTGGCCAGCCAATTGAGGGATGGGTCCTCATACAAAAGGGGAGACTGGACACCTAGTGGGGGTGTCAGAAGGGGCTTTAGCACCTTTGGAGAAGGGGCTCCCAAAGATGAAGTGGATCTCGTCCCCGTGGTCTGCCCCATCAGTGCGGGGTTTGACAATTATGCCAGTGCGAGTGTGGTGCTCAAACTCGTACAGGTAGACAGGGAGGCCAGCATCTGTGAACAGGGAAACTGAGGAGGGCTGCAGGAAAAGCCTCATCCTGGGTTTCCCATCCACCCCATGCATCCCAGTCATGTGCATCAAGCAGGAGAAAGAGCTTCGGTTTTAGAAGCAAGGGAGCAAATTTGAATTCTGTCTGCATTACTCATTAGCTATGTGATCTTGGGCAAATCACCCAACTTCCCCAAGCTGCATTTCCTCATCTACAGACTAGGGATGCTATAACCTAATTTGTGGATTGTGGCGAGGATCAGGAAGCCTTCCTCTTCCCTCTTCAGAACCTTCCTTTCTTGGCCTAACATTTAAAGGTCATGTGTCTGCCCTCTGCTGCCTCACCTTTGACCTCTCACCAGCATGTCCCCTAAGCTCCAGTGAGCCTGGGCAGGACTTTCGAGGTGCCCCTAAACTTGTCCTCTCAACAAGGAATCCTTCCCTGACGACCCTAGGCTCTCTCCTCTGGGCTGGCTGAGATCCATCCTTGACCCTAAGGAACAGCCCTTCCTCTCCTACAGTTGAGAGGAGGCACATTGCCCACTCTGTGCCATCTTGGAATCCTATACCAGCCCAGAAGTGCAGAAGAGGGTAGGTGAGCAGTTGAAAAGCCCAGTTGGTAGGCAGTGGAGAGTGGATGGGGCCAGTGTGGCCACTCTTGGGGTCCCTTTGTACCTCGGTGGTAGCGGGCAGTCTGCAGTGTTGAATACACAAAGGTGGCATCTCCAGCTAGGTCCATCATGTGGTTTCGTAACATCTTCCAGTCATGCTCATCAATGTCGCTCAGGTACTCCTCCAAAACGAGTGGTACCTGCTCCTTGGTGATATTCTGGGCAGGGAGGCCACACCCACCCTTGAGGCCTGTTGTGCCAGCTGGGCCAGAGGTGGGCACACCAGTGACACAGACCCAGGAAAGGGGAGCTTCCTGGGAAGGCCTCCCTCTCTGCTGATTTCTTGCTCTTGTTTTTGCTGCATGAGAATTGCCTCCTGTGACCCTGAGAATGCCAGGGGGACCTTGCCCATCAGCAGCCATCTGATCCCATGCCAAACCCCAGGCCTTCCAAGAAAGACTCTTACTCTGGCTGGGAGTCCCTTGCAAAGAGCTCCTAGGTAAAACAAAACAAAACAAAACAAAAAAACAACCAAAAAACTGGGGGTCAATCCTGTCTAAACTGAGCACACTTGCCAGCTGGGCCCCTCACCAACAGGGTGCTGGCACTCCAGAGCAGCTTGCTGACAATTTCTCTTCTCATCATGCGCCGGTTTAGTGGGAACTTCATGAGCTGCTCACAAGACAAGAACCCAGGTGGGGGTCAGGGAGGGATTCTGGCCAGAGCTACACCAGGCTTCAGGAGTCTTGCCTATCTAAATGGTGAGTTCTCAGGCAGAGAACATAGCCTAGGAAGGGCCCTCCCATTTTCACCCTGTCCATCTCTACCAGCTGGGCCAGAGCTAAAGTGGGGCTGGGGGGTGGGAGCCCATCCTGAGCAGAGGCATATACCCTGACCCAGGAGCAAGGGAGGGCCCTAGGATTTGCTGTTGCCTGGAAGCTTGGGAATGGATGTTATAAAAATGACCTGAGGACTTGGGTCCCTCAAACCTCTGAGGCCATACTTCTCTCCTCCTCCCCTCTGTCATTTCTGGCCAGCTCTCATTGCATGGGGACTACAGGAGGCTCCCAAGCACTTGGGCATCCCAAGAGTGGCTACTGGGATCTGACTTGGTGTCCATCACTGCCCAAGAGGCATCCTCTGCTACCCACATATGGTGATCACCCCTCCTACTCACATAAGGCAAGACCCAACTGAACTCCAGGTTGTTGACACCCAGAAGGTAGGGCACAGGTGAAACCTGCCCCTGGGTCAGGAGTACCACAGGGTCATCTGGGAACACCACACCATCCACCACGGGGCTCATGAACCATACAATCTACAAGGCAAGCAGCATTTCCAGCCAGTCCTCCCACATATCCTCCCAGGGTCCCCATGACCTTGGATGTCCAGCTCAGCAGGTCCCCCTCCAAAGGCTGCTTTAGCTTAGGCTCTTTGATTGGAAGAAAGCTGGGGCTGGCCATAGTGACCCCTGGGAGGGGATCACAGGACCAAGCTACTTGGATTTGGGATGCTTGCCCCAGGTATCCACGTAGTTCACTCCCTCTTTGCTAAATGTCACTTCAATGCCCTATACATTCTATTTTAAATTCAAGCCCTTTAAACATGCCCACCCCATTACCCTCTCCATTTATTGCTATTCACTTATCACCTTCTAAGGAGGTGAATTTATTTATAGTCTTTATTGTCTCTCTCTACTGACATCCCTTCCACTAGGGAAGGGATCTTGGCCTGAACGGTCTCCTGAGTATCCTGAGTGCCTGGCACACAGTAGTTGCTCACTAAATACTTGAACTGCAGAATGTGGCCTGCTCACCTCTTGAGGGTCTTCTTGGGTGTTCATATGAAAGAACCTCTGTTGGGGAAAGGAGGGGATCAGAGTTAAAGGAAGTCTCCCCAGTGTGCTCCTGAGACAGGGTCCCTGGGGAAGTAGTTGGGGGTGACAGAATAGGAGAATGAACTGCAGGCAGCCAGGTAGGGCAGCTGGAATGTTCTACCTACCATCTTCTTGGACACACGCATCACCTCAGCTCCTGATAGTGCCCTCAGGCAATCTACCAGGATTTGTGTATTGTTGTGGTTGCAACCAGCCAGGCGGGCAACTTTCTGTAGAGAGAAGAAGGAGTACTTGGAGGTACCCCCATCCAGCCCCTCCTTAGTGAGCCCTGGAGGAGGAGAGGTACCCACCTTGGCCACCTTCAGTGGGTCATGAGCAATGAAGACTTTGAGTGCTGCGGTGCCACTCTGGGAAATGGCCCGATGGAAGAGACCCCTGGCTAAAGGTGAGAGCATCTGTAAGGGAAGGGAGTGGGGCAGCCATGAGATTCTCAGTACGGCCACTTGGGCTGTTTTGGGAGTCCATCTGGTGAGAGGTGAGCAGCCTGCAGGAATCCTGGGAGGGCAAGCAGATGGGAGGGAGCCAGGAGTCCTGGGTTGGGGTCCTAGACCTAAGGCCAGTGCCTCTGGTCTGTAAATGGGCCCCAGGGGTTCCAGAGGGGATCTGGGAATGTGGGAAGGAACCTGCTGGCATATGGAAGTGGTCTCTCTCTGCTTTGGGACTAAAAATGGGGGGTAGGTAGGGGTCTCTCCTGTGCTAATAGCCCTGAGCCTCTCTGCATTGCCCAAGTTTGGGGAACAAGTACATCCTGAGCCTCCCATCCTGTCCCTTGGATACCTCAGACTTCACGTGCCCCAAACCTGCTCCAGCCAATCCCCATCTGGGTGGCATCCCTTACCCTGCATCATCCATCCAGCCCCAGGGGCCTTCCACTGCTCATCCCCACACCCCAGCTTCCCCAGTTCTGTCCATTGGCCTCTTACACCACTCTGCAATCATTCTCTACTCCCCAGTTCTGTCCATTGGCCTCTTACACCACTCTGCAATCATTCTCTACTCTCCATCCTTCCTGCTGCTATTTTATGAGCAGCCCCCATTATTTCATCCGAGAGTTAGCACCCCCCTATCTTCTCAGTTGGTCTCCAAGTCTCTGATTCTGCTTCTTTCTAACTCAGTCCCATGCAGCAGACTGAGCCATTTCTCTAAATGCACATCTGATCATATCACTTCCCTGCTTCAAATCTTTCCCTGCTCTCCAGTGCACTTTGGATAAAGTTGCTTAACTTCTCTGGGCCTCAGTTTCTTCATCTGTAGAGTAGGGACATCAATACTTTTCTTTTTGGACTGTTGAGGGAATTAAATGAATGAATACATGTAAAGTGTTTAGAAGAGTGCCTGGCACAAAGAAAGTGCTCAGTATTTGAATATTATTATTACTGCGGACCGCAAAGCCCTGTGTGATGTGGTCCCTGCTCACTTCCCAGCCACATGTCCCTCACAGGGCACCTTACCTTACACCCACACTCCAAGCACACTTCAGGTCAGCAGTCCCCCAGGAGTCGGGGGAAAAGCCCAGTGTCCAATCCAAGCCTCTGACTCTCAGGCCTGGTTTGTGGCCCCAGCTCTGCCCAGAGGGCAGATGGAGGGCTATGTTCAGGAATAGAGCTCAGGGGAAGGTGGGCAGTGGGGAGGTGTTGAGTATCCAAAGCCTCAGCATTACCCTCCCTGGGGCTTTATTTTCTCATCAGTGCTATCCCTGAACAGAGCAAACACCCTTGGCTGCGAGAGGCGGCACCTTTGGCAGGGTTGAGGGCAAGCCTGTGGACCGGTACACAAATCTGCACATGTGTCTGTGCAGTGGACACACTTGTGGGAACACGTGGGCCTACGTCTGTGCTGTGTCCGTCTGAGCACTGCACTCACCAGTCCTGAGACGCACATGGCCCCTGACGACTGGCCGAACAGGGTCACACAGTCTGGGTCTCCACCGAAGGCTGCTATGTTCTCCTGCACCCAGCGCAGAGCTGCCACCTGGTCCAGCAGCGCCCAGTTCCCGCGGGCCTGGCTGTCGCCCGTGCTGGGCGCGCGAGGTTCATAGTCACGGTCCCCGGCCTTGACAGTTGGGGTGCTGAGGGCTCACCCCCCCCCCCACCGCCTTGCCCCTGCGAGACCCAGTCTTGCCACCACACTCCCTTTCTTAGAGTTAGGCCCGCCCTCCCCTCCCCCAACACCAGGCCCCGCCCCCACCCAGCATCAGGCCCCCCCCTCGCCACGCCCTTCTCATCCGCATAGTCCTCGCCTCCTCCGCCCACAGCCGCGGTCCGGAGGAGGCCCCGCCCCTGGCCCCCGGCCCCACCCACCTCAGGAAGCCCAAGATGCCGAGCCTGTGCTGCAGAACCACCAGCACCACCTTTTCGCGGGCGGCCAACTCAGAGCCCTCGTACGTAGAAGCGGAACCCACGAGGAAGGAGCCTCCCGGGAACCAGACCATCACCTGGTCGAGGAAGGCCGAGGCCTGAGCGGGGCGGCGGGGTGTCACAGTGCGACTGCGGGTAGTTGAAGACCGACTACTGTACTCACTGGCAGCGGAGGGTCCCCATGCGCGCGCGCTGGCGCGTACACGTTCAGATACAGACAGTCCTCACTGAAGCGCAGCCACTTGTATTGTTTCCGCGTGTTTAAATACATGGAGGTTATTTGCCCCCAGGAATCCTGAAGGCACCTGCAGGCACGATGTAATGTGAGTTTGGACCTGGCGCTGCAGGGCCAGTGGGAAGAATGATTTTAACCCAGGGTCCTCAGTGAGGTGATAGACCCAAAAGCAAAACCCAGGCAACCTCTGTGCGTATGTGCAGTGTGTGTGTCCGTGTTCGTGTCCAAGAAGCCTCCATAAGCCGTAGGGTCCAGGATTGGGTAGCAGGTTGGCCTCCCCAGGATCCATCCCTCTGCCTTGAGCCTACCCTAATGGGTCTGCCTGGGGAGAAATTCCCACCTCCTTGTGGAAACCCCGTTGGTGCTGTCAAGGCGGAAACCTGGTTGCCCTGGCACCTCCCTATCTTTCATGCCCCACCCTCCCCTCGGTCTCCCTCTGCCTCCCCAACAGCTGTAGAATATGCCCCTTCCTCTCCGTCCCCCAGACTACTGTCCTGTCAAGGCCTTCACCATCTCTGGTCTGGATACTACCCCATCCTCTTCAAACTCCTTCTCCAACTTATCCTTCACACTGGCTGGAGAGATTGATCACAAATCCGACCATGTCACTTTCCTTCTTAAAACCTTTTCTGGCTCCCCACTGCCCTCAGGATAAAGTCCAGATTTGCCTACATTGACCCAGGCCACTTTTTCATCCAGTCATCTCCTTCCCAGCCACCGTTTGCTTCAGATACATACGTATGGCCCTTTGCCTCCTGCCTCTAAGCCCCTGTGCCTCTGTCCTGTCTGCAAAATGCCTTCAGCTCTGCCCAGCAAACTCCTACTCCTGTTTCAGTCTCAGCACATGTGGTGTCTCCTCTTTTGGACACTTCTCCCTCTGTGCCCACGAAAGCTCTATCCACTGTTGACTGTAGTACTGATTGGAGTTATTTCAATTAGTTGTTTTTCTCCCCAAGTGACCACGCACCCCTGAGGGTTCATCAGAGTCCTGGCACCGAGCCCAGGCCTTGTACCATGTGGATATCTGGGTATTTGTGGATCATTGGCTATCTGGCCACCTCACCTTTCCTCCCTGATGGTCCAGCCCCTAAAGTGGCCTTTCTTATAGCAACTGGGGCTGCACCCATTTGATTGGGTGCAGGAAGCCCTGTCTGCCTATTCCTCTGCTCCCTTCTCCTATTGTCCCAGCCTGTCCCCAGAGCATCATCTGCTCCCTTTCATCAGTCTTTCCCAACAGCACTTCTACACGCCTTAATCCAAACCTATTCTTTATAACTAACTTTCCCAGGCAACATGGCTCTCTCTTCCCCTCTGGCCAAACTTTTCAACAGGTTGTCTTCCCCTCCACCCTCACCCAACTTGTCCAAGGTCACCAGCAGGCAGCTCATCTCTATCTCTACAGATTGTTTTTGGTCTTCCTTGCTTGACTTATTGGCAGCAGCTAATGTCGGTGTTAGGGTGCTGTCTAATAAACCACATCCAGCTTCTCACTAGGAAAGCCAGGGCTCTTATATCCAAGAACTGGAGTTATGAACTGCCAAGGCTTCTGTCCCCATCCCACCGCCAAAGCCACTCTTGTCATGGTCACCAATGACCTCCATCTTGCTCAATCTCTGTTGTTGTCTTACTTGCCCTGGCAGCCCTCAACATGGTTGACCATGCTCCCCTTCCAGCTCTGCTTCCCTTCTCTAGGCTTCCATAATCCCCCACTTTCCTAATTTTCCTGCCACCTCAGTGGTGGCTCCTCCTCTCCCAGGCCTAAGCATGAGAGAGCCCAGGCCTCAACCCTCAGTTATCTTTCCATTCTGACTGTTTTCTCTGCCAAGTTGTTCCTATCCAGACTCAGGTCTTCCCACCACTGGCATGCTGATGTCATTGACCTGCTGATGAGTGGTTTGCCTCCAGCCCCCTCTATCCAACCACTTATGCCATATCTCCATATGGACATCTATCAAAATGTCAAACTTAACATGACCTAAAATGAACTCTTGTTTTACCCATACCTGCTCTTGTCCCAGCCTTTCCCATTTTGGTAAATGGTGCCCCTATTCCCTTGGCTGCTCTGGCCAAAAACTAGTCATTACTTGTGATTCCTCTTCTTCCTGTGTGGCTCACATTCAATTCTTCAGCAAATCCTGTTAACTCTATTTTTGAAATGAATCTGGAGTCTGACCACTTCCCACCACCTCCACTGCAACTACCCTGGCAGAAGCCACCATCTCTGCAACAGCCTCCTCTCTCCCTGCTCCCCACTTAACCACCACCCCAAAGGCTGTTCTAAGCAATCCACAAATTCTTACACCTGATACTTCGTGTTCCAAACAGCCATTGTTCTGACAGCTTTTGGCCAGTGTTTCAACAACTGACACCCAGACTTCTATGCAATGGACACCCTAACCTCTAACCCCCTGATCCTCAGAATTCTGTCACCTGATCTTTGGGATTACAAATAATAGCCACAGAATATTCAGAATGCCTGGGTTCTTTCAGGGACAGCCAGCATTATAACAATTAACATCCTGGTATTCTAGTAACAATTGGTCATATTCTAACAGTGGAAACCTGTTTTAACAACTAGACACTCAGTGTGGTAGTTTTAGTTTTTTATATCAGCTGACACCCAGGTTTCTCACAGTAGACATTTTTCTATACCCTGTGCTTTAACCATCTGATGCTGAACATTGTAAGTGATTGCCATGGAATGTTCTGGACAGTGGATTACACAGTGCTTCAAAGGGCAGTCATTGTCCCCATCATGTGTGTGTGACTCAGGGCTTGAGCCAAGCTGGAGGTGGTGTCAAGACTCTGAGACTTTAAAACTGAGACTGTGTTCCGTCATTCCCCATCTTGGAGCTCCCTCTGCAGGGAAGCACTGGTGGTGCCACGTGGGCTTGTTCTTGGGCTCAAGCCCCAAGGGAAAGGGAAGAGCTCAGGGTTCGCTCAGGGGTGAAGTGTGAGGGAGCATGACTGCTCAGACACATTTAGGAAAACTCGGCTCCGCAGCCAGTCAGTGACCACCTTCCCCTTGCCTGGAGTTCTCCCATGGGAAACCAAGAACAGCATTATCAGTGCTTTAAACATCATCTGAACCAATCACTTCATTTGACAGGTTTGGAAACTGACACCTGGAACGGACCCCAGGCTTGCCTGTGGTCACTAGTGTGTTCTCAGTGAGCTGCTCAAAGCCCCACCTAGAGGCAGGCATGGGTCTACCATCCTCCTCAGGGCCTGCCCACCCCCCAGCTGACAGTCCTTTGGCTCTTACGCAGGAGGGTAGGTGGTAGCATCTCTGGTTCCTCTCCAGGGGTCCAGGGGTTCTGGGGGAGCAAACCTGAGGTCACCTATAGGGGGTCTGGAGAAGGGGACTCCTAGGAAGGTGTGGATGGTCGTCTTCCCCACATGCATCTGTTTTCCTTGAAGCATCCCATATTTGGTGACCACTAAAGGCTCCTTGATGTGCAAGGCACCTGGTAAGAGAAGGGACAAAGGTCACCCCAGCCCAGCCACTCTCAGCCACAGATGGGACCCTGACCCATCAGCCATGGGAACCAGCTGCTGCTTTTCATAACAATTGTGTATTTATCCACTTTTTCTTGTGTTTCTCTCAGATTTTTTCTCTCATTATTTAAGATTTCAAAGCTATGTTGTTAGGTGCATAAAAGTTCATGTCTCTTATATGAACTATTTCTCTTTGTGTCATTGAATGTCAATAAATGTGTCATTTGTTTTGATTTCTGTTTGCCTGATGATAACATGGCTACACCTCTTTTCTTGTTGCTAACATTTGCCTGGCATATTTCAGGAAGAAATCACACACATCTATGCATTCTCACTCATGTACACATTTGCACCAATACTCACATGTACATGCAAATTTATACACACATTGGTATACATGAGCACAGATCATCTACAAAGAAACATGCAGAAATGAGTCAAATGCACGCCCATACATATATGTACAAGTACAGTTATACATAGGTTACAATGTATTCATCTGCGGCACACGTACAACACACAGACACACACACATCCACATACACAGTACGAATATACCCACACCATAGCCAGTTCTTAGAATAGATATGAAATAGGCCAAGTTGAATCGAGCCTTCTGCCTACAGTTACTTTTTCCTCCTCCTAGGCTCTCTCATCCTGTCCCACTGTTATTGCTGAGGGTTGTTGAGGCTTCACATCCACTATCCCTTCCTGAAGTGCCCTTGCCCATTTCTCCTTCTCTGTCTTACTAAAACTGAATTGTCTGTGCCCTGGTCCTTTGGGGCTTATTCTGTAAAGTGACAGAAAGCAAATCTGATCCAAGCAATTACTGAATCTAGATGTGCATCAGAATCATCTGGGGATTGTTGCAAAAATACAGATTCCTAGGCCCCACCACACACTCTCTGAATGAGAATCTCAGGGTTGCATCAGGAAATCAGATTTACAAACCTCTCTAGGAGATTTCTTTCTTTCTTTCTTTCTGTTTACTTATTTACTTATTTTTCTCTCTAGGAGATTTCAACGCAACTGGTTTTTCTTTTTCTTTTTTTTCTTTTTTTTTTTTTTAAAAGATGACCGGTAAGGGGATCTTAACCCTTGACTTGGTGTGGTCAGCACCACGCTCACCCAGTGAGCGAACCGGCCATCCGTATATGGGATCCGAACCCGGGGCCTTGGTGTTATTAGCACCGCACTCTCCCGAGTGAGCCACGGGCCGGCCCCGCAACTGGTTTTTCAATACAACTAGCATTTGGAGTTGGTGTGGTAGAGCACACTCTCCCACTCCTAGCTGAAGGTGGCCTCTCTGCCCATGTCCCCAGATCTCCACAAGTCTTACCTAAGCAATATATGGGCACAAAAGGAGTAACTGTAATGGTGGCTCACCAAGCGTGGAGGCAGGCCAGCAGGGGCAAGGGCCATTTCAAACCTCACCTGTGTGTGCAGCCCTTTGCAGTTTACAAAGTCCTTTCACATGGGCTTCTCACTGGGCCTGGGAGGAGCTGGGAAGGCCCAGAGAGGGGCAGTGATCAGCCTGCAGTCTCACAGGACAGAGCCAGGAGGCCAAGGTCTATCACATTACCTGGATTTGCCCTGAATCCAGGGTCCACCCACGATTGAACAGCCAACAGTTATAACTGATTCTTCATTACAGCCCAGCATTGTGCCAAACACTTTACATGTATTACCTCACTTTTCTAAAAAACGTATAGGGCAACTATTATTGTTATTGTATCATATGAACATGGAAATTGAAGTTCAAAGGGGTTATGTAACTTGCCCAAGGTCACACGCAGAGTATCTAAATCAGAGCTCTGCTCTAAACCATGATGTTTTTCTATCCGCCCGCCCTCTGGAGGGCACCTAACCATATGGCAGAGTGCTCTAGGCACCTGAACAATAGCTTCCATGGAGTGGTCCCGATTCCAGCTCTGCTACCCTGAGGCAACATGTAAGCTCTTATGAAATCAATATTCCAGCTTACTAGTAGTCATAAAGTGCTAATTAAGGCCAGGAGTTATAATTTCCACCTAATGAAAAAACAATAGCACCAAATTCTGCTGAAGATATAGTGAAAAGGACATTCACATATACTACTGGTGGAGGATAAATTGATACAATGCCTTGAGAAAATAATTTGGCAAAATGTATAAAGAGTTATAAAGTGTTCACATGCTTTGACTCAGTAATTCAATTTCTGGGTCCCTCCTCTATGAAAACAATCAGAAACAAATTAAAACAAAGATCTTTCCGAACCATTGTTATCTATTACCATCATTAATACTGGAAGCATCATTTATAGCTGGGGACCAAGCAAAGTAAATATAACTATAAACTCAAGCTTTAAACTGCCCTTGATAAGATTTTAAGTATAAAATTATGTACATGCTAATATTACAGCTATATATAAATATGCAATAAAAAGACTAAAAGAAAATGTACCAAAATACTAAAAGTGGGTTTAGTAGTTTCCCTCAAATTAAAAAAAAAAAAGTATTTATTTATTTATTATTTATTTATTTATTTTAAAAGGTGACCGGTAAAGGGATCTTAACCCTTGACTTGGTGTTGTCAGCACCACACTCAACCATTGAACTAACCGGCCATCCCTGTATAGGATCTGAACCCGTGGCCTTGGTGTTATCAGCACCGCATTCTCCCGAGTGAGCCACGGGCCGGCCCTGTAAACTAACTTATGATAAAGATCAGAATAGCGGTAACTAGGTGTATTGAGTGAGAAGGGTAAATGAGATGCTGGAAATGTTCTAGATCTTGATCTGGACAGTAGTTACATTGCATATATAATATAATCCATATAATATATAACTGTACAGTAAAGACGTGTGCTTCTAGCTGTATATATTTAATACCTCAATAATCTTTTGTTAACATGTTATATTGTTTTCACAATAAAAAGTATCATACTAATTTTAAAAAGAAAGACATTGGGAGAAATTTGCAGGTGGTAAAGAGGTCCATGTAGGGGAGAAAAAGGCAGAAGCAGACTCCTGCTCAGGAGAAGGAAGGAAAGAGGGAAAAAGGAAAAGAATGAAGGATCTGGATATGTCATGTTTTTGGGTTCCCTTACTGGCCCTGGGAGGCAGGAGACACAGTCCCCACTTTGAAAAGCAGCCCTGTGACCCAGAGAGGCCAAAGGACTTGTCTGGACTCCCAGCTCCTGAGTAGATTAGTGCCCTGAAACACCACCCTCTATTTGCCCTGGTCTTGTCTAAGTGCCCCTGCCCCACTGTCCCCAGGAGAGGTTAAGCTGGGGCCTGTCCCTGTGTCCCTTGTGCCCCTCTTGCCTGACATTCTCAGGATGGGTTGGGGTCTTACCTGGGACTGTCTGCAGCATCAGGCAGAGGGTGAGGCTCAAGCACAGTAGCCACTTCATGCTCTGGCCAGCTCCTGCCATGGGCAGGAGTGAAGTCAGCACTGTGAATGTCAGATGACAGCTGCATCTGCAGTGTGTGAGCACCAGGCAGTCCTGCTTTTATCTCCCTTAATCTCCAGTGCTACTGGGGCAGGAGGAACTGTGACCAGCTTCTGACCAGCCCACAGCCTGGTCTCTGCTTCAGGGTGACAGGTCACGCTAGATGGTCTTGGCTTTTTAAACAGACCAATCAGCCCACAATCCCTGCCCTGTTTGCTTATCTGTGCAATGGTGCCAAGTTGAGCGAGTGTGAGTCAAGCTCTGAGCCAATCTCTAGTGCTAAGATTGGAGCAGAACACCTGGTCCCTTCATCCCCAGTTTTCTCTCTGTGGATTTAAGGGCCTCAGCCTCTCTGCTCCCCTCAGCTTTGTCCAGGCTCTTCTACCATCATGTCCCTGCCCTCCCTTGCACATCCTGCCTCTCTCAGCCAGGATCATCATGGAGTGGCAGGCCCCATGCCAGGTACAGGAAACAAATGTGGTCACTGCTCTCACAGGCTCACAGCCCAGTTGGGGGAGCTGGACCTGGAAGCAACTATGATGTGGAGGCCAGAAGGGCATCTGGTGAGCCCAGGGCTGGGTGGTGGGAAGGTGCCCTGGCAAAGATCCAATCTTCTAAGTAAAGGATGAGGAGGAGTTGGCTAGGCAAAGGAAGACCCTGTTTGAAATTTGGAACCACAGAAGCAAGAGTGGGGAATGGAGGGAAAGAAGGTAGTTCCATTATTCAAAGACTCTAAGACTGTTCCCCTACCTGTCTTCCACCGAGGCCTGTAGTCCTGGCCCACCTCTGGTAAAAGGGGGTCTGATGGGCTTCCATGCTGTGGAGGGGGAAAGGCAGGGCAGTCCTTACTTGACCCACCCACCATCTCTTGCTCTGTAGCCCTGGAAGATGTTTACAGCATACTCCTTCTCACATGGTCAATTTTATGGGTTCTTTAGAGAAGCCCTTTACATGGGACCCCTCTCCCACAGTTCCCATCCTTGTGACCATTCCTTAGTCCCAAGGAATATGGCATTTACTGCTTATTCATTGCTTCCTGGGCTCTATGCCTCTCTAAGGAAGGCCTGAGACAGACCTGAGGTGACCTCCTGTCACCCATCCTACAGGGTCTACATGGGCAACCCTCCAAGATCCCTTGCCCTGACCCAGCAGGGGTATGGCCCACCCCATTGCAGCTCCCTCTGCCCCACTCACTGTGGTGGGGAAAGATATTCCTTTTGGGGGGGTCAGGCTCTGGTTGGCTGAGCCTCCCCATGGTGGGCAGCACCACTGGTGAAAAAGATGCCCACAGACTTGAGGAGAAGGAAGTGGGGTAAGAATTCACAGTGAGGGGACAGCTCTCTGCAAAGAAAATCTCTCCTGTAACTCCTCCCCACAAAACACTCTAATTCCTTTTCAAGACTTGAATGGCTGAGGGGCCCGGGGATTGTGGAAATGGTTCTCAGACCATTTTGTAGAAAATTCTCATCTGTTGATGTGGCTTGAAGACTTCTTGCTCACTGCATCCAAGGGTCTTAATGACACATAAATGTCCCCTCCCTGTTACACCCTCACTGTTGGCAAAGTAGGTGGCTTCATCTTCTGATGGTAGATGTGTGAGTGCAGGTTTTTCTAAAGTTATTGAACAACATGGAGCAAGAGCCTTAAAATTGCCTGCACCCTTTGACCGAGAAATTTGGTCTGGGAGATCATCCAGAACACACAAAAAATTGTTTACAGGATGAGTATCATACAGCTTTATTGACAAAGACCTCAGTCCAACACAGCTGGAAGGGATGAGTAAGAAGGGATGTTATATCTACAGAATATGACATATACCACAGAGTCAGAAGCAGCATGTTCCGCAAGACTCTATAGTAGCAGACAGCTTAGTGTGGTGGTTCTGAGCCAGGCTGCCTGGGTTTGAATCCCAGAACTGCTACTTACCAGCCTTGTAACCTTGGGCAAATCACTTAACTTCTTCGAACCTCAGTTTCTCCACTTGTAAAATTAGCATAATAATAGTATTTATCTCACGGAGTTGTAGTGAGAGTTAAATGGGTTAATGTAGGTAAAAGCACTTTAAACATGATAAGGCCCATTGCGTTAGCTATTGTCACTAGTACTTGAGAAAAGGCTGATGCAGTTCCATAATTTGAAGAAGGTAAAATTTGACCAAGGTCACAGGTTCAGATCAGGTAGAATTTGTAACTGTATGTTGGATATGACTGAAAGTACACATCAAAATGCTCCAAAGATGTCCAAAGTAACAGGCAGGATTGATGCCAAAATGGTGTCTGTGGTTAGCCTAGGGCTGCAGGGTCATCAGTGACCTTCACTTTCTTTTCTTTTCTTTTTTGTAAATCTTCTGTATTTTCCATATATATATATATATATATATATATATATATATATAGACACACACACACACACATATATATGTATATTTTAATGAACAGTAATGGAAAGTTCACAGTCAGTGTGGCGTTTAAAAGGACAGAGATGGGAAGACAGGAAGGGCAGGACCAGGGAAATAGGGAATACCAACAGCTCCATCTGGCCTGGACTACATCCCTCTCTGTGACTGCCTTCCTCTCCTCACTTTCCCATTCTGCCAGGCTTGCCTGTGGGCTGTGGCTACATCAATAGGAGTATGGCTCCCAGGCTGGGGGAGGTGAGGGAGCTGCTTGCTTCTGCTGCCTAGGCTCTGACGAAGTTGGCTTAGTTACATGCACCAAGTACCCTGGAGTGTGTCAATAATGACACTACATACACATTCTTTTATATAATTGCTTTTTAAATCAGTTAAGATAAAAAAGGAGAAAAAGCATTTATACTGTCTTTTGTAATTACAGCTTTCTTCAGGACAATTAAAGCACAGGGCAAGCTGTGGGGTGGAGGACAAGGGAAGGAGGCAGTGGAGAAGGCAGACAAGACTGTGGGTCCACCTGCCAGGACTGGGGGCCACCCACACATATACTCACTCACCCAGTTGTGCAGCTCCATGGCCAGTTCTGTGTGGGCCTTAAGGACTAGTCCTGCCAACAGCTGGCTCTACTCCTGCCACCTCTCTCTGGGGAAGAAACAACTTTTCACCTGGCCCATATGGGAAGCAGTTGTGTCAGACTAGGCACCTTAGTGAGGTGCCCAGGAACCATGCGAGCCCTATCCAATGGTCACATGGGGCACAGGAGATGTTGAATGGGCAGGTCAGCCAGGTGGTCCTGGTGCAACATTATCTTAAGGGTAAGAATCAGTTCTCAGAAAGCCAGGGTATTATTTTCCTGAGTCTCCTGGCAGAGTTTTCTTGAGAACATTCCTAAGTTTCCTGGTTGAATAAAAGGAAAGAGGCAATGCTGTGGAATGAACATTGATCTGAGTCTGACAGATGTGGGTCCCAAGCTGACTTAATTTCTTTTTTTTTTTTTTTTTTTTTAAAGATGACCGGTAAGGGGATCTTAACCCTTGACTTGGTGTTGTGAGCACCACGCTCAGCCAGTGAGCGAACCGGCCATCCGTATATGGGATCCGAACCCGGGGCCTTGGTGTTATCAGCACCGCACTCTCCCGAGTGAGCCATGGGCCGGCCCTGACTTAATTTCTTACCATCCATGTGTCCCAGAGTACCTTTCGGAGTCTCAATGCTTCCACCTATAAAATGGAGCTAGCTAGAATTAATTCTGAGGGTTGTTGCAAGAACTAAACAAGTTGTTGTTTAGGACAGTGAGCAGGACTATACTTGGCACACCACAGTGTGGTCGAGACTGATGTTTGTGTAATATCCCATATCTGTGGCTATCTTACTGTTTAAAAAGAAAAGCTGTAATTATAAAAGACAGTATAAATGTTTTTTCTCCTTTTTTATCTTAACTGATTTAAAAAGCAATTATATAAAAGAGTGTGAGGGCCAGCCAGTGGCTCACTTGGGAGAGTGTGGTGCTGATAACACCAAGGCCATGGGTTCGGATCCCTATATAGGGATGGCCGGTTAGCTCACTTGGGAGAGCGTGGTGCTGACAACACCAAGTCAAGAGTTAAGATCCCCTTACTGGTCATCTTAAAAAAAGAATGTTTATGTAGTGTTATTACTGGGCCTATAACATATAGAATTGTAATATATTTGCCAATAGCAGCCCAAAAGAGGTGGATGGAAGCAAATCTGTCTTAGGCTAAGAAAATGAAAACAGTAAAGTAATAACTGTACAATGTATTGTTGAGTTTGTAACATTAATAGATATAATATGTATAACAATAATACCACAAAAAGGGGGAAAAGGGAATAGTGCTATATAGGAGTAATGTTTCTATATGTCACTGAAATTAAGCTTATATAAACCTGAAGCTGATTCTGATAAGGTAAAACGTATATGGTAAGCCCTAGAACAACCACTAAAAACAAAGACAAAAATAACAAAACTAAAAAGTATGCAGTGAAAAAAATCATTAATGAAATTTAAGTACTTTGTTAGAAAATATTCACTTAATGCAAAGAAACAGTAAAGGATGACTAGAGAGATAAAAAAGACATAAGACACAGATAACAAAAAGTAAATGGCAGCTATTCAACTATATCAATAATATTAAATATTAGTGGATAAAGCAATCCAATCAAAAGGCAAAGATTGACTGGATTAATCCACCTATATGTTGTCTACAGGGGACACACTTTGGAGTCAAAGATACAAATAGATCAAAAGTAAGAGGATGGAAACAGGTATATCGTACAAACAGCAACCACAAGAAAGTTGGAGTGGCTACACTAATATCAAGCAAAATAGACTTTAAAATGTTACTAGATTGGTTACATGAATATGCTGAAAAAAATGTTACTAGAGATAAGGAGGGACTTTTATAATGATAAGAGTCAATTTATCAAGAAGATATACAATTATAAACATATGCACTGGATAAAACAGCACTAAAATACATGAAGTAAAAATGGACAGAAATGAAGGGAGAAATAAACAATTTAGCAGTAATATTTGGAGATTTTGATATCCCATTTTCAGTAATAGACAGACCAACAAGACAGAAGACAAGTGAGGAAACAGAAGGCTGGAACAACACTATAAGCCAACTAGACCTAACATCTATAGAACATTACACCTAACAACAGCAGAGTATACATTCTTCTCAAGTGCATATGGAACATTCTCCAGGATATACCATATACTAGGCCATAAAACAAACCTCAATAAATTTAGAAGGACAGAAAAAATGCAAAATATATTCTCTGACTACAATGAAATAAAATTAAAAATCAATAATAGGAAAAAAATTCAGACATTCACAAATATGCGGAAATTGAACACCACATTCCTAAATAGCCAATGGGTTAAAGAAGAAATCGAAAAGAAAATCAGAAAATACTTTGAGACGAATAAAACTGAAGACAACACACAAAAACTCATGAGACATAGCTAATATTCCTGAAGGAAATTTATAGCTGTAAATGCTAGGTCCTGATGGCTTAGTGCTGAATTCTACCAAACATTTAAAGATAAACAAACACCAATTTTTCACAAACTCTTCCAAAAAATAAAAGAGGTGGTAGCACTTCCCAATTTATCTTATGAGATCACTATTACCCTGACACCAAAAGCAGACATCATAAAACTACAGAACAATATATTCTATAAGTATGAATGCAAAAATCCTCAACAAAATACTAGCAAACTGAATTAAGCAACATATAAAAAGAATTATACACCATGACCAAGTGGAATTTATCCCAAGAATGCATGATTGGTTTAACATTTGATAATCAGTTAATGTGATATATTACATCAATAGAATAACAAACAAAAATTACATGATAATCTCAGTAGATGCAGAAAAAGCATTTGGCAAAATCCAACACTCTTTTATAATAAAAATACTTAACAAACTAGGAATAGATGGGAACTTCCTCAACCTAACAAAGGGCATCTGTGAAATACCCACAGCTACCATCAACTTAATGGTGAAAGTCTGGATGCTTTCTCCCTAAAATGAGGGACAAGACAAGGACATCCACTCTCACCACTTCTACTTAATATCGTACTGTAGATTCTAGCCAGGGTTATTAGGCAAGAAAAAGAAATAAAAGTCATCCTGATTAGAAGGAAGAAGTAAAATTATTTTATTGCCAGATGACATGATCTCGTATATAGAAAATCCTAAGAAATCCACTAAAAAACTATTAGAACTAATAAACAAGTTCAGCAAGGTTGAAAGATATAAGATCAATATTGAAAATTCGATTGTATTTCAATTCTAATAAACAATTCAAAAATGAAATTAAAAAAACAGACAAAAAAAAAAAAACAATTCCAGGGCTGGCCAGTTAGCTACGTTGGATAAACCACAGTATTATAACATGGTTCAGATCCCTGCACTGGCCAGCCACCAAACAACAACAAACAAACAAACAAACAAACAACAACAACAAAAAAAACCCAATTCCACCTACAAGAGTATTAAAAAGAATAAAATACTTAAGAATAAATTTAACAAAAAATATAAAACTTAGGGCTGGCCCATGGCTCACTCGGGAGAGTGTGGTGCTGACAGCACCAAATCAAGGGTTAAGATCACCTTACTGGTCATCTTAAAAAAAAAAAAAAAAAAAAAAAAAAAAAAAAATATATATATATATATATATATATATATATATATATATATATATATATATATATATATAACTTATATCCTGAAAACTACAAAACATTGTTATAAGAAATTAAAGGGCCGGCCCGTGGCTCACTCGGTAGAGTGCGGTGCTGATAACACCAAGGCCCCGGGTTCGGATCCCATATACGGATGGTCGGTTCACTCACTGGCTGAGTGTGGTGCTGACAACACCAAGTCAAGGGTTAAGATCCCCTTACCGGTCATCTTTAAAAAAATAAATAAATAAATAAATAAAAAGAAATTAAAGAAGATCTAAATAAATGGGAAAACATCCCATATTCATGGATCAAAAGACTTAATATTGTTAAGATGGTAATTCTCCCCAGATTGATCTATAGATTTAATGCCGTCTCTGCAAGAATCTCAGCTAACTTCTTGGTAGAAATTGACACACTAATTCTAAAATTCATATGGAATTGTGAGGGACCTAGAACAACCAAAACGATTTTGAAAAAGCTAAGAGGACTCACACTTCCCTATTTCAAAACTTGTTAGGGAAAAATAGTATAAAGAGTGTATTGTACTGGCATAAGACAGACATATACACTAAAAGAATGGAATTGAGAGTCCATAAATAAATCCATGTGTCTATGGTCAACTGATTTCCAACAAGGGTGCCAAGACCATTCAATATGAGAAAGAATAGTCTTTTCATCAAATGTTGTTGGGGCAACTGGATAGTCACATGCAAAAGAATAAAGTTGAACCCTTACCTTATATAAAAGTTAATTCAGGGGCCGGCCTGTGGCTCACTCAGGAGAGTGCGGTGCTGATAACACCAAGGCCACGGGTTCGGATCCCATATAGGGATGGCCGGTTTGCTCACTGGGTGAGCATGGTGCTGACAACACCAAGTCAAGGGTTAAGATTCCCTTACCGGTCATCTTTAAAAAAAAAAAAAAAAGTTAATTCAAAGTGAAACAAACACCTAAATGTAAGAGCTGAAACTCTAAAACTCTTAGAAAACATAGAGGTAAAATAAAAGTAAAATAAAATAGGTAATTTGGAATTCATCAAAGTGAAGAACTGGGCTGGCTGGTTAGTTCAGTTGATTAGAGTGCAGGCTTATAATCCCAAGGTCACTGGTTCAGATCCCCTACAGGCCAGCTAGCTGCCAAAAAAAAAAAAAAAAAAAAAAGTGAAAAACTCTTGTGTTGTGAAGGATACCATAAAAAAGGTGAAATGATGACCCACAGAATGGGAAGAAATATTGGCAAATCATTTATCTGATAAGGGACTTGTATCAGGATACATAAAGAACTCTTACAATTCAACAATAAAAGACAAGTGACATAATTTTTAAAATGGGCAAAGGATCTGAATAGACATTTCTTCAAAAAATATATAAAAAGGGCCAACGAGAACATGAAAAGATGTTCAACATTATCAGCTATCCAAGAAATGCAAATCAAACCAAAATTTGATTCCACTTCACAGCCACTAGGATGACTGGAATAAAAAAAAAAAAAAGCCAGATAATAACAAATGTTGACAAGGATGTGCAGAAGTCAAAATCCTTGTAAACTGCTGGTGGGAACGTAAAATGGTGCAGCCACTTTGGAAAATAGTCTGGCCAGTTTCTCAAATGATTAAACGTAGACTTACCATATAACCCAGCACTTCTACACCTAAGTATATATCCAAGAGAAATGAAAACATATGTCCACAAAGAACTTGTACACAAATGTTTATAGAGGTATATTTGAAATAGCCATAAGGTGGAAACAACCCAAATGTTCACTGACTGATAAAGGGATAAACAACCAATATAATGGAATATTATTCAGCCAAAAGAAATGAAGTACCTGATGCATGCTACGACATGGATAACCCTCAAAAAAATTATGCTAAATGAAAAAAAGACAGTCAGAAAAGACTACATATTATGTAATTCCATTTACATGAAATGTCCAGAATAGGGAAATCTATAGAGACAGAAAGCAGATTAGTGGTTTCATAGGGCTGGGTGTAGGGTGGGGTGGAGGGGTGATGACTAAAATGTATGTGGTTGCTTTTTTTAAATTTTTAAAATTTTTTATTTATTTTTATTTTTTTCTTAATTTTATTTTGTTGATATACAATGTGGTTGATTATTGTGGCCCATTACCGAAACCTCCCTTCCCCCTCCCTCCCAACAATGTCCTTTCTGTTTGCTTGTCGTATCAACTTCAAGGAATTATAGTTGTTATGTCTCCCCCCCCCCGCCCGGTTTTTTTTTGTGTGTGTGTGTGTGTGTGTGTGTGTGTGTGTGTGTGTGTGTGTGAATTTATTTATTTATTTTTAGCTCCCACCAGTAAGTGAGAACATGTGGTATTTCTCTTTCTGTGCCTGACTTGTTTCACTTAATATAATTCTCTCAAGGTCCATCCATGTTGTTGCAAATGGCAGTATTTCATTCATTTTTATAGCTGAGTAGTATTCCATTGTGTAGATATACCGCATTTTCCGTATCCACTCATCCAATGATGGACATTTGGGCTGGTTCCAACTCTTGGCTATTGTAAAGAGTGCTGCGATGAACATTGGGGAACAGGTATACCTTCGACTTGATGATTTCCAATCCTCTGGGTATATTCTCAGCAGTGGGATAGCTGGGTCATATGGCAGATCTATCTGCAATTGTTTGAGGAACCTCCATACCATTTTCCATAGAGGCTGCACCATTTTGCAGTCCCACCAACAATGTATGAGAGTTCCTTTTTCTCCGCAACCTCGCCAGCATTTATCGTTCATAGTCTTTTGGATTTTAGCCATCCTAACTGGGGTGAGATGGTATCTCAGTGTACTTTCGATTTGCATATCCCGGATGCTGAGTGATGTTGAGCATTTTTTCATATGTCTGTTGGCCATTTGTATATCTTCCTTAGAGAAATGCCTACTTAGCTCTTTTGCCCATTTTTTAATTGGGTTGCTTGTTTTTTTCTTGTAAAGTTGTTTGAGTTCCTTGTATATTCTGGATATTAATCCTTTGTCAGATGTATATTTTGCAAATATTTTCTCCCACTCTGTTGGTTGTCTTTTAACTCTGTTAATTGTTTCTTTTGCTGTGCAGAAGCTCTTTAGTTTGATATAATCCCACTTATTTATTTTTCCTTTGGTTGCCCGTGCTTTTGGGGTCGTATTCATGAAGTCTGTGTCCAGTCCTATTTCCTGAAGTGTCTCTCCTATGTTTTCTTTAAGAAGTTTTATTGTTGCAGGGTGTATATTTAATTCTTTAATCCATTTTGAGTTGACTTTAGTATATGGTGAAAGGTGTGGGTCTAGTTTCATTCTCCTGCATATTGATATCCAGTTCTCCCAGCAATGTGGTTGCTTTTTTGAGCTGACAAAAATGTTCTAAAATTGACTGTGGTGATGGTTGCACATATCTGTGAATAAGCTAAACACCATCAAATTGTACACTTTAAATAGGTGAATTGTACAGTATGATTTATATCTCAATAAAGCTGTTAAAGACAAGAGAAAGTTAATATGAAAAAGACTGACAATACCAATATTTTGGCAAGGATTTGTATCAACCAGAACTCACATGCATTGGTAGTGGGAGTGTAAATTGGTACAACCACTTTGGAAAACTGCTTGGCATTATCTATTCAAATTTCAAAAGTATTCATACATATCCTATGCCCCAGCAATTCCATTTTTATGTAGATATATGATGAATGAAATTGTCCACTACAAGACATGCACCAAAAATTTCCTATCAACACTACTCACAGTAACCCCAAGCCGGAAACTACCTAAATGCCTGTTATGGGAATGGAGAAACATGTCTTGGCATATTCACACAATGAAATACTCTGCAACAATGCGATCAAATGATCTACAACGCACAACACCTTGGATGAATCTCACAGACATTATGATGAGTGAAAGGAGCCGGTATTAGTCCATTTCTGTTGCTTATTACAAAATACATGGAACTGTATTTGTAATTTGTAAGAAAATGAAATTTATTTCTTACAGTTTCAGAGGCTGGGAAGTCCAAAGTCCAGGGAACATATCTGGTGAGGGTCTTCTTTGGTGATGGCTTTACAGCAATGCAGGGGCCTCACATGGCAGAAAATGGTACAGTGGAGAGAGAGGTCCATGTGTGTGCACTCTCTCTTTTTAAAACTCCCAGAACCACGCCCACGACCACCATTAAAGCATCAATTTAATCACTCTTGGAGGCCCCACTTTTCCATTACCGTAATAGGATTTCCCACCCTCTTAATACTGCCACAGTGGGATCCATCCTAATTTCTAATGCCTGGAATTTTCGGAGACACAACTTAAACTTCAATGAGTTTGGGGGGGACATGCAATCCACAGTAGAACCCAACACAAAAAAGTCCAAGAGCACTTTAAAAAGTTCATGGAAAGATTTGTATTATCTTTTAATTTTATTTTTCCATGAACTTTTTGAAGTACCCTCGTATATAATATTTGATTCCATTTATATTGTATCATATACTGTATGATTTTATTTAGCAGGCAAAACTAACCTATGCCACTGGGAGTCAGGATAGTGGTTACCTTGGGGGATAGTGGCTGGAATGAGCTCAAGGGGAATTTCCAGGGGCAAGTAATATCCTGGTTCTTGTTCCAGGTGCTGGTTACATACTGGTGTGTTCATTTTGTGCATTGAACTGTATACCTACAATTTGTGTACTTTTTTGTACATATGTTTTGGTTCAATGTAAGTCTTCTAAAAAAGAAAACACAAAGGAAATGGCTGGGGGAATTTTGTGGAAGGAGTGACTCCTGATAGACACTGAACGATGCTCTCTGGAGGGACTGTGATGGCAGGAGTGAGCTGCTGAAGCCTCTCAGTCCTGTGAAAGGACAAGATTTTATTTGGGGGGAGAAAAGGCTGGGAATTGGAAACTATTACTAGCTTTAAGTGTAACTTTCAGTCACCATGTAATGAAGCAACACTGGCTGCAGAAGAAGGAAGAGAAGGGAGGGTCTAAGAGATCTGCTGCCCAGGCGGAGCTCAGGTTGCATCTTCGGGGACTGAGAGTCACCTCTAAGTTACTGAGAAGTATGTTTGGAAGCTTCAGGGTGTGAAGGGGCCCTGGAAGTTGTTATCAAATCCACAGCTGTAGGGCCAGCCCATGGATCACTTGGGAGAGTGTGGTGCTGATAACACCAAGGCCATGGGTTCGGATCCCTATATAGGGATGGCTGGTTAGCTCACTGGGAGAGTGTAGTGCTACAACACCAAGTCAAGGGTTAAGATCCCCTTACTGGTCATCTTAAAAAAAAAAAATCCACAGCTGAGCTGAGGTTGTGCTTTTTCAAGACCAACATTTAGACGCAGAAGTGGCCAAGTACCCTGTCCAAGCCCCTCCCGGAGAGGGTCCTATCTGCAACCACCATCTGTGGCTTGGTCTTGGCTACACTGCCCACTCTGCCCTCGTACTCCCAACCCCAGCACCAGCCTCTAGGCTTCCTCAGTGCCGGTCGTCTGTGAATCCCTGTTGGCCTGAAGGCCCAGATATTCCTTGGTGGTTCCACAGACCTCTGAGGTGTCAGTGTGTGACAGACACACATTCTCCCTGGGTCTGCAGTTGCTGCCCTTGATGCTGTTTGGAATGTAGAAGGGTCACTCCCTCCTATTTTATATATTCAGGCAAGGGTCCCCCCATAGCAGAGTTGCTTGTTCTGGGGTTTCAGCTTAGTGAGAGGATTCTTCCACCTGAGCTGCCCCTATGGGCTGAGCCAGGTCAGACCATGGTCTCTGTCTTCCACCCTAGCCCACCTCTGTGCTAGATCTCAGCACCAGGCCCCTTCTCTCTCTAGGATCTCAGTTTCTCCCTGTGATCTGACCTCTGAGGACACCCCACCCACTTGTCAGACATGTCTACATATTTCTAAAGCCCAGTAGTGGACCAGATGGGGCCTCAGTCTTCCCAAAAAAACAGGATGTCAGGTGACTCAGGAGAGAGGTCACCTAATGCTACATATCAAAATCTCAAACCTGGCCCAGCCAAGACTCTTTCCAAACATCTTATTATCATTATCACCATCATCACTATCATCATTCTTATTGTATAGTTAAGGAAACTGAGAACTAGAATGGAGAAATGACCTGGCCAAGGCAATGGAAGCTGCATTGTGACAGATGGAAGGTAGCTTATCGCCAGCAGGGAAAGAGAAGGAGAACAAAGGGTGAGGCCTTTGCTCATGCTGTTCCCTCTATGTGGAATGCCTTTCCTTGCACTGTCACACAGGTGAACTCATAGGTATGCTCTAAGACCTAGCTCATGCCCTTCCAGGGTGTCTTTTTGGATACAGCCCCCCTACAGGACAGAGCCAGATCCCTGTAGCCTCTTGTGTGAGACCAACCTGCCCAGCCTTATTACATGAACAGGAAGTCTAAGTCCTCCCTGAGAGGGAGGGACCCAACCCAGAGCCTGGATCCCAACGACTGCCCTGGCTGCCCACAGGTGGACTTATCCCACATTCTGGAGCTGGCCTGGGGCTGGGGGTGCAGAGTGAGAAGCTCAGACCTGAGCCTGCCTTCATTGAGTACCTGGTCCAATTGGGAGATAATTGGGGAATTTCCATCACCTGCCTGTGTTTTTCAGATGACCCCCAATGTGGGCAGGCCCAGTCGTGACTTCAGAGGCTTGGGGTACCTCCAGGGCCTCTGCTGCTACCCATGCTGTCTCTTTCCCAGAACTCTGGCCTGGCTCTTCCCAGCACCACTCCCCAGGCTCAGGCTGAGAGACCCAGATGTGCCTCCAGCTAGCCACATGGGGGCCAGGATGCAGCCCTGTGGTGATGTAGGTCCTGGGGCTAGAGGCATGGGTGAGGGTCTGTGAGGCTGGAAAGGGCCAGGAGCCTGGCCACATCATGGTATGGGGGTCACAGAAGAACAGAAGGAGCCTGAGCAGGACTTGCCCCAGCCACATTGCAAGTCATATTGCTCCCAGCCCTGGGGGTGGCAACTTCAGTCAGCTCCCACTCCAGGGGATGGCCCTGGCAAAGGCTGGGCACTAGCTCCTGGGAGCTTGTCCTGGCTCTGCTTCATCACAGAGGTCACTTGAGGAGGTGGGACCAGGCAGGGGGGATGGGACTCTGGTCACCCATCTAGTCAGTCCTGCTGCTCTGAGACCCCTGTGTTGATTCTGGGTCTGCTCCGAGGGTTGCCTGGTTTTCTAGGAGGCCTGGAGCCCATTGCTTCCCATCACTGCTCACCCCAACCAAGAGGAGTTATGGCCTGGCTCAGAGTCTTCTCTTCCTTGGGGCCGCAGATGGTGCTGGAGATGTGGGCCTGGAGACCAGGATGAAGGACAGCCTGCAGGCTGACCCTCCTTGGGAAGGGGCTCAATGCAGCCTTTCCCTCTGCAGGCTCCTCCATACCTGCAGACCTGGTCAATGGGAGCTGAGGCCCTGGAGTCTTGTTGGGTGAAGCCTTGTGCACACCAACCAACCCCAGAGGCCACAGTCCAAGCCCAAAGGACAAGAAGAGGCTCGTGCAGGCATCTGAGCGAGAGCAGTGCTGGACCCTGTCATCTCTCTGTGGACTGTGCATCCACAGATTGAAGCCATCGTCTTGTAGAACGCCTCCCTCCGGGCCTCCCTTGCTGGCCTCGTTATTTATTAGAATCTCAGTCCCTCCACCTAAGTCAGTCCCCTAGACCCCAGCTCCAGCATCTGGAAAGCCCACTCTAGACAGGAGGACACATTCTGGAGGGTAAAGGACTTGCAATTTGGAGGGCAACAAACTTGGGTGTGAGTCCTGGCTTTGGCTTCACCCTCTGTGTGGCTTCAGGCAAGGCACTTCTGCTCTCTGATTCTTAGTGACTCCAGGGACTGCGCAGAAGCCTGAGAGAGAGGACAGATGTGAGTAAGCTTGAACACAAAGAAGAGCTGGGCAGGTCTCCTAGTGATTAGTTTGTGCCCTGGGGCCCTGGTCATGGTCCTCAAAATCAGATGGGGCACCTCAGGGGCAGTAAGGAGGGGCAACCTCACCTGAGGAGAAACTCTAGTGGACAATGGAGCCCCAGGGTGTGAGAGGTCTGGGGCTGCTGGGAAGGGAGGCCTGCAGGCCAGGATAGGGAGCTTGCAGGTGCCACTATTCCCAAGAGACAGAGCTGGTGTTCCCCTGTCAAGCTCTGTTCTGTTCCTTCAATAGCCTTCCCAGGATCTGGGTAAACTGGCCTGGGTACTGGGGTGGTGGTGGGAGGAGGTGGGTCCAAAACCCAACAGGAAGGGCACCAGGCAGAATGGGGGAGGGGCTTAGGTGATGACTTCACTGAGATCCCCAGAGAGGCCCAGGTGTTCCCACAAGGCACTCAACCTGCAATTCAGAACAACACAGGGCTCCATCTGCCAACTCTTCTGGGCAGCCACAGGCCCAGAAGTTATTTTAAGGTGAAAGAGGCCCATGCCAAAATCATGACAATACCTCCTAAAATCCCCCAATTCTTCCATCTTTGAATTGCAGTCTGGGGAACCATGTGATTATTTCAGACAGTGTGATTAGAGTCTGTGCCCTTACCTATACCGGGGAGCATTTGCTGTGTGACACATTATTCTTGGCACTTTATGGCTAATGACCTTTCAATGCTCACAGCAGACCTAGGAAGGGAGTCATTATCATTATTCCCATTTTGCAGATGGGAAAATGAGAAAAAGAGGATAAACAACTTGCTTGAAAATACACACCCAGGAAAAGGTGGAACTGGAGAGGAACTCTTTCAGTGAGTGTACATGTATGGGACTGCTGGTGTGCGTGAGGAACTAAGTTTGGCGTTGGGTATGTACATGCTTGTCTGCTGCTAATGGGAGCATCCGCTAGGACCTTGTCCCACAGGCTTGGTCCACACGTCCATGTCTGATCCTGCAGCACCCCCTGGTGTTCACACCCTCACACTGCTCACACTGCCCTTCCTGTGGCCCTGCCACATGGAGGCTCCCTGGGTCCACCAGTTCCCTGCAGGACCACACCCTCTGAGTCTGTGGCTTGTTCTCCTCAGTTCTGTGTGGCTGCTGTGTCTTCTGGGCAGGACATTAGTTGGCTGAGGACACCTGGTATGGGGGAAGGGCTTTCAGACAGTGAGCCTCAGGGACAGTGGCCCAGGGAAGCAAGAATAGAGAGGCCTACATCCTCACTGGTCCTGGAGGAGGTGCCAGCCATTCATCTCCCTTCCTGTGTGGAGGACACCCTATGTGGAGAGAAGGCTGGTGGTAGGATAGGGTCTGAGGCCTCACTAGCTGGCTTGCCCACCCTCTCCAGGGAATGCTGGTCATGGTGACACTGAAGCTGGTGATGTCCCCCCACCCAGGTGTGGTGCACCCTCAGGCCTGGAGAAAGAAGCCTCGCTGCACATCCAGTGTGGCCCAAACTGGACCCTTGATTCCCAGCCCACTCCTGCTTGCCTTCAGCCTGCCCCTGGGGAGTCTTCCTTCCCCCACTTTTGTGTCTGTCAGTCACCAGGCCTGTCTATCGACTAAATCTAGAGCCCACCGGTGACCCCCATCTACCTGGAAGGTTGTGCTGGCCCCCTCTCTGTTCTCCCTGCCCCACCCTCACCACCCCCAATCACCTTCCTCCACACCACAAATCTGTTCATGTCGCCCCTGGTTAGAAGCTTCTCAAGGCTCTCCGTTGCCCTGAAGTGCATGCCCCCATCACAGCCCACAAGCTCCCTCAGTCTGGTCTTTGTCGATGTCTCCGGCCACACAGAACTGTGTTTCCTGAGCACATCTCAGCCTCCAGGCCTTTGTTGCTGCTGTTCCCTCTGCCAGGAACACCTTTCCCCACCCCTCCGATCTACTACTCTGGCCTGCACATTTGGGTAACCTCTGCTCATCTTTCAGGTCTCAGTTTAGATATTCCTCCTTCCCTGTCCCCCTGGATGTCTGGGCTGGTCTGCGTCTGTGTTCTCACAGCCCTTTGTGTTCCCAGAAACACACTGTGTTATTGCAGCCTGTTTACTTGTCAGTCTCTTTACCAACTGGTGGGGACAAACTTCTCTGGTGGAGGGAAGGGGATGAGAACAGGAGGCCTTTGATACCATGTAAAGAACTTAAATTTGTCCCAAGGGGGGCAAGGAGTCCCTGGGAGCTTTGGAGCATGGGAGTGACATGACTCAGAGCCTCTCTGGCTTTATTTTCTCCTTCTTGCCCAAACAGGACTTCCCAGAACAGAACTGGTCCCAGTTGCGAATGCTTTTCATGCAACCATCAGCAGCCAAGACCTCGTTCTCTCTGAGGAAGGGTATATGTGGGATTGGAGCTGGGAGGAGGGAGTGTGGGGGCAGGGGAAGACATTGTGATATCTACAATCCAGACATTTGAAGGGAATGGTGCACTGATCCTTGGGGGAAAAAATAGTTTACTTCACTCTGAAAATCTCTGGCTGCTTTTCATCCTTTGTAGCCTGACTAGGTAGGTCTTTTCTTTGCTCTGTGACAACAGCCTAACTGATGCACTAGTCTGGATACCCTCCCCTGACCTGGATTTCTATGTCCTGGCAGGTGCTCAGGGAGCTGTGCTAAGCTCCCTCAGAAGTTGGCCTCCCCCAGCTGGGAGCTCCCATCCCAGGTCCTGAGAGTCTGGGATCTAATTGGAGAAGGCCATGACCAGACAGTGTGGCCCTGCTGGATTCTGCTGACTTGTGCAGGGGCCAAGACTGGACAGCAGAGAGACCTCTTCCACCCCTAGTGTGAAGCCTCTGGGGACTAAGATCTGTTCTAGGCTGGATGCACCTAGGGCCCCACTCCAGGTCTCTGTCTTTGGAGTCTGCCCTTCTGGCCAGAGCAAATAGTATCTGTGGGAGACCGAGCATGACATTGGCACTCAAAAAGCCTGGGTTCAAGTCCAGCAGCCACCATTCACATACTCTGTGTCTTACTCACTCACCAAACATCCTCTGACTCCAGCTCCTGCCCAATCCTGGTGCGGGTGACAGAGTGAGGTCAGGTCAACCCCACTTTCAGAGAGCACCTCTGAGGAGGAGAGAGACACAGATACAGACAGTGCTAGCCTAGGGTGGACTGTGCTCTAAGGGACACAGACTTGGGGCCACACAGCCAGAGAAGGCAGGGAAGGCTTCCTGTGTGAGGGGTCCTTTGGGGAGCTTGAAGAATAAGCTGGAATTTGCCATGAAGCAAGAGGGAAAGGCACTTTAGAGAGGGAGGAGGTTGTGCAAAGACCCAGAGGTGGGAAGCAGCCTGGTGACATTTCAAAAGAGCACCATACCAGTCATGGAGTGACTGATGCTTTAAGGGACAAGCCCCATGAAAAAAATGCTCAACCTCACTAATCATCAGGGAAATCAAAACGTAATGAGAAATATGAACAATGACGAAAAACACAATGAGACACCACCTCACTCTAGATAGAATGGCTATTATCAAACAGACAAAAGAAAAGAAGTGTTGGTGAGGATGTGGAGAAAAGGGAATATTTGTGTGTTGTTGGTAGGAATGTAAATTAGTACAGACATTATGGGAAACAGTATGGAGTTTCCTCAAAAAATTAAAAAATAGAACTACCACAGCTGGTTAGCTCAGTTGGTTAGAGTATGGTGCTGATAACACCAAGGTTCAGGGTTAGATCCCTATACCAGCCAGTCACCAAAAAAAAAAAAAAGAAAAAAAGAACTACATATGATTCAGCAATCCTACTAATTAATATGTACCCAAAGGAAATGTATTCAATATGTCAAAGAGATATCCGCACTCCCATGTTTATTGCAGCATTATCTGTAACAGCCAAGATATGGAATCAAGCTACGTGTCCAACAACGGATGAATGGATAAGAAAAATGTGGTATATATTCACAATAGAATACTACTCAGTATAAAAAAGAAAGAAATCTTGTTATTTCTGGCAACATGGATGGACCTGGAGGACATAACATTAAGTGACATTAGCCAGGCACAGAAAGACAAGTACCACATGATCTCACTCACTCATATGTGGAATCTAAAAAAAAAAAAAGTTGATATTATGGAGGCAGAAAGTAGAACAGTGGTTACCAGGGACTTTGGAGGGGACGGGAGAAGGGAAGACAGAGAGAGGGTGACCAGTGGGTACAAAATTATAATTAGACAGGAGGAATAAGTTCTGGTGTTCTATTGCACAGCAGAGTGTCTATAGTTAACAGTTAAGTTTTGTATATTACATTGTAGCAGGAGGAGAGGCTTTTAAATGTTCTCGCCACAAAGAAATGGAGACACTAACTACCCTGACCCAGTCATTATACATCATATATATGTATCTCAACATCAGGCTGTATCCCATAAATATGTACAAATACAAACTGTCAATTAAAATTTTTTAAAAAGGGACAAGGCCCTACACTAGTCTGAAGTGAAAGTTTCTCTCAGCAATCGGAGGCTGCTGTGCTGGGGCTCTGTCACTCTTTGGATTGGCCCATGCCCTGCCTCAGAGCTCCTCCGAGGTCCTCCTGTCCTTCTGCGTCTGGTGCCACTGTCAGATCTGGTTGGGGAGTGTCTCTGTCCAGAACTGCAGTCAGGCCTCCCTTGGCTTCTGCCTGGCTCATGGCACCATGCTGATCTCCAGGTATCGTTTTGACTGGTTGAATTGGGGCCAAGGAGGCAGCCCCTTGCCACTGGGGACCCTGGGTAGGAGAAATGAGTGAGGACCAAAGCCTTCTGTACTGTCCCTCTGGGGGAAGATCCGGGTGTCCCAGACCCAAAGTCAGGCATGCCTGATGACTCACTCACCCTGTGTGGGCAAAGTGGGTCCACTGGGCCATCATGGTGATGTTCAGCTGTTTCTCTTCCTCTGTGGCCTCTGGAAAGGTCGGTGGGAGGGAAAGACTTGAATCAGGGTCAGGTGGGTCCTGGAGGGGACCCAAGAGGACCCACGGGTTACCAGTGCTGACTGGAGACCTCTGTTTCTGCAAGACCTGCCCTGACCTCTTGTAGACTGGCAGTCTAGGGATCTCATGTCTGTCTGTCCTTACCCGGGAGGGAGCTCTCATCCATGAGGAAGGGAACCCCAAACATGAAGGCACATTCAGCTCCATGGTCAGCCTTCACCCAGGCTGGTTTGATCTTCATAAAAGAACTGGGTCAATGCTGGAACTCATAGAAAAAGACGGGGGCCACAGAATCTGCAGAGAAAGGTCATGATCAGAGTTAGATACCCACAGACTGATCGGGTCCTGCCTTTGGCAGCACAAGCTCATAATAACACCAATACTAATCAAAATAATGAGGATGACAAAAAATGTTTAGCAGCATGTATTTGTAGAGCACTTGCTAGGTGTCCAGGATGATACTATGTACTTCATGTGAAATCACTCATTTAATTCCCATAACAATGTTATGGATTATTTTCTATCAGTATCCCCATTTTACAAATAAGGAAACTGAGGCACAGAGGGTTAGGTATCTTGTCTCAGGCACAAAGTTAAGAACTTGGAGCTGTTCCAGGGCTGTATCAGGTATTACCTACCAGGTTTGGAGGAAGCAAGACTTCTCTCCAGCAGAAGCACTGAAAAAGGATGAAGTCACTCATCAATTGAATGAATTCCTGAGAATTGGTAATGGGCCCTGCTGGGTGACCTTTGACAAGTCATTGTACTTCTCTGAACCTCAGTTTTCTCCTTTATAAAATGCCCTGCCAGAGACATGTCTCATTACTGTGACGCCAGGTCCATCTGGCTCCACATCTGAGAGTATGACCTTAACAGTGAGGCTCTGGGGTCAGACAGAACTGGCTCAAGCTCTGCCTCTGTCCCTGACCTTGAACCTCAGTTTCCTCATCTGTAAAATGGGGACAATGGAAGTTCCTACTTCACAGAGTTGCAATGAGGATTAAAGGAGATGAACACCCCTAGAGCTCAGCACTACACACTCCCTGGCACATAGTATGTGCTCCTTAAGGGGCAGTCTCTATGGTGACAATGATGATGCTAATTTTCCTTTGAGAACCACATTGACTCATGTCCAAGAGGATTCCTGTGTGGGACAAAAATTTAGCAGGTGAACCAAGGGGCTTGGTGGTAGGCAGGCAGCTGTGGGTGTTGGGGGGTAGGAGCAGAGACTGCGCTGGGTTGGATACCCACTGGCTTCCTCCCTCTGTCCCACCTCATCTAACCAGTGGTCAAGTAGTGCCTCAAGGTGGCCAGCATGTCCTCCTGGCTCATCTGTTCAATCTTATCCAGGAGATGTCAGCTCTGCAGGGACACCACGGCCCTCTCAGTAGCCTGATCACTACCCCCACCCCCAGTCCCAGTTCTGGGCGGGAGAGTGTTCACAGCCTTGTACTTATAAAATCATTACGAAGCACAAGTCCATAGACCCAAAAAGATAAACCTCAAATTGGCTGGAGGTGGGTTAAAGGAAGTTGGGGAGAGCAGTACCAAACACAGCAATCAAGTGGTTAATGGCAGTTCTGTAGAGAATGAGAAAATTTGTTCAACATTTTCATAGAATAACATCAAGAACCCCAGAGGCCATAAAAATGTCAAATGTTGGCTTTATATGTCACAGGTTTATTTTGGTTTGGTTTTATTTGGTGCCTGGCCTGTACAAGGATCCGAATCCTTGACCTTGGTGTTATAACACTGTGCTCTAACCTAACCAACCAAGTAACCAGCCAGCTCTATATGTTACAGTTTTAAGAGCACAGTTTCTGGAGCCTGACTTCGTGGATTCAAATTCCAGCTCTGCCATCTACCAGGTGCATGACCTGGTACAAGTTACTTAAACTCTCTGTGCCTCAGTTTCCTAATCTGTAAAAGAAGAATGACAAAAATCGGCTTCACAGGATTTTTGTGAGGACTAAGACTTAATAAATATAAAGGCCCCAACATAGAATAAGCACCATGGAAATGCTAGCTATTAAAGTTCATTTCATTGCTGTTAGGCTCTTTGTTAATCTTTGAGAACAGAAACGAAAATTCACAGATGAGTAAACAGAGAGAGTATATACAAAGGGAGATGTGAATCTTTACTAGGATTAAAGAACTGAAGTCCACAGAAGCTAAAGTATCAAAACTTTAAAAAATGATGGTCTAAGGGTCTGCCCGTGGCTTACTTGGGAGAATGTGGTGCTGATAACACCAAGGCCACAGGTTCGGATCCCTATATAGGGGTGACTGGTTAGCTCACTTGGGAGAGCATGGTGCTGACAACACCAAGGCAAGGGGAAGATCCCCTTACTGGTCATCTTTTGTAAATAAATAAATAAATAAATAAAAATGATGGTCTACAAGATCGAAATACAAAAATTGTGTTTCTATACACTGACAACGAGCAATCTGATAGTGATATTAATATAAAAATTCTAAAAACACCAACATCAAGCATTCAGATCTCCATACCAGCCAGCCGCCAAAAAAAAAAAAAAAAAAAACAAGAGAGAGAAATTAAAGAAGACCTAACTAAATGGAATGACATCCCATGTTCATGAGGCAGAAGACTTAATATGGTTAAGATGGCAATACTTCCCAAACTGATCTACAGATTCAGTGTGATCTCTATCAAAATCTTAGCTGCTTCTTTATGCAGAAATTGACAAGCGAATCATATAATTCATATGGAAATGTAAGGGACCCAGAATAGTCAAAACAATTGTTATGAATTGAGTTGTATCTCCACAAAAAAAATATGTGGTGTCCTAACTTCCAGTAAATCAGAATGTGACTTTATTTGGAGAAAGGGTCTTTACAGAGATAATCAGGTTAGATTAAGATGATTACAGAGGTAATCATTAGGGTGAAATCTCATTCAATATGATTGGTGTTCCTGCAAAAAAGGGAAATTTAGACACAGAGACAGACTGCTACAGAAGGAAGACAATGTAAAGACAGAGGGAGAACTTCATCTACAACCCATGTAATGCCTGAGGCTACCAGAGCAAGGAGAGAGGCATGGAACAGATTCTTCCTCACAGCACTCAGAAGAAACCAACCTTGCTAACACCTTGATTTTGGGCTTCTAGCCTCCAGAACTCTGACATAAACTTTTTGTTGTTTAAGCCACCCAAATCATGATACTTTGTTATGGCAGTCCTAGCAAACTTATATAACAGTCTTGAAAAAGAATAGCAAAGGTGGAGGATTCACAATTCCCAATTCTAAAACTTATGACAAAACAATAGTAATTGAGATAGCGTGGTAGTGACATAAGGATAGAACAAATAAATTAATGGAATAGAATTGAAAGTCCAGAAATAAACCCTTAGATTTATGTTCAATTTGATTTTCTTTCTTTCTTTCTTTCTTTTCTTTTCTTTTCTTTTTTTTTAAAAGATGACCGGTAAGGGGATCTTAACCCTTGATTTGGTGTTGTCAGCACCACGCTCACCCAGTGAGCAAACCGGCCGTCCCTATATGGGATCCGAACCCGTGGCCTTGGTGCTATCAGCACCGTACTCTCTCGAGTGAGCCACAGGCCGACCCCTTTCTTTTTTTTTTTTTAAAGATGACCGGTAGGGGGATCTTAACCCTTGACTTGGTGTTGTCAGCACCACACTCTCCCAAGTGAGCCACAGGCCGGCCCTCAATTTGATTTTGAACAAAGGTGCCAAGACAATTCAATAGGGAAATACAGTTTTTCAACAAATGACAGTGGGATATCTGGATAACCACATGCAAATTCTTAGAAGAAAATATAGGACTAAATCTTTGTGACCTTAGATTAGGCAATCATTTCTTAGACACTCCACCAAAAGCACAAGCAACAAAACAAACAATAGATTGGACTTCATCAAAACAAAAAACTTTTGTGTTGTAAAGGACACCACCAAGAAAGTGAAGAGATAGAATGGGAGAAAATATTTGCAGATCATATAATCTGATAAGGAACTTGTATCCAGAATGTGGAAAGAACTCTAACAACTCAAAAATAAAAAGACAAATAATCCAATTTTAAAATGGGCAAAGGATTTGAACAGATATTTCTCCAAAGAAGATGTAAAAGTGGCCAATAAGCACATGAAAAGATGCTCAACAACTTTAGTCATTAGGGAAATGCAAATCAAAATAAGATACCACTTCACACTCACTAAGGTGGCTAGAAGGATGTGGGGAAATTGGAATCTCATACATTGCTAAAGGGAAATGTAAAATGGTACAGCCACTTTGGGAAACAGTCTGGGCAGTTTCTCAAATGATTAAACTCAGAGTTTAAACCACATGACCCAGCAATTCTGCTTCTACCTATATAACCAAGAGAAATTAAAGCATATGTTTACACAAAAACTTATACATGAATGTTCATAGCAGGATTATCCATAATAGCCAAAAAGGTGAAAACAACCCAAATGTCTATCAACTGATGAATGAATAAACAAAATGTGGTATATCCATATAACCGACTATCCAGCCATAAAAAGGAATGAAGCATTAATATAAGCTACAGCGTGGATAAACCTTGACAACATCATGTTAGGTGAAGGAAGTCAGACACAAAAAGCCACATATTATGTGATTCCATTTATATGAAATGTCCAGAATAGGCAAATCTATAGATTTGACAGGAAGTAGACTGGAGACAGAAAGTAGATTAGTGGTTGCCAGCAGTTGAGAGAGAGGGAATGGGCAGTGACTGCTAATGGGTACCAAGCTTTTTTTTAGGGTGACACAATATTCTGGAATAAGAGAGTGGTGATGGTTGCATAACTCTGTGAATATACTAAAAAACCACTGAATTGGGGCCAGCCCGTGGCTCACTCGGGAGAGTGTGGTGCTGATAACACCAAGGCCATGGGCTCGGATCATTATAAAAAACAAACAAACAAACAAACAAGCAAACAAAAAAACCCCACTGAATTGTACACTTAATAGGGGTGAATTTGATGGATATAGATTATATTGCAACTGATATTTTAAAAATTAGTCTGGGGCTGGCTGGTTAGCTCGTTTGGTAGAGCGTGGTGCTAAGACCACCAAGGTCAAGTGTTTGGATCCCCATACTTTTTTTTTTTTGGCCAGCTGCAAAAAAAAAAAAAATTACAGTCTGCAAATGCTGGTAAGTTTGCAATAAAAGCTGTATACTCATGTTGCCAGTGGTAGTTTAAATCAGCACAGCAATTGCAGAAAATGCTATGCCAATGACAATATGCAAGAAGTGGAGAGGTCTCCATAAGGGGAGTGAATCACTTTCCATGGCTAAAGCTTTTGCCATGGATATTTAGTAAACATCTAGTTGGCTGAAAAATTTACACTGTGCTCATATGAATAAGAAGAATAGAGTGAACGCCTGCACCAGTGATGAGAACAGCCCTCTGAGGCAATCGATTCCTGGTGACTATGAGTCCTGGGCACAGCATTCCACACCAGGCAGATTGGCTCAGATCTTGAGAGCCAGCCAGTTTGACACTCTCTCACTTTTATACATACAACTTTAAGTTGACAGTGTAGGGGCAATGTGGCCTACCAGAGTCTGGGGCATTGCCCTGGAGACTTCTATAGGCTTTGTTTTCAAGTATCGAGATTGCATAAGTCTCTCATACAGCAAGCAAATGACTCTCCTGGGGATTGATTCCAAAGGAATAAGTGAGAGGACAAAAGCTGTGGACATGAAGATGTTCGCTGCACTATTAGTTTCAGTGGGAAAAACTAGAAGCTGCCCAAATGCCAAAATGAAGGAACAGTATAATGGGACCATCCCTTCGTGGAAGGTTTTGCAGCCACTAAAAGCAATTGCTGTGAAGATGGGTAGGTGAGTGAGAAAGATATAACATGATACTCAGGAGGAAAACCTGATATTGAGACTCTTGTGAAGAGTTCTGTGTACCTGGAAGGGATAGGAAGGCACTTGGACCAGGAGGTCCCCAGTGGCTTGATGTTGTCCAAAACTTGAGAGTCTTAGGGAGTCAGTCTCTCAGGCACAGAGACACACTAATCGGTCTCACAGAGCCTGATGTACAAACCAGACACCAAGGCATGAATATTCTGTGAATCGGCACTGCCCAGAAAGCCACTTTGTGCAAAAACTTGGTCCCCCAAAAGGAATACTTGCTTTGTGAAAATGAAGCTGGGTAACCTTGAACAAGTCCCTTAAAACTTTCTGAGCCTCAGCTTTCTCACCTATCAAATGGGAATAACAGGAGTGAAGACAGGCTGGGACAGGGCCTTGAAGGGCACAGGTGCCAGAGGACACTCACCCTAGGAATGAGCTGTTCAAACTCGTGATTGTTGATACCCAGAAGGAAGGGCACAGAGTGGAACTGCCTCTACCGCAGGAGCTCCTTGGAACTTTAGGGAAGAAAGGTGCCATCAACAGTGTAGGGAGTGACATTAAGTTTCTGCAGGAGAAAGCGAGGCAGGAGGCCCCCACCAAATAAGGACCAAGCCTCAAAGAATGAGACCCCAAGGGCCACTCAGCTGTGTGCCTGGCTGGCTGAGCCTTGAGGGAAGGTGAGAGGATGGAGATTACCAGGGCTAGGGGGCCCAGGGGGAATCAGAAGACCAGGTAACTGATGCTTCCAAGCAGGTCTCTTTCCTAGAAGACAGGCCCTGCCCTTGGGGCTGGTGGTGGCCCTCCATTCCTGGCCCCAGGCAAGGTTGGGCCCTCATCCCCTTTCCCTCGTGGGTGGCTTCCCCAAGTTTTACCCTAGGCTGCTAACTGCCTGTCTGCTCCCTCAGTAGCTAGGCAGGATTCCCTCTGTACCATTGCCCATCATGACCCCAAAGCGGTAGGCATACCAACTTCTTGGTAAGGACCAGCTCCTCTCCTTCCTTCTGCTGAAGGCACTGCAACATCTCAGCCGTGGAGTTGGAGCTGAAGGCGAAGTCATCTGCAATGTTCGGGGGACAGATGAAAGTGTCTTTCCTCCCTCTCAGCCACCCACCCCTGCCTTCCAGCCCTCTGCCTCCCCTAGAGAGCGGATACACCTGTAGAACAGTTGGGCGGTGATGTCACAGACCAGGACCTGAGACTGGCCAGAGACCTGCTGCCACCCCTTAGAATCCTGTCCTGCCCACCAACATGGGTGGTCCCCAGGGATCCTGGTGCTCCCCATTACACCATACTGTCATTATCTGTATGGGAGGCTGAGTCCCTTTGCCCCTCTGTGATCAGTGTCATTATCTGGTTAACTATGTTCCCACAGGTCAGTAAAGGTTTGTGGAGTGAATAAGGAAATGAGATATGTTTGGAGGGGGAGGGATTCCAGCACAGGCCAAAGTCTGGCGGGGAATGGTGGGGATACGTAAGGCTGGAGGGATAGCTCCGGGCCAGTCCAGGTCCAAGAAAGCCAGGCCGGGGCATGTAGACATTAGCAGGAACTCTGTGAGTAGTTGTTTAAGTAGACAATGGCTGAGCTGTGTTTTTCTTAGGACACAGGAGAGACAGGGAAGGAGGCCCTAGAGTTTGTGGTTGAGAAAATCTCTCCTAGCCACAGAGAGGGGATGGCATGGGGAGGCTGGGAGGCTGATGCTGATGTCCAGACAAGAGCCAACGTGCCCATGCTGAGGTTCCTGAATCATCTTGGACCCAGTGGTTAAGATGCCCAGCCACTCCTCCACCTCAGCTAAGGTCTAGGGCCAGGTGAGGGCACTGACCCAGCCTTCCAGATCCCTCTCACATCTGCCCCTTCCTCCCCACCACCTGGCACTAAAGACCCCACCCTGGGGAAGGGGTTAAAGATGGTCTCCGCAGGGGTGGCCTTCTCTGGGTAGCCATCCCTGACTTCCCACCATCTGGGAGGTAGCAGTTGTTTCCTCTGAGCCCCCATAGGTAGGCATGCTTCCTTCATCCCAGTGGCTCCCTCTCTGCCAACAGGGAGCTCCCTACTGGCGCCACCCCACTCAGAGACCCCAGGGCCAGTACAGGGAAGGGTATGGGAGGTACACATGGAGTAAGAGAGTGAAGGAAATGCAGACCTGAGCCAGAGGCCTTGGGTTAGACACCAGCATCCCTGAGATGGTGAAGACCCCACTCTGTGCTATGGCTGTGTGGAACAGCCCCCAGCAATTGAGGACAGGACCTGGTGCAGCAGAGAAGGCAAATGACTGAGAGGAGGGAAGGGATCTGGGAGGTCTGAGGCCACAGGAGCCCTCCCAGCCCCTGCCAGCATTGCTAGTCCCCTGTGACAACTCATCAGGGTAGAGACAATGCAGGCACCAGCAGATCCGCCAAAGATGGTGACACAGTTGAGGTTACCCCCAAAGAGGGTGATGTTCCCCTGCACCCAGTGCAGAGTGGCTACCACATCTAGGAAGCCTTGGTTGCTAGATGTGTCTTGTCCTCAGTGCTGGGGCAGAGTGGGGCAGTGGTTGGTACAGGTGGGCTCCCCTGACAGATTTTCCTTGGCCTTTGCATGTTTGCTTTGAATCAACAGCCACCAGTATGCTGGACCCTCCTCTGCTGCCAAAGTCTGGCCTGGCTATGAGCCACGCTTGGCATCCACAGGCCCAACCTGGCTGGTTCTCAGGTGGCTGCCAGAGTCTGTTGCTTTCTGCCCCCACACCCTGCTGGGACCCTGGCCCCAGCCAAGGAGTCAATACCCTCTGCCCAAGGGACCAAGTTCACTGTACAATTCTGGCTTTGGCTGGGCCCCTCCCCCAGGGTGGATCCTCAGGGAGCACCCTTCTCTGCCCCAGATAGCATGGCAGAGGAGCCCTACACAGTCAGGCTCTGGACTGCCCCCCCAAGATCCCCAGTTCCTCTCATGAGCTGGCCTCTCCTCAGTGCAAGCAGTGTCCTTGTGTGCCTGCCAGCTCACCTGAAGAAGCCAAGGATACCAAGGTGGTACTGGCCTGTGACCACTACCACATTGCAGTAGGCAGGCAGGGCTGATCCATCCTGGGAGGTGGCAGTGCCAACCATCAGAAAGCCTCCGTGGGTCCATACCATGATCTGCAGAGATGGCCATGGGGCAGTGACCCTGATTCCTGGGACCCCCTCTGCCCACCTACCAGCACACGGCATTCTTGGGACCTGTATTAGTCTGTTTATGTTGCTTATAACAAAATACCAGAAACTGAGTGATTTATAAAGAAAAATGAAATTTATTGCTTACAGTTTCTGAGGCTAGGAATCCCAAAGTCCATCTGGTGGTGGTGACAGTGACCCAGGGGTCTCACATTGCAAGATGGTGGAAGCAGAGAGAGCAAGAGAGAACGAGACAGACTCTCCTCTTCTTTTAAAGCCCTCAGAACCACGCCCCTGACCACCATTTTTAATCCATTCACCTCTTCAAGCCTCCACCTTTCAATTACCATAATAGGATTTCCCACCTTCTGAACAGTCACAGTGGGAGCTGTCTAATACATAAAACTTGGGAGACACAATTCAAGCTCCAATGAGTTTTGGGGGGACATAATTCAGTCCACTATAGGACTTCTGGAGTGGGTGGGGCTGGCCGGGTAGACAGGACCAACCAGACTGGGCTGCGCACAGGCTTTGCAGTCCCTGCAGCAGCCTCTCTGCAGGCAGATGTTGAGGAGCAGACAGTCCTCCAAAATAGAGAAGAGCTAATACTTTCTTTTTTTAAAAAAAAAGATGACCAGTAAGGGGATCTTACCCTTTGGTTTGGTGTTGTCAGCACCACGCTCAGCCAGTGAGCTAACCGGCCATCCCTATATAGGATCTGAACCCATGGCCTTGGTGTTATCAGCACCGCACTCTCCTGAGTGAGCCATGGGCTGGCCCTAGAGCTGATACTTTCTGTTGAGCATAAATCTGCTGTGGTTCATTCTCTCCACATCCTGCAGGCACCTGCAGCATAAGAGAAGCCCAAGTGCCAGCTGATCAACACACGAGCCCTGGCAGCTGGACCCTTGTTAATCTTCCACCTCCACAGGGGCTACTCACAATGGAGGACAGTACTGGTATCCCGCACATCCTCCCAGGGCTGTGCCAGGCACGGGGCTGAGAACCGGGCAGGCCCCAGAGGCGCCTGGGTGAATGGGATGCCCAAGAACACATTCACAACGTGGTCTGTGCCCTTTGTGCCCACCTGCCAGCCTTGTACGTTGCCCAGAATAGTATCTACTTCAGACTGAGCAACCTTGGGCCCTGAGAGCAGGACAGAAGGGCTATGGGGTGAGTTATCAGCCTCCATGGAGAGGAGGTGAAAGACGGACTGTCAGCGTGAAGGAAACATTTGGTCTCTGAGCACTTGTTCTCCCAGGCTCTGTTTTGAGCATATGCCACACAGTAGCTTGGTCAACCTTCCCAGCAAGCCTATGAGCGGGGCCCTGTGATGGCCCCTGCCTTCCTCCTCCCTGCCTTGGCATCACTCCCCCTCCCCTGAGGCCAAACCAGACCTGCCTCCTGAACCTCAGATTACTCATCTGCCCAATTAGGTATAAAAACTGAGGCTTTATTTTCTTTATTCTGATGCTTTGACACCTGGGACCTTGCTGACCTTGGAGGAAGGGCCCCTCCCAAGGCTAGCCAATTCCTAGAGATAGCAAAAAACTCAGTGGGGAGCAAGCCTTTCAAATGTGAACCAGTGCAGAGCCACACCCCCAACCATCTCCTCTTTGGAGCTCTCAAACCCCTGGCCACTCTCCACAGCCCTAATTGCCCCAGGGCCAGATACCAGACAACTAGGGACAGCCCCTATGCCCCAAAGCCTGCAGCAATTATTTCAACCATCCGATCCTTGCTTCCGATGGAAATGTTAAAGGCTCATGCCGGTGTTTTCTTTCCCCTTGTGCCTCCTGACCCAGCCAGTGCTTCCGTGTGGCCCTGCATGTGCCTCCTTCTAGAGAACTGTGAATAAACTTCTTCCTTAGTGACAGTTATCTGCACATCTGCTCATCTTACCTTATCTGGTTAAAACAAATCCTGAGTCCCCTTAAAACATAAGGACAATCACGTGCCCTGGCAGGGTTGATCTGGGGATCACACAAGACAGCAGGGGCAGAACCCAGAGAGGTTGCACATGCCCTGGCATTCCTCCAAACTGGACCCTTTTGCTGAGCAAGCTGCCCACTCCTCCTGTCCCTACCTCACTCTTGCCCCCTCCCCAAGAAGTCTTCTTGCCAATCCAGAAGCTCCTACTGCTGCAGGCCCAGCAGGTGTGTCTTACCAGTGGGTGTGGCAGGGGACATCAAGAGCAGACAGGCCATTCAGACCAGGACACAACCCAGCTCTTACCACTGTCCCCGTGCTCTTCACAACTGACTGTGGGCAGAAACTGCAGAAGGAATGACCTTTGGCTCCACCAATCTCTAAAGGGCTATGTTGTAAAACCTCCATGGATTGCATCATCTAGATGATGACCCCAGGACCCAATGCCTCATGCTCAGGCTGACCCAGGAGCAGAGCTGGATGAGTGTCCTGTAGAGGTCTGGATGATGTGACAACCCACCACCCCCGCCCCGTGTTTAAATCCCAGCTCTCCTGACTTGGTGACTTCCATGAGACCCTGTGCACTCATCACAAGATGCCCACATCACTGACCTGAGGGAGTTATGGCCAATGACCCTGGAGTGCCACTCCAAGTGGGCCAACAGGCCTGGGGTGGTGGCTAGTGTCTGATCTTGCCTGCCAGTGGGGTGCCTATACCCTGATGTGGGATGGGGGGAACTGAAGTTGATTTGTTAAAAAATTGAGGTGATTTCTGCTAATTCAATTAGTAAGACAGAAAATACATGAATAAAATAAAAAATTGAGGTGAAATTCACATAATATACAGCAAGCCATTATAAAGTGTACAATTCAGTGGCAGTTCGTTTATTCCCAATATAATGCAACTACCACATCTCTCTAGTTACACAGCTTTTTCATGACCACAGCAAAACACCACTAACTAATACGTAATCACTCCCCCTTCCACCTGATAACCTTAATTTGCTTCCTGTCTCTATGAATTTACCTGTTCTGGATGTATCATATAAAAAGAGTCATACACTATGTGACCTTCTTTGTCTGGCCTTTTTCACTCAGCATAATGTTTTCCAGGTTCATACTAGCTGTGGTGTGTATCGGTGTCTCTCATGGCTGGGTAATATTCCATTGTATGAATATACCACACTTTGTTTATCCACCCATTCGTCGATGGGCATTTGGGCTGTTTCCACCTTTCGACTACTATGAATAATGCTGTTGTAAACACCTGTGTATCAGTTTCGGTGTGGGCTTACGTTTTCATTACTCTTGGGTCTAGGAATTGAATTTCTGGGTCATATGGTAATTCTATGTTTAACGTTTTGAAAACTGACAGCCTGTTTTTCATTCCACCTTGATGATGTTCTTTTTTCTTCTTCTTTTTTTTGGATGATGTTCTTATACAGCCTCAGGGCTTTGGGCCTGAGCAGCCCTGCCATGAGACCCAGGACTGCAGATGCCCAGGGTGTACGTTGGGGTGACATTCTCTTTGCGGCCCACTCTGCTGGAGGATTAACAAGTGACATGGCAGAAGCAAGACACTGCCCCCAAGCACCCCTGAGGCTCCTGGGCAGGGGAAGCTGAGGTCTGTGGTTGGAGATGGGTGTGGGGGAAGGAAGACCTGGCGTTGACCTTGTACAAGTTACTTCACAGCTTGGGCCTAGCTTTATCATCTGCCAAACAGGATGATAAGAGGACCCACCTCGCAGGGTTGAAGTGAAGTTACATGTGTGTGGAACCAGAGCCTGTGGAAGCCTGTCCTTGCCTCAGGGGTCTGTCAGGGAATCTGTGTCCCTGCTGGCTTGGGAGACCGAAAGGGAGGGCAAGACTCACCTCTTGGCCTCAGTGTCAGGAATATGGCTGGGTTGGGAGGATGGGTGGATACCTGCTGGCTTAGTCAGAGAGAGGGTGAGGGTCATGCCTAGACGAAGTTCCAGATTCCCTTCTGGGGTTCCAGCTGGCACCCAAAGGTGGAGAGAAAGGCCTTAGGATGGAATTTTCCTTCTGCCAAAAATAACCCATGCAGCTTCCTGAGTCTTTCTTGGTAGCTTCCGTTGGGTGGGGAGAGGCCTCTGTTCTTCCCTTGTCCACCTTCCTCTCCTTGTTGCCATCATGACCCTACCCCTAGCCACACCCCCTTCACCATTCCATGAGAATTTGAGCTCCTGGCTCTGGCATGCTTTTCCATTAAGTCTTCTCTGTTGGCCTTCAGCTCTCACATCAGGGCACATGGATGTCCTCCCCTCTCACCCCCACCAGCCCCACAGGTATAGATGTTGTCAGGAGGGCGTGTCCCTCTGTTCCCAAGCCAAGCCATCCCTCCTAGCACTGTGCATGGGCCCACCAGGGCCAGGAAGCTGCCTGGGGCATAAAATTTAAAGAGGCACTCACCCCCAAAGTCATAGGATGAGTGCCTCCTAAATTTTGTGGCTACAATTCTTGTTAACCTCCCCATGTCCCAACTCTGGGATCCACTCAAGGCTACCAGGCCAGGTCCCCTCCCACCTCCTCAGTGCTGTCTCTTCTGCACCCTCAGCTGCTGCTGCATCCCTCCCATCCACTGCAACCTCATCTCCCAGGTAAAACTCATCTCCAGCTACTGCCCCATTCTTCTGCTTGGTTTACAGCAAAACAAAAATCATCCTCATTTGCTGTCTCCACTTTCTCTCCTTCCAGTCTCTCCCAAAAGTGTTTCCCTGGCCTTCACCCAATCAACAAGGCCTGTTATTGAGCCAGTGTCTCCCATCCAATTCATTCTGGTCCAAGCCATTGTCCCAGGCCCCTGCCTTGGCACATGCAATCTCTGCCCTTAAACCTCATGACCTAATTAATACCTGGGGTGTGGGTGCGAAGAGACCCCTAGCTCTTCCCAGCGCTAGGTCGTGTTAGAAATCTCCTCTATGTTAAAAAAAAAAAAAAAGAAAAAAAAAGAAATCTCCTCTATGTTAACTGGAAAACAAAGTGCTTCTTCCTAATCCCTGGGCTGCTGTCCCTGACTCCAAAGATAAAGGTCCCCATATACTCTGCCAATTTCTGCATCATTGTTCAAAGTTCCTGGCATCGATGATGACCAAGGAAATAGTAAAACTGTGGAATGAAGATGAGTAGAGTCTCAGAAGCATATCCACTGTGTGTAAAGAGAAATTACAGACACACACACACACACACACACACACACACACACACACACACACAGAGAGAGAGAGGAAGATGGAAGTAGAGGCTAAAAGCCAAGGGAACCAACTGAAATGAGATACTACTATATCCTCATTAAAAGTAATCAGATTTAAGACTCATAAGAACAAGTGCTGGTGAGGATATGAAGCAACCACTGAGAGTAAGTGCAAACTGTCTTCCAAAAGAACTGTATCATTCTTGTACCTCAATAGCCATATATGAGTTCCAGTTGTTCCTGTATATGGCTACTGGGGGTGCAAGAATGATACAGTCATTTTGGAAGACAGTTTGGCATTTTCTTTAAAAGTTAAACACACACTTGCCATATGACCCAGCAATTCCACTCTCAGGTGTTTACCCAAAAGAAATGAAAGCATGTGTTCACACAAAGACTTGTCTGAAAATGTCTATAGCAACTTTATTAAAAATGGGTAGAATATGGAAATCACTCCAATGTGCATAGGCTGGTGAATGGATAAAATAGGATATATCCATACATGGAATATCTTTCAGAAATAAAAGGAAAAAACTACTAGTTGAATCTCTAAAACATTACTCTAAGTGACAGAAGCCAGTCACTAATGATTCCATATAGATGATATTCTAGAACAGGCAAAATGTAGCAACAGAAAGCAATTTGGTGGTTGCCTGGGAACACGGGTCAGGTCAACAACTGACTGCAAAAGAGGCGGTAAAGGGGGTATGAGGTAACATTTTAGAATGACAGAAGCATTCTAAAACTTAGTGTGATGGTGGTTGCTTGTCTTATACATTCACCCAAAGTTATCAAACTATACACCTAAAATGAGTGAATTTAATTGCAAAATAAGTTATTCCACAATAAAGCTGTTAAAAAATAAGATGGCTATTAGAAGCCAAAAAAATAGTCCTGAGAACCCACTTTGGGAAAGCATACTAAGCATCTCAGGACTGAAAAACACAGAGGCATGCATGCAGCAGGTGCTCAATAAAGCTTTCGGGATGTAGGGGAAGCATTATGCACCAGTCAGCTTTTACTACCGGGAAAGTCCCTCCCCTCTCCCCAGTTCAAGTCAGCCCAGGTTTAATGATAACCTTGTCTGCCACGTGTTGGCCAGAGTGGGCAATGCAGGAATCTTTGTCTTTCACCCAAACGTTATGAGGCCATGTGGTTGGGCTTATATGCAGTGGATGGAAAGGAGGACTTTCCTTTTGGGAATGCTGGTGCCCCGAGAGGGCAGCTGGGTCAGAGGTAGGGGCATAGGGGGAATCCGGGAGTCTATGGTACGAGGGATACAGCCTCATAATGACAGAGAAAATGCTTTGATGGAACAAAAAAGCAGATTGAGGACAATTTGGCACCTTTGCACACTGAGATAAAATAAGAAAGAGGGTCTTTTCGGGCAGGGGGAGAAAGGTTTAGGGACAACAATGAGATAAGCAGGAAAAGTAATCACATGGATGCTCATGGTGAGACCTGAGATGCTCAGGGGTTCAAGAGATTGGTATGGGGGAATCTGAAGGGCAAGAGGATACCTTCATGGACGGAGAGGCCCTTGGGAGCCAGGGACAGGAGTACCTGGACTTTCTGACCCCTCCACTTTCCGGACGCATTGCACAGATAAACATCTTCGCAGATATGCTATGACCATGTAAGCGTGGGCCCCATAGGGTCTCAGAACCATGGAAAGTAAGTGTGACTGAGACAGCCACTGTGGAACCTGCCTGGCTCTACTGGCCCCCACAGGGCCCACCCAGGATTCAGCAGCCTATGGATAAGCCTCCTTCTCACAAAAATGCAGTCAGTCACCTCCCCAGGACATAGGTGAGTGGCAGGGTTGTTTTAAATGCCAGTGATAGGTAACATTTAATCTAGGGGGACAATAGGTGGGGTTGGACATTTATATTTTCAGTAGTTGAAACCTCTGTGGCTGAGACCTCAGAGCTCTAGGTGCTATGGTCGGAATGTTTCTGTCCACCCCAAATTCATATGCTGAAACCTGATCCTTTGTGGGATCTATATCCATATAGGTTAGAGATAGATGGGATTAGTGCCCTTAAGAGGGGGCCCAAGGGTCTTTCTTTGCCCCTTCCACCACGTGAGGACACAATGAGAAGGTGCCATTTGAGAATCAGACAGGAAGCCTTCACCACATACCAAATCTGCTGGCACCTTGATCCTGGACTTCCCAGCCTCCAGAACTGTGAGCAACAAATTTCTGTTTATGAGGCAACCAGTTTGTGGATTTGTTATAGCAGCCTAAACAGACTAAGACACTAGGGCTTCTGGTGTCCAGGTATTCTACTGGCTACTTACACATATAAAAACACATGAGACTTGCTGAGAGGTGAACATGGGCTTCTGACACCCAGGTGTGGACAACATTCCCAAAAGCACCTCCCTCAAAGTGGGGGAAGCCTGGGAGCTCTGAGGAGAGAAGAGGGAGGGTGGGAAGAAGGTGGAGGCAGGGAAGTGGGGATGGGGCCCAGGCCCCAGTGGGGTGTTGAGAAAGGTGGGCTTCTACTGGGGGTTGCCCATCCACAGCTTTGAGAGAGGATTTCTTTCTATATATTTTTTAAAGGTGACCCGTAAGGGGATCTTAACCCTTGACTTGGTGTTGTCAGCACCATGCTCTCCCAAGTGAGCAAACCAGCCATCCCTATATAGGGATCTGAACTTGTGGCCTTGGTATTATCAGCACCACACTCTCCCAAATGAGCCACGGGCTGGCCCAAGGGAGGATTTCTTCAGTGTCTAACAAGAGAGGACTCACGGCAGGCTTGGCAACTAACATCTTACAGTAGGTGTTTAATAAACATTTACTGAATGGACGGATGGTAGAATGAACAGATGGCTGTATGTAAGAACGAATCAACCATGGCTATTCAGTGGGGGTGTGTGTGAGCACATCAGACAGATCTCCCTACACTCACACCCACCACTCACCCCCCGACAGGGGGAGCTACAGTTCCACATGCTTCTCAGCCTCCATTAGCTCTTGGATCTTCTGGGGTATGGTCTTTGTCCAGAACTGGAACCTGTGGGCCCTCAGGGCCTGGCCCACCGCAGGCTGTATATTCAGCTGCAGGTATCGCTCCTCCTGGTCAAACACGGGCCAGTGGGGCAGACCCTCGCTGTTGGGGTTCCTGTAGACATGCCCGCCCAGCAGGGCAAGAGGAAGGTCACTGCGAGTGCTGTCAATGCCAAACCTGCTGGCCCTGACCAGGTCAGGCCAGGACGATAAGCAGGCCAGGAGGGCTTGGGGAGCAAGGGGAAAGGATTCCAGATATAGCTGGGAAACCGCCTCCTACTAGTGTCAGCTCCATGGGGTGGGGGTGGGGGGCAGGCAACCTGGTCTGTTTTGTCCCTCACTCTCAGAGGGGGGCTGTGACAGTACCACAGCACTCTGCCCATCCTACAGGTTACAAGGAGATGGAACTGCCATGGGGCCCCTCTGAGTCCTAGTGGGTTCTGGAGCTGGGGAAGGGGCCATCAAGTGACTCGGGACACATGTATGATAATGAGGGGTCCCAGGGAAGGGGAGCGCTAGATGGGTACAAGCCCCCTGGCAGGTTAGGCAGGGGTGCGGCATCTCACCCATTTCGAGCAAAGTTGGCCCAGTACTTCATCACCTTCCTGCTCAGCAGCACCTCCTCCTCAGTGACTGCAGAGAGGAGGACGACAAGTGTCCAGTCAGGGCCACCCCAGGCCAGCTGCCCATTCGTGCACCACACTCACCATCCCAGGTGTCACTTCTCCCTGGACCCCTCAGGTCTGGACCTCCATCCCTCCTGCACCCCCCTTGGGAGCCAGGCCCTCTCCTAGTCCCAGCTCCTCACTCTCCCAGACTCTAGCTGGCTCATCGCGGGGCCCTTTGCTCCTTCTGTCTCGGGGAAGCCATTTCAGGAACAAATATGCCTTGGAAACATGTCCCACTGCACCCAGGCCAGACACCATACTCGGGGTGGGAGAGGTGGAGGCAGCACACGCCAGTCTGACGAGCCTTGCATTCTAATCCCAGCTCAGACTTTTGAGCTGTAAGATCTTGGACACCTGATCCCCATCTCTCTCTGAGTCTCAGTTTCCTCATCTGTGCTGTGAGGGCATCACCCCTCAGGGACCCAGCCAGGGTGTGTCCCACCTCCTGGGGAAGGAGGAAGACTCACTGTGGCTGCCCCAGAAGGAGCTTCCAAAGACAAAGACAACCTCATCGCCATGGTCGGCCTTCACATGGGGTGGCTTGATGTCCTTGAAGAAGGAGGGACGATGCTGGAACTCATAGAAGTAGACAGGGGCATGGGAACCTAGGGGAGTGACAGGTCATGACAGGGGGCCCCCCTCACTTGGAGCTGTCCTGCATCACCCATGGTGACACAATATCTAGGTCTAAAGCTAACTGGAATCTGGACAATGGGGTGGGGGGTGTCCTAGGCTGCAGCAGGGGCAGTGTGAAAAACCTGGGATAAATCATGGCCATGGACTTCTGAGCTGGGTGTTTTTGGGCAAATCACTGAAGATCACAAACCACAGTTTCCTCATCTGTAAAATGAGGGAAATGTCTGTCTCTAGATTAGCCATGAGGATTTATTGAGGTGAGGGACATCACGTGCCTGGCAACCAGGGGCTCATAGGTAGGAATCTGGACACCAGAGACTTCTCCTTGGACCCAGGGCTCTGAGCTGCCCCCTTGCCTGTCAGCCCTTAGGTACAGATGTACTCACACTGAAAATGTGCTACTCGGAGAGCAGGCATCACGAAGATGGCATCCCCCATCATCTCCTGGAACTGGGCTTGGAGGGTCTGAGAGTTCTCGTTGTCCCCTAGGTACTCCTTCATACACAGGTCACCCATTTCAGGAGGCAACATCTACCCCAGGTGGATCAGGAAGAGTGAGGTCAGGCAGGCTGGCAGGGGCAGGGAGGTAGCAGCCTCAGGGGTGGGGAGATAGATGGTGGGATGGGGCAGTGAATGGGGGTAAAGGGCCAAGCTCAGGGGTGACCCTACCCACAAACACACGCATACTCCAGACTATGCTCACGGGGGTCACTGCATGGGCAGGCTATCTGGGGGATGGGTTCCCTCTAGCTCAGGAGAGGAGGAGCCCCTCTCCACTGACACAGGACCCCAAGAGCCTCACCATGTGTGCTAATGTTTTCTGCAGAACAGCCAGCATGGCTTCTCTGTCCACTTCCTTCTGGGTGAGAATCATGTCCAAGCTCTGAGTGGTGGGGGAGAACCTTTAGTTGGGGGTGGGATGGGCCTGGAGCTATAAAGTCCTGAGGTCCCCGCATTGAATGGGCTCACCAGGCACAAGACACTGGGATCATGGCTGGCCTCACCTCGGGCATCACCCAGCCAAACTCATCGCTGTTGACACCAATGATGCTGGGGATGGGTTGAAAATCACCAGAGGCCAGCAGCTCCTGTGGGTGCCTGGGCAGGAAGGCCCCATCCACCACACCATGGATTACCTTGAAGGGCTGAGGGGGCATGCAAGGTCAGGAAGCAAAGTCAGGTCCCTGACATTTTCTGACACACTGAGTGCCTTCCACGACTTCCTAGCATATCCCAGTCTGTTCCCACCCTCTGAAGGAGGTCTTATTTGAGGCTTGGCATACCCTGGTCTCCATTTCCCATCCAGGTGTATGAGGACACCAGGGTGTGGGGATGAGGTAATGTGCCCACAGACCACAAAGGGCAACCAGGCCTGCCTGTCCCCTGCCTATCACCCCCCGCTTCCTCCAAATCAATGTCCATTGAGCCTGACGTTGTTAATAGCCAGAATCTCCTCTTCACTCTTGGCCCGCAGGCAGCCCACCAGGGCCTTGGAGTCCACCGGGTCACAGGCAGACAGGTTGGCCACCATCTGTAAATAGATCAGGTAGGGACTGGCTCATCCTTCCAGGTAGGAGAAAGGGGATTGCCCAGGGCAGGTACACCCCAAATCTCAGGGTATTGTGTGTGGATCACTGAAATTTTCAAACTGTTCCAATGATGGAGTTTGGATGTGTTGTCCCCTCCAAAACTCATGTGGAAATTTGCTCTTCAATGTGGCAGTGTTGGAAACTGATTGAGTCATGGGGCGGATCCCTCATGAATGGATTAATGCTCTCCCTGGGGGCAGGAGGATTAATGTGTGAGTTCTCGCTCTATTAGTTCCTGCAAGAGCTCGTTGCTTAAAAAGACCCTGGCACCTTCTCTCTCTCTCTTGCTTCCTCTCGCCATGTGATCTGCTTGTAACTATTGGCTGCCTGCCACTTTCTGCCATGAGCAGAAGCAGTCTGAGGCCCATGCCAGATGCAGCTGTCCCAGAATCGTAAGACAAATAAACCTCTTTTCCTTATAAATTACCCAGTCTCAGGTATTTCTGTTATAGCAACACGAAAAGGACTAAAACATCCAACTTTCCCAGTGCTCAGAGGTCTCAGCCAGAGGGGCCATGCCACCTGATTAGATGGTTCTGCCCATGATGGGGGTCCCCAGGGCGGCAGCTTTGCAGGCCACAGAACACACTCAGCCCCCGCAATGGCAGCAGTGTGGGGATTCTGACTCTTGAGCCCCTCAGCAATGCCAGCGCAGGGGGCAGTTTCTGAGGCACCCTGATGGTCCTTGTTATCCTCATTTAATGGTCAGAGCAACGAGGCTCCAAGAGGTGGGAGATGAGGCAGCAGGTCTGGGCCTCTGTGGTTAAGGGCACTCACCGTGGAAACTGCATGAGATGAACTGTTGATGAGGCCAGGCACCAGGGCCACACCACTCTGCATGATGGCAGCATGGAAGAGCCCTTGTGACATGGGGGATATGACATGTGAGGACACACTTGTGCCACCCGCAGACCCACCAAAAATGGTGACACGGTCAGGGTTGCCTCCAAAATGGGCGATATTCTGCTGGACCCAGCGTAGTGCAGCCACTTGGTCCAGGTAGCCCCAGTTCCCGGGTGCGTGCTTGTCTCCAGTGCTGAGAAATGTCAGGGACAGGGATCACAGGGCTGTCCTGGCTCTGTGCAACCCCCTAGCACAGCCCTGGCCTGGTCTCACCTGAAGAAGCCCAGGACACCCAGGCGGTACTGGATAGTGACAACCACCACGTCCTCAAAGGCTGCCAGCGCAGAACCATCATACATGGAAGCCATGCCCACAATAAGCCCCCCACCGTGGATCCACATCATCACCTGGGGAAATCAAGGCAGAGACCAAGTGGCTCCCTCCCAGCCCAAACCCCACCAGGGCTGCTACCTAGACTACCCACGTCTTTGGCTCTGTCCACCTGCCCACATAGACAGAACTCCAGCAAGACTTTAAGACCTGGGTCATGGAGCAGGGACCCCTGTTCTACCAGAAAGCCCAGGCCTCCCATACTTTAGGGTCTACCATATATCCAAGCCTGGCTCCATTACTCCCAGAACCATCTCTGAGGTGGAGAGAAAAGGGTATCTCTCTGATTGCCCCACATGAACATTAATCAAAAGTGTCCTCCACTCTCTCTCATTTTTTTTTTTTTTTTTTTTGGTGGCTGGCCAGTACAGGGATCTGAACCTGTGACCTTGGTGTTATAAGGCTGCACTTTAACCAACTGAGTTAAATGGCCAGCCTAATAAAGTGTCTTCCACTCTCATTGGCACAAAAGATAATCCATGGTTGGGATCTCTGATGACCTCAAAGTGCAGCCCACAGGTACCTGAGTGGGACTCCTGGGCACTAGATGGGTGGGTGAGTCCTGGGTCCACCCCAGGGTTACAGCCTCTGACCTCTGGAGCAGCCAAGATCCTGTGACCCTATGCCCAGGGGTCAGCTGCCCACCCTGGGTAAGAAGTATTTCTTAGACTGATAGTGACAGGCCTCGCGACAGGGTCCACACTGCAATGGGGCCTCGGCTGAGCCTGTCCTTTCTAATATTCTTGCACAAGAAGTGTCCTCCCCCCACCCCCACAGCTTCTGTGGCCTGACACTCACAGGCAGGTTAGAGCCCTCATGTGCATGGACAGGTGTGTAGATGCTGAGGTACAGGCAGTCCTCGGACATGGGTGTAGAAGGCATGGTCTTATTAAAAAGCTTCAGAGCCCTTGCATTCATTGCAGTGACGTCCTGAAGACATCTGGTGGCCAGGGCAGACAGTTAGTCCAGGGGCCATGCTGTGGCCAAAACCAGACCCTGGGTCCAGATTTCCTCCCAGCCACCCTCAGTCCCCCTTCCCACAATCCTTGTCTAAAGTCCCTTCCCACCAAGTTACAGGTCACAGACTTTAGGGAAGCTGGGATGGAGCCTGGACTTCCAGGAAAGTTTCAAGGTTTTTGAGGACCTTGGACACCACTCCTCCAAAGGCTGGGAAATCTTGACCTTAGGGATCATTATTACAACAACTGGTTGCACATGTTGACATTCGACACTGTATCCCTGTCCCCATTCAGGCCTGGAGTAGCCTACACATGTGTTGCATGAATGAATGAATGGATGTTAATTTCTCATGAGAAGGGCAGTGACACATACCTCATCCCAAGTCTAGATTCTCAAGGAATCTCATCATTCTCACATAGCCTCCAGTTGTAAGAACACATACATGTCCCTTGGCCAATGGTGCCTGGCCCTGTCAGTGGGCACAGTGACTGTGGAGAGTGGGGGTCTTCAGGGAGCCACCACTGCTGCCCTTGTCAGGGATCTTCAGTATCTGCTGCTGGAGTCAGAGGCTCCTACAAGTCTCACAGAACCACCTCCCACTGGTGGTAGAGAACACTTGGCATAACCAGAATCTGGGGAGCTTTCTGTTTCTATCCTCCCTTCAGTATCTGGAGCTAATGCCCTCCAAGTACCAAGCCCTGAGCCAGGAGCCTGGGAACGTTACCTGACTCTCCCAAGCCTCAGCATGCTCTTTGGAAAAACGCATGTGGAAATCCACCAAACTCAGAGGGAAAATTGGCTGTGGGGTTTAGACGAAACACTCAGGGTACCCCACCACCACCTCAGGGCTTGAATTTTTCTGGATCCCTGGGAGAACTCACATGGCTGGGTGGGAGGTCCCATCCCTCACACCACTCCAAGATTCTGGTGGCTCAGGGGGCGCAAATCGCAGTGGCCCTACAGGTGGCTTGGCAAAGGGAATTCCTAGGAAGCTGTGGACCCCCACATCGGTGCCCTTCACGTGGACGAGGCTCCCTCGCACCTGCCCCATGTGCGTGGTCCGGATGGGGCTGGTAGAGTCCTGCCCTGTGGACAGAGAGATGGACCTGAGGGTTGGGTCTCCCCAATCAGCTGTCCTCCCAGCCCGTCGGTATTGCCACCACCTCGCCATCCTCAGCTTGGCTGCAGGGTTCCCGATCTACAATCACTGTCTTCACAAACTTCCTGCCTGAGGCCTTGACATCACAGATGCCAGCTTTGCCTCGTCATTCTTCACATGTTCCTCCTGTCTGACTTGACCTCACTCACTGCCACCACCTTACTCTAGTCCTCCAATCCACTCGCCACCCTTGGGACTCCCCTCTCCCTCCCAGAGCTCCGTTGTGGGTTGTAATACATTGATAGACCAGTTCATAATCTACCTATGGCGCATCACCAATGTCACCTCGATCAACCTGTGAGGATGCAAGCAGATCACATGAAAAGCCTGGGAGCACCTCATCTCAGACATGCCCATCAACAGCCTCTACTGCCAGTCGGCAAGAAGCTGATACAGAACATCAGCTAAGACATAACCAACCCACTGAATGGGAAACCAATCTTCCCCTGTTTTGCTACTGAGGGCAGCCTCTCTCCCGACCCTGCAGGGGCTCCTAGGCTAGTGTCACACCCCACCCCTCTGCTCTCCCTTGAGCTCTTCCCCACAGGTGAGCAGAGAGGGTGGTGGACACCAGGCTTAGCCGCCTGCTCCCTCCCTCCTAAGGGAAAGGGAGTAGCAGATTTATCCGAGGGCAATGCACAGGCTGAGCTGTCAAGGAGCCTGCTTGCTAGGGCCGGCCCATGGCTCACTTGGGAGAGTGCGGTGCTGATAACACCAAGGCCATGGGTTCGGATCCCTATATAGGGATAGCCTGTTGGCTCATTGGGAGAGCGTGGTGCTGACAACACCAAGCTAAGGGTTAAGATCCCCTTACCGGTCATCTTTTTAAAACAAAACATAAAAAAGGAGCCTGCTTGCTGCTCCCCTGCCAGCAGGCTGGGCTCTCAGTTTGGAGTGTTTGTGCAGCTCTCAACTGCTCTGGGCCCTGGGCCCCTCCTCCCTACCCATGGTCTGCATCAGTGCCTGGTTCTGAGCTAATGCCCTGGGGAAGAAAGTGGCCTTGTCTCCGTGGCCAGGTTCTCCCGTGTGTCTCCTCCACCACACTCTCCAAGGTTATGCAGGAGGGACCAGCAGCCCCAAGAATTCCAGACCCATGCAGATCACACGGTGCTGCAGAGATGTCTCAAGCCTCGCATTCACGTCAGTGATCTCCCTCCTTTCCTCTCCCTTTAGCTTGAATCTGTGCAATGCTCATGCTCATTCTCACAATGTTTCCTACCCCTTCCCATCCACCCCACCCCACACTTTCTGCTAGTCTCTGTGAGGTCCTTGTTGCACTTATTGGGGTTGAAGCTCTTCAGGAGCTGGAACTCTCTACCCCAAGAACACCACCATTTCATTGCTACCCAGGCAGATTCTGAAACAAGCTCCATCTCCTCCTTGTTCCCTTTCTCTCTTTGGCCTTCCATTGACTGCCGATTTCTTTCTTTCTTTTTTTTTTTGGTCTTTTTGGTGGCTGGCCCTTATGGGGATCTGAACCCTTGACCTTGGTGTTGCCAACACCACGTTCTAACTAACCGAGCTAACTGGCCAGCCCCTTGGCTGCCCTTTTCCACAAGTCCTCATTCCTGTCTGAACAGGGATTCCCAGGATTCATGTCCTCAGCTGGGAGGAGCAGATGACTGGGCTAAGTCTCCACCTGCCTCCCAGCCAGGCTCCTCCAGGCCTCTGGTTTAGTGTAGCCCTCCAAAGCTCAGGCCTGTGTTTAGCCCCAGAGGTTCACTGATCTGGCATCTTTTGGGCAGGGAGGGAGTCCTGCTGAGAAGCCAGTCACTGCCCTCTGCCTGCAGCCACAGAACGGGGTGTGCATGTGCCTGTGTGTGAGGAGGTAGGGAGGGAGGGTAGTGGGTTTCTCTTACTCTTCTGCCTTTTGTCCAGCCCCATCAGCTGCCCCTTTTTCTTGGCTTTGAGTGGCCTGTCCAAAGATCATCTCTCTAGGACAGCAGAGAGTTTTTTTCTTTAAAAAGGAAAGGGGGAGCCAGCCCATGGCTCACTTGGGAGAGTGTGGTGCTGACAACACCAAGTCAAGGGTTAAGATCCCCTTACTGGTCATCTTTAAAAAAAAAAAAAAAAGAAAGAAAGAAAGAAAGAAAGTTCCTGCCTGTAACACTGCCCCCTACACCCCCTCTGCCTTCACTGGGCCTGGCCCCAGCCTCCCCCACCAGGCTCACTGAGGTTCCTGGGGGCTTGACCACATCATTCAGCCAGGAGCTTCACACAAATGGTCACATGCGCTGGATGGAGTGACAGTATCCTTGCTACTGCGTGCTGGGTCACGTGAGGCAGTGGGAGAACTAGGGGAATTGGACAGACAAAGTTCTTGACCTCAAGGATCTCATCGTCTAGGTGGCAAGAAATGACCTAAAGAAAGCGCCCTGCAAACAAGGAGCAGCGGCAGTGAGGAGAGCTATAAGACAGAAGCGCAGCTACGACTAGGACAACATGAAAAGCACAGCCCACCTCCTGCGGTGATCTGAGAGGGAGCAAGTAATTGAAAGTCACCCAGTGGAGAAAGCCAATATTGTTAATGGATAAGGAGTTTCTACAAATGACTGAGAAATATGCCAGCCACACATAGAAAAACATGGTGTAAGCATATGTTCAGAATAGGCAGTACAAATAAATGGTTCTTAAACAAATGAAAAGCTGTTCGCCTCACTCATGGCAAGAGAAATGTACATTGGAATCTGACTGTGATGTCAACGACTTATTTGTCACAAAAAACAACACAATCAGACATCACACATCTTCTGCTGGCAGTACAGAGCATCACTCAGAAGTAGTCTTGCCAAACAACAAAACAAAGCAAAACCTAAAACCCAAAAATCTGAATCTGATTCAGTCTCTAGAATATAAATACAAGTTTACAGGGCACACAGGCGACAGGAACAGTTAAAAGTCACCACAGGGATGACATCAGCAAAATCCAAACATGGGATCCTCACAACAAAATTAGAAAGAAAATAAAAGAGAGGTAGATGTGGAATCTGCAGATTGAAAGAGACTCGGGAAATACATAAAAAAGACAGAGATTAGCAAGTATTGAAGGATATGGAAAAATTGGAAACTTCATCCATTACTGGTGGGAAGGTAAAATGCTACAGCTGCTTTGTAAAGCAGTCTTCAAATGATCAAACTGAGAGTTACCATGTGATTCAGCAATTCCACTACGAGGTATAAAACCAAGAGAACTGAAAATATAGGTCCACACGAAAACTTGTATATGCATGTTCATAACAGAATTATTCATGATCGCCAAATGTCCCTCAACTGATGAATGGAATCAATAAAATGTGGTACATCTATATGATTATTCAGCAATAAAAAAGAATGAAGTTCTGATACATGTTAAAACATGGATAAAACTTGAAAACATTAAGAAGCCAGTTACAAAGAACCACTACCATATGATACCATTTATGTGAAATGTCCAGAATTGGCATACCCATAGAGACAGAGGGCATGACTGGTGGTTGCCTAGGGCTGAGGTTGGGGGTTATGGTTGAGGGGAAACGGGAATTGATATGGTGAACTCTGTGAATATACTAAAAATCATTGAAGTGTATGCTTCAAATGGGTGAATCATATAGTATGTGAATTATATTTCAAATCTTTTATTATAACTATAGAAACACATTTACTAATGTGCCAAGTATGAACGTTATTTGAATCCTGATTTAAAAAAAAAAAAACAACCTGTACTAATATCATTTAAGAAATAATATGAAGAACTTTTTTTTTTTTTAAAGATGACCGGTATGGGGATCTTAACCCTTGACTTGGTGTTGACAGCACCACGCTCTCCCAAGTGAACTATCCGGCCATTCTCTATATAAGATCTGAACCCGTGGCCTTGGTGTTATCAGCACCACACTCTACCAAGTGAGCCACAGGCCGGCCCAATATGAAGAACATTTGACTAGATATTTGATTACATTGAGAATTTATGGTATTGTGGAAATATATACGCTCACACACACAAACACACATATGTATTCCTTTCTTTTAGTAAGACACGATAAAAAATGTATAGATGATATGATGTCTGGGATTTGCTTCAAAATAATAGTGCAAGGGAGAGGTGGCAGTCTGGATAAAAGCAAGTTGTCCCAGTCTTGATCACTGCTGAAGGTGGCTGATGGGTATGTTGTGTTGGTTATACTATCCTCTCTACCTCAAACTGGGCTGGTCCCTTGGTCCTGCGCAGCCCTGGGGCAGCCCAACCTTCTGTGTCTCAGAGCACAGGGAGGTGCACAGTCAGGCCTGCAGTTCCCCTGCTATTGTTTGCTCTACCAGCTCCCACCTTTCTGGCACATTCTTCCCACAGTCTCAGGCTGTACCTCTGCAGAATTTGGCAGATCTGAGCTGGTTCCAAAACAGAAAGTCAAAAACAAACACAGCCTCAGGAAGCTACTGTTACCCTACACCTATCAGATCGACATGGATCAACATGTTTGATGCCATCTGGTGTGGGTGAGGCTGGGGTCAGCAGCCACTCACAGGATCCAGAGAAGACAATTTAGCAATTTCTTTCCAAGTCAAAAAGTCAAAAAAACCCACTCCTGTCTCCAGTAATATGCTGCCTACACACAATTCCCTGACAGGTGCGATATCTGTCCATGTAATTCATTGTAACCACTGAAGCCTGATGTTAGATACAGCACAGAAAAAAATCTGCTGAAATGTCCCTGATTAGAGACCAGTTACATCAAAGATGCTTCATGCTGTTTTTTATTTTTTGGTTATGGCATGGGGATCCCAACCCTTCCCCTTGGTGTTATCAGCATCACACTCTAGCCAAATGAGCTGACCACTTGAACGTTTCATCTTTGAAGAAAAGCCCTTCCGTTAAAGGGTTTGAGGAAGCTCTACCATGAAGGGGTGTGAGGAGGTCACCCCCTGTGTCAGGAAGTGAATAATCCTGGCACTAGAAACAGGGTGAGTTTTTTTTTTTTTTTTTTTTTTTCTTTAAAGATGACTGGTACAGGGATCTTAACCCCTGACTTGTTATCAGCACCACACTCTCCCAAGTGAGCCATGGGCCGGCCCAACCAGGTGAGTTTTTGACCATTCAAGTGAAAATTAAAGACAAGTGCACACATGTATTCTTGAGTATACTCTGGGGAGTGTGTGTAAGGCTCTGGGGACATGGATGGTCTCTGTGGACTCAGGACTGGGTGGGACAAAAGAAGATATAACCCACCACCTGTGCCCTCTTATGGCTTGTCAATTCTTTCTGAATGTGAGTCCAACCCCAAATAATGTTTTAAAAGGGAACCATCAGTGAGGCTGGGCAGACCTTCCTGCTGTACAAGTCCTGGTGATTTCTGAAAGCCTGGTACAGGACAGGTAAGGGAGGAAGTTCCTTGATGGTGGGCCACAGGGGAGGGGTGAATGTGGACTTCTCCTGGGTAGATTAGACTGGGAAATGGTGAGGGAGATAGTCAGGTTGTACACCAAGGCACTTGTAGGTGAGAGGATCATGGACCTCACACATGCCCCAGGCACACTGCCACAATGCCTGAGACGCATAAGCGCCAGGAGAAAGCCTATCAGGCACAAAGTACCATCACCTTTGCCCTGGACGCCAAGCTGATGCATGGTCAAGAGGGAAATTGGCTATCTCTCAGATCTGGCTGCTTCTCAGATTAGCATTAGCATGTGGTTCCAGGGGCTTCTGTATTCTCCCGGGGTTAGTAACCTTCCCTGGGATCCCTTTGGAGGGGGCCAGGGTGCCCCTCTAGTCAGGGGCACCACACAGTCAGAGCCAAATGACAACAGGAAGGTATTACGGTTGTTACTACCCTCTGGCAGCTCCAGCTCAAGACACAAACACAGGAGGAAAGTGTCCCGAATTTCCGTCCCCAAGCCCCACCCCACAAGGCTGCCGACCCAGAGCCCCTAGTACTCCGCCCAAAGGTCCTCTTGTGTTTTGGGGCACATCCTGGGTGGTTGGGAGGCTCGAGTGGAGCGCACGGTTCCTGAACTATCTCCACAGTTCCCATCTCTCTGGCGTCTTCCCTCCCACAGTCTCAGGTTTGCCTCTGCAGAATGTGGCAGAGCCCAACCCAGTCCCTGTCGCCCCCGACAGAACCTCACCCTGGCCCCGGACGAGGAGAACCAGGAGCCCACAGGCCAGGGCGCTCAGCCGCGCGCGAAGTTGGTCCAGCCGCATGGTCTGCTCGCGGGGCATGGTCTACTCGCAGGTCTTCCTTTGCGCTGCGGGCGGGCGCGCTGCTTTTCTCGGAGGCTGCCTGGGCCGGTCCTGCCGCGGATCGCGGATTGATGTCTCACCGGCACGGAGTTTGCACAGGGCGGGGAGCAGCTGGGGCGCGTGGCATTGGGGCAGGGCAAGGTGGGTTGGCAGGAGATTGGGACGAGCGGGCACAGGTCACTTGGGGAGCCAATGGCTAGCAGGGGCGGCGTGGCCTCTTCTCTTCTGCTCGGGCCCCCTTTGGACTCCGAGGAAGGGGCTGCGAGGCTTTTGCAGTCCCTCTGCCATATCAAGCATCCTGTCCTTAAACCTGAAATCACTGCATTCACTGTCCTTGTAGTCACAGGTCCGAAGAGGGTGTTGGGGGTGGAGAGGAGGGAGCAATAAGCTGCAATTGGAGAACCCAGGAGGGCTTCTCTGAGGAGGTGGTAGATCAGGATCCCCACAAGTGGAGAAATGGAGACAACGTTGTATCCGGGTGAAGGGAACCGCTGGAGCAAAGTCAGAGAGATGGGACTGTGCTGTTCATTTGAAAGCTGCCCCCTGCTTTCCGGACTCAGAGTTCAAGGTCCCTCCTCCACTTAGTCCACGGTCTGAGAGTCCACATGGGTCCCTTCCCTACTCAGTCATGGCCCTTCTTTTGAAACGCACACGTGACTGTGGCACTTCTTAAGGACTCCCCTCTGGCCCGTTACTTTCCCTATCCCCACCTCTCCCCGACATCGGGTTCACCACTTCTCCATTGGACAATCATTTAAGGAGAGCCCGCTGGTCCCAGCTTGGGGACACGGCAAGGCACTCCCGGGCCTACGGTGCAGCAGCGGAGGCAGGCGCGTCATCGGGAGATTCCCAAACCCTGAATCCTGACAAGACAGAGGCAACCGGCCTGGGCTCGGGAGCGTCCGGCCGGCCTGACTGCTCGGAGAAGTGGCGCTGGGCTCAACCTCACGAGGCCTTTAGTGGCCCCTGAGAACCGGCCTTGGCTCTTCGTCCCGGCCCTCTAAGGGCTCGAGCATCCCAGCGCCGCCGGGGTCCCTCCTCAGTGCCTGAGCTTTCAGCATTTCCCCGGGTACGAGTAGCCAGCACGGCCAGGTCACCTCTCCCCTCAACGCAGACGGAGTACAGGAGCCGACTGTCCCTCGCGCGACCCCGTCGCCACGCCACACCACGCCCCCTCCCGTTCTCCGGAAGTGCGCTGGTAGGAGCGGAAGTGCCCGGCGGTTATGGTTGGCCTGGGGTCGGAGATGGTGGGCGGCGGCGGGGCTAGTGTTGGCCTCCTGGAGAACGCTAACCCCCTCATCTACCAGCGCTCTGGGGAGCGTCCCGTGACGGCGGGCGAGGAGGACGAGGAGTTTCCCGACAGCATCGACGCACGCGAGATCTTCGATATCCGCCTCTGCTGGGCGTGGGGGGCGGTCGCTGGGCTTGGGGTAGAGGGGAGAAGCGATGTTCCGCAGGTGGAGGAGCGGCGTGGGGACCGGGTCTTCCTGGCGGAGGGTTCTGAGTGGGCAAAGGCGCGGAGACCGCTTTCCTTCACTGGCCACATCTTATTCGCTCCATCAACGACCCAGAGCATCCACTGACGCTAGAGGAATTAAACGTAGTAGAGCAAGTCCAGGTGCAGGTATGTTACTCTCAGCGTCCGAGGGAGACGTTGTTCGGAAGAATCAGAAAGGTTCAGCTGTGCATTAGGGGCTGGAGTTCTGTCAGCTCACGAACAGTTAGTGGGCTGTTTGGGAGGGAGGATTGTTGTGCCAATTTTATGGATGAGGAAACAGGCCCGTAGAAGTTAGACGAACTTATTCAAAGCAACAAACTAAGAAGAGGGGCTCTTTTCTGGAGGGGCCGTGATTCCTGATCCCCACCCCCCCCAACCAGGTTAGCAAACCAGAGAACACAGTGCCCGTGGTCTTCAAGCCCACCATTCTGCACTGCATTCACGCCCACCATTCCACCCTCATTGGCCTGTCCATCAGGGTCAAGCTTCTGCGCTCTCTTCCCCAGCATTTCAAGGTCAGTAGGAGCTGATCGCTGGGGCTGAGAGTCTGCTACTGAAGAGGAGGCCAGAAATGATCCCAGCTAGCAGAGATGAAAATGGGAGGAGGCTTTCCAAGTTGATATGACAAGAATAAAGCTGTGAGCTGGAAAGTGCAGAAAAGTAATGAGGAGTGTGGCAGGAAGGGCAGTAGGGAGCTGTAGATGGGTTTGGGCTTGGGACGGGGCACAGGCAGGCCTTTAAATCAACAGAAGGTTGCCAGTTCTTTGGGTGGAGTTGGAATGGCTGTGGCTGGATTTGCGGTGTAATAAAAGGGCCAGAGACCAGGGGCATGAGTAGGAGGAAGGACAAGCAGGATGTGCTTGAGGGTCTAGGGTGAGGGCGCAAAAGGGTGGGCACAGGTGGGTGGCTGCTCAGGCTCTGGTTATCTCCCTCCCAGATGGATGTGCACGTTACACTGGGGACTGTGCCTTGGAGCATGTATATAAGTGTAGGCTGGTGGTGAGGGTTTTGGCCTGGGGTCCTAAGTTGTGTGAGGCTTCCCCCTTGCCACAGTGATTTGTAGGGCAAGATTGCGGGGGAGTCTGGGTGAAATTGCGAGAGATTCCATTGAAGGTGGTAGCCTAGACCAAAGGTGGCCTGACTTGAGTCTCCTGTGCTTGCCGTGTCCTCCCTCCTCCAACCCCAGACCAGAGTGTGTCAGGCTTCAGTAGTACAGGAGACAGACATGAGCACCCAGGTGGGAGCGGTCTGAAAAAGGCAGGATAGGTGTGGGCTCACGTGGATGGGGTAGCCTGATCTAGGCTTGGGGTCTTGGGAATGAGGTTACAGGAGGGCCTTGTTGGTGGGGACTTCGCCTGTACAGAAGCTCAGAGGTGGGGCTGGCTTGCAGCTTGGCCAGAGCCTGGCTTTGACACTGCCCTTCCCACTCCCTCCTTCCCACCCAGTGAACCAGTGAACAAGCAGCTTGTGGATAAGGAGTGGGTGGCAGCTGCCCTGGAGAACACCCCTGTGCTGGAGGTTGTGAATCAGTGCCTGTCATCACGCTCCTTAGCCTGGCTTTTGACCCCCAGCCTGCACACTGGTGTCCTGGTCCCAGCTCCACCCAGGGCTCATAGCCTTGTTTTCTTGAATCGCTGACAATGAGAAACTAACATTTTGTAGTTTGTAATACACCCTTAATTTATATTCATTTCCCAGCATGGCTTAGCATTTTTCATGGAGTTTGGGAGGGGGTAGTGGTTGTGAGTGCCTGTGCAGGATGGATCTATTAAGTGCAGTTCATTTATTTATTTTAAAAATTTCACCCAGTGTTTTGATTAGGGAAAGTTGCAAGTATACCAAAATAAAAAATTTTTTTAAAAAGGAAAGTGTAGTGTATGAATATACCTGTATACTCACCACCACCATCAAATTCAGCAGTTTTTGACCTGTGGAACACTGGCCTTATTTTTGTGTATGTACATAAATATATTTGAGTAAGCTGCAGAGACATGACTCTTTACTTCTAAGTACTGCATCCTACATGTATAACCGTAAGCACATATAACTACAGTAGTTTTATGTGGTTAAAAGATGACCAATTCCACAACACCATCTAATATCCACTCATATATGAATTGCCCCAAACTGTCATTCATAATTTCTTTTTTTAATTAGAAATCAGGCTCCAATCAAGGTTTATGTATTGCATTTCGTTGTTATCTCTGTTTAGCCTCTTCTAGAATTGTCTCTATCACTCCCCACCATTGTCTTTCTTGGCACTGACTTTTTAAAAAAGTCTGTGTGAGTTGTCCTAGAGAAGTTCCAGAATCTGATTTGTTCTTTGGTCTGCTGTCTTTCCTGTAAACTGGAAGTTGGTCTAAAGGCCTGAGTGAGTTTGGTTCTGAGTTTTTTGTGAGAAGTCAGGTATATCTTATGTATTCTGTAACACCCACCATTAGGTATATGATGCCAGCTTGTCCCACCTTTGGTAATTCTCAGTCTGGACCCCTGGTCAGTGCTGTGACGTCAGATTTCTATGTTGAAAGAAATCTGAGGCACCCTTTCCATCAGCCTTCCCAGAGACATGTGTCACCCCAGGTGCTGGGTGAGAGGGAAGCTTAGCACCATGAGGTGATGTGCTCAGGTCCTGGACTTCTGCCTTCCCCCGGTCCTGTGCTCAAAGCACACTTGGTCAGCTGGACAGACCATGGGGCTTAGACCTTGGCTTAGCCAGTTAGGAGCCCTTTCCCAGGGTTCCTTGCCTTAAGATTCCCTGTCTCAGGCTCTCTCTGAGGATAAATGGGAATATTAAGAAGTCTTGCCCAAGCCTACCCCAGCCCTGCTGAGGCTCGGATATGTGTGTGGGCAGAGACCTCAGGGAGCCTGGGCACTTGGCAAATCTGTTCTTGAGGGCTTGCTGGCAACATTGAGCCTGTCCTGAGTGGGCATTTTGCCGAGGGCTGTACACTTACTAGCTAGTCTGTTTGTTCTTCAGTAAGCCCTGTGGGGTGGTTGCCATTCTTTATTATCCCCAATTTTTAGGTGAGGAAATGGGCTTTTTGTTGTTGTTGTTGTTTGTTTGTTTTTTAGGTCATTGATTTCTTTTTTATTTTTTTTTATTTTAACTTCTCAATATATATTGTAGTTGATTTTTTTGACCTTTATCCATTCCACTCCCTCCCTTCCCCGCACAGTACATCATATCTGTTCACTTGTCTTAAGAAGTTTAGGAATTGTTGTGATTGTTGTGTCTTCTCCCCCTCAACCCTTTGTTTGTGTGTTTATTTATTTTTAGCTTCCACAAATAAGTGAGAACATGTGGTATTTCTCTCTGTGCCTGACTTGTTTCACTGAATATAATTTTCTCTAAGTCCATCCATGTTATTGAGAATGGTAGTATTTCATTCTTTTTTATTGCAGAGTAGAATTCCATTGTGTAGATATACCACATTTTCCTTGTCCACTCATTTGATGATAGACATTTGGGCTGGTTCCAGCTCTTAGCTATTGTAAATAGTACTGCAATAAACATTGGGGTACAGGTATCCCTTTGACATGATGATTTCCATTCCTCTGGGTATATTCCCAGCAGTGGAATAGCTGGGTCATATGGCAGTTTTATCTGTAATTGTTTGAGGAACCTCCATACCATTTTCCATAAAGGCTGCACCATTTTGCAATCGGAAATGGGCTTCTTGAATAAATAATTTACTTCTCAAGACTTACAGCCAGGCAGTATAGGGGAATCTGAGCAGCTTGTCAGGTGCTGCTCAGCTGGCAGGGGGTGCTGTTCCCTCCATAGAAGGGCTTGTGCTCACCTGCAACCCTCAACTCCTATTGCCATCCCAGCTCCCTCTTAGGAGGCTGTAGCTGTGCCACCTAATGTCAGAGAGGGGGCTCAATCTGACTGCCCAAGATTAGAGAGGTGAAGCCAGCATCCCATGTCACTCAGAGTTTCTGCTATGTGGGGGAAGTAATGGCAATCACTTGGGACTGCTCTGTGAAGATTTAAAATGGGTCGGATGATCTTCTAGGCATTGTATCCGCCATTGCCACAGATGAAGAGGCTGAGTGCTCCAGAGAGACAGGGTGACCAGCCAGGTAGTCATGCCCCAGGGGACCGTCCCGAGCTTTAGGCCTTACCATGCGTGTACCTCTGTCCTGACGGTCTCCTTGGTGTCTGTGTTCAGGTGGGGGTAATAGGGGAGGCAGGTGTCGCTGAGTCATTCAGCTGGCCCATCCTGGCATCCAGGCCACGGTGAGTGAGGGACACCAAGCTGTTCACACCATAGCTGGCATATCAGATAGTCCCCTTGTCAGTCTTGACTGTGTGCCTGGCCCCTGGCAGCCTTTAGGGACACCATCTGTGCAAACTGGGTCAGCACCCAGGGAACTTTCTGGAACCCCTGCTACTGTCTGAGGACATGTGGGTACAGGCACATGGTGAAATTTGAGGTCCCTAAAACCTACCACCACATATATCTTGCTCTGTTTCTGGCCTGTGACCCCTCAGGCCTGGTTACCATGTCTACAGAATGGGAACAACAAATCATAGCTAAATGAGATGGGCCCGGGGATTAAATGACATGTATGAACACGCCCAGTTATGTCTATTTTTTTTTTTTAATTTTATTTTGTCGATATACAATGTGGTTGATTATTGTGGCCCATTACCGAAACCTCCCTCCCTCCTTTCTCTCCCCCCTCTCCCCAACAATGTCCATTCTGTTTGCTTGTCATATCAACTTCAAGGAATTGTAGTTGTTATGTCTTCTTCCCCCCCCCCCCCCCCCCCCCGGTTTTATGTGTGTGTGTGAATTTATTTATTTTTAGCTCCCACCAATAAATGAGAACATGTGGTATTTCTCTTTCTGTGCCTGACTTGTTTCACTTAATATAATTCTCTCAAGGTCCATCCGTGTTGTTGCAAATGGTGGTATTTCATTCGTTGTTATAGCTGAGTAGTATTCCATTGTGTGGATATACCACATTTTCCGTATCCACTCATCCGATGATGGACATTTGGGCTGGTTCCAACTCTTGGCTATTGTAAAGAGTGCTGCGATGAACATTGGGGAACAGGTATACCTTCGACTTGATGATTTCCAATCCTCTGGGTATATTCTCAGCAGTGGGATAGCTGGGTCATATGGCAGATCTATCTGCAATTGTTTGAGGAACCTCCATACCATTTTCCATAGAGGCTGCACCATTTTGCAGTCCCACCAACAATGTATGAGAGTTCCTTTTTCTCCGCAACCTCACCAGCATTTATCGTTCAGAGTCTTTTGGATTTTAGCCATCCTAACTGGGGTGAGACGGTATCTCAGTGTACTTTCGATTTGCATATCCCGGATGCTGAGTGATGTTGAGCATTTTTTCATATGTCTGTTGGCCATTTGTATATCTTCCTTAGAGAAATGCCTGCTTAGCTCTTTTGCCCATTTTTTAATTGGGTTGCTTGTTTTTTTCTTGTAAAGTTGTTTGAGTTCCTTGTATATTCTGGATATTAATCCTTTCTCAGATGTATATTTTGCAAATATTTTCTCCCACTCTGTTGGTTGTCTTTTAACTCTGTTAATTGTTTCTTTTGCTGTGCAGAAGCTCTTTAGTTTGATATAATCCCATTTGTTTATTTTTCCTTTGGTTGCCTGTGCTTTTGGGGTCGTATTCATGAAGTCGGTGTCCAGTTCTATTTCCTGAAGTGTTTCTCCTATGTTTTCTTTAAGAAGTTTTATGGTTGCAGGGTGTATATTTACTTCTTTAATTCATTTTGAGTTGAGTTTAGTGTATGGTGAAAGGTATGGGTCTAGTTTCATTCTCCTGCATATTGATATCCAGTTCTCAAAGCACCATTTGCTAAAGAGGCAGTCTCTTCCTCAGTGTATAGGCTTGGTGCCTTTGTCAAAGATCAGATGGCTGTAGGTGTGTGGGTTGATTTCTGGATTCTCTATTCTATTCCATTGACCCGTGTGTCTGTTTTTATGCCAGTACCATACTGTTTTCGTTATTATAGCTTTGTAGTATAGTTTAAAATCAGGTAGTGTCGGGCCGGCCCGTGGCTCACTTGGGAGAGTGTGGTGCTGAGAACACCAAGGCCCCGGGTTCGGATCCCATATACGGATGGCCGGTTCGCTCACTGGCTGAGCGTGGTGCTCACAACACCAAGTCAAGGGTTAAGATCCCCTTACCGGTCATCTTTTAAAAAAAAAAAAAATAAAATAAAAAAATAAAATAAAAAAATAAAATCAGGTAGTGTTATCCCTCCAGCTTTATTTTTTTTGCTCAGCATTGCTTTGGCTATGCGTGGTCTTTTGTTATTCCATATAAATGTCTGGATAGTTCTTTCCATTTCTGAGAAAAATGTCATTGGAATTTTGATGGGGATTGCATTGAATTTGTATATCACTTTGGATAGTATGGACATTTTCACTATGTTGATTCTTCCAATCCAAGAGCATGGGATATCTTTCCATCTTCTTGTATCCTCTCTAATTCCTCTCAGCAGTGATTTGTAGTTCTCATAGAGATTTTTCACATCCTTGGTTAACTCAGTTCCTAAGCATTTTATTTTTTTGGTGGCTATTGTAAATGGGCAGGCTTTCTTGATTTCTCTTTCTGCATGTTCACTATTGGAGAATAGAAATGCTACTGATTTTTGTGTGTTGATTTTGTATCCTGCTACTGTGCTGAAATCATTTATCAACTCCAAGAGTTTTTTTGTAGAGGCTTTAGGCTGTTCGATATATAAGATCATGTCATCTGCAAACAGGGACAATTTGACTTCATCTTTTCCAATCTGGATGCCCTTTATTTCCTTCTCTTCTCTGATTGCTCTGGCTAGTACTTCCAACACTATGTTGAATAGGAGTGGTGAGAGTGGGCATCCTTGTCTACTTCCTGTTCTTATTTTCCCCATTCAGGATGATATTGGCAGTGGGTTTGTCATATATGGCTTTAATTATGTTGAGATACTTTCCATCTTTACCTAACTTATAGAGGGTCTTTGTCATGAATGAGTGTTGAATTTTATCAAATGCTTTCTCAGCATGTATAGAGATGATCATATGGTCCTTGTGTTTGATTTTATTAATATGGTGTATCACATTTATTGATTTGCGTATGTTGAACCAACCTTGCATCCCTGGGATGAATCCCACTTGATCGTGGTGAATAATTTTACGTATGTGTTGCTGTATTCTGTTTGCTAGTATTTTATTGAGGGTTTTTGCATCTATATTCATCAAGGATATCAGCCTGTAGTTTTCTTTTTTGGTTATATCTTTACCTGGTTTTGGTATCAGGATGATGTTTGCTTCATAGAATGAGTTTGGGAGATTTGCATCTTTTTCAATCTTTTGGAATAGTTTGTAAAGAATCGGTGTCAATTCCTCTTGGAATGTTTGGTAAAATTCTGTTGTGAATCCATCTGGTCCTGGGCTTTTCTTTGTTGGGAGCTTTCTGATAACAGTTTCAATCTCCTTTATTGTTATTGGTCTGTTCAGATTTTCTACATCTTCATGGCTCAGTTTTGGGAGCTTGTATGTGTCCAGAAATTTATCCATTTCCTCCAGATTTTCAAATTTGTTGGTGTATAGTTGTTTATAGTAGTCTCGAGTGATTCCTTATATTTCAGATGAATCAGTTGTAATATCACCTTTTTCATTTCTAATTTTTGTTATTTGAATCTTCTCTCTTCTTTTTTTTTGTTAGCCATGCTAATGGTTTGTCAATTTTATTTATCTTTTCAAAAAGTCAACTTTTTGATTCATTGATCTTTTGTATTGTTTTTTGAGTTTCAATTTCATTAAGTTCTGCTATGATCTTAATGATTTCTTTCCGTCTGCTAACTTTAGGTTTGGATTGTTCTTGTTTTTCTATTTCTTTAAGGTGAAGTGTTAGGTTGTTCACTTGCCATCTTTCCATTCTTCTGAGGTGAGCATTTAATGCAATAAATTTCCCCCTTAATTCTGCTTTTGCAGTATCCCACAGGTTGTGGTATGATGTATCCTTATTTTCATTGGTTTCAATAAATTTTTTGATTTCCTGCTTGATTTCTTCTTGGACCCATATGTCATTAAGTAGAATGTTGTTTAATTTCCATGTGTTTGTATAGTTTCCAGAATTTCGTTTGTTATTGATTTCTAATTTTAATCCATTGAGGTCTCAGAAAATACATGGGATAATTCCAATTTTTAAAAATTTGTTGAGACTTGATTTGTGACCTAATATGTGATCTGTCCTGGAGAATGATCCATGTGCTGATGAGCAGAATGAATATTCTGAGGTTGTTGGATGGAATGTTCTGTAGATATCTGCCAATTCCAATTGGTCTAGAGTATTGTTTAGATCTTGTATTTCTCTGCTGATTCTTTGCCTAGATGATCTGTCCAATATTGACAGTGGGGTGTTCTGGTCCCCTGCTATTATAGTATTAGTGTCTATTTCCTTCTTTTGGTCTAATAGAGTTTGTTTTATAAATCTGGCTGCTCCAACATTGGGTGCGTACATATTTATGATTGTTATGTCTTCTTGATGGATCAGTCATTTTTTCATTATGTACTGTCCCTCATTGTCTCTTTTTATGGTTTTTAGTTTAAAGTCTACTTTGTCAGATATAAGAATCGCTACTCCAGCTCGTTTTTCTTTTCTGTTTTCATGGTAAATCTTTTTCCATCCTTTCCCTCTTAGTCTAAGTGAGTCTTTATGGGTGAGGTGGGTCTCTTGAAGGCAGCATATAGTTGTTGGGTCCTCCTTTTTAATCCAGTCGGCCAGTCTGTGTCTTTTGATTGGGGAATTTAAGCCTTTTACATTAAGAGCTGTTATTGAAAAGTGTTGATTTATTCCTCGCATTTTATTGATTGTTGTTTGGTTGTCTTAGGTATCTTTTGTTCCTTGCTTTCTGATTTACTGTTTGTTTTCTGTGTTTGTTGGTTCCTTAGGTTGTAGATAGCCTTTTTGTTTGTTTGTTTTCTCTTCATGAATGCCATTTTTATTATACTAGTGGGTTTTGATTTTTCTTGGGTTTTTATGGCAGTGGTAGTTATTTTTCAGGAACCAAACCCAGTACTCCCTTGAGAATTTCTTGTAAGGGTGGTTGTGTGGTAGTGAACTCCCGCCGTTTTTGTTTGTCTGAGAAATATACTATTTGCCCTTCGTTTCGGAAGGATAGCCTTGCAAGGTAGAGTATTCTTGGCTGACAATCTCTGTCTTTTAGTATTTTGAATATATCATCCCATTCCTTTCTGGCTTTTAGGGTTTGTGATGAAAAGTCTGATGTTAGCCTGATTGGGGCTCTCTTATAGGTGATTTGATGCTTCTCTCTTGCAGCTTTTAAGATTCTCTCTTTGTGTCTGAATTTTGCCAATTTGACGATAACGTGTTGGAGAAGACGTTTTTGGGCTGAATACGTTTGGAGATCGTTGAGCTTCCTGGATCTGAAGATCTGTGATTTTTCCTATACCTGGGAAGTTTTCTGCCACTATTTTGTTGAATATGTTTTCAATGGAATCTCCATTTTCCTCCCCTTCTGGAATACCCATGACTCGGATATTTGAGCGCTTAAGGTTGTCTGATATCTCTCTCAAATTTTCTTCAATGCCTTTGATTCTTTTTTCTTTTCTTTTCCTTTTTTTTTTTTTTTTTGTCTGCTTGTGTTATTTCAAACAGCACATCTTCAAGTTCAGAGGTTCTCTCTTCAACTTCCACAAGCCTGCTGGTTAAACTCTCCGCTGTGTTTTTTATTTCGCTGAATAACTTCTTCAGTTCAGCAAGTTCTGCTACATTTTTTTTCAGGGCATTCATTTCCTTGTACATTTCCTCTGTCAGGTCCTCTATACTTTTCCTCCTTTCATCATGATGTCTAGCTGAGTTTTCTTGTATCTCATTCAGTTTCCTTAGAATTATCACTCAAAATTCCTTGTCAGTCATTTCAAGGGCTTGTTGTTCTATAGGATCTAGAGCTTGAGATTTAGTATCTTTTGGTGGTGTACTTTCTTGATTTTTCATATTTCTGGTATCTTTTCTTTGATGTTTATTCATTGTGGCGGGGGGTTTCACAGTCCACAGATCAGACGAAATGAGCAGAGTATCTTCTGTTCCACTGGGCAGTCTGATGAACACAGCAGGCAGACCAGCTCTCTTAGGGCGAGTTGGTGGGAGCAGTTGGCTGGTAAATGTCCTTTAGTCAGGTCAGGTCCCGAGGAGGAGTTGGGTGGGAGGGTGTGCAAATGCAGTCCTTGGGGTCCTGGGGCTTTGGCTTGAGGAGATATTGTTGGGGCGCCTGGGTCTGGAGGGCCCTGATGTTCGGATGAGGAGGGGCCGCCACTGCCGCCGCCGCTGCCGTCGCGGCTGCTCCCGCTGCGGGTGCGGAGGCGGTATGGTGGCTGCTGCTGCTGCCGCCGCCACCGACGCTGCCGCCGCTCCGGTGCCGGTCCGGTTCCTGCTGCAGCTGCTGAGCCTTTCACGGCAATATCCTCATGGGCCGGCAGCGGGGGTCTTTGTTCCCCTCCCCGGGGGAAGCGGCGCCCTTCTTGGGAGCGGGGCTCAGGCGATGCCGGCGGATTTTCTTCACTCAATGAGCAGAGCATCCAACATGGCGCTCTGTTCTCCTGAGATAGGAGGTCGAGATCCAGGTGTGCTTTTATGATTTTGCATGCACATGGTGCCATTTGGAAGGAAAGAGGACTGCTAACTTCTGTGAATAAAGATGTGAAATACTAACACTCTACAGGCAGTTATGTTACCTGCAGAAGTAGCAGCCATGCATGCACTGCCCTGGACATGAAAAGGACAATTCTATGGTATCTCCAGGGAACCAGGCCACTGAATAAAGTGGACAAAGAAGCAGCTAAACACACCCCACCACGTATAGGGTGGGCTTTAATCCCACACAAAGACCTCACCAGCTTTATACCTCAATGCATCATTGAGGATCAGGAAAGGGCCCAAGAATGAGGTTTCACAGGTGAGGATCTCTCTGAGAAAAGGAAAATAAATGAAACAGGCACAAGTTTGCTCCCCAAGGCACTTGTATATCCAATTGTTAAACATCTAAATGAGGGGACTCATGATGGTTGAGATGGCCTGACAGAATGACTGTGGCCTTGACTTAAAGGTCCTCATATGAGGAAAATTATTCAGCAAGTGACCAGGGGATGCTAAATATGTGCTGGAAATAATCCTAAAACAGAAGCACATCTGATGTAACAGGGTGTACAATGTAAAGGCATTTGTCCCTTTGAAGACTGGCAAATAGATTTCACTCAGATGCCCAGAGCCACTGGGAATTTGTTGGTAATGATAGACACTTTCTTGGGATGGAAAGAAGCATTTCTCATGTGAAGTGAAAAGGCGACTGAGGTAATAAAAACATCGATAAAGGAAATAATTCCAAGATTTGGGTTGCCAGCTTCAATACAGAGAGATAATGGACCTGCATTTGTGGCTGAAATGGTGCAAGCAGTAAGTAAAATTTTAAAGGCCACACCAAGGTCAAAGGCTCAGATCTCCTTATTGACCAACCACCAAAGAAAAAAACATTTTTTTAATATCACCTGGAAGCTCCTAGTGTCCTGGGGGCCACAATCCATTGGAAAAACCAAAAAGATGAGTCATACACTGAAAAAGATATTAGCCAAACTGTGCCAAGAAACTCATCTGACGTGCGATGAGGCACTGCCCCTTGCCCTGCTCCATACTTGAGTAGCACCTAGAAGCAGACTCAAATTGAGTTCTTCTGAACTTGTATATTGGACACCCTTCCAAGCTACATTAAGCTTAAGTGATCCTGAATTAGAAAATGAGATTCAAATGAAACAGTGTGTAAAACAATTACATAAAATGTTGTTAATTGTCAGTTTGCTCTTTCCAGGTGCACTTATCCTACTGATGACCCATCACACCCCTTTTCACCAGGGGATAGGGTGTTATTGAAGTCTTGGAAGGAACAGGGTCCTGACCAACAGCTAAAAGAAAACCAGGGAGGGCCCTATGATGTTTTATTAACAATCCATTCTGCCTTAAAGCTTTCAGGTATAAAACCTGGGACTCATTGGATGCAAGTTAAAAGGGCACCTGCTGAGGAGAAGTCAGAAGCAGACAGTTCAAAACCTCAGAGGGCCAGCCTGTGGCTCACTTGGGAGAGTGCAGTGCTGATAACACCAAGGCCATGGGTTCGGATCCTTAAAAAAAAAAAAAAAAGAAAGAAAAACTTCAGAGGAATTATAACCCAGTGGAAGACCTGAAATACCTGTTCGGGAAAGGTAAAATAAGTTGTTCTTATTTTATGTAACCAACGGAAGATGCTTTTACTTTTTACTTTAATTCGCACCGTCCTTCATATCTGTTTGATACTCCCTACTCTGTGTTTTAAACCTGAGGAATATGTTTGGGAAATCACTAATCTTACTAATCTTCCTATGGGACATGCATACATCATATGGCATGATCTCAATAACAATATAATGAAAGGTACTAGGTGGAGCAGCTCAACTTTAAATTTAGCTAAAGGAGGGCAGGCCCATGGCTTACTTGGGAGAGTGTGGTGCTGATAACACCAAGGCCATGGGTTCAGATTCCTGTATAGGGATGGCTGGTTCGCTCACTTGGGAGAGCGTGGTGCTGACAACACCAAGTCAAGGGTTAAGATCCCCTTACCGGTCATCTTTTAAAAAAAATAAAAAAATAAATAAATAAATTTAGCTAAAGGAAATCCTTTTCTGGGATACCTCTACTTTTAATGCCGAACAAAATATGACTTATTGCAAGAGTATTTGCCCAGCAGTGACACTGGTGGACTATTAGAGAATTCTAATCAGAGAGAACATTGCATCACTATGGAAACCGATGATGAAAGACTTAGAACTTTGGACAGGTATGATGGGAAAAGGATAGCAGTTTTATGCATAACCTTCCACAGCGTAATGTGCTCAGAAACTTCTCAACCTTGTGTCTGTGGATGGATGCCTATGGCCCAGAGTAATGAAACTCTCAAGAATCGGTTTACAGGAATAAAACAGCAGGCAGTGATACCTGACAGTGAAAATTCAACCATTATACCAGGTCAACGATGGGAGGCTTTATGGAACACTCATACAAAAGCCTGTTTGGGAGTGACAACCACCCACCTGATGATGGTTTGGGACACCCAGAGATTCTGGGTTAACTCTATATATCCCAATTGCACTGAGGCTATTAATATAATTTGGCAGTAACATTCATGGTAGGTACACCAGAACTGGCCCCCACATAGACTAAAAGGAGACTTCTTAGTGGGAATGGAAACAGGACTAGGCATTATAGGACAGGTAGAATTTCCTGCACTGAAGAAAGGCATTCCCTAGAAAAGACCTCTTTATCCAAGATAGAACATATAGAAGAAACATTATTCCAAGAAGAAGGAAAAGGCTAGGAAACAGCACAGAAGGATAACGAGGCCCTTATCAAATGGGTAAGAAAAAACCAACAAATCGTACAGACTTATTTTGAAACTCAGAGATGGGAACAGACTTGCACCATAAGTCAACAGGGACTAATGACCATACTGATACAAATAGAATCTGAGATAGCTATGAGACAATGGCCCACCACACTCAGAGCCAACATCTAGTCTAAACACCTTTGGGAGGCTTTTGGACCCCTGCCTTATGGAAATTCCTGGGTGGTAACCAGGTGACCTTAGGTACTCTTTCCTAAAAGCCCAAGTGCCTAGACTAAATAAAACCCAAAGCTACTCAGTGGTCCAATTAGCAGGCATTGGGACCACTGTCAATTACACCAGAGTCTTTCCAATGGGAAGTTGCTGGGTTATTTTAATTGATTCAAATGCATGGCATCCTATTTCCCTCTCTGACTGTGAAAACATGAGGGGGCAATTGCTCTGCCCTCAAAATACTTGGAACTCTGAGTTCTCCCGAGAATGGCCTTGAGTATCAACTCCTATGAGCTACAACATCTGGTATATCAGAAAAGGTTGTTTTTGTTGGGAGGGCCAATACAATACCATGGTAAAGCTATTTGATATCTTCTGTAAAGAAACTTCATTTCCCATCACAGAAACTGGTAACTGGTGTAATGCCAAGGTCATTGGCAGAATAAGTTTGCCTGCTGTAAACAAGTCCTATGATAACTTAGATACTGAAGACAAGTTGTTCCTTCAGACCAATTTATACCCTCCTCAAGGTGTCATTCCCATGGAAACTGAATGGCCGGAAGAGGAACTAAGACTTTTAGATATTGATTTAGAATCAGTTTTGCAAACCACCAATAAGGTCTACCATAAGGTCCAAATGACAGGAGACGACTAAAGTAAACATATCCTAGGTCTAATAAAAGAATTCGACAACGCCTGCAGAGAGTTTCTTGGTTGGTTAGGATGTTTGTTACCCACTGACTTTCTATATTTGTAACTCAGAGGAACAACTTTTGCAATAATCATATTATTTCTTGTTCTTTTGTTCATATACATTTTATATAAGTGCTGCAAAAGGAGAAAATTATGCAGGAGGAGATCAAAAGCTGAGGAAAGACAGCTACCCCTTATGACCCTAGAGATGAAGAGAGGAACCAAAGAGTATCTATCCCACCACGTCATAAAATTCCATTCCAAGTTAACCCTTCTAATGCCCCATCTCAGCAGGAGGTAACTAGATGACACTCGTCACCCCTTGTCAATAGAAATGGATGAAATGATTGACAGTGGGGAGTTGAAAGGGACCCCAGTCAGAGAACAGCCATCTTTGGGGTATCTAAGACCAAGCAGAAAATTTCGGTTAGCCATTAACTGAGGAACAACGCTATTTCAACTAGTGACTTGCCATACTCATAATTCCCCCTTTTCAAGTGAGTCGAAGTCATTCCAAGCCGAGGAACTAATAATTATCAATACCTCGAGGTTAACAGAGTAATTGAGAAACTGATCCTAAGGCTGAAACTGCCCAGGGATGAAATCATGCCCCAAAAGGATCCTTCTCAAAAGTTGATTTCTGTTTATCTCCCATTACACCCTCTTATGTTGATTTACCCTAGATGTTGCACACCTAAAATTAAGAATCGAAACTAAGTTTCCTTGTTTTCCTTACTTTTCCTAATCAACTGCAAACAAAGGAATTCCAAGAGAAAGGCAAAGCACCCTAGCTGATTATTAACTCACCTTCTTGCTTAAAAGAAAATTGCATCCACATTAGTTAGAGGTATGAGTCAGCTGTTTTTATGTTGCAGTGATGCTTGACTGAGGTTATTGTCTTGGAGCTCTCCCTAAGAGATAAGGTCTCTGACCCTGAGATAACAACAAGGGTTTGAAGCTCACCAGTCCACCAACTGTAGACCCATGATGCCGAAACACCCAGTTCGTCATGGGACCCTGACATCTGACTCAGACCCTCTGCTGATCCTGTGACCAGCCTCCCCCTTTGGGTGCAGGACAAAACTCTCACCTCACCTTCCTGTCTCTTCTCCTTTATAAACCCAAGAACAGTCATCAAAAAGGGGATGATTTGGGCCGAGCCCGTGGCGCACTCGGTAGAGTGCTGCGCTGGGAGCGCGGCGACACTCCCGCCGCGGGTTCGGATCCTATATAGGAATGACCGGTGCACTCACTGGCTGAGTGCCGGTCACGAAAAAACGACCAAAAAAAAAAAAAAAAAAAAAGGGATGATTTTAGCCTGGTCAGCACCCAGATGCCAGTTATCTGAATGACACTTCCAATCCTTGCACCAACTTTTGGACTTTGAGGTAATTTGTTTAATGTGAGAGGGCAGCTGAGCCTGTTGACAGTAACATTAGGAGGTGGCATTATGTTTGTTTGTCCCATTCTGCTGATTCTCTCGCCTGTGCCATAAAAACTGTAGTCTGTTCCCAACACACACTGCCCCTTCCTTTGGTCTCCAGCCCCCAGCACTCTGGGGCTGAAACTTTGAGGAAAAGCCAGTGACTTAATTCCAGAGTGCCTCAGCGAGGGGAACTTCTCTGTAAAGAACCCTGAGTACTGAGTAAAAATGTTTTTAATATTATTAATGACCTATAATTGGAAGCTTTCTGCCCTCTTTTTTTTTTTTTTTTTTTTATTTCTTTTTAGGGATCCGAACCCGGGGCCTTGGTGTTATCAGCACCACACTCTCCCGAGTGAGCCACGGGCCGGCCCCCTCTGCCCTCTTTTTGTTGTTGTTGCTATTGTTCCTCCTGTGGGAAAACTGAAAAGATTACTTCATTATATATTTTTGTCTTTTGATCAAAGGGGAGGTGGACAGACCCCTTCAGAGCTGGGATTATGTGGAGAGAGTGTCTCTGACTTTGAGATATTTTATCCATAGAAATTTCCAAGCTGATGGTTTTTTGGGGGGTTTGGTTTTGTTTGTTTGTCTTTTGGTTTGGAAAAACAAGGATTTTTCCCATGCACATAAACTGGTCAGCAGAAAAAGGATCCCAGTAGACAAATAGACAAATGCCCTTGCTGCGTTTCCCTTTTCTTTGCAACTGGGAGAGGAAATTGGTTTTTAGAATGAAGGTTGGCCCATGTGGAGGATAGAAGTGTCTTTGTCTGGGGAAAGAGGAACCCAGGAGTTCTGTTGCATTTCCTGCAATCTGCTCTTAGAGCCAGTCTTGCCAAGTGAGCCTCAGACTACAGGACGAGCTCCCCTGTCCCCATCTGTAAAGCTACTCAACCATGCTAGTTGTCAGGCTCTTTTACCTGCCAGTAATCCTGCCGACTGGGCCGATTTTTGAGCTAGGGCTAGGTCTGGAGCTCCCAGACCCCTCAAGCCTATTCACAGACTGGATCACAAGCCCTTCATATGCCAGGCTGGGTCTTCAGAGACCCCTCATATGCCAGGCTGGGTCAGCAGACCCCTCACACGCAGGTCTATGAGCTAGGTAACTGGCCAAAAGGTCCTTGGAAGCCATAGGTTGGAAAGCATGGCTGCGCCAGGTGGACGCCCACCCACCTGCTTCACCGAACTCCTCTCTCTCTGTCTCTCCCTCTCTCTGTAGAACACAAGAATAGCAACAAAACTAGAAAGATAAATTGGCACGCATGCGCGCTAACTTCACACACACACACACACACACACACACACACACACACACACACACACACACACACACACACACACACACACACACACAAATTTGCTTACAAAGGATGCTGAACCATACCCAACTGGACCCAAGGCGAGGGCCCTGGCCAATCTATTCTATTTTCCCAACAATCCACTCCTTCAGGGTCCTCGCCTTACAATCTACATGTTCAGAATCTTCCGTGATATTCCTTAGCGAGGATAAATGACTCTTACGTTTATATACTACACATTCCATCCCAGTCCCAATAGTCTTAGCTTGTTGCAGCACCAATTCAAAAGTCCAAAGTCTCATCTGAGACCAAAAGCAAAAGTCCTTCCAGCTGTGAACCTGTAAAGGGTCAAAAACAAGTTATCTACTTCCAAGATACAGACATTGGGTACACATTCCTATTCCAGAAGGCAGGAATAGAAAGGAAAAACAGTCCCCAAACAAATCCAAAACCCAAACATGGCAAGCATTAGGCACACTGGGGCATCTGGACCCCTAAAGCCTTGGGCAACCTCGCTCCTACAGCTCTGCCAGGTGCAAACCATTGAGCTGCCCTGGTGCCTGCAGCTATTCCAGGTTGGCGCCACACATTGCCAGTGGCCCTACGGTTCGGGTTCCTGGTGGCAGTCCCACCATCTTGGCTCCTAGACATTTCCTCAGTGAGGGTTCTCTGTGGTGGTTCTGACCCCACTTTTGTGCTCCACATTGCTTCGTAGGTGACCTCCACAGCAGCTCCACCCCTGCAGCAGGTCTCCGCCTGAGTCCCCCAGCTTATTCATATATCTTCCAAAATCTAGGTGGAAGCTTCCACGCCTCCACTGCTCTCACATACTGCTGGCCTGCAAACGTAATACAACGTGAATGCCACTAAGGTTTTTGGCTTTTTTTCTTCAGAGATGGTAAGGCAGGATTGCTCCAGCCAGAGCGGCTGGGATGCAGGGAGCAGTTTGTCAAGGGCAATGACACCTCAGGTCTGCCCTCCAGGACAACTCAGTTCTTGTAGGATGGTAGGGGCGCTCTCCCAAACTTCTCAAGGCCTCAGGGCCTTGTGATGGGTGGGGCACCCATCCAGACTTCTCAAATGCCTTTAGGACATTTTCCCGATTGTCTTGGCTCTAAGCATCTGGCTGCCTCATCGCCAAGATAATGTCTTTAGCAAGCAGTTTATCCACTTCACCCTTGCATTTTTTCTCCTTCTCTCCACTTTTACATTATGGCTTTTGAATTACTTCAATCATCTCAGCTTACATCGGCTACTCATTCAGTTTCAGGCAGTTCAGCAGCACTCCCCACCCAGTTCAAACAGCTGCATTCGCCCAGTCCATCAAGGAGTGGCTGCCCTGCCCCTGGGCATATCAGCGGCTCAACCACCGCCACCGAGACAGGTGCATAGTAACGGAGACTAACTTTTCCACCTTTTGCCAGGTGAAAACATACTTGAAATTCTGCAGGGACACCCATCCTCGGGCCATCTGCCCATCTGCATGTGGCACTCTTTTCCTGGGTTTTACGGCACCCATCCAACCATTGGGTTTAAGTGGCACCCTTCGAGCCATTTGCCTTCGGACAAATGTGACGTGTATTTACATAAGTCTCTAGAGCACTTTACACCATCCACCCCAGGTCTCATAGTTGCAGCCACCAGGGGCTCTCCCTGTTTCTGCTGCTTTACTGTCTCAATTTCTCATGCACAACAGGTCATGCCTGGAGACACACAGTTTCCCCCAACTCACCACTGGGTTGGTCATCTTGCCTGGTGTGAGGGGCAGGAGTGGCCAGTTGCTGCATGTCGCCCTCTAGGAGATTCATCCGTGCTTCCAAGGACTCTGCTTTCTGCCACAAATTTCGATCAATTTGCAGCGTAGTGAGCAATAGCCAGGCTCCAGTCAGCAGAAAAGTTGCCACCGGGCACCACATGCTCAAGGACAGCCACATTTCCTCCCCCTGCCAAGGGGTTTTGCATTGTAGTGCCTGGTCTATGCCGCCTTGCAGTACAGTGTGCAGCAATCAGATCGCAATCAACAGGAAGGTGGCCACAGGGCACAGCATATTCATAAGTAGCCACATTTCCTCCTTTTTCCAAGGGCTTTTGGCTCCTGTGCCTGCTCAGAATCCTGTCGCAGACTACGCCACTTGTGGCGTAATCCTGCCAATGTCGCCAATTTGTCTGGCTACGGCAAAGGACTGGACTCCTGCTCACAGCGCCAATTGTCTAGCTGTTAACGCTGTTTGTGATGCCAATTGTAAATCTACTCAACCATGCTAGTTGTCGGGCTCTTTTACCTGCCAGTAATCCTGCCGACTGGGCCAATTGTTTGGCTAGGGCTGGGTCTGGAGCTCCCAGACCCCTCAAGCCCATTCACAGTCTGGGTCACAAACCCTTCACATGCCAGGCTGGGTCCCCAGACCCCTCACATGCCAGACTGGGTCACCAGACCCTTCACACGCAGGTCTATGAGCTAGGTAACTGGCCAAAAGGTCCTTGGAGCCATAGGTTGGAAGGCATGGCTGTGCTGGGTAGACACCCGAGGCCGACGCCTGCCCACCTGCTTCACCAAACTCCTCTCTCTCTATGTCTCTCTCTCTCTCTCTTTCTCTCCCTGTCTCTCCCTTTCTCTCTCCGTAGAACACAAAAATGGCAACAAAACTAGAAAGATACATTGGCATGCATGCGCACTAATTTCACACGCACACACAATTTGCTTACAAAGGATGCCGAACCACACCCATCTGGGCCCAAGGAGAGGGCCCTGACCAAACTATTCTATTTTCCCGACACCATCTTTCCACACACTAATACAAAAAACCACAAAGGAAAGGGAAATGATTTATATGTAGCTATATAACATAAAATCTCTTTGTGATTAAAAAAATTAACTGCTCCAAAAAAAAAAAGAAAGGAAAAAAGAGAAAAAGAAGAAAATAAACAATACCAAACAACCACCACAAACGGAAAAAAATGAAAAGAACAAACAAAAAAAGCTTTTCCGTAAAACTCCTAAAGTCGTTATGTTAAAAGGGTTCGGCTGTGTTTTTGTTTTTTGGAAAAACGTTGTAAAAATATATTTTTTGTTGCCAACTTAGTCATTCTCCAATGTTCTACTAAAATTTTTAAATTAAATGTTAGGGCCGGCCTGTGGCTCACTCGGGAGAGTGTGGTGCTGATAACACTAAGGCCACGGGTTCGGATCCCATATAGGGATGGCTGGTTAGCTCACTGGGTGAGCGTGGTGCTGACAACACCAAGCCAAGGGTTAAGATCCCCTTCCCGGTCATCTTTTGAAAAAAAAAAAAAAAATGATGCAGTCATTTTGGAAGACAGTTTGGCATTTTCTTTAAAAGTTAAACACACACTCTCCATATAATCCAGCAATTCAACTCTCAGATGTTGACCTAAAAGAAATGAAAGCATGTGTTCACACAAAGTCTTGTCTGAAAATATCTGTAGTACCCTTATTAAAAATAACCAGAAAATGGAAGTCACTCAAATGTGCATCAACTGGTGAAAGGATAAAATAGGATATATCCACACATGGAATACCTCTCAGCAATAAAAGGAAAAAACTGCTAGTTGACTCTCTCTCTTTTTTTTTTTTGACCGGTAAGGGGATCTTAACCCTTGACTTGGTGTTATCAGCACCACACTCTCCCGAGTGAGCCACAGGCCGGCCCGCTAGTTGACTCTCTAAAACATTATGTTAGATGACAAAGGCCAGTCACAAATGATTCCACATAGATGATATTCTAGAAGGCAAAGCGTAGCAACAGAAAGTAGTTTGGTGGTTGCCTGGGAACATGGGTCAGGTGAACGACTGACTGCGAAAGAGGGGGTGAAGGGGGCATGAGGGAACGTTTTAGACTGACAGAAGCATTCTAAAACTTGGTGTGAGTGCCGGCCTGTGGCTCACTTGGGAGAGTGTGGTGCTGAAAACACCAAGTCAAAGGTTAAGATCCCCTTTCCAGTCATCTTTAAAAATAAATAAATAAAATAAAACTTGGTGTGATGGTGGTTGCTTGTCTTATACATTCACCCAAAATTATCAAACTATACACCTAAAATGGGTGAATTTAATTGCAAAATAAGTTATTCCACAGTAAAGCTGTTAAAAATAAGATGGCTATTAGAAGCCAAAAGAAATAGTCCTGAGAACCCTCTTTTGAGAAGCATACTAAGCATCTCAGGACTGAAAAACATAGAGGCATGCATGCAGCAGGTGCTCAGTAAAGCTTTCGGGATGTAGGGGAAGCATTACGCACTAGTCAGCTTTCACTACCTAGAAAGTTCCTCCCCTCTTCCCAGTTCAAGTCAGCCCAGGCTTAACAATATCCTTGTCTGACACGTGGTGGCCACAGTGGGCCACCAGAGGGGTGGGTATCTTTGTCTTTCACCCCAAACTTCTTGAGGCCCTGGGTTTGGGCTTATATGCAGTGAATGGAAAGAAGTGGGACTTTCCCTCAGGGAATGCTGGTGCCCCGAGAGGGCAAGTTGGTCAGAAGTAGGTGCATAGGGGGAATCCTGGAGTCTATGGGACAAGGGATATCGCCTTGTAATAAGAGAAAAAAACTGCTTTGATGGAACAAAGAGGCAGATTGAACACAATTTGGCACCTTTGCACGCTGAGATAAAATAGGACGGAGGGTTTTTTGGGGGGTGGGGTAGAAAAGTTTAGGGACAACAATGAGGTAAACACAAGAAGTAATCACAAGGATGCTCATGGTGAGTCCCGAGAAGCTCTTGGCAGTCAAGAGGTTAAACAATGGAAATCCTGAAGGGCAAGAGGATAGGATACCTCCCTGGATGTAGAGGCCCTGGGGAGCCAGGGGACACGAGTACCTGGACATTCTGACCATCCCACTTCTAGGACACATGGCACAGATAAACATCTTCGCAGATGTGCTATGATCACGTAAGCGTGAGCCCCACAGGGTCTGCAGAAACACTGAGGGTAACTGCAACTTCAGGAGACAGCAACTGCAGAACCTGCCTGGTCTCCTGGCCACCATGTGGGTGACCCAGGATTCAGGGGCCGATGGACAAGCCCAGTCCTGTTTCCCACAAAAATGGTGTCAGTCACCTGTGCGGGACACAGATAGGTGAGTGGGTGTGTTCTTTTCTTTCTTTTTCTTTTTTTTAGGGTGTGTTCTTTTAAATGACGATTATAGACAACATTTAATTTAGGGGACAACAGATGGTTTCTGGGACTTTTACATTTTCAGTAGTTGGTAACCTCTGTGGCTGAGACTTCAGAGCTCTAGGTGCTGTGGTGTGACTATTTGTGTCCACCCTCAATTCATATGTTGAAACCTAATCCCCAGTATGATGGTATTAAAGGGTGGAGCCTTTAAGAAGTGAATGGGATTAATGCCCTCAAGATGTGGTCTGAGGGAACTTCAATGCCTCTCCTACCACCTGAGGACACAGTGAGAAGGGGCCATTTGTGAAGCAGAAAGGAAGCCCTCACCACATACCAAATCTGCGGGCACCTTGATCCTGGACTTTCCAGCCTCCAGAACTGTGACCAATAAGGTTCTGTGGTTTACAAGGCACGCAGTTTGTGGCTTCGTTTTAGCATCCGGAACAGACTAAGACAACAGGGCTTCTGGTGTCCAGGTATTCTACTGGCTACTTATAGATATAAAAACACATGGGACATGCTGAGAGGTGGATGTGGGCTTCTGACTCCCAGGTGTGGACAACATTCCCCAAAGCACCTCCCTCAAAGTGGGGGAAGCCTGGGAGCTCTGAGGAGAGGAGAGAGAGTGTGGGGAGAAGGTGGAGGCAGGGAAGTGGGGATGGGGCCCAGGCCCCAGTGGATGTTGGGAAGGTGGGCTTCTACTGGGGTTTGCCCATCCACAGCTTTGAGTGAGAACTTATTGAATGTGTCTAACAAGAAAGGACCCATGGCAGGCTTGATAACTAAACATCTTGTAGTAGGTGTTTAATAAACATTTCCTGAATGGACGGATGGTAGAATGGACGGATGGCTGTATGTATGAAGGAATCAACCATGGCTATTCAGTGGGGGGGTGTGGACACATCAGGCAGATCTCCCTGCGCTCACGCCCACCCCTCACCCTCCGACACAGGGAGCTACAGTTCCACGTGCTTCTTCTCAGCCTCCATTAGCTCCTGGATCTTCTGGGGTATGGTCTTTGTCCAGAACTGGAACCTGCGGGCCCTCAGGGCCTGGCCCGCTGCAGGCTGTATATTCAGCTGCAGGTATCGCTCCTCCTGGTCAAACACGGGCCAGTGGGGCAGACCCTCGCCGTTGGGGTTCCTGTAGACATGCCCGCCCAGCAGGGCAAGAGGAAGGTCACCATGAGTGCTGCCAAGCCCAGCCCTGCTGGCCCTGACCAGGTCAGGCCAGGAAGACAAGCAGGCCAGGCGGGCTTGGGGAGCGAGGGGGAAGGATTCCAGATATAGCTGGGAAACTGCCTCCCAGTGGTGTCAGCTCCATGGGAGTCGAGGGGGGCAGGCAACCTGGTCTGTTTTGTCCCTCACTCTCAGAGGGAGGCTGTGACAGCACCACAGCACTCTGCCCATCCTACAGGTCACAAGGAGATGGAACTGCCACAAGGCCCCTCTGTGTCCTAGTAGGTCCTGGAGCTGGGGAGGGACTATCATGTGACTCAGGACACATGTATGTTAATCAGGGGCCCCAGGCAAGGGGAGCACTAGGTGGGTACAAGCCCGTGGGGAGGTTAGGCAGGGGTGCAGCATCTCACCCATTTCGAGCAAAGTTGGCCCAGTACTTCATCACCCTCCGGCTCAGCAGCGCCTCCTCCTCAGTGAGTTTAACTGCAGAGTGGAGGACGACAAGTGTCCAGTCCGGGCCACCCCAGGCCAGCTACCCATTCGTGCACCACACTCACCATCCCAGGTGTCACTTCTCCCTGGACCCCTCAGGTCTGGACCTCCATCCCTCCTGCACCCCCCTCGGGAGCCAGGCCCTCTCCTAGTCCCAGCTCCTCACTCTCCCAGACTCTAGCTGGCTCATCGCGGGGCCCTTTGCTCCTTCTGTCTCGGGGAAGCCATTTCAGGAACAAATATGCCTTGGAAACATGTCCCACTGCACCCAGGCCAGACACCATACTCGGGGTGGGAGAGGTGGAGGCAGCACACGCCAGTCTGAGGAGCCTTGCATTCTAATCCCAGCTCAGACTTTTGAGCTCTGAGATCTTGGACACTTGATCCCCATCTCTCTCTGAGTCTCAGTTTCCTCATCTGTACAGTGAGGGCGTCACCCCTCAGGGACTCAGCCAGGGTGTGTCCCACCTCCTGGGGAAGGACGAAGACTCACTGTGGCTGCCCCAGAAGGAGCTTCTGAAGACAAAGAGAATCTCGTCGCCATGGTCGGCCTTCACGTGGGGTGGCTTGATGTCCTTGTAGAGGGAGGGCCGATGCTGGAACTCATAGAAGTAGACGGGGGCATGGGAACCTAGGGGAGTGACAGGTCATGACAGGGGGCCCCCCTCACTTGGAGCTGTCCTGCATTACCCATGGTGACACAATACCTAGGTCTAAAGCTGACTGGAATCTGGACAATGGGGTAGGGGTGTCCTAGGCTGCAGCAGGGGCAGTGTGAAAAACCTGGGATAAATCATGGCCAAGGACTTCTGAGCTGGGTGTTCTTGGGCAAGTCACTGAAGATCACAAACCACAGTTTCCTCATCTGTAAAATGAGGGAAATGTCTGTCTCTAGATTAGCCACGAGGATTTACTGAGGTGAGGGACATCAAGTGCCTGGCAACCAGGGGCCCTGTAAAGATTTGGGCTGGGACCTGGACACCCACAAACCTCTCCTAGGACCAGGGTTCGGAGCTGCCCCCTTGCCAGTCAGGCCTTAGGTAAGATGTACTCACACTGAAAATGTGCTACTTGGAGTGCAGGGATCACGAACATGGCATCCCCCATCATCTCCCGGAACTGGGCTTGGAGGGTCTGGGGATCCTCATTGTCCCCCATGTACTCCTCCATCAACAGGTCACCAGTCTCAGGAGGCAACATCTACCCCAGGTGGATCAGGAAGAGTGAGGTCAGGCAGGCTGCCAGGGGCAGGGAGGCAGCAGCCTCAGGGGTGGGAAGATCGGTCCGGGGATGGGACAGGGATGGGGGGAAAGGGCCAAGCTCAGGGGTGACCCCACCCACAAACACACAACTACCCCCACATTTGCTCACGGGAGTCACTGCACGGGCAGGCTATCTTGGGAATGTGTTTACCCTACTCAGGAGAGAGGCAGCTCCTCTCCAATGGCAGAACCCTGGGAGCCTCACCATCTCTGCTGAAGTTTTCTGCACAAGAGCCTGCATGGATTCTCTGTCCACTTCCTTCTGGGTGTCATAGCCCATGAACTGCATGGTGGGAGGAGAGCCTCATGTTGGGGGTGGAATGGGCCTGGAGCTATGAAGCCCTGCGGCCCCCCACGTGGAATGGGTTCCCCAGGCACGCAGGGCTTGGGGCTGGCCTCACCATGGGGATGGTCCAGCCCCATTCGTCGTTGTTGACACCAATGATGCTGGGGACGGGTCGAAACTCGTCCGAGGCCAGCAGCTCCAGCGGGTGCCTGGGCAGGAAGGCCCCATCCACCACGCCAGGGATTACCTTGAAGGGCTGAGTGGACATGCAAGGTCAGGGAGCAAAGTCAGGTCCCTGACAGTTTCTGACAATCTCTGAGTTCCTTCCACACCTTCCTGGCACACCCCAACGGCTCCCACCCTCCCAAAGAGGTCTTATGCACACGTGGCTTGGCACACGATGGCCTCCATTTCCCATCCAGGTTTATGAGGACACCAGGTCATGGAGATAAAGTAACGTGCCCAGGGCCTGTAAAGGGCACCCAGGCCTGCCTGCCCCCCACTGTATTGCCTCTCACTTCCTCCACACCCATGTCCACTTCCCTGACCTTGTTAATAGCCAGAATCTCCTCTTCACTCTTGCCCCGCAGGCAGCCCACCAGGGCCTTGGAGTCCACCTGGTCACAGGCAGACAGGTTGGCCACCATCTGCAAACAGATCAGGAAGGGGCTGGCTCATACTTCCAGGTAGGGGAGAGGGCTTTGCCCAGGGTCCCGGCAGGGAGCAGGTGCACCTCAAATCTCACAGGGTATTGTGTGTGGATTGCTGCAGTTTTCAAACTGTTCCAACATCCCTCGTGCTCAGAGTTCTCAGCCAGAGGGGCCATCCTACCTGATTAGATGGTTCTGCCCATGGTGGGGGTTCTCAGGCCAGCAGCTTTTTAGGCCACAGAACATACTCAGCCTCCACAATGGAAGCTGTGTGGGGATTCTGACCCTTGAGCCCCTCAGCAATGCCAGTGCAGGGGGCAGTTTCTGAGGCACCCTAATGGTCCTTGTTATCCTCATTTAACAGTCAAGCAGCACAGGCTCCAAGAGGTGGGAAATGAGACAGCAGGTTGGGGCCTCCATGGCTGAGGGCACTCACCGTGGACACCGCATCAGACGAGCCAGTGATGAGGTCAGGCAGCAGAGCTACACCACTCTCCATGATTGCACCGTGGAAGAGCCCTCGGGACATGGGGGATATGACATGTGAGGACACGCTTGCGCCACCTGCAGACTCTCCAAAAATGGTGACACGGTCAGGGTCGCCTCCAAAATGGGCGATATTCTGCTGGACCCAGCGTAGTGCAGCCACTTGGTCTAGGTAGCCCCAGTTCCCGGTTGCATGCTTGTCTCCAGTGCTGAGAAGTTACAAGAATAGGGATCATAGGGCTGTCCTGGCTCTGTGCAGCCCCCTAGCACAGCCCTGGCCTGGTCTCACCTGAAGAAGCCCAGGATACCCAGGCGGTACTGGATAGTGACCACCACCACGTCCTCAAAGGCTGCCAGCGCAGAACCATCATACATGGAAGCTGATCCCACAACAAGCGCCCCACCATGGATCCACACCATCACCTGGGGGAATCAGGGCAGAGACCACATGACGCCCCCCCAGACCAAACCCCACCAGGCTGCTACCTAGACTACCCATGTCTTTGGCTCTGTCCACCTGCCCACAAAGACAGAACTCCAGCGAGAATTCAAGACCTGGGCCATGGAGCAGGGACCCCAGTTCTACCAGGAAACCGAGGCCTCTCATACTTTAGGGTCTACCCATGTGTCCAAGCCTGGCTCCATTACTCCCAGAACCATCTCTGTGGTGGAGAGAAAAGGGGTGTCTCCCTGAATGTCCCACCCGAACATTAATGAAAAGTGTCCTCCATCGCATCTGCCCAACAGATAATCCATAGCTGGGGTCTCTGATGACCTCAACATGCAGTCCTCAGGCACCTGAGTTGGTCCCCTGGGCACTAGTTGGGTGGGTGCGTCCTGGGTCCACCCCAAGGACACAGCCTCTGACCTCTGGAGCAGCCAGGACCACGTGACCACATGTCCAGAGGTCAGCTGCCCACACTGGGTGAGCAGCATTTCTTGGACTGACAGTGACAGGCCTCTCAACAGGATTCATGCTGAAGTGGGGCCCTAGCTGAGCCTGTCCTTTCTAAACTTCTTGCACAAGAAGTGTCCTCCCTCCCCCCAGCACCTTGGTTTGACACTCACAGGCAGGTTAGAGCCCTCATGGGCATGGGCAGGTGTGTAGATACTGAGGTACAGGCAGTCCTCAGACATGGAGGTGGAAGGCACAGTTATGTTAAACAGGCTCTCAGCCTCTGCATTCATCATAGTGGCATTCTGAAGACACCTGGTGGCCGTGGCAGACAGTTGGTCTACGGTCCAAACTAACCAGACCCTGGGTCCAGATTTGCACCCAGCCACCCTCATTCCCCTTCCCCCTGATATGCTGATAACACATGATCCTTGTCTAAAGTCCCTGCACACGAAGCTACAGGTCACAGGCTCTGGGGAAGCTGGGATGGAGCCTGGACTTCAAGGGAGGCTTCAAGGTTGTTGAGGACCTTGGACACCACTCCTCCTGAAGCTGGGAAATCTTGACTCTTAGAGGCCTCTATGGCAACCACTGGCAGCATGTGTTGACATTCACCACTGTATCCTGTCCCCATTCAGGCCTGGGACAGGGGAGTAGCCCTCACACATGTGTTGCATAAATGATTGAGTGAATGTTAATTTCTCATGAGAAGGGCAGTGACACATCCCTCATCCGAAGTCTGGACTCTCAGGGAATCTCATCATTCTCACATAGCCTCCAGTTGTAAGAACACACACATGTCCATTGTCCAGTGGCGCCAGGCCCTGTCAGTGGGCACAGTGACTGTGGAGAGTGGGGGTCTTCAGGGAGCCACCCCTGCTGCCCTTGTCAGGGATCTTCAGTATCTGCTGCTGGAGTCAGGGGTTCCTACAAGGTTCACAGAGCCACCGCAGTCTCTCCCAGACACCTCCCAGTGGTGGCAGAGAACACTCGGCATAACCAGAATCTGGGAAGCTTTCTGTTTCTATCCTCCCTTCAGTACCTGAAGCTAATGCCCTCCAAGTACCAAGCCCTGAGCCAGGAGCCTGGGAATGTTACTCGACTCTCCCAAGTCTCAGCATGCTCATCGGGAAAATGCATGTGGGAATCCAGCAAACTCAGAGGGAAAATTGGCTGTGGGGTTTAGATGAAACACTCAGGACACCCCTACCACCACCTCAGGGCCCAATGTTGCCTGTGTCACTGGGAGAACTCACATGGCCGGGTGGGAGGTCCCATCCCTCACGCCACTCCAAGATTCTGAGGGCTCTGGGGGTGCAAACCGCAGTGGCCCTACAGGTGGCTTGGCAAAGGGAATTCCTAGAAAGGTGTGGACCCCCACATCGGTGCCCTTCACGTGGATGAGGCTTCCTCGCACCTGCCCCGTGTGCGTGGTCCGGATGGGGCTGGCAGAGTCCTGTCCTGTGGACAGAGAGATGGACCTGAGGGTTGGGTCTCCCCATTCAGCTGTCCTCCCTCCCAGCCCGTCGGTATTGCCACCACCTCGCCATCCTCAGCTCGGCTGTAGGGATCCCGATCTACAAACACTGGCTTTACATCTTAGACTTGTCCATCAAAAGCCTCTACTGCCCGTCAGTGAGAAGCTGATACAGAACATCAGCTAAGGCACATCTGGCCCAGACCGAAGGGGAAATCGATCTTCCCCTGACTCGCCACCTAGGACAGCCTCTCTACATGACCCTGCAGGGGCTCCCAGGCCAGCGTCATACCCTGTTTCTGCTCTCCTGTCCCTTGAGCCTTTCCCCATGGGGGGCAGAGAGGGTGGTGGACAGGCTTACCTGCCTGCTCCCCTCCCTCCTAAGGAAAAGGGAGTAGCAGATTGATCTGAGGGCAACGCACAGGCTGAGCTGTCAAGGAGTCTGCTCGCTTGCTCCCCTGCCAGGAGACCGGGCTCTCAGTTTGGGGTGTTTGCATAGCTTTAATTCACTCCTCCTCCCAACCCATGGTTCCCACCAGTGCCTGGTTCTGAGCAAACACACAGGGAAGAAAGTGGCCCTGTCTCTATGACCAGGTTCTCCTTTTGGTGTCCAGTGCTTGTTGCTCCTCTGCCACACTCTCCTGGCTTATGCAGGAGGGACCACCAGCCCCAGGAATTCCGAGACCCATGCAGAACACATGGTGCTGCTGAGATGTCCCGAGCCTTGCATCCACGTCTGTGCTCTCCTTTCTTTCCTCTCCCTTTAGCTTGAATCTGTGCAATGCTCGTGCTCGTTCTCACAATGAGGTTTCCCACCCCTTCCCATCCACCCCACCCCCCACCTTCTGCTAGTCTCTGTGAGGTCCTTGTTGCACTTATTAGGGTAGAAGCTCTTCAGGAGTTGCAACTCTCTTCCCCAGGAACACCACCATTTCATTGCTACCCAGGCAGATTCTGAGACAGGCACCATCTCCTTGTTCCTTCTGTCTCTATGGCCTCCTAATAAGTGCCCCTTTCTTTTTTTTTTTTCTTTTTCTGTGTGTGTGTGTTTGGTATGGGGATCTGAACCCTTGACCTTGGTGTTGGCATGTTCTAACCAACTGAGCTCACTGGCCGCCCCCTTTAATACCCTTTTCCACATGTCCTCATTCCTGTCTGAACAGGGATTTCCAGGATTCCTGTCGTCAGCTGTGGATAGCAGAGGACTGGGCCAAGTCTCCACCTGCCTCCCAGCCAGGCTTCTCCAGGCCTCTGGTTTAGTGTAGCCCTCCAGAGCACAGGCCTGTGTTTAGCGACTCACTGATCTGGCACGTTTCAGGGGATGGTGCTCCTGCTGAGAAGCCGGTCATTGCCCTCTGCCTGCAGCCACGGAAGAGGGTGTGCATGTGCCTGTGTGTGAGGAGGGAGGGAGGGTGGGGAGGGCCTGTCTCTCACTCCACTGCCCTTTGCCCAGCCCCATCAGCTGCCCTCTTTTTCTTGGCATTGAATGGCCTGTCCAAAGATCATCTCTCTAGGGCAGCAGAGAGCTTTTTTCTTTAAAAAAAAAAAAAAAGAATGGAAAGAAAGAAAGGTTGGAATTTCTTTTAGTTCAATATTTATATGTTTGATGACCAATATTAGCAGCCTGTGGCCAGAGCTTATAAATGACAGATGCAAAATTGCACTCTGCTCCCTATCTGTAAGGATATTGATAGCACAACCTTGTCCCTGCCCCTCATGCTCCAGCCCTATCCCTTCCTGGCCCCTTTCCTGTAGCCATCTCAGGCTTTCCTCCTCCTAAAGCCCTATGTGGGGAGGAGATGGAGCCAGGCATCAGGGGTCTGAAGTGCGATCCACCCAGAGTACAGACTTCAACCACATGCTTGCAACTTCCAAAGTAATAGAGGCAGAGGGGTCCCCTCTCAGACACCTCACCCAGATTTGTCCTGGCATTAACAGGCCTTCTTAGAGAATACTGGGTCCTGGTAGGAGATGGCATTCTATCTGTTTCTGCCAATCTGCTGATTCTCTGGTCTGCACCTTAAAAGTTGCAGTCGGTTCCCAAGACCTTCTGCCCCTTCATTCGTCTCCAGGCCCAGCACCCTAGGGCTGAAACTTTGAGGAAAAGCCAGTGACTTATTTCCAGAGTGCCTCAGTTAGGGCAACTTCTCTGTAAAGGACCCTGAGTACTGAGCAAAAACCTCATTAAGATTATTGTTAATGACCCATAACTGGAAGCTTCCTGCTTCTTTTGTTGTTGTTGTCGCTCCTGTGGAAAAACTGAAAAGATTACTTCTTTATGTATTTTTGTCTTTTTATCAAAGGGGAGGTGCAGAAACCCCTTCAGAGCAGGGATAGTGCAGGGAGAGTGTCTCTGACTTTGGGATATTTTACCTATAGAAATCTCCAAGCTGATAGTTTGTTTTGAGTTTTGGTCTTTACATTTGTTTGTTTGTTTTTTGGTTTGGAAAAACAAGCATTTTTACGATGCATGTAAATTGGTCAGCAGAAAAGGGAGCTCAGGAGTGGTGGCAAATGGACCAATGTCCCTGCTGGGTTTCCCTTCTCTTAGGGTCTGGGAGGGGAAATGGTTTTCATTTGTGAGCGAGTGTCTCTGTTTGGGGACAGAGGAACCAGGGGAGTTTCATCGCATTTCCTGCCACCTAGATCATTTCCTGCTCTTAGATCCAGCCTTGCTAAGAGAGTCTCAGACTGCAGGGCCTACCCTGCCCCCATCTTTCCAAACACCAGGGCAAAAAACCAGAAAGCAAAAGAAAATATTTATACGTATCTACATAATATAAAAACACTTGATGCTTTAAAAAAAACTCCTCTGAAAGAAAAAAGAAAAAAAGTAAAAAGAATGAAAACGCACACACACAAATAAGAGAATAAACAAAAACTAAAAGAAAGAATAAAAATAGGAATATATATATATAGATATTTTGTCTATTTGTGACCGGCCGTACCGCGCTCAGCCAGTGAGCGCACCGGCCATCCTTATATAGGATCCGAATCCACGGCGGGAGCACTGCTGTGCTCCCAGCGCCGCACTCTCCCGAGTGTGCCACGGGGGTCGTCCCAAAATAGGAATATTTTTAAAGTGAAACAAAAAAATCTTTTCATAAATAAAATTCCTAAAGTCATTATTAAAGGGTTTGGTTGTGTTTTTTTGTTTTTTGGAGAAATATTGTAAATATATATTTCTTGTTGCTGATTTAGCCATTCTCGGATGTTATACTAAAATTGTAAATTAAATGTAAGCACTAAGGGGATAAATCAGACGCTATCTCAATCCACACTTATTATTTTGGGTCAGGGAAAGAAGGAACTTAGTTGAACTTAGTGTTTTTTTCTAAAACTTCTCCTTTTAGAAAGAGCAAGGACATCTTTCCTCTGACATGCAGAATGGAAGATATTTTTGTATAATAAATTTTTTTTTAAAAAAATGACCAGTAAGGGGATCTTAACCCTTGACTTGGTGTTGTCAACACCACACTCACCCAGTGAGCTAACCGGCCATCCCTATATGGGATCCGAACCCATGGCCTTGGCGTTATGAGCACCACACTCTCCCACATGAGCCACTGAGCCACGGGCCAACCGTGTAAAAAATTTTTTTAAAGAGAAAAAAAGAAATAGCCTCTACTGAGAAATATTTTGAGTAGGGTTTTTTGTTTTTGTTGTTGTTTTGTTTTGAAATAAAAAGGTTTGAAAGAAAAAAAAGAAAGAAACCTCCTGCCTGTAACACTGTCCCCTCCACCCTATCTGCCTTCACTGGGCCTGGCCCCAGCCTCCCCCACCAGGCTCACTGAGGCTCCTCAGGGCTTGACTCTTTCATTCAGCCAACAGCGTCACAAAAATGATCACATAGGCTTGATGGAGTGAAAGTGTCCTTGCCACTGTGTGCCAGGTCATGTGAGGCAGCGGAAGAACTGGTGGAATCAGACAAGGTTTCTGACCTCAGGGATCTCATCTTCCAGGTGGCAAGAAATGACATAAAGAAAGCACCCTGCAAACAAGGAGCAATGGCGGTGAGGGGAGCTATAAGAGAGAAGCGCAGCTACGACTAGAACAGCCTAGAAAGCACAGTCCACCTGCTGTGGGGATCCAGGAGGGAGCAAGTGATTGCAAGTCACCCAGCGGAAAAAGCCAATATTCTTAATAGATAGAGTTTCTACATACGAACGAGAAATATGCCAGCCACACATAGAAAAAAGTGGTGTAAGAATATGTTCAGAATAGGCAGTACAAATAAATGGTTCTTAAACAAATGAAAAGCTGTTCACCTCACTCATGGCAAGAGAAATATACATTGAAATCTGATTGAAATGCGATGTCAATGACTCATTTTGTCATAAAAAACAACGCGGCCAGTACATATCTTCTGTCGGCAGTACAGAGCATCACTCAGAAGTGGCCTTGCCAAACAACAAAACAAAGTAAAGCCTAAAACCCCAAATCTGAATCTGATCCAGCCTCTAGAATATAAATATAAGTTTACAGGGCACACAGGGGACAGAGGAACAGTTAAAAGGAACCACAGGGATGACATCAGCAAAACCCAAATGGTGGGATCCTCTCCAGAACAATTAAATAGTTTCTTCAACACGACAACAAATCAGAAGGAAAATAAAAGAGGCAGATTGGGAATCTGCAGGTTGAAAGAGACTCAGGAAACACATAGAGTGGCTGGCCAGTTAGCTCAGCTGGTTAGAGCATGGTGGTATAACACTAAGGTCAAGGGTTTGGATCCCTTTACTGGCCAATGGCCAAAAAAAAAAATTCAAGGAAACATACAGAAAATAGCAGGTACTGAAGGATGGGCAAAAACTGGAACCTTCCTACTTTGCTGGTGGGAAGGTAAAATGTTACAGCTGCTTTGTAAAGCTGGCTTCAAATGATTAAATAGGGAATTACCATGTGAACCAGTAATTTCACTATGAGGCATAAACCAAAGAGAATCAAAAATAGAGGTTCACATAAAAACTTGTACATGAATGTTCCCAGCAGGATTATTCGTATTAACCCAAAAGTGGCTATCCAAATGTCCCTCAACTGATGAACGAAATCAATAAAATGTGGTATATCTGCATAATGGAATATTATCAGCAATAAAAAGGAAGTTCTGCTACATGTTTCAACTCGGATGAAACTTGAAAACATTGAGTGAAAGAAGCCAGTCACAAAAGACCATTACTGTGTGATTCCATTTAAGTAAAATGTCCAAAATTAGCATTCCCCTAGAGTCAGAGGATATGACTGGTGGATGCCTAGGGCTGAGGTTGGGGGTTAGGGTTGAAGGGAAATGGGAATTGATATGGTGAACTCTGTGAATACACTAAAAATCACTGAAGTGTATGCTTTAAATGGATAAATCGTATGGTATGTGAATGATATCTCAAAGCCGTTATTAAAACTAAAGAAACAGGGCCGGCCCATGGCTCACTTGGGAGAGTGGTGCTGACAACACCAAGTCAAGGGTTAAGATCCCCTTACTGCTCATCTTAAAAAAAAAAAAAAAAAAAAGCTAAAGAAATACATTTACCAGTGTGCAAAGTATGAACCTTATTCAAATCCTGATTTTTTTTAAAAACCTGCATAAATATCATTTAAAAATAATATAAAGTAAGAATATTTGACTAGATATTTGATTACATTGAGAACTTATGGTATTCTGGAAATATATACACTCACACACATAAACACAGATATGTATTCCTTTCTTTTAGTAAGACATGATGAAAAATGTATAGATGATATGATGACTGGGATTTGCTTCAAAATAGTGCAAGGGAGAGGTGGCTGTCCGGATAAAAGCAGGTTGTCCCAGTCTTGATCACTATTGAAGGTGGCTGATGGGTACGTTGCGTTGGTTATACTTATTCTCTCTACCTCAGAGACTGGGCTGGCGCCTTGGTCCTGTGCAGCCCTGGGGCAGCCCGACCTTCTCTGTGTCTTAGGGCACAGGGAGGTGCACAGTCAGGCCCACAGGTCCCTGCTATTGTTAGCTCTACTAGCTCCCACCTTTCTCTCCCACCATCTCAGGTTCTGCCTCTGCAGAATTTGGCAGATCCGAGCCGGGTCCCATAACAAAAAGTAAAAAACAAACACAGCCTCAGGAAGCTACTGCCATCCTACACTTATCAGATCGACATGGATCAACATGTTCGATGCTATCCGGGGTCGATGAGGCCGGGGTCAGCAGCCACTCACAGGCTCCAGAGAGGGCAACTTAGCAACGCTTTTCCACGTCAAAAAGCCCACTCCTCTCCCCAGTAACATGCTGCCTACACACAATTCCTTGCCAGGTGGGATGTCTATCCATGTAATTCATTGTAACCACTGAAGCCTGACGTTAGATACAGGGAAGAAAAAAATCTGCTGAAATGTAACTGATTAGAGACCGGTTATGTCAAGGACACCTCATGTTTTTTTGTTGTTGGCGGCATAGAGATGGGAACCCTTGACCTTGGTGTTATCAGCACCACGCTGTGACCAAGTGAGCTGAACAGCCAGGCCTCGGATGCTTCATCCTTGAAGAGAAGCCCTTCCATTGAAGGGTTTGAGGAAAGGGCCGGCCCGTGGCTCACTTGGGAGAGTGTAGTGCTGAAAACACCAAGGCCACGGGTTCGGATCCCTATATAGGGATGGCCGGTTAGCTCATTTGGGAGGGCGTGGTGCTGACAACACCAAGTCAAGGGTTAAATACCCCTACCGGTCATCTTTTAAAAAATAAAAAATAATTTTTAAAAAAGGGTTTGAGGAAGGTCTACCATGTAGGGGTGAGAGGAGGTCACCCGCTGTTGTCAGGAAGAGAAAAATCCTGGCACAAAAAGGGGGTTTGTGACCATTTAGGTAAAAATGAAAGACAAGTGCATACATGTATTCTTGGTTAAACTCCTGGGTGGTAAGTGGAAGGCCCTTAGGGGCCTTGTTTGTCCCTGTGGAGGAGCCAGGACTGGGTGGGACAGAAGAGGGTATGACCTATCACCTGGGCTCTCTTATGTCTTGTCAATTATTCTTTCTGAATGTGGGTCCAACCCAAAATAATATTTTAAAAAGGAGCCATCAGTGAAGCTGGGCAGATCTCCCTGCCTAATAGGTCCTGGTGACTTCTGAAAGCCTGGTACAGGGCAGGTAAGGGAGAAAGTTCCTTGAGAGTGAGTCATAGGGGAGGGGTCCTCCTGGCTAGATTAGACTGGGAAAGGGTGAAGGAGAGAATCAGGTCCTACACCAAGGGGTGTTGTAGGTGAGAGGATCACGGGCTTCATACACACCCCGGGCACAGTGCCACAAGGCCTGAGATTCTGAGATCCTTGGCATGGAGAAAGCCTGGAAGGCACAAAGTACCATCACATCACCTTTGCCTTGGAGGCCACATCGGTGCACAGGGAAGAGGGACACAGGCTGCTTCTCACATCTGGCTGCTTCTCAGATTGGCTTTAGGCTGTGGTTCCAGGGGCTTCTGTATTCTCTGAGGGCCAGTAACCTTGCCTGGGGCCCCTTTGGAGGGGATCAGGGTGCCACTCTAGCCAAAGGTGAGACACTCAGAGCCAAAGACAACAGGAAGGGGTTATTGTTGTTACTATCCTCTGGCAGCACGGGCTCCAGCCACAAACACAGGAGGAAAACGTCCTGACCCTACCCTGCTACCCTCAAGGCTGCTAGTACTCCACTCAAACGTCCTCTTTGTTTGGGGGCCTGGGGCAGCCCTGACCCTCTCTGTGACTCAGGGGGCACATCCTGAGTGGTTGGGAGGCTCGGGTGGGGCGCACGGTTCCCGCACTGTCTGTCATCTCCTCAGTTCCCACCTCCCTGGCGTCTTCCCTCCCACAGTCTAAGGTTTGCCTCTGCAGAATGTGGCAGATCCCACCCCGGTCCCTGTCGCCCCCGACAGAGCCTCACCCTGGCCCCGGACGAGGAGAACCAGGAGCCCACAGGCCACGGCGCTCAGCCGCGCGCGAAGTCGGTCCAGCCGCATGGTCTGCTCGCGGGGTATGGTCTACTCGCAGGTCTTCCTTTGCGCTGCGGGCGGGCGCGCTGCTTTTCTCGGAGGCTGCCTGGGCCGGTCCTGCCGCGGATCGCGGATTGATGTCTCACCGGCACGGAGTTTGCACAGGGCGGGGAGCAGGTGGGGCCCGCGGGATTGGGGCAGGGCAAGGTGGGTCGGCAGGAGAGCGGGACGAGCGGGCACAGGTCACGTGGAGAGCCAATGGCTAGCAAGGGCGGCGTGGCCTCTTTTCTGCTCGGGTTCCCTTTGGCCTCCTAGGAAGGAGCTGCGCGGCTTTTGCAGTCCCTCTGCAATATCAAGCATCCTATCCTCAAACCTGAAATCACTGCATTCACTGTCATTGTAGTCACAGGTCTGACAAGGATGTGGGGGGGTGCAGAGGAGGGAGTCAAAGTCTGTAATTGGAGAACCCAGGAGGGCTTCTCTGAGGAGGACCCCGGGGTGCCACTCCAAGTGGGACAACAGGCCTGGGGTGGGGGCTGGTGTCTGGTCTTCCCTGCCCGGGGGGTGACTGAACCTTGAGGTGGGATGGGAGGAACTGAAGTTGATTTTTTAAAAAAAATTAAGGGGATTTCTGCTAATTCAATTAGTAAAGAGGAGGGCTGGCCAGTCAGCTCAGTTGGTTAGAGTGCAGTGTTATCACACCAGGGTCAAGGGTTTGGGTCGTTCTGCCCACCAGCTGCCAGACAAAACCAAACCAAACCCAAAGAGTCAATTAGTGAGACAGAAAATATAACAATAAAATAAAAAATTGACGTGAAATTCAGATAACATACAATGGAACCATTATAAAGTGTACAATTCAGTGGCAGTTCGTTTATTCCCAATATAATGCAACTACCACATCTCTCTAGTTACACAGCTTTTTCATGACCACAGCAAAACACCACTAACTAATACGTAATCACTCCCCCTTCCACCTGATAACCTTAATTTGCTTCCTGTCTCTATGAATTTACCTGTTCTGGATGTATCATATAAAAAGAGTCATACACTATGTGACCTTCTTTGTCTGGCCTTTTTCACTCAGCATAATGTTTTCCAGGTTCATACTAGCTGTGGTGTGTATCGGTGTCTCTCATGGCTGGGTAATATTCCATTGTATGAATATACCACACTTTGTTTATCCACCCATTCGTCGATGGGCATTTGGGCTGTTTCCACCTTTCGACTACTATGAATAATGCTGCTGTAAACACCTGTGTATCAGTTTCGGTGTGGGCTTACGTTTTCATTACTCTTGGGTCTAGGAATTGAATTTCTGGGTCATATGGTAATTCTATGTTTAACGTTTTGAAAACTGACAGCCTGTTTTTCATTCCACCTTGATGATGTTCTTTTTTCTTCTTCTTTTTTTTGGATGATGTTCTTATACAGCCTCAGGGCTTTGGGCCTGAGCAGCCCTGCCATGAGACCCAGGACTGCAGATGCCCAGGGTGTACGTTGGGGTGACATTCTCTTTGCGGCCCACTCTGCTGGAGGATTAACAAGTGACATGGCAGAAGCAAGACACTGCCCCCAAGCGGCCCTGAGGCTCCTGGGCAGGGGAAGCTGAGGTCTGTGGTTGGAGATGGGGGTGGGGCAGGAAGATGATAAGAGGACCCGCCTCTCAGAGTTGAAGTGAGGTTACATGTGTGTGGAATCAGAGCCCATGGAAATCTGTCTTTGCCTCATGGGTCTGTCAGGATTTCTGTGTCCCTACTGGCTTGGGAGACCTGAAGGGAGGGCAGGACTCACCTCTGGGCCTCAGTGTCAGGAATATGGCTGGGATGGGAGGATGGGTGGATACCTGCTGGCTCAGTGAGAGACAGGGTGAGGGTCATGCCTAGACAAGATGTCAGATTCCCTTCTGGGGTTCCAGCTGGCACCCAGGGGTGGAGAGAAAGGCCTTAGGATGGAATTTCCCTTCCACCAAAAATAAACCATGCAGCTTCCTGAATCTTCCATGACAGCCTGTCTGGGGGTGGGGAGAGGCCTCTGCTTTTCAGAGCTCCCACCTTGCCTCTGTTCTTCCCTAGTCCTCCCTCCCTTCCTTGTTGCTATAACAACCCCATCCCCAGTCACACCCCCTTGACCATTCCACGAGGATTTACACTCCTGGCTCTGGCATGCTTTTCCAGCAAGCTTCCTCTGCTGGCCTTCAACTCTCACATCCGGGCACCTGGATCTCCTCCCCTCCCACCCCCACCAGATGCTGTCAGGAGAGAGTGTCCATCTGTTCCCAAGGCCAAGCCCTGGGTCCTAGCACTGTGTATGAGTGGGCCAGGAAGGTGCCTGGGGCATAAAATTTAAAGAGGCACTCACCCCCAAGGTCATAGGATGAGTGCCTCCTAAATTTTTTCACTAAGTTTCTTGCTTGCCTCCCCCTAGTCCCTGCTTTGAGGCCCACTCATGGGTACCAGGCCAGGTCCCCTTCCACCTCCTCAGTGCTGTCTCTTCTGCACCATCAGCTGCTGCTGCATCCCTCCCATGGAGGCAGGAATAGAATAGGCACACCCCAGGGAAGCTGCTCATATTCAGATCAGATGGGCACTGCCTCTTTACCTGGCAGTTAATGGACTCATAATGCCTTGGTGACAGCTTAACCACCCATTAGGGGCCTTTGGGGATGTGGGAGGGAGAGAGAGAAGTTCTGGGGATGTGTGTCTCTGGCGGTGATGCCTACACACCTCCTTGGCACATAACTTTGCTTGGTAATAAAGCTCTTCCTTCCCATGCACTTGTTTCTGTGAAAAGATTTTTCTTTTCATGGATAGACCAAGAGCCTGAATCTGCGTCCCTAACAAAATTGGCTTGCCAGACAGGAGATAAGGGAACTCTGGGTCAGGCACCAGAGGAGACCCCAGCTGTTAGAAAATAATCTAAGTGATTCATTTTCAGAAATGACTTATCTGAGGGTGTTTTAAATGATTCAGGCCAAACCCGGAAGTTGTGTGACTGGTCCAGCCCATTCCCAGAGGGTGGGAGGGTCCTGAACAGATAGAGCTCTCCTTGAGTTGGTAATTAGTTACTAGTCCCCATTGTTTTCTTCATTCCCTGGTGTTTATCCTTTCACAGGGCTTTAGCAGGCCTTTTTCACGGGCTTGTCCTGAGCCCCCAGACAAGGGAATTCCTTGCAAGGGGGTAATAAATTTTAGGTGTCATTTGGGAAGATTGTGCATCGCGTAGTACTCAGCCAATGAGGAAGTGGGGGGAGGGACTTGTGTACTAGGGAATAAACTGCTTGCTACAGCCCTTTTCTGTGTGCCTGTCCCATTCACAGACACCCAGACTTGTAAGGCCATTATTAAAGCCTTACTTTGTTGTACCTTGTGTCTCTGTGTCTATCCTTTAGCATTGGACAGGTGAGGGCATTTCTCACACTAGCCATCTAAATTCTAACAAAATGCCCTTTATTCTTTTACTCTCTCCCTCTCTCCTTTTTTTTTTTTTTTTTTTTTTTCCGTCTTTAAAGTGACTACCAAAAATCGTGGTTCGGATCTGGTGCTCTCACCACTCGTCTCCAGGTGTCTGATGGGCTGCCGGCTGCTGCGTGCATTTGGTTCCATCTCTGCTGAAGGTTGTGTAGCAGTCTTGCTGCAGGCCTTTGTCTAATGTGTTAGGGACCTTTTGTTCTGAGCTCAATAAGCCTGTGGCAGTTACTTTGCAACTCTTTGGTCATACTTGAATATATTTTTCTTTTAGGTCCCCATTTCTCTCTGGATTTTTGCTTCTCCCCAAGGAACTATTTAGACAATTGAAACCCCTTTTCCTTGAACCTCTTTGTGCTCCTCTTGTTATCGTTTTGCCAAGACTCCGAGGCCTCATGAGAAACACAGCCATGGCATGCCAACTGACCTCCTTTTTGGATCTGCTGACTTCCTCTCAGAGCCCCAAGAGTCAAATGGCTTTGGCTTTGTTTGTTCATTGGCTCGGCCCTTAGTAACCCAGTTAAGGAAATCCTATGGTGGAGTTCTATGATTTTATTTGATCATGGCATCCATTTCTTCAAACAAACGAACAAACAAAACACCTTTCTCTGTGTCCTCTGATATACTCAAACTCCTTGAAAAGGCTTACTGTGCTTTGCAATCTTGCTTCATTTACAGAGACATGATTTAAATCCAACTGTCCTTTTTTTTTCCCCCCACAGGGTTGATTTTTATTTGATCATAATAACATGGGGAGGAACAATGTATACCCACTCTTTTTGACACTAACAGTTTTACTGAATTTGTTTTCACTTTATTTATTTACTTATTTATCTATCTATCTATCTATCTATTTATTTATTTATTTTTAAATTTTTTATTTTTTTAAAGATGACCAGTAAGGGGATCTCAACCCTTGGCTTGGTGTTGTCAGCACCACACTCAGCCAGTGAGCCAACCGGCCATCCCTATATAGGATCTGAACCTGTGGCCTTGGTGTTATCAGCACCGCACTCTCCCAAGTGAGCCACGGGCCGGCCCTTGTTTTCACTTTCCTTCAAAAAACACAGCATATGTTGATATGGATTCTCAAACCCATTTAGATCCAATTGGGTCTTTAGAAATAATATATAGCCTTCCAATTAAGAAAGTAACTGATTGCTTATAGAAAAATGATGTGCATCAGATATTTAATCAGAAAAAGAAAAATGAGAATATGTTTTTCACGTTTGACACCACTCAATAACTTACAGGATGATGTGAAAATAGTTTGGCTATGATTTTAGCAAAACTAAAACCACTTCGACTGTTTTTAAAAAAAAATCAAACACTGTAAGAATCAAACATCTACCAATGTAGCTAGTATTCCTGTCCAAATAAATGCTTTCCATTGCACTGAATATTAGAAGTAGAAATTCACTATATGTTAAGGCATATTTTAATTAGTATGTTCCAAAATTGCACAGTTATACTGGTCAGTGTTCTTATTTCCCCACTCCTGCCTTTATCCCACACCCACTTCTTCTAGGGATCTAAATTAAGTCATGGTTTTGGTGGCTACTGTAGATTTTAGCTGGCGTACCACAGTGTGTTCGCTAGGTTTTATGAGCATAAACATTAAATGTTACATAAAATGTACAATAATTTACTCCACACTCTGATCTAAGATGGTTTAACGTCTTGACAAAAGGTGGGATGACATAAGTACGTTTTATATTTTGTACATTTAGACCACCATATACATAGATGTTCTAATGCTAAATTCTTGGTCTTTGGTCTCTCATAGTGCTGGATGCTTGGAAGTACGACAAAATTTGTAACACGGTGTTGGGAAAATGGAACAATTTGGTCAGGCTCCCCTCACCTCGGAGCCTGAGCTGGTTCAGGGTGGCTTGGTAACATTGTGTGTGGGGGGGTGGAGTAAGTGCACCTGCATGGCACCACTTTAGCTGGTGTTTACTGCCTCGGGTGCCCGCCCTGCACGGCCATGTTTCTTCCAGACCTGCAGATTCCAAGGACCGTGTGGCCAGTTGCCTAGCTTATAGACCTGTGTAAAGGGTCTATAAGTCTATAAGTCTATGGGTCTGGTGACCCAGCCTGTGTGTGAAGGGTTGGTGACCCAGTCTGTGAATGGGTTTGAGGGGTCTGGAAGCTCCAGACCCAGCCCTAGCTCAACCATCAGCCCAGTTGGTACAGGATTACCAGCAGGTAAAAGAGCCGCAACAACTAGCATGGTCGCCTACCTTTACAATTGGCGTCACAAACAGGATTAAGAGCTAGACAGTTGGCTCTGTGAGCAGGATACACAACATCAGCCTTAGCCTTAGCCTCGCAGTAGCCAGACACACCGACTAACCACAAAGTACCAGGTGTTTCTTGCCGTTTGTGATCTTGCAATAAAAATGCTCCAGATCAGGATCACAAGAACAGTATTGAAACCATAACGTATGTTCTGCAACTTGTTCAGATGTTTTCTAGCTGCAGGAAGGCCAGACATTTCTCTGTTCAATACATATTTCTTAGTTCCCGTGCAGTAGTTCTCTATATATTCTGCCCGATGTAACTGTCATATATCAATACGAAGGTCTTTTTATCTTCAGGGTTTAGTTGATTCATTAACATACTGACATTGTCAGTATTCCAAACTCAAGAATTACTTGTGAAATATTCAAGAAACAACATAGCTTTGTGAAGATGAGTTACTGTTTTCATCATCCTTGGGCTTCTTCCAGTCATCCTGAAGTAGACATCATACCGGAATGCTGGGGCCTTATGGCTTACAGCAATCCAATAATGATATAAAAGGTGATTGGAGGTTAGATTTACATTGGGCCATCTGAAGGCCTGTTCGAGAGGATTCCTCTTGAAAGTGGAAATTACGTGGTATTTAACTTCACCCCAGTGGAAAGGATTAGTGCTGCCTGTTGTGTAATTACACACCATGATGTTTCCTGGTCTATTACCTCCGGAATACTAGGCTGCTGCAAGACTCGTGTTGACAATGACATCTACAGGAACGAGATCTACAAGGGGCATGGTTGGAGGCACACATTGTTCGAAGAATTCCTTTCTCTGCCACAATAAAGAGACCGCTTGGTCCATTAAAGTTATCAGTCCATCCTGGAAAAGGTTCCTTCTAACTGACACCAACAATTGATGGCCTTACAATTGCCACATTTAGCTTTGCTCCTTGTTGTACAACATATTCTACCAGTGCTTTTGTATATATGTACGTATTAAGTCTGTCTCCTATTAATTTTGGTGTGATGTCATTTACTAGGCCATCATCCATCCACTCTAAAGAATCAATCAGCTTCTTGGGACCCACAGGGGGTGGATAAACTACTTCATCAGTATGCTTTCGATTGCAGTAGGCATATGCTGTTGATACATGCATGAACACTTCCAGATTCTTCATTTGTTGTGCAAGGAGAATAAGCTGTTGTGTAGAAATCACATTTAACTGAACAGCATCTCTTAGATTTTCATTAAACCTCACAGTAGCTGTACAGTGGGATATAAGATTGGTGGAATCTATAATGACCTCTTTATCTTATTCACTAAGAACCAGTTTAGGTTGGGTAAGTTCACTGTTGACTACTATAATTTTCTCTCTAAAAATCTGGATTTTCATCTTTCAATCTGTCAAAGAGCTTGCCACTAAGGACTTCTTCCACTCACCCTTGGGGTGTCTGTCTAGCTTTCTGCCTCACCAAAACATGCACTGAATTCACCTTAGGACAAGACCCCAGCAACTTTTCCAGGAACACCTTCCCTAGGAAACCAGTAGCTCCTGTCAGGAGGACATTCTTGCCTTCATAGTATTCTGGTATTGAAATAATTTCGACCCTCTTTCAGGAAACCTTCTCCTGATTAACTCCACACCGCGCAGATTACTTCTCTGCTCCGAGTCACCTCAGCACTCAGGTATTCTAGGTGCAGAGCTCGGGCCTTGCATTCCCCCTGGCCATCCAGTGAAGGCTGCGCTGCCACCACTGCTGTCGCGCTCTCCTTACTAGCCTGTCCACTGCCCCCAACCAGCTGCTCCAACTGTCCTTTTTAAACTAGTGAGTTTTATATTTTACTTGTCTCATTACTAACATTTTAAACAGAACCTATAAGACCTTTGTTTCTGTGATTTTTTTTTTTTTTTAATGTCTGCAAATGTGGATATGTAAGCTCTATGTTATGTCTACATGTTCAGGTCCATACATATGTTTGTATATTGTTTACATGGTACCAAATTGGCTTATAAATAATGCACACTGATTAACTACATAAACATAAATGTTTTCAAATTCACTTGACTTTAGTTTCAGGCTCCGCACGGCAGCCCTGGATGTCACATGGCCCTGAATACCACTTTGGTATTTGGGACCCAGGATGACTAGGGAAAAGGGACCTACATCCAATATCTCAAAGGCCTTAGTTGATACTGGTTGATAAAGGTGTAGCTTGGTATAAGTAAATCAGACAATATATATAAATGGGTTTAATGCTTATAAATGAAATTGTAATAGTTTCAAAATTCTTTTAGTTATTTGAAATCTTAAAGTCATTTTATGTTTAATTAAGTAATAGATAACCATAAATATTTGAGGTGTTTCAACACAGAAACATTGTTTTTTATGCAATACATTAAAAAGCTAAATATATTTGTATCTGTTAAAAAAAAAACCTAAAAATATGTCTCTTCAGAAATTAGAAATGTTTTTTATATATAAATATTAATATTAAACAGTTCAAAATTGCTTGCTTCCTATGTTTTTCACTGGAAATCACGGTTACTGAGGGTTAATTATAGTTAATATACATAATTCAAACTGCTAGGTATAAGATTTTGTATACAGAATGTATAAAGAAAGTAGGATGTGAGAAAAGTAAAATGTGCTTTTGGCAAAGGCTGTAGAAGGCATGAAGATGTAATACGCTTTTTGTTAAAAGAAAAATTTGTCTTGGGGCTGGCCCGTGGCTCACTCGGGAGAGTGCGGTGCTGATAACACCAAGGCCCCGGGTTCGGATCCCATATACAGATGGCCGGTTCGCTCACTGGGTGAGCGTGGTGCTGACCACACCAAGTCAAGGGTTAAGATCCCCTTACCGGTCATCTTTTAAGAAAAAAAAAAAAAGAAAAGAAAAATTTGTCTGGTTTAAAGGTATTTAATGGGCTTGTCAGAGCTTGTAAAATGTTTATAATAATCTGTGTGGCCAAAACCAACTGAAATTTAGATAGATAGATAGATTTAGATAGATTTGTTTATAAGTTTTTATTAAAATTAGCTGTAATGTTAACAGTACACTGGTACAAAAAGTAAAATTTGGTTTCCTTCTTTTAAATAAGATATTCATGTAAAATTAATAACAGATAATGAAAGATTTGTGTTCACTTTTTTTTTTTTTAAAAGATGACCGGTAAGGGGATCTTAACCCCTGACATGGTGTTGTCAGTACCACGCTCAGCCAGTGAGCCAACCGGCCATCCCTATATGGGATCCGAACCCACAGCCTTGGTGTTATCAGCACCACACTCTCCCGAGTGAGCCACGGGCCGGCCCTTGTGTTCACCTTTTGAGTAAACTACACAAAAGTAAACGATGAATAGGAGATATTTTCCATAAAATCCATGGAAACCCAGGATTGCTGCCTCATGACTTTAACCTTTGCTAGAGACCTTTGGAACTACTTAGTACACCAAGTTTTTGGCTGGGAAACCATACGTATCTATTTGGTAGAACTGTCTGGGGCTCAGACTGGGCCTTATGTAATCTGCTCTGACCACTTGTAGCCCTTACTTTGAATATTCTCCTGAAATCTTTGGTAAAAGGCCCAATGGCAGTTAGCCCATTTTTTCTTCTATGCGGATGCCCAGTTGAACGGCCTACATACTAGTCCCACACCTAACCTTATTGTTGGGCATCAGTTTTATTGCGAGCAAAAAAGAGTCTACAGGGAGGGATACTCCTATGGGACACCCAGGGATGAGAGGACAGAGTATCGAGCTCCTTTGACTTGGAGACATTCAAGGACAAAAATGGCTACATCAGAGAGGGACACCTTCCAATGGGCCTCAGTCGTAGATGGCGAGGGACACCTGCCCATCTACTTGAGTAGAGAGAATAACAGGAGAAGGATGCTTGCTCCTTGGTGATTGACTCTTCTTTCTTTTTTTGGCTCTTTTTCTCATGCCTGTAGGAGACAAGATGGGAAATACTCCAGCAGCCTCAAACAGTCACCCTTGGGGTGCATATTAAAGAACTGGAAGGGCCAGCCCGTGGCTCACTCAGGAGAGTGCGGTGCTGATTACACCAAGGCCATGGGTTTGGATCCTATATAGGGATGGCCGGTTAGCTCACTGGCTGAGCGTGGTGCTGACAACACCGAGTCAAGGGTTAAGATCCCCTTACTGGTCATCTTTTTTAAAAAAGAACTGGAGCCACTTTATTTTTTTTTTATTTTATTTTTTTTAAAGATGACCGGTAAGGGGATCTTAACCCTTGACTTGGTGTTGTGAGCACCACGCTCAGCCAGTGAGCGAACCGGCCATCCGTATATGGGATCCGAACCCGGGGCCTTGGTGTTCTCAGCACCACACTCTCCCGAGTGAGCCACGGGCCGGCCCTGGAGCCACTTTAAATTACATGGTTTGAAAAGAAAAAAAGCTCATATTTTTCTACAATGTGGCTTGGCCCCAGTGTAACTTAGGTGATGGAGAACAATGGCCCCAAAATGGTTCTCTAAATTACAACGCCATCCTAAAATTGGATCTGTTATGTCATAGGGTCCATAAATGGAGTGAGGTCTCATATGTCCAGGCCTTTATGGCCTTATATCAGGATCCAAAACTAAAAGGAGGCTGCTCACTCTCTCTACAGTCAGCCTGCACTTTAACCTGAGTTGTCCTTATTGGAGATTCTGGTGTTGGGAAAATTAATCTCCTATCTCGATTTACTAGAAATGAGTTTAATCTGGAAAGCAAAAGCACCATTGGAGTAGAATTTGCAACCAGAAGCATCCAGGTTGATGGGAAAACAATAAAGGCACAGATATGGGACACAGCAGGGCAAGAGCGATACCGAGTTATCACGTCAGCATATTATCGTGGAGCTGTTGGTGCCTTGTTGGTTTATGACATTGCTAAACATCTCACATAGGAAAATGTAGAGCGATGGCTGAAAGAACTAAGAGATCATGCTGATAGTAACATTGTTATCATGCTTGTGGGCAATAAGAGTGATTTACGTCATCTCAGGGCAGTTCCTACAGATGAAGCAAGAGCTTTTGCAGAAAAGAATTGTTTGTCATTCATTGAGACGCCTGATCTAGATTCTACAAATGTAGAAGCTGCTTTTCAGACAATTCTAACAGAGATATACCGCGTTGTTTCTCAGAAGCAAATGTCAGACAGACACGAAAATGACATGTCTCCAAGCAACAATGTGGTTCCTATTCATGTTCCACCAACCACTGAAAACAAGCCAAAGGTGCAGTGCTGTCAAAACATCTAAGACTTCTCCCCCAGAAGGCTGTGTATAGTCCATTTCCCAGGTCTGAGATTTAAATATATTTGTAATTCTTGGGGTCACTTTTGTGTTTTATTACTTCCTTATACTTATGAATTTTTCCATGTCTTAAGTCTTTTGATTTTAGCTTTATAAAATTATCTATTTGTCCCGAATGACTGCAGCTTTTTTTCATGCTATGGCTTCACTAGCCTCAGTTTAATAAACTGAATGTTTGGATTCCTCAATAATTGTTTACGTTTCATCACGGAAGCCTGTTCACTGTAAGATATAATGGAACTTGATCACTTGAAGCTCAGACTTACTGGTCTTGATCAAATCAGACTAAGAAGACCTTAGAAATGAGCTATCATTTTGCCACAGAGAAGCTTATAAGTAATACACTCTTCTCTCTGTGCAGTGTATGTTTCCACAAATCTAAGAATTGCCCTATAAACACAGCAGGATTTTGAGAGCTTGAAAATTTTCCATTATTCTGGAAATCAATTTCTAAAATGCCTTAATAGGTTTATGTAGTTTAGTAAATTTTGTTTTTTTTTTTTTTAAAGATGACCGGTAAGGGGACCTTAACCCTTGACTTGGTGTGGTCAGCACCACGCTCAGCCAGTGAGCCCACTGGCCATCCCTATATAGGATCCGAACCCGTGGCCTTGGTGTTATCAGCACCGCACTCTACCAAGTGAGCCACGGGCCGGTCCCAGTAAATTTTGTTTTTTAATTTTTGTAAGCATTGAAGTTGATTAGAGAGGAGGGCACTTTTTTTGGACAAGAATTATCTTAATAAACACAAAAAGATTGTTATGGTTTTGGTAGTGGTATGGTTATGGAGTCATAAGTTATAACAGTGCTGCCTGGCAGGCTGAGGAGAGACTGGTGGAATTAAATCTGAGGTGCCTCTGTTGCAATGGTCAGGCAGCCCAAGTCATTTAACTGATCTAATTTCCCAGCAGTAGATTATGTGGCATTTTATTGCTCAGGCAATAACTGGTTTAATGGTGGTAGTATCAAGTTTTGAAGTGTTAATTTTGTCTTAAAATCTTTCAGCAAGTGAAATGCAGCCAGTTTTATCACCATATCCACCAGCAGGCATGGATAATTATTTTAACAATGCTGATATTTGAGTTTTGCAGTATATTAAGGAATATAGTCTAGTTAACTAATCTTTGGTTTCAGTATATCTAAAGAATACAGTGAGAGGCTAATTTCTGCTCAAGTGGTACCAATTAAAGGCATGTATTCTTTTAGTAGTAAAATGAAATAGTATCTTGAGTTTAAATAGAATGCATTTAGGACTCGTAAAGACCTGAAATAGTTTTCTTCTACTACATTACTGAAATCAATGGAGCAGCGTTTCTCATTCAGAAATGTGCACACTAATATTTAGTTTTACTTCCATGTGGATAATATTAAGCACTTACTTTGCAGTTTTCTGAAAGTTGTATCAACTGCAGTGATACTATTCAGGATGGTGAGATATCGCCTTGAAAACGTATATGTGTGGGCTTCCATAGATTACTATGTTTCATAGTTAATCTTCTGTCTTTTGCGGTGCTCATGATGTGTGGGGTGCACGGAAGGCATTGCTGTAGTCAGTCATTTTGGTTTTCTTCTGTAGTCATTTTATTATTTTACTGTATTGGTTATGAAGATACTATTATCTATTTGTAAATTGCTACTTTGTATTTTATGCATGCTCTGTAACTTAATTTTTTTTTCCAGTTATTGATTTGGAATATATTTACGTTCTAATAAAGTTATAGGGGGACTATTCAAAAAAAAAAAAAAAACCCTCCAAAAAACTAAAAGGAAATTGTCAGATTTCCTATGCGGGAATCCCAGGGAAGCCTCCCGCTCCCCCTAAGACTGACGTCCTTGGTGACTCCCTCCTAAATAGTGGCCGTCATTATAGGCTTGAGACAGGGTCACTGGCAGGGCTTGTTTGAAAACTCCAGGGCTCATTTAGAAACATTGTTTGTGTAACATTCTGAGCTAAAGATGAAAGGTGGAATATTTCTTGCAGTGACTGAAACAGGATCAACTCACTGCTTACAAGGAAACTCGGTAGTTAAGATATAGCCTACTGGTTTATTTTATTTTTTTTTTATTTTTATTTTTTTTAAAAGATGACCGGTAAGGTGATCTTAACCCTTGACTTGGTGTTGTCAGCACCACACTCACCCAGTGAGCTAACCGGCCATCCCTATATGGGATCCGAACCTGTGGCCTTGGTGTTATCAGCACCGCACTCACCCGAGTGAGCCACGGCCCGGCCCTAGCCTACTGGTTTAAAAAGAGTAATTACAACAGCCAAATTAATGGAGACATGAGGGATGACCTCTCCTTTCTATGTTCCTTCACTGTACATTTCACCGCATAGTACATATTGAATCTAAGGTGTTTTGCAGCCTTCCTCACTTTTTCTATCCTATCCCTTTTTGTGTATCTTTTCTATCGTATGACAGTCTTTCTACACTGTTTGTTTTAGTCTGTTTAGTGCTGCTATAACGGAATTACCTGAGACTGGGTAATTTATAAAGAAGAGAGGTTTATTAGGCTTACGATTCTGGGACAGCTGCATCTGACCTGGGCCTCAGGCTGCTTCTACTCAGGCCGAAATTGGCAGGCAGCCAGCAGGTACAAGCAGATCACATGGCTAGAGGAAGCAAGAGAGAGGAAGAAGGTGCCAGGGTCTTTTTAAGCAACAAGCTCTCGCGGGAACTAATAGAACGAGAAATCACTCATTACTTCCCCTCCCCCAAGGAGAGCATTAATCCATTCATGAGGGATCCGCCCCCATGACTCAATCAGTTTACAACACTGCCACATTGGAGATCAAATTTCCACATGAGTTTTGGAGGGGACAGCACTTCCAAACTCCATCACTGTTTGTTTGTTAAAAAGTACTACTTGGGGGCCGGCCCATGGCTCACTTGGGAGAGCGTGGTGCTGACAACACCAAGTCAAGGGTAAAGATTCACTTACTGGTGGTCATCTTTAAAAAAAAAAATACTACTTGGGTATGAAAAATGACTCAAGGAAAAAAAAAGCCAACATTTTGTATGTCTAAAAAAACTCTGCATGCTTGGGGTTGAGTAACTAAGTTTGTGCTTTTCGGTCATTAAAAAAATCTGATGGTCAAACAGGAAAAAACAAAAACTTTTCCCCTTCTCTGTGAGTTTCTTCAGGCAAGTTTGAGAAGCAGAGACTGTTACAATTGGCTACAGTCTCCCGACAAAATAGTTCTATGTGTACACAAAGTTCTGCAGGTGTTAAAGCAGAAGCCCATTAAGGAGGAATCAGTCTGCTAAAAACTAAAGAAACCAAAGAAAAAAAGGGAAAGAGGTTTAAAATGTTTAAAATGAAAAAAAAAAAAAAAGGTAAAAGGTTTAAAATGACCACTATGAATAATGTTTTTAGAATTATCAGCCTACATCTTTGTCTGGGTTTACTAATCAAACAGGATTTTGTCTTTACGAGAGGCCTTTAAGGTTAAAGTTGTAAACCTAGCCTAAAACAGAAAGATCATTCTGTATGCAATTCTTAGACAAATGAGGCCAATTTAGTATTGAGAGAAAAGAAATAAGTATGTAGGAGAAGAGGAGATATGAAGAAAGCTATGGATATGAAGACGTAATTGCGGTTAGAAAGGTTAAATAGAAAAGAATACTTTTGTGTGAGAAAACATCTGGTGCTATTAATTTTTGTTCTAGAGTAAAATAACTGGCTATTTAGGAGGTAGAAGTATAGGAGAAAAACATAAAGTCTGAGTAAGTTGTAATAATGATTTATGAAGGGTAAATTTATAACAGAAATTAGAAAAATAGGCTAAAATTAAACACAATTTATGTGTAAGTTTTTCTAAAAGTTGGGCATTAACATAAAAAAAATACTGTCATGCAAGGCTACTGTGATTACTCTCCAGTGTTAGACAAACCAACTATTCTTAATAGAAAATCGTGAAAAGTTTTTTGTTTTTGTTTGTTTTTGTTTTTATCTTTTAGGTAACCAACGTAGGAAACATATTCCATGTTTTATCAAGACAATTTCTTGTGCTCTGTGCCTTTGAAATCTTTTGTCACTTTGGTTTTATTTTATAGTGATTTGTGATCTTATTTAACTAAGTGTTTTAAGCCTTTGTTGTTTGACAAACTTCCCTAAACCAAATTCTGAAAATTCAGTCCTTTTGACTTGAACTAACTTTGAAAGGTTCCAAGGGCTCTGGAACTTCTCAAAGGATATGCATAAAAGAGAAGTATGAAAACCAATTGGCTAACCTGATAGGTTAAATTATATGGGAAGCATTGTCAAAACAGGAAATAATGTTTGACCTTCTTCATGTTATACTGACATGTTTATTAGTATATGTTCCAAAATTATATAAGTTTCCTAGAAAACTGGTGTGTCTAGGTGTAAAGACTATCAGTCATAATTTTGGTAATTTAAATCTATTGTATGATACACAAATAACCAAATTTTCTTGTCATGGTCATTTTAAGTCTTGTTGTCCATAGTCAGTAAAAATGAAAAGAACTCCTAAACACAGGTTTCAAATAACTTTAAGATCAATAGGCAAAGAATTCTAATAAGAAATTGATAGGTTTGTGAAAGTACTAATTCAGATCAAGCAAAGCAAAAAGTAATTACACGAAGTTGAGTAATTGAGAAACATAATGTTTTGTAAATTTCATTTTTGAGCTTTTTACTTAAAAGTTTTGTTTTCCAGATTTAAAGAAACTTCTCTCTTAAGCTATCTATAACTTACAGCAATTTGGTAAAATATAATTTTTTTTTTTTTTTATAGATGACCTTGACTTGGTGTTGTCAGCACCATGCTCTCCCAATTGAGCTAACTGGCTATCCCTACATAGGGATCCGAACCCGTGGCCTTGGTGTTATCAGCAGGTAAAATATAACTTACGAACAAAGATGGAAGCATTTGCTTTCTCCTTATTTGATTCCTCCAAAATGTAAAAGCTTTTCATGAGTGTCTTTATAATTTTTATGGCAGTGTAGTTATTTGCATAGGATCAATGGGAACATGCTCTCTCTTTATCCACACGTGTGGATAAAATATAATTTTTTTTTTTTTTAAAGATGACCGATACGGGGATCTTAACCCTCGACTTGGTGTTGTCAGCACCACACTCTCCCAAGTGAGCTAACCGGCCATCCCCACACAGGGATCCGAACCCACGGCCCTGGAGTGGGAAGAAAGTAGAGGCAGGGAAGTGGGGATGGGGCCCAGGCCCCAGTGGGGTGTTGGTTATACAATTGTTAACATTGTTTATAAAATAGCATGTCTCTTCTAAGTTCCTGAACCCACATCATATTGCCCTAACTTGGCCTAACTGCTGTTTCATCTTCTCCCCCTGAAGTGGGACATAAGTTCCTGGGCATAAGCTTTCCCAGCTCTGAGGGATCCACTGTACCTGGGAAGGAGCCCTCCCAGCATCAAGGGACCAATACGAAGAAAAGTAAGATCTTGTCAATCAGAAAATTGATCATCAACACTTTCATGAGGAATGTATTGATCAAAAAGGGGGAAATGATGTCTTCTCTACGCAAGCAGTTCTCCAAAAGTATTCACAGCCTTGTGGGGTGGGGGTGGGGGGCAGCTCATGACTTGGATGAGACATTCTGTTCCTAAGCAAAAGGATTGATGTAAGTTCTTGAGACTGTCAACGTACCAATTAATGTATAGTTATTAACTGTAAGTGTTGACAGTAGGAAATTGTTGGAGTGAGCAGGACTGAAGTGGTGTTGGGACTTAAACCACATGGGCTGTAGGAAAAATTTTAAAAGGTTACAGTTTTTTTTTTTCTTGGCATTCATTTCTCTGAGTTCCCTCTTTCCCGTGACAAGATGACATTATTCACATGAATGTAAAGTTGTTTTCCAGCCAATCTGAGGCTGCAGACTTGCACACCCTGAGAAGCCAAAAAAGACATCAATAAAGCTATGCTGATAATACCCCTCCCGCAGGATCTTGAGGTGACAACAAGGATGGGAGCAAGGACCAAAAGGAGTCTTGGCAAGACTTTGCACCAGAGCTGAGCGGTTCAGGCTCAGTCTCTGAGAAGGGCATTAGCTCTCCTGCTCTGAGTTCTCACAGAGTGACTGCCACCCAAAAAAACCATCAAGGATATGAACCCTTACGCCTCTACAATCTGAGCCATCCCTTGGGCTACTTGACAGTCTAGGTACCTCCCAGGGACAGGTACCCGGGACAACTGCCCTGACCCAGCAGGAAGCAGCTATAGGAGACTGACAGGAACTACGGCCATCAGCACGCCAAAAAGAATTATGGGAGCAAACTCTTTTGGGGGGGAATTGAGGCAGGAATAGAATAGGGATACACCCAAGGGAGGCTGCTCAGAAATATTCAGATTGGATGGGCACTGCCTGCCTCTTTAGCTGGCAATTAATGGACTCATAATGCATTGGCGACAGTTTCCACCCAACCAATCAGCATGCTTCACCAACGCACCTGCGCACAAGGAGGAACAAAATGGGCAGAGGATCACTATTAGGGGCTTTTTGGGACATGGGAAGGAGACAGAGAAGATGGGGGGTGGGCATTGTCTCTGGCAGAGGTGCCTGCTCACTTCCTTGGTGCTTATCTTGGTTTGGTAATAAAGCCCTATTATGTTTCATTTCTCTGTCCCTCTCTTCCCTCTCTTTCACTGGTTCTGTGAAAAGATTTTTCTTTTCATAGATAGACCAAGAACCTGGATCTCTGTCTGGTAACACCATCAGCTTCAAACTCATCTCCCAGGTAAAATCACCCCCATACAAAACCTGCACTGACCCACTGTGCCCTCCAGCTACTGCTCCATTCTTCTGCTCTTGTTTATAGCAAAGCAGAACTGGAGGGTTTATTCAGCTAGTTAGAGTGCAGCCTTGTAACACCAACGTCAAGGGTTCTGATCCCCATATTGGCTAGCTTCCCAAACAAACAAACAAACAAATATTACAGCAAAGCAAAAATCAACCCCACTTGCTGTCTTCACTTTCTTTCCTTCCAGTCTCTCCCAGAAGTTGTCCTTGACCTCCACTCAGTCAGCAAGTCCTATTGTTGAGCAAGTGTCTCCCATCCAATGCACTCTGGTCCAAGCCATTGTCTCAGCCCTCTGCCTTGGCACATACTATCTCTACCCTTAATTCTCATAACCTAATTAATACCTGGGGAGTGGGTGCTAAAAGATCCCCAGCTCTTCCCAGCTCTACATTGTGTTATAAATCTCCTTTATATTAACTGGACAAAAAAGGGCTTTTTCTTAATCCCCAGGCTGCTGTCCCTGACTATTGAAATGCAGGTCCCCAAATACCTTGCCAATTACTGCATGATCATTCAGAGGTCCTGGCATTGATGACAACCAAGGCAATAGTAAAATTGTGGAATGAAAAAAAGAAGAGTCTTGGAAGCATATCCACACGTGTGGATAAAATATAATTTTTTTTTTTTTAAAGATGACCGATATGGGGATCTTAACCCTTGACTTGGTGTTGTCAGCACCACACTCTCCCAAGTGAGCTAACCGGCCATCCCCACACAGGGATCCGAACCCACGGCCCTGGAGTGGGAAGAAAGTAGAGGCAGGGAAGTGGGGATGGGGCCCAGGCCCCAGTGGGGTGTTGGGAAGGTGGGCTTCTACTGGGGTTTGCCCATCCACAGTTTTGAGTGGGAACTTATTGAATGTGTCTAACAAGAAAGAACCCATGGCAGGCTTGATAACTAAACATCTTGCAGTAGGTGTTTAATAAACATTTCCTGAATGGACAGATGGTAGAATGAACGGAGGGCTATATGTATGAAGGAATCAACCATGGCTATTCAGTGCGGGGGTGTGGACACATCAGGCAGATCTCCCTGCACTCACGCCCACCCCTCACCCCCGACACAGGGGGCTACAGTTCCACATGCTTCTTCTCAGCCTCCATTAGCTCCTGGATCTTCTGGGGTATGGTCTTTGTCCAGAACTGGAACCTGCGGGCCCTCAGGGCCTGGCCCGCTGCAGGCTGTATATTCAGCTGCAGGTATCGCTCCTCCTGGTCAAACACGGGCCAGTGGGGCAGACCCTCGCCGTTGGGGTTCCTGTAGACATGCCCGCACAACAGGGCAAGAAGAGGGTCACTGTGAGTGCTGCCAAGCCCAGCCCTGCCAGCCCTGACCAGGTCAGGCCAGGAAGACAAGCAGGCCAGGCGGGCTTGGGGAGCGAGGGGGAAGGATTCCAGATATAGCTGGGAAACTGCCTCCCAGTGGTGTCAGCTCCATGGGAGTCGAGGGGGGCAGGCAACCTGGTCTGTTTTGTCTCTCACTCTCAGAGTGGGCCTGTGACTGTACCACAGCACTCTGCCCATCCTACAGGTCACAAGGAGATGGAACTGCCACAAGGCCCCTCTGTATCCTAGTGGGTCCTGGAGCTGGGGAGGGACTATCATGTGACTCAGGACACATGTATGTTAATCAGGGGCCCCAGGCAAGGGGGGCACTAGGTGGGTACAAGCCCGTGGGGAGGTTAGGCAGGGGTGCAGCATCTCACCCATTTCGAGCAAAGTTGGCCCAGTACTTCATCACCCTCCTGCTCAGCAGCACCTCCTCCTCAGTGAGTTTGACTGCAGAGAGGAGGACGACAAGTGTCCAGTCAGGGCCACCTCAGGCCAGCTACCCATTCGTGCACCACACTCACCATCCCAGGTGTCACTTCTCCCTGGACCCCTCAGTCCTGGACCTCCGTCCCTCCTGCACCACCCTCGGGAGCCAGGCCCTCTCCTTGTCCCAGCTCCTCACTCTCCCAGACTCTAGCTGGCTCCATGCAGGGCCCATTGCTCCTTCTGACTTGGGGAAGCCATTTCAGAAACAAATATGCCTTGGAAACATGTCCCACTGCACCCAGGTCAGACACCATCCCTGGGGTGGGAGACATGGAGGCAGCACACGCCAGTCTGACGAGCCTTGCATTCTAATCCCAGCTCATCCTTTTGAGCTCTGAGATCAGGAACACTTGATCCTAATCTCACTCTGAGCCTGTTTCCTCATCTGTACAGTGACCCCTGAGGGACCCAGCCAGGGTCTGTCCCACCTCCTGGGGAAGGAGGAAGACTCACTGTGGCTGCCCCAGAAGGAACTTCTGAAGACAAAGAGAACCTCATCGCCATGGTCGGCCTTCACGTGGGGTGGCTTGATGTCCTTGAAGAGGGAGGGCCGATGCTGGAACTCATAGAAGTAGACGGGGGCATGGGAACCTAGGGGAGTGACAGGTCATGACAGGGGGCCCCCCTCACTTGGAGCTGTCCTGCATTACCCATGGTGACACAATACCTAGGTCTAAAGCTGACTGGAATCTGGACAATGGGGTAGGGGTGTCCTAGGCTGCAGCAGGGGCAGTGTGAAAACCTGGGATAAATCATGGCCATGGACTTCTGAGCTGGGTGTTCTTGGGCAAGTCACTGAAGATCACAAACCACAGTTTCCTCATCTGTAAAATGAGGGAAATGTCTGTCTCTAGATTAGCCATGAGGATTTACTGAGGTGAGGGACATCAAGTGCCTGGCAACCAGGGGCCCTGTAAAGATTTGGGCTGGGACCTGGACAACCAAAAACCTCTCCTAGGACCCAGGGCTCAGAGCTGCCCCTTGCCAGTCAGGCCTTAGGTAAGATGTACTCACGTTGAAAATGTGCTACTTGGAGTGCAGGGATCACAAACATGGCATCCCCCATCATCTCCCGGAACTGAGCTTGGAGAGTCTGAGGATCCTCATTGTCCCCCATGTACTCCTCCATCAACAGGTCACCAGTCTCAGGAGGCAACATCTACCCCAGGTGGATCAGGAAGAGTGAGGTCAGGCAGGCTGCCAGGGGCAGGGAGGTAGCAGCCTCAGGGGTGGGGAGATAGGTCCTGCGATGGGACAGGGATGGGGGAAATGGCCAAGCTCAGGGGTGACCCCACCCACAAACACACAACTACCCCCACATTTGCTCACGGGAGTCACTGCACGGGCAGACTATCTGGGGAATGGGTTTACCCTACTCAGGAGAGAGGCAGCTCCTCTCCAATGGCAGAACCCTGGGAGCCTCACCATCTCTGCTGAAGTTTTCTGCACAAGAGCCTGCATGGATTCTCTGTCCACTTCCTTCTGGGTGTCAAAGAGGCCCACGATCTGGGTGGTGGGGTGAGAGCCTCATGTTGGGGGTGGAATGGGCCTGGAGCTATGAAGCCCTGAGGCCCACATGTAGAGGATTCTTAAAGCAAATGTGCTTCCAGAGCCTGGTTTTCCAAAGTCTTGCAATTTCAAATATTGACCTTGTGGAGCACTGGATATTTTCCTCAGGCTATAAAGTATCTGGTGTAAGAGAAAGATTTCTGGCACAGCAGAGTGGCTGGCTCAAGGACAGACTAGTTACTGATTGTTCTGTAAAGATACTGAGAAATTGCTGTAAGAAGGGAATGTTTGTTAGATCAAGCTTTTGTTGGTGGATCACTTAATTGTCGAATGGAATGTCATCTGACTTGTTTCACTGAAAGTTACCAGCCTATATTGTTAAACTATAACCCCACCTATGTTCTCTTCCTGTAACTTCCGGGTCTGAAAAATAAATGAAGGAACAGAACCCCAATTTGGGGTTAATTTCCCAAGGAAGAGATGCCTCTCGCTTGAGGATTCCCAGGGAAGGTAACCACTTTGGGGCTTCTCACTGCTCAGAAGAGATGGGCTTTGAGTAATCCTTTGCGGTTCCGTCATCCTGGGGAAGTGGGGTGACAAATCTGTGGGGGGCAAAGCAACAATCCCACATGGAATGGGTTCCCCAGGCACGAAGGGCTTGGGGCTGGCCTCACCTTGGGGATGTTCCAGCCCCATTCGTCATTGTTGATACCAATGATGCTGGGGACGGGTCGAAAGTTGTCCGAGGACAGCAGCTCCAGCGGGTGCCTGGGCAGGAAGGCCCCATCCACCACACCAGGGATTACCATGAAGGGCTGAGTGGGCATGCAAAGTCAGGGAGAAAAGTCAGGTCCCTGACATTTTCTGACAGTCTCTTAGTTCCTTCCACACCTTCCTGGCACACCCCAATGGCTCCCACCCTCCCAAAGAGCTCTTATGCACACGTGGCTTGACACATGATGGCTTCCATTTCCCATCCAGGTCTGTGAGGACACCAGGTCATGGAGATAAAATAACATGCCCAGGGCCTGTGAAGGGTGCCCAGGCCTGCCTGCCCCCCACCGTATTGCCTCTCACTTCCTCCACACCCATGTCCACTGTCCTGACCTTGCTAATGGCCAGAATCTCCTCTTCACTCTTGCGCCGCAGGCAGCCCACCAGGGCCTCGGAGTCCACCTGGTCACAGGCAGACAGGTTGGCCACCATCTATAAACGGATCAGGAAGGGGCTGGCTCATCCTTCCAGGTAGTGGAGAGGGCTTTGCCCAGGGTCCTGGCAGGGAGCAGGTGCACCCCAAATCTCACAGGGTATTGTGTGTTGATTGCTGCAGTTTTCAAACTGTTCCAACATCCCTGGTGCCCAGAGGTCCCAGCCAGAGGGGCCATGCCACCTGATTAGATGGTTCTGCCCATGGTGGGGGTTCTCAGGCCAGCAGTTTTTTAGACCATAGAACACACTCAGCCTCTGAAATAGCCACAGTGTGTGGATTCTGACTCTTGAGCCCCTCAGCAATGCCAGTGCAGGGGGCAGTTTCTGAGACACCCTGATGGTCCTTGTTATCCTCATTTAACAGTCAAGCAGCAGAGGCTCCGAGAGGTGGGAGATGAGGCAGCAGGTCTGGGCCTCGGTGGATGAGGGCACTCACCATGGACACTGCAGCAGATGAGCCGGTGATGAGGCCGGGCAGCACAGCCACACCACTCTCCATGATTGCACTGTGGAAGAGCCCTCGGGACATGGGGGATATGACATGTGAGGACACGCTTGCGCCACCTGCAGACTCGCCAAAAATGGTGACACGGTCAGGGTTGCCTCCAAAATGGGCGATATTCTGCTGGACCCAGCGTAATGCAGCCACTTGATCCAGGTAGCCCCAGTTCCCGGTTGCATGCTTGTCTCCAGTGCTGAGAAGTGACAGGGACAGGGATCATAGGGCTGTCCTGGCTCTGTGCAGCCCCCTAGCACAGCCCTGGCCTGGTCTCACCTGAAGAAGCCCAGGATACCCAGGCGGTACTGGATAGTGACCACCACCACGTCCTCAAAGGCTGCCAGCGCAGAACCATCATACATCGAAGCTGATCCCACAACAAGCGCCCCACCATGGATCCACACCATCACCTGGAGGAATCAAGGCAGAGACCACATGACGCCCCCCCAGACCAAACCCCACCAGGGCTGCTACCTAGACTACCCATGTCTTTGGCTCTGTCCACCTGCCCACATAGAGAGAACTCCAGTGAGATTTCAAGACCTGGGCCATGGAGCAGGGACCCCAGTTCTACCAGGAAACCCAGGCCTCTCATACTTTAGGGTCTACCCATGTGTCCAAGCCTGGCTTCATTACTCCCAGAACCATCTCTGTGGTGGAGAGAAAAGGGGTGTCTCCCTGAATGTCCCACCCGAACATTAATGAAAAGTGTCCTCCATCTCATCTGCCCAACAGATAATCCATAGCTGGGGTCTCTGATGACCTCAACATGCAGTCCTCAGGCACCTGAGTTGGTCCCCTGGGCACTAGTTGGGTGGGTGCGTCCTGGGTCCACCCCAAGGACACAGCCTCTGACCTCTGGAGCAGCCAGGACCACGTGACCCCCTGTCCAGAGGTCAGCTGCCCACACTGGGTGAGCAGCATTTCTTGGACTGACAGTGACAGGCCTTTCAACAGGATTCATGCTGAAGTGGGGCCCTAGCTGAGCCTGTCCTTTCTAAACTTCTTGCACAAGAAGTGTCCTCCCTCCCCCCAGCACCTTGGTTTGACACTCACAGGCAGGTTAGAGCCCTCATGGGCATGGGCAGGTGTGTAGATACTGAGGTACAGGCAGTCCTCAGACATGGAGGTGGAAGGCACAGTTATGTTAAACAGGCTCTCAGCCTCTGCATTCATCATAGTGGCATTCTGAAGACACCTGGTGGCCGTGGCAGACAGTTGGTCTAAGGTCCAAACTAACCAGACCCTGGGTCCAGATTTGCACCCAGCCACCCTCATTCCCCTTCCCCCTGATATGCTGATAACACATGATCCTTGTCTAAAGTCTATTCCCACCAAGTTACAGGTCACGAGCTCTGGGGAAGCTGTGTTAGAGTCTGGACTTCCCGGGAGGCTTCAAGGTTGTTGAAGACCTTGGACACCACTCCTCCTGAAGCTGGGAAATCTTGACTCTTAGAGGCCTCTATGGCAACCACTGGCAGCATGTGTTGACATTCACCACTGTATCCTGTCCCCATTCAGGCCTGGGACAGGGGAGTAGCCCTCATACATGTGCTGCATAAATGATTGAGTGAATGTTAATTTCTCATGAGAAGGGCAAGGGCCGGCCGTGGCTCACTCGGTAGAGTGAGGTGCTGATAACACCAAGGCCACGAGTTCGGATCCTATATAGGGATGGCTGGTTTGCTCACTGGCTGAGCGTGGTGCTGACAACACCAAGCCAAGGGTTGAGATCCCCTTACCGGTCATCTTTGAAAAAAAAAAAAAGGGCAGTGACATGTCCCTCATCCGAAGTCTAGACTATTAGGGAACGTCATCATTCCCACATAGCCATAGTCGTTAAGAACACACACATGTCCATTGTCCAGTGGCGCCAGGCCCTGTCAGTGGGCACAGTGACTGTGGAGAGTGGGGGTCTTCAGGGAGCCACCCCTGCTGCCCTTGTCAGGGATCTTCAGTATCTGCTGCTGGAGTCAGGGGTTCCTACAAGGTTCACAGAGCCACCGCAGTCTCTCCCAGACACCTCCCAGTGGTGGCAGAGAACACTCGGCATAACCAGAATCTGGGAAGCTTTCTGTTTCTATCCTCCCTTCAGTACCTGAAGCTAATGCCCTCCAAGTACCAAGCCCTGAGCCAGGAGCCTGGGAATGTTACTCGACTCTCCCAAGTCTCAGCATGCTCATCGGGAAAATGCATGTGGGAATCCAGCAAACTCAGAGGGAAAATTGGCTGTGGGGTTTAGATGAAACACTCAGGACACCCCTACCACCACCTCAGGGCCCAATGTTCACTGGGAGAACTCACATGGCCGGGTGGGAGGTCCCATCCCTCACGCCACTCCAAGATTCTGAGGGCTCTGGGGGTGCAAACCGCAGTGGCCCTACAGGTGGCTTGGCAAAGGGAATTCCTAGAAAGGTGTGGACCCCCACATCGGTGCCCTTCACGTGGATGAGGCTTCCTCGCACCTGCCCCGTGTGCGTGGTCCGGATGGGGCTGGCAGAGTCCTGTCCTGTGGACAGAGAGATGGACCTGAGGGTTGGGTCTCCCCATTCAGCTGTCCTCCCTCCCAGCCCGTCGGTATTGCCACCACCTCGCCATCCTCAGCTCGGCTGTAGGGATCCCGATCTACAAACACTGGCTTTACATCTTCGACTTGTCCATCAAAAGCCTCTACTGCCCGTCAGTGAGAAGCTGATACAGAACATCAGCTAAGGCACATCTGGCCCAGACCGAAGAGGAAATCGATCTTCCCCTGACTCGCCACCTAGGACAGCCTCTCCATGACCCTGCAGGGGCTCCCAGGCCAGCGTCATACCCTGTTTCTGCTCTCCTGTCCCTTGAGCCTTTCCCCATGGGGGGCAGAGAGCGTGGTGGACAGGCTTACCTGCCTGCTCCTCTCCCTCCTAAGGAAAAGGGAGTAGCAGATTGATCTGAGGGCAACGCACAGGCTGAGCTGTCAAGGAGTCTGCTCGCTTGCTCCCCTGCCAGGAGACCGGGCTCTCAGTTTGGGGTGTTTGCATAGCTTTAATTCACTCCTCCTCCCAACCCATTGTTCCCACCAGTGCCTGGTTCTGAGCAAACACACAGGGAAGAAAGTGGCCCTGTCTCTATGGCCAGCTTCTCCTTTTGGTGTCCAGTGCTTGTTGCTCCTCTGCCACACTCTCCTGGCTTATGCAGGAGGGACCACCAGCCCCAGGAATTCCGAGACCCATGCAGAACACATGGTGCTGCTGAGATGTCCCGAGCCTCGCTTCCACGTCTGTGACCTCCCTCCTTTCCTCTCCCTTTAGCTTGAATCTGAGCAATGCTCATGCTCGTTCTCACAATGAGGTTTCCCACCCCTTCCCATCCACCCCACCCCCCACCTTCTGCTAGTCTCTGTGAGGTCCTTGTTGCACTTATTAGGGTAGAAGCTCTTCAGGAGTTGCAACTCTCTTCCCCAGGAACACCACCATTTCATTGCTACCCAGGCAGATTCTGAGACAGGCACCATCTCCTTGTTCCTCCTGTCTCTATGGCCTCCTAATAAGTGCCCCTTTCTTTTTTTTTTTTCTTTTTCTGTGTGTGTGTGTTTGGTATGGGGATCTGAACCCTTGACCTTGGTGTTGGCATGTTCTAACCAACTGAGCTCACTGGCCGCCCCCTTTAATACCCTTTTCCACATGTCCTCATTCCTGTCTGAACAGGGATTTCCAGGATTCATGTCCTCAGCTGTGGATAGCAGAGGACTGGGCCAAGTCTCCACCTGCCTCCCAGCCAGGCTTCTCCAGGCCTCTGGTTTAGTGTAGCCCTCCAGAGCACAGGCCTGTGTTTAGCGACTCACTGATCTGGCACGTTTCAGGGGATGGTGCTCCTGCTGAGAAGCCGGTCATTGCCCTCTGCCTGCAGCCACGGAAGAGGGTGTGCATATGCCTGTGTGTGAGGAGGGAGGGAGGGTGGGGAGGGCCTGTCTCTCACTCCACTGCCCTTTGCCCAGCCCCATCAGCTGCCCTCTTTTTCTTGGCATTGAATGGCCTGTCCAAAGATCATCTCTCTAGGGCAGCAGAGAGCTTTTTTCTTTAAAAAAAAAAAAAAAAAAAGAATGGAAAGAAAGAAAGGTTGGAATTTCTTTTAGTTCAATATTTATATGTTTGATGACCAATATTAGCAGCCTGTGGCCAGAGCTTATAAATGACAGATGCAAAATTGCACTCTGCTCCCTATCTGTAAGGATATTGATAGCACAACCTTGTCCCTGCCCCTCATGCTCCAGCCCTATCCCTTCCTGGCCCCTTTCCTGTAGCCATCTCAGGCTTTCCTCCTCCTAAAGCCCTATGTGGGGAGGAGATGGAGCCAGGCACCAGGGGTCTGAAGTGCGATCCACCCAGAGTACAGACCTCAACCACATGCTTGCAACTTCCAAAGTAATAGAAGCAGAGGGGTCCCCTCTCAGACACCTCACCCAGATTTGTCCTGGCATTAACAGGCCTTCTTAGAGAATACTGGGTCCTGGTAGGAGATGGCATTCTATCTGTTTCTGCCAATCTGCTGATTCTTTCGTCTGCACCTTAAAAATTGCAGTCTGTTCCCAAGACCTTCTGCCCCTTCATTCGTCTCCAGGCCCAGCACCCTAGGGCTGAAACTTTGAGGAAAAGCCAGTGACTTATTTCCAGAGTGCCTCAGTTAGGGCAACTTCTCTGTAAAGGACCCTGAGTACTGAGCAAAAACCTCATTAAGATTATTGTTAATGACCCATAACTGGAAGCTTCCTGCTTCTTTTGTTGTTGTTGTCGCTCCTGTGGAAAAACTGAAAAGATTACTTCTTTATGTATTTTTGTCTTTTTATCAAAGGGAAGGTGCAGAAACCCCTTCAGAGCAGGGATAGTGCAGGGAGAGTGTCTCTGACTTTGGGATATTTTATCTATAGAAATTTCCAAGCTGATAGTTTGTTTTGAGTTTTGGTCTTTACATTTGTTTGTTTTTTGGTTTGGAAAAACAAGCATTTTTACGATGCATGTAAATTGGTCAGCAGAAAAGGGAGCTCAGGAGTGGTGGCAAATGGACCAATGTCCCTGCTGGGTTTCCCTTCTCTTAGGGTCTGGGAGGGGAAGTGGTTTTCATTTGTGAGCGAGTGTCTCTGGAGACAGAGGAACCAGGGGAGTTTCATTGCATTTCCTTCCACCTAGATCATTTCCTGCTCTTAGATCCAGCCTTGCCAAGAGAGTCTCAGACTGCAGGGCCTTCCCTGCCCCCATCTTTCCAAACACCAGGGCAAAAAACCAGAAAGCAAAAGAAAATATTTATACATATCTACATAATATAAAAACACTTGATGCTTTAAAAAAAACTCCTCTGAAAGAAAAAAGAAAAAAAGTAAAAAGAATGAAAACGCACACACACAAATAAGAGAATAAACAAAAACTAAAAGAAAGAATAAAAATAGGAATATTTTAAAAGTGAAACAAGTAAATCTGCTCATAAATAAAATTCCTAAAGTCACTATATTAAAAGGTTTGGTTGTGGTTTTTTTTGTTTTTTGCGAAATATTGTTAATATATATTTCTCTTTGCTGATTTAGCCATTCTCAGATGTTATACTAAAATTGTAAATTAAATGTAAGCACTAAGCATCTGATTAAATGTAATCAGATGCTATCTCAATCCACACTTAGGGTATTTTGGGTCAGGGAAGGAAGGAACTTAGTTGAACTTAGTGTTGTTTTCTAAAACTTCTCCTTTTAGAAAGAGCAAGGACATCTTTCCTCTGACATGCAGAATGGAAGATATTTTTGTGTAATAAAATTTTTTAAAGATGAAAAAAGAAATAGCCTCTACTGAGAAATATTTTGATTAAGGTTTTTTGTTTTTGTTGTTGTTTTGTTTTGAAATAAAAAGGTTTGAAAGAAAAAAAAGAAAGAAACCTCCTGCCTGTAACACTCACTGTCCCCTCCACCCTATCTGCCTTCACTGGGCCTGGCCCCAGCCTCCCCCTCCAGGCTCACTGAGGCTCCTCAGGGCTTGACTCTTTCATTCAGCCAACAGCGTCACAAAAATGATCACATAGGCTTGATGGAGCGAAAGTGTCTTTGCCACTGTGTGCCAGGTCACGTGAGGCAGCGGAAGAACTGATGGAATCAGATAGACAAGGTTTCTGACCTCAGGGATCTCATCTTCCAGGTGGCAAGAAATGACATAAAGAAAGCACCCTGCAAACAAGGAGCAATGGCGGTGAGGGGAGCTACAAGAGAGAAGCGCAGCTACGACTAGAACAGCCTAGAAAGCACAGTCCGCCTGCTGTGGGGATCCAGGAGGGAGCAAGTGATTGCAAGTCACCCAGCGGAAAAAGCCAATATTCTTAATAGATAGAGTTTCTACATACGAACGAGAAATATGCCAGCCACACATAGAAAAAAGTGGTGTAAGAATATGTTCAGAATAGGCAGTACAAATAAATGGTTCTTAAACAAATGAAAAGCTGTTCACCTCACTCATGGCAAGAGAAATATACATTGAAATCTGATTGAAATGCGATGTCAATGACTCATTTTGTCATAAAAAACAACGCGGCCAGTACATATCTTCTGTCGGCAGTACAGAGCATCACTCAGAAGTGGCCTTGCCAAACAACAAAACAAAGTAAAGCCTAAAACCCCAAATCTGAATCTGATCCAGCCTCTAGAATATAAATATAAGTTTACAGGGCACACAGGGGACAGAGGAACAGTTAAAAGGAACCACAGGGATGACATCAGCAAAACCCAAATGGTGGGATCCTCTCCAGAACAATTAACTAGTTTCTTCAACACAACAAATCAGAAGGAAAATAAAAGAGGCAGATTGGGAATCTGCAGGTTGAAAGAGACTCAGGAAACATATAGAGTGGCTGGCCAGTTAGCTCAGCTGGTTAGAGCATGGTGGTATAACACTAAGGTCAAGGGTTTGGATCCCTTTACTGGCCAATGGCCAAAAAAAAAAAAAAAAAAATCGAGGAAATATATAAAAAAGACAGATAATAGCAGGAAAAACTGGAACCTTCATACATTGCTGGTGGGAAGGTTAAATGGTACAGCTTTGTAAAACAGTCTTCAAATGATTAAATAGAAAATTGCCATGTGACCCAGTAATTTCACTATGAGATATAAACCCAAGAGAATCAAAAATATAAGTTCAAGGGCCAGTACGTGGCTCACTTGGGAGAGTGTGGCGCTGATAACACCAAGGCCATGGGTTCGGATCCCTATATAGGGATGGCTGGTTAGCTCACTTGGGAGAGCGTGGTGCCGACAACACCAAGTCAAGGGTTAAGAACCCCTTACCAGTCATCTTTAAAAAAAAAAAAATAGGTTCACATAAAAACTTGTACATGAATATTTATAAAAGAATTATTCATAATAGCCCAAAAGTGGTTATCCAAACGTCCCTCAACTGATGAACGAAATCAATAAAATGTGGTATATCTGCATAATGGAATATTATCAGCAATAAAAAGGAATGAAGTTCTGCTATGTGTTACAACACAGATGAAACTTGAAAACATTTAGTGAAAGAAGCCAGTCACAAAGGACCATTATTGTGTGATTCCACCTAAGTAAAATGTCCAAAATTAGCATATCCATAGAGACACAGGGCATCATTGGTGGTTGCCTAGGGCTGAGGTTGGGGGTTATGGTTGAGGGGAAATGGGAATTGATATGGTGAACTCTGTGAATACACTAAAAATCATTGAAGTGTATGCTTCAAATGGATAAATCATATGGTATGTGAATGATATCTCAAAGCTGTTATTAAAACCAAAGAAACACATTTACCAATGTGCAAAGTATGAACCTTATTCAAATCCTGAGTTTTAAAAAAACCTGCATAAATATCATTTACAAGTAATATAAAGTAAGAATATTTGACTAGATATTTGATTACATTGAGAACTTATGGTATTGTGGAAATATACACACACACAAAAACACACATATATATTCCTTTCTTTTAGTAAGACATGTGGAAAAATGTCTTACTTATAGATGTTATGATGTCTGGGATTTGCTTCAAATAACGGTGCAAGGGAGAGGTGGCAGTCCGGATGAAAGCAGGTTGTCCCAGTCTTGATCACTGCTGAAGGTGGCTAATGGGTACGTTGTGTTGGTTATACTATTCTCTCTATCTCAGAGACTGGGCTGGCACCTTGGTTCTGTGCAGCCCTGGGGCAGCCCGACCTTCTCTGTGTCTCAGGACAAAGGCAGGTGTACAGTCAGGCCCACAGTTCTCCTGCTATTGTTATCTTTACCGGTGTGGAGGGTTAGAAATCTTGACTCTCATTTGATTTTAGAATAGGGTTTTTAGGTAAATGCATGTATGGGGAAAAAGTCCTCTGGTAGAAGGAGAGGGCTTATAGCCAGAGGGCAAAAGCCCATCTAAACAACTCTAATCACTGTTTAGTTATGGGATTGTATACTTTAATGATTTTAGAGCTAACAGGTGGTTGTCAGACTGATCCTGTTAAGAGATTTTAAGAATTGCTGAAAGATGTGAAAAAAATGTTTGCTAAGGGCAAGCTGTCTGTTGGGGGAAACGTTAGAAATAATGGTACTTAGATTTTATAAGAATGTAACTTTTGCTTAAGGAGAGGTTATACTTTAGATAATGAGCCAGTTTAACCAACATAGCTTTTCACTAATTTTACTTTGGAATGTCACATTGTTAATTTTACTGATGCTACTAGTTTCCATTGCTTAAGCTATACTTAGCCATAGATAACTTTTGTAACATTGCCCATGTCCTTGTGTCCTTTTGTAATGATCGAATCAACTGAATTTTTCTGTGAAACATCCTTGTCTTTACAACAAAAAACAGAAGCTAACTTTGAATGGCTGCTGTACCCAGTTTTCTCTGGGATACAGACCCTTCGGGCTTCTCAATGCATTCATGGTGCTTTGAGTAATCCTTTTTTCATCTCCGTTACACAGTAAGACGTGTAACATACCAGCTCCCATCTTACTCTCCCACTGTCTCAGGTTCTGCCTCTGCAGAATTTGGCAGATCTGAGCCGGGTCCCATAACAAAAAGTAAAAAACAAACACAGCCTCAGGAAGCTACTGCCACCCTACATTTATCAGATCGACATGGATCAACATGTTCGATGCCATCTGGGGTCGATGAAGCCGGGGTCAGCAGCCATTCACAGGCTCCAGAGAGGGCAACTTAGCAATGTCTTTCCACGTCAAAAAGCCCACTCCTCTCCCCAGTAACATGCTGCCTACACACAATTCCTTGCCAGGTGGGATGTCTATCCATGTAATTCATTGTAACCACTGAAGCCTGACGTTAGATACAGGGAAGAAAAAAAATCTGCTGAAATGTAACTGATTAGAGACCGGTTATGTCAAGGACACTTCATGCTTTTTTGTTGCTGGTGGTGGCATAGAGATGAGAACCCTTGACCTTGGTGTTACAGCCAGGCTGGGCAGATCTCCCTGCCTAACAGGTCCTGATGAGTTCTGAAAGCTTGGTACAGGGCAGGTAAGGGAGAAAGTTCCTTGAGAGTGAGTCATAGGGGAGGGGTCCTCCTGGATAGATTAGACTGGGAAAGGGTGAAGGAGTCAGGTTCTACTATAGTGGACCCCAAAAAGTACACTTCTAAGCCCCTTTGTTTTAATTTTGCAGCTGGAAAATGTTTATTTGCAGAAAGTTCCTAAGAATTGGTTTAATGTTCAGATCAGTTGTTTTCAGCTTCTGTCTATAACCCTGCCACCTTCCTGCTTCAGAGGAGCTGCCCACCCAAGACCCTGGTTTGTGGTCACTGTAACTGCACTGTCTGCTTCTGTAAACCTTGCTGCTTGCCTGTTTCAGAGAAGTTGCATGCTCGAGTTTCAAAAGCCCCTTAACCACATTTCCTGTTTCTGTAACCCGATGTGGTGAAGCCCCTCACCTGTTTTATGAAGCCCCCCAGCTTGGTTGACTCTGCCTGCATACAGACAGGGTCAATAAAAGGCTGGCATGTCTGCTCAAGAAAAGTATATAACCACAGATCTCCCTGCACTCAGGGTCCCAGGATCTCAGGATATGAGTCCACCTGGGTCCCGCTAGTGTTCCTGTCCCACTAGTGTAATAAACTTACTAACTCTCCATCTCTCTGAGTGACTGGAATTATTTCCTCACCAGGTTCTTTCCATCACACTACACCAAACGGCACTGTAGGAAAGAGGATCACAGGCCTCACACACCCTAGACACAGTGCCACAAGGCCTGAGATTCTGACAAGGGCCTAGAGAGAGCCTGGAAGGCACAAAGTACCATCACATCACTTTTGCCTTGGAGGCCACATCGGTGCACGGGGAAGAGGGACACAGGCTGCTTCTCACATCTGGCTGCTTCTCAGATTGGCTTTAGGCTGTGGTTCCAGGGGCTTCTGTATTCTCTGAGGGCCAGTAACCTTGCCTGGGGCCCCTTTGGAGGGGATCAGGGTGCCACTCTAGCCAAAGGTGAGACACTCAGAGCCAAAGACAACAGGAAGGGGTTATTGTTGTTACTATCCTCTGGCAGCACGGGCTCCAGCCACAAACACAGGAGGAAAACGTCCTGAAACCTACCCTGCTACCCTCAAGGCTGCTAGTACTCCACTCAAACGTCCTCTTTGTTTGGAGGCCTGGGGCAGCCCTGACCCTCTCTGTGACTCAGGGGGCACATCCTGAGTGGTTGGGAGGCTCGGGTGGGGCGCACGGTTCCGCACTGTCATCTCCTCAGTTCCCACCTCCCTGGCTCTTTCCTCCCACAGTCTAAGGTTTGCCTCTGCAGAACGTGGCAGATCCCACCCCGGTCCCTGTCGCCCCCGACAGAGCCTCACCCTGGCCCCGGACGAGGAGAAGCAGGAGCCCACAGGCCACGGCGCTCAGCCGCGCGCGAAGTCGG